>NC_060141.1:60113592-61313592 GCF_021461385.2 Schistocerca piceifrons | reverse complement strand
CTGTCAGTCTGCTGAGACGGTGTTCTGGACGTGCTAGCAACTCAGTGGTCGCGAAGCACGTGGGGCCATCTGGTTGCGTTAAGACGCTGCACCCGGTGGCCCACTGCTCGAAGGAGCGGGTTTTCGGACTGCGCATGCTTCTCGTAAAAGAGCCGTGCAGCCTGACGAAACCTGTCTCGAACAGTAGGGATCTTGGAGACTCGGTTAGGGTCGTCCGACGGGAAGACCCGAGGAAGGTGCAACGCCAGACGTAGAATCCGGTTCTTAAGTCGCTGAAGTTGGTCGACGTGGGTCGCTGCAGCATTGCCCCAAACCACAGCGGCGTAGTCGATGAGCGTGTAAGATAAAGTGCAACACCCAGTTCTGGCGGAAGCGCAGGTGTCGAATTTAGGAAGCGGTAGAGTTGAGTCATTCTGCCCCTGACCTTTTTGACGATGTCGTCGATATGGTGTCCCCATGTGAGCCCTCTATCCAGCGTCACACCCAGGTACTTGGCGGAATTGCCCCAAGGTACGGGAGTTCCCCTGATGGTGATCTGTGGTATGTCAGCTGGGATATGCTTCTTGATGATGAGGAGGGCTTGCGTCTTAGCCCCATTGAAGCTGAGGCGCCACCTCCTGGCCCACTGACTAAGTGTGTCAGCTGCTGCCTGCATTCATCATTGGAGCAGAGCTGCATTCATGCTGCGCATGTACATCGCCGTATCATCCGCGTAGAGGGCGAGGTGGACCCTGTCCACTCGCGGCATGTCTGTGGTATAGAGGATGTACAGTATGGGGCCGAGGACGGAGCCTTGGGGAACAGAGCCCTGGTCCGGTGGCGCGTCGACTGGTCTTCCGTGCGTACATGAAAGCTTCTGTTGGCGAGGTAAGATTTTAAGAGACGGACATGTGGCAGGGACACACCGAGGTCCAGGGGCTTGAAGAGAAGCCCCTCATGCCATACAGAATCGAACACCCATGAAACATCCAGGAAGATGGCTCCGAAATACTCTCGTCGTTCAATGGCATCAAGGGCCTCTTCAATGAGTCGAAGCAGTTGGTGTGTTGTTGCATGTCCAGGGCGAAAACCACATTGTTCGTCCAGTAGGGGATGTTCTTCCCTGATGTGATGCAGGAGGCTGCAGGGATACAGCCTTTCAAAGACTTTGCTGACTGCTGGTAGCAAACTGATGGGCCTGTAGATGCTCGGGAGACGAGGGTCCTTCCCAGGCTTTCGGATGGGGACGACCTCAGCGTGTTTTCACTCCTGAGGATAGCAGCCAGTGTGGAGGATGCTGTTGAAAAGGCGAGCCAGCTGTTCAGTGGCTGTTGGTGTCATCCATCGCAGAATTTCATTCGTAAGCTGGTCAGGGCGTCCCGCCTTGCGTTTGTTGAGCCACCGAAGTCGATCAGAGACTTCATCAGCATCCACCTCTTCGATACGTTAGTCACCCGTAGGGGCACCGAGGAACACTGGGAGACGTTGAGCAACCAGGCGAACGTGATCCGGATTCATGGGGTCCATGATCGGCTGGAAATTTTGTTCAAACACGTGAGCAATGGCGTTGGCTTTGTCCACTGGGCTGCTGACGATGTTTCGACCAACTTTTAACTGCGGAATCTTCTGATGCCGGAGGAGGAAGAGCTGTGTGGCTTTCCAGGCGATACCATCGTTAACCCGAAGAGTGGCCATGTGGTTGGACCATTCCTGATGGCGGTGGTTTGCAATGGCAACTTTAATGTCCCTCCTCATCCTGTTGAGAGCCCTCTCCGTTGCTGCGTTGCACGTCAGCTGCCATTCACGAAAGAGGCGGTTTTTGGCAGTTATCGCCTCCATGAGGTGTCGTGGTAGTTGCCGGGATCGGTCAGGTAGGTCAGATCGCGGCCACAGTGTGGCCCGGAGCACTGCTTGTAGAGCACAGTCTTGGAGGAATCAGGCACAGCCATCAACCCCAACATCATCTGCATCAGGTGTGTCACGGAGACCCTCTTCCAACAGCTCATGATACCAGTTCCAGTTGGTGTTCCTGGTCTGGATTCCTCTCCACTTCACTGGCTGGGTATCGACATCAATGTCAAATATAACTGTGACGTGGTCCGAAGATAAGGCATTTTGGGTGATGGTGGATATAACATAGGGCACTCCCTTGGCCACTGCAATGTCGAGCACATCTGGAGGTCCACCATTGTTGGGAAAGTGGGTGGGTTCATGAGGTCCAAGGATGATGGCGTTCCACCACTGGGATGCTCGGAGAAGTTTGTGTCCATGGTTGTTGGTGAGACGGGAATGCCATTTGGTGTGCTTTGCGTTAAAGTCACCACCAGCAAAGACCTCTCCAGGTAACGCCAGCAATGCTTCAACGACCTGGAGGAGTAACTGTTGGCCAGGCGGACAGTAGACAGCAACAAACGTGATGCGCCCATCCGAAGTTTCGACAGCTACAGCAGTGGCCTCCATCGCTTGTAGCGGCGGAAGTGGACCTTGATGGTGCACCAGTGAAGTCCGGACATAGACTGCTGTGCCACCGCCATGATTTGGTCTGTCGGTCTGGTAACACACATAGTCGGACACCAGGTTTGAGAAAAGTCTCGGAAACCAGGCAACCGTCGATGGCCTCATCCCGCAGCAGCTGTCGAATTTCGCCATCTTGGGTGCAGATGCGCTGGGCATTCCACACGCAGGCTGTTACGCCTTGTTGACTACGGGCCATGCTGGGACGCCAGTGGGCCGGTGGAGATTGCCTGAATGGCTGCACTGACTGCGGCAGTGAGTTGCTGCGGGATATCTTTGAAAAGCTCACGAAGTTCCTGCAGGAGGAGCTTCATTTTGGCCATGCTGGAATCGGCCGCCTCGGATGGTAAAGTTGCAGCTCATGAGTGTTGAGCCGGGCTTGCCACGACGTCAGCCTGTTGTCCCTGTTGAGAGTGGTCTTGTTGGCCCTGGTCTTCACCCCACTGCTGTTCAGAGCGCCGTGCTGGTAGTCGTGCTGCGGCCCATGGATGGCGGTCCAAGTCAGTGTTGGTAGCTGTTGCAACAGTGGCCGGCTTCGTCGCAGGTATGGAGGCCTGCGGGGAGGAGCCAGAGGTAGTAGCAGCAGAAAAACTGACGCCAGGTCTGACTGGTGCAGGCCACTTTACGGAGCCAGGTCGGTGACCACGGCTCCGTGAAGCAGCCAGTTGGATGCTGGAACAGCTGCGGTAGGTGGCCACATGTTCCCCACCACATCCAGCGCATTTGGGCGGTCCATCTGTCCGCCGCCGTGAGCAGTCTCGACTGGCGTGCTCCCCTGCACACTTAACACAGCGTGGTTGTACCATTGTGGTTCGCCCCTCTTCGAGCGCAGTTTTTCGGTAGTAACAGGTGTCGCCGCGATCTTCGTGACCTGCCATAGCCCACGGTTGTGTGGGATATCACAGGTGACCACGAGGACCAGCAGAGTCTCCTTCCGGGTTTGTCAAGAGGTTAGGCAGGTTGTCGACCTGAGACCAAATCCATAGCCCAAATTCTCCACTTGCCGTTGGACGTGATCCAGGCTGTAGTTTCGAGGGAGCCCTCGAAAGACGATCTTGAGTGTCTTGTCCGTTACAGAGGGGTAAGTGTAGAATGGCTTCTCTTGTTCCCCGAACGTCGCCGTAACCTTTCTGTAATCTTCTGCCGTTTTTAAGGTGACCTTACATAGGTTGGCGCCAGTCGCCTTGATAATGACGTTATCTTGGCCGACAAGGCGAAGGAGCAACCTGTAGAGGCTGTCGTAGTCCTCCTTGTGTTGGACCTTGTGTTTGGGTTCTCTCTTCTGAGCAGGCATCTCCACACCGTCAGCGAGCTCCTCATAGGCGTTCGTCGTCGGAACCGGCGGCGCTGAGGAGAGTTGAGCCTTCCTGGCTGGCCGTTTGACGAGTTGAAAGCCTTCGTCATCGACGACGTCATCTGCCTGTTTCGCCTTTTTGCCTTTAGCAAGGGAGCAGGTGCCTCCTGTAGCAGTGGTCGCTCGCCTTTTCGTCGTCCTGGCGGGAACGTCATTGCTTGCCATCGACTCATCGTCCGAATCGGGCAGCGGAACTTGCAGTGCGTCCGAAACGTGTTCTCTTTTCGTATCCATATTCGTTGCCACGGTCATCGTAGGTGGGGGGCCGGATGGGGCCGCCGACAAAGCGGGCTTTGCCGGACGGCGATCCGCCACACCCTTCGCTGTACAGACATCCTCTCTCTCCGACATCTCAACACTAACACGTGCGTGCGTACTGCCATATTCGAGGATCTTGTCCAGTATTTATGCCCAGAGGGCGCTGGGTGCTCTCTCCGCCGTCCGCGCCCGCCTGGCGCTGCCTGTAATGTGTTGTCTCTTCCCCGGTGCTCTCTCGGACGTCCGCACCCGACTTGGTGCGGCACCAGGGAAGAGACAACAGCTTACAAGCAGCGCCAGGAGGGCGCGGGCCGCAAATGGAGCGCCCAACGCGAGACAGGCCACAACTGCAGATGGTGGACGAGGCGGGCGCGGAGGTCCGTGGGAGCACCAGGGAAGTGCCAACACCTCAGCAGCATCGTCAAGTGGGCGCGGACCACGAACGGAACGCCAAACACGAGTCCGGCCCCAGACAGCTGCCACGACCACAGATGGTGGACGAGCCGGGGTCGTACGTCCGGGGGAGCACCAGGGAAGGGCCAAAACCTCAGGAGCAGCACCAGGCGGGTGCGGACCGCGAACAGAACCCCCGACACAGGACGGGCCTCAGACAGCTGCCACAGACGGCGACCAAGTCGGGCGCGGACGTCCGAGAGAGCACTGGGGAAGAGACAACACATTACAGGCAGTGCCAGGTGGGCGCGGACGGCAGAGAGAGCACCCAGCGCCCTCTGGGCATAAATACTGGAAAAGATCCTCCAATACAGCAGTCTCAGGTAGCACCTGAAGATTGCAACGACTTACGTGGCTGAAATATTGTGCCAGAGGGACACAAACATCCGGCAGTAGACCCAATTATTCCACATGTCAAGATCTCGCTGGGAAAGCCTGAAGAGTTACATCAGAAGACTCTACTGGGAGGAGATGTACCTTGACATCAAGAAGCTGGATAAGCTTCGACAGAGAAAGGGCAGGATGCTGAGTTCTCTCAGTTTCCTTCTGAGATGCCGAAAGGGGGATGTAGTTCCTGTCTTCGCCAGGTTCAAGCATCATGTCAACACCAGAATGGCGAACAGAATCAAACACTGTGCCAGCCTTGCGCTGGTAAGAGAAAGAGTGCGTGACATGCACCACACCCTAGATGTCACGTCCAGGGAGTTGCTTTATCTCCACCTTTCCATAGCAGCTACCCTGACCCAAGAAGACTGGGACCAGGTTGATGGTGCCTCCTGGTCCTTGGCTCAATTCACCATGAGGAAATCAACAGCATGTCAACAGGCCAAGTTTGAGCGCCTTAACAAGAAGGTACAACAGGATGGGGATCCATGGACAGTGGTCAACCTGAGCGACAAGCAGCTCGATGAGGCCACCTCAAAAGTACTCAGCAAGGGCCTCAACTTTTTAGTGACTCCCAGAAGCATACCTGTTGCAGCCTTCTTCAGTTCAGTTGAGCAGGTCGCCAACACGGTACCTTCCAACACATCTGAAGAGATCTGCAGGGAGATCTACAGGGCACTCACCAGGACGAAGCCCCCCAAATCCAACATCTCAAGCGAGGATGGGGTGGCACCCAGGCAGCTATGGGAGGATGGCAGCGTTGTAGTTCTGCCATCTGATAAGGGTAACTCCACGGTCAACTTAAACAAGTTGGAGTACGATAGGAAGATGCAACAACTTCTGGAAGACACTGCTTACAAACCACTAGATGGCAACCCCACCGACAAAGTGGACTAGAAGACCTGGAAGTTGTTGAAGGAGACAGGTCTACCTGAACAGGTCATCAAGAAGCTTCACCCCAAAGCACCTTTACCACCCAGACTCTACGGACTCCCCAAGTTCCACAAGGAGGGGGTCCCTCTTTGGCCGATTGTCAGTAACATCAGCGCAGTGACGTACCTCACTGCACAGTACCTGAAGAAGATATTGGTACCATATGTGGGCAAATGTGCACATCACATTCGGAATTCGGAGGACTTCCTACAATGGCTAAGGCAGCTACACACTGTGGACTCTGACATCACGGTCAGTTTCGATGTGGTGTCGCTCTTCACACGAGTGCCACTCACTGATTCACTCAATATCATTGAAGAGAAGTTCGATGGTTCCCTGCTCGACCTGTTCAAGCATGTACTGACCTCAACATATTTTCTTTATGGGTGTCAATTTTATGAGCAAATGGAAGGAGTGGTAATGGGGAGCCCTTTATCACCAGGGGTAGCCAACCTTTGTATGGAAAGGTACGAAGAGGAGGCACTTGCATCAGCCACTTACCAACCCAAGTGTTTTCTTAGGTATATCGATGACACTTTTGTCATTTGGCCCCATGGCAGGGAGAAGCTAGATGACTTTTTGGAACATCTAAATTCATGCCACCCAAGTATAAAATTTACTATGGAGTTAGAGAAGGATGGACAGCTCCCATTCTTGGATGTCCTGTTCAAGAGGAAGGCAGATGGCACTCTGGGGCACAGTGTGTATCGTAAGCCTACCCACACTGACTTATACCTTCAAGCCAGTAGCTGCCACCACACGGCACAGAAGAATGGAGTCTTGGAAACATTAGTTCACAGGGCTCAGGCTCTGTCAGATACGGAAAGTCTGGTTTCAGAGATAGAACATCTACAGCTGGTGTTCAGCAGAAATGGATACTCCTCCACAGACATCCAAAGGGCTCTGGAGTTTATCAGGGCCCAAAGAAAGGAACCAAGAAACTCCTCAAGAAGTAGTAACACTGCAGGAAAAGCGCCAGGCGGGCGCGGACCGCGAACGGAGCGCCCGACGCAAGACGGTCCTCAGACAGCTGCCACAACTGCAGATGGTGGACGAGGCGGGCGCGAACGTCCGTGGGAGCACCAGGGGAGTGTCAACACCTCAGGAGCAGCGTCAAGCGGGCGCGGATCATGAATGGAACGCCAAACGCGAGTCCGGCCCCAGACAGCTGCCACACCACAGATGGTGGACGAGCTGGGGGAGCACCAAGGAAGGGCCAAAACCTCAGGAGCAGCACCAGGCGGGCACGGACCGCGAACAGAACGCCCGACACAGGACGGGCCTCAGACAGCTGCCACAGACGGCGATCAAGTCGGGCGCGGACGTCCGAGAGAGCACCAGGGAAGAGATAACACATTACAGGCAGTGCCAGGTGGGCGCGGACGGCAGAGAGAGCACCCAGCGCCCTCTGGGCATAAATACTGGAAAAGATCCTCCAATATGGCAGTCTCAGGCAGTACCTGAAGAAGGCAACGAGTTACATGGCCGAAATATTGTGCCTCAGCGACACAAACATCCAGCAGTAGACCCGATTATTCCACATGTCGATAAAAACTTCGCTTGTGTCACCTGGTAGAGTACTTGATAGGATTTTATTACGTCTCTCCCTTCCAATGTATCGAAAACAAATACCGTCTGCGTGTTGGCATAGAGCATATGAAATGATCCCATGAAATGTACACATATTGACCTATTGGAACTGATGGCCAGTTATCGAAATCACTTCCACAAACATGGATTCTGTGTTGTTGTTTGATAAGTAGTGTTCTTTTTTTTTTTTTTTGCTGTAGCATAGCCAAGTAATCTATGATGATGATGTTCGGTTTGTGGGGCGCTGACCTGCATGGTCATCAGCAACCATACAAAGTCCCAGTTTTTACACAGTCCAATTTTTTTACACAGTCCACTCTAGCCACTGTCACGAGTTATTATGATGATGATAATGATGAAATGATGAGGACAACACAAACACCCAGTCCCCATGCAGAGAAAATCCACAACCCTGCCAGGAGTCGAACCCAGGATCTCATGATCCAGAGGCAGCAACACTAGCCACTAGACCACGAGCTGCAGACACAAGCAGTGTATGACATCTTATGGTGTAAGGCAAGCTGCTCCCACAACACACAGGACGGTTGAAATAGCAGACAGAGGCAGTGTTTCTTGTTGATAAAAATGTGGAAGATATCGCAACATATGGAAACTGGAAGATTTTGCCCAGTGTGGAGCATTTCCAAATAGCTGTCCAAAGGTGATGACCTATGCATCTAATCTCATCTTCCACTATGATGAGGTCTCGGTGTTCCGTTTTCGAAGAAACCGAGAGCCCTGATTCCTCATACTGGTGGTGCAAATTGCATCCAGGTATATGATCGGTGTCCTATGTGGCGGTCACCCTGCTTTCCAAATCTTGGGATGCTGTGGCTTTGGAGCATGTGAGACCTCTACCAGACAGTCTTTGCTCAATTTACCTGAAGAAGTAAAATAAATGCGAGAGATGACAGTTTATAACACAATGCATTGGCGGAGGCTAGTGAGTGCAGCACTGCTCTCTACCTGTTGGGGGCAGTCAGGCAGATCTGTACACAGCGAGGCTACTAGTATAAAGATACATGTGTATCTTATTTACATGGGATGTATTACTTCAATGTTCTTCCTACATGAGAGCAGTTAGGTGATCCCACATTCAAATAGTCCCAGCATACCCAGAACATTTGAAAGCACGCTGCTGTTGAAAGTTCAGTTCTTCATCCATGACAGAGAGTCGGGCATTTCGCCATTCTTCCAGTGGGGCCAGTCTTACAAAGAAATGCGTTTAACAACTTGTAGGAAGCGTCCTATTCTTAAGTCTTGTGTCCATCTGTGACTGATTTCTGAAGACCATAAACAGTATATCACTACCAGCAAATCGATCTCTTTGTGTACAATCTGCAAAAAGTTAGAGTATACCTCGGAAACTGGTATCTCTACCTATAGGGGGAGGGAGGGGGAGGAGAGGGAGGGAGGAGGGAATAGAGGAGGGGAGGTAAAACTGGTCCTAAACTGCATAGTCTGCGTTCACACATCGAGGTAAACACATGTGGAGCTGCCACCACTGTTTCCTGATGACATCTTTTGGGTTTTTTTGCAGTAGCTGTGTTATTACAATGATTTTTCTCAATTCCCAGTGCATTTGTCGCGTTATGACTGTTGTTTATGAGTGGTGGTTTTTTCTTGTCAGTTGCGATGTGTAATTAGAACAGTGACGCATTTTCCATCAGTTGTCGTAGCGTGTATTGGCCTTCCTACACTTTAGTGATAGTTTGCAGCCACATCCCTTCTTACCAGTGTATCTGTGTGCAAGTTCCTCAGCAGCTAATTTACTTGTAGATTGGTAGGAGGCAACACTTGTGGCAGCAACTGTAGGATAGCTCCTCTCCAATTTCGAGTGCTGTTGTGGACGAGGGCACACAGCAAAGTGAACATATACACACATGCGATCGGAAAGGAAAACGAAACCCATTTCAAGCGTCCTCATTTGAACCCCATACTCCAAGATAAGCACTTCCGATTCATTCAGTGTGGATTTTTGGAACAGGACGAAGTTGTTACCTTAACTATGGATTGACGAGCCATTTAAAAAGAACACTCACAAACAACTACAGCAAGGGCGGTAGTACTATGAGTTGCAAAATGCATCCTGAGACTGTCCTGCTGCATCACCATTATTTACCGAAAAGTATCCCCCCTATGCTCATCCATTATTACCTACTTCCACTCGATGCGTAGAAGGTTATGGACGCAGTCCTCAATTGTATGCTTACATGTAACAAACGGAGTTACTAAATACTTCTGTCTACAACATCTCTTCAATTGAATACATATCCCACCAAAAATAAAGTCAGCACCTTCCTCTCCAGCCTCGTTCCCACCAATTTTAAATAGTTGCATTTATTTAAATTTCAAGCAGCAAGGTGGTAGGTTTTCCCACCGAAATTTAGGCAGTTCTTTCAGCAGGATTATACACACACAAATAAATGTACACTATTCTCAAGGTAGTACCTTACGTCCTTCCTCTCCAGCAGCTCAAAGCAGACTAAGTCTCTTTATTGCCAATTCAATAGTGGGGGAGGGCAGGGTGAGTGGGGTAGGAGTGGAGGCAGGTAAAGAGATGAAGTGGGGGAGGGGGAAGAGTGGGGGTGGTAAAACCATGAGTGTTATGTTGCAACATTTACCCCCCACAGAGCTGAGGATGACCACCCAGAGAGAGCCATCATCTTGAATAAATTTGGAAACAATGCACATTGCATTAAAATGAACATTGTCCCCCTACTTTCCTCAACTACAAAAAGGATTTACTTATTAACACTTAATGACACTCAACTTGTTGTTGTTGTGGTCTTCAGTCCAGAGACTGGTTTGATGCAGCTCTCCATGCTACTCTATCCTGTGCAAGCTTCTTCATCTCCCAGTACCTACTGCAACCTACATCCTTCTGAATCTGTTTAGTGTATTCATCTCTTGGTCTCCCTCTACGATTTTTACCCTCCGCACTGCCCTCCAATACTAAATTGGTGATCCCTTGATGCCTCAGAATATGTCCTGCCAATCGATCCCTTCTTCTAGTCAAGTTGTGCCACAAATTTCTCTTCTCGCCAATTATATTCAGTACCTCCTCGTTAGTTACGTAATCTACACATCTAATCTTCAGCATTCTTCTGTAGCACCACATTTCGAAAGCTTCTATTCTCTTCTTGCCCAAACTAGTAATCGTCCATGTTTCACTTCCATACATGGCTACACTCCATACAAATACTTTCAGAAATAACTTCCTGACACTTAAATCAATACTAGATGTTAACAAATTTCTCTTCTTCAGAAACGCTTTCCTTGCCATTGCCAGTCTACATTTGATATCCTCTCTACTTCGACCATCATCAGTTATTTTGTTCCCCAAATAGCAAAACTCCTTTACTACTTTAAGTGTCTCATTTCCTAATCTAATTACCTCTGCATCACTCGACTTAATTCGACTACATTCCATTATCCTCATTTTGCTTTTGTTGATGTTCATCTTATACCCTCCTTTCATGACGCTGTCCATTCCGTTCAACTGCTCTTCCAAGTCGTTTGCTGTCTCTGACAGAATTACAATGTCATCGGCGAACCTCAAAGTTTTTATTTCTTCTCCATGGACTTTAATACCTACTCCTAATTTTTCTTTTGTTTCCTTTACTGCTTGCTCAATATACAGATTGAACAACATCGGGGAGAGGCTACAACCCTGTCTCACTCCCTTCCCAACCACTGCTTCTCTTTGATGACCCTCGACTCTTATAAATGCCATCTGGTTTCTGTACAAATTGTAAATAGCCTTTCGCTCCCTGTATTTTACCCCTGCCACCTTCAGAATTTGAAAGAGAGTATTCCAGTCAACATTGTCAAAAGCTTTCTCTAAGTCTGCAAATGCTAGAAACGTAGGTTTGCCTTTCCTTAATCTAGCTTCTAAGATAAGTCGTAGGGTCAGTATTGCCTCATGTGTTTTTTTTATCCATTATTCTTCTGATAACGATAAATACAAAATTTATTTAAATTCTCTCATAATGCAAAATAATTATAAGTAATATATAAGCAAATAGAATCAATACTAAGCATGAAAATAATAAAACCAAAATGAGACAGTTCTCTCATTTAAGAAATAGAAGATATTTTTATATAAATTTAACAAAATGTGAGAATTTTTTAGGCAGACCTAGCTCTACTCTCAATATTAAGAAATCATGGATACTTAAATATTTAAATTGATCACTGATTTTAAGTAAATGTCATGCAAAACTGGTATTTGTGAATCAAAATAATTACCTTACAACATTATAAGTGAGTGGAAAAACAATCTATAATTTTGTTCAAAAGCATTTTATAACAAAAATGAGATGTATAGAATATTTATGCCCATTTTTCTTTTTGTGATATTCTTCATAAGGTATTATTGTCTTCTGCCATCATTTTACTTCTTCATAACTTTTCAAGAATTAAAATTTCCTATAATGTAACAATCAATACTGCACTGTTAAAAAGGGTTCATTTGTTTTTTTTTTTCATCTGCTTCTCATTGAACTTGTATAGCCAAGTTGAATTTGCAGATGAATAATGATGATACAGCAAGAGCAGTACTTGGGAAATGGGAAATCCACACTGATCTTTTGATGATGGCCATTTGAAAGCATTAGCAGGACAGTTATATCTTGCAGCTCAGGAGAGATGCTTATTATCTATCCCACCCAACACTGATTGTCATATACACAAGAAATGAAGTGGCTCACTACAGTGTCTTCTAACATATACTGTGGTCTCTGCATTTCACACACAATAACTGGCTGCATTTCGTGGAGAACAATTCTTGCAATTTATACGCCACTCCAGGATGCAAACCAGTAGTGACTTGATTGAATTCCTGCCACAGGATTCATAGCTGGCCACTTTTCTCTCTTTTTTTAAACCGAGTTCCCTTAATGTACTTTCATTTAGAATTAAGAGTTTCATGTTTGTTACAAATGTTAATATGGTGTGTACAAATCCAATAGCATAGCATCAACAGCTTCATGCTGGAGGTTAAATGTTGTCGCAAGATGTTTACAGAGATCTCCAACCCTATCACACGCACTTTTTCCATGACCTCTTGCTGAATATATCCATTTTTCTTAATTTCTGTAAAACAGAGTCGACCAAGCTCATAAAACTGAAAGCTGTTTTTAAAATGAGATGCTGCACCATCAGTCACACACGTTTAGGAAATGCATGGCCTCTACATGCTACATCATCATTTATCATGCTGACAGCGTAGCATGCATGTCCACTGTCTTGAATGAGATCATCACTGACAATAGCAAAACAGGGTTATGTTCCAAGGAATTTAGTAACACATGTGAATATTGATACCTGTGATGTGCACCAGTGGTAACTTTGAATTTCGTTCTGCAAAGCAACAGACCAGTTCTCTGCAAAATCGAAATGAAGAACTAATGTGTCAATATTCTGGGATGTGAATGGTTTTACTTCCACTATGGCCTGTCTCTGAATCCCTCAGATGTGGATAAGCTATTTTCCTTTCATGACCCAACGCCTAACCCCTGTAATGAACTTCTCTGGCTCTACTGTCTTGTTCACCAACTCTTGTCCCTCCCACAATACATAAGTTATGTCATTTGCAGTATCCTGAAGGGGTAATGCTTCAACAGCTATTACTTCAGCACCAGGACACATTGCACACTCCTGAAACCAAGACTTATCTTGTGGCTATTGACATACACACAAAAACATCAGGCCCATATCTGTGTACTCCTTTCCTGTGACACTGCTTATGGCAAAACAAGCAAGTTTCAAATTAGTGCAGTAAATACATGTGTATACTTCCTTCACTATTTGACACTTTACCCACTTTGGATGTAAGGAGTAGAATTTTATGAGAACAATTTTCAAATTCAGGTTCTCCTTTTTCATTTGGAGGTATGCTTCTCTTATTAATCTTGTCATATATCTTTTTACCTTTTTAACTTTTTCACCATTTTCACTAACAGAGATAATAGCAGCATTGTTAGGACTTTGCCTACTGCAATCTTTGTCATCATTTATTTAATATTCTAGAACAACATTAAGCACATCATCTTGCAGCGGATGCCCCAATCTGGGCATGCCCAAACACCTTCCTCGTTCTTTATTTTATTAACTTTTGAAGTCAAATAATGTGAGGAAGTGGGTATGTATTTCTGTTTCTGATGCTTGCAGTAGCTACCTGGTATCAATGTCAGTAACTGTACCTCTCAGTATAGGTGGCTGCTGAAATAGCAGTAGTTAGGTTCGGAAATTACACATCACATTTTGTGCACATACTACTATTTTCAGGTTAAGCACCATTTGCATCTACATTATACACTTCACAAAGTTTTGAAGATATTGCTTGTGTAAAGCTTCTTTCAATTCTGCCACTTTTATTTGTACATACTGTTATTTTCTTGTGCTTCTTATCTTTCCTGGACGTTTAAGAGGGGATATAGTAGAGGCTACAACAGAAATGCTAACATTCAATGCATCAACAACTTCACATCTAGGAACATAAACATCTGCACTGTCTTTTTCAGTTTCACATTCGGGTGATGGTGATCCTTCAGGTGCATTGTCGCTGAATTTCTTCTTGTAGTGAGTGTAGCAATTCCTGCACAATGGATGTGACGCTGATACCATTACTTGAAGACCATGTTATTTCTGAAATACCTCCAGCACTTTCCAACAGCTATGAAGTGTCTTTTGCTTTTGTTAAATGTCTTTTTCATGATCCATACACCTCACTCTTTCACTGCTGTCTTTCCTCACAGACAATTTATCTATAAAAAAGTTCAAACCAAACAGAAAACTCGATGCAGAATAGTTTACATTTAAGTTCTCATATGTTTGTTATAAACAGAAGAGCTATGGAAGCAGTGTTGCCAAAATGTGTATTTTACACTGGAAATTCAGTGATGTGAAATATGCATGATGTTGAAAAGTTTTCAACACTTTGTACAGAGAAATATTTCCCACTCTGTTTGCACTGACTACTAACATACTAAACAAACAATATTTTCTGTAATTCTCAAAAGTTTTTGGATGGAGGTTTTCGAGTAAATAATTTGTAAAACTCGTAAAAATGAAATTTTTTACATTTTTAGTAATAAATATTTACATAATACAAAACACAGAATTCTGTGACTTTCCAAATTAGAAAAACAAATAATTTTAAGTGGAAAAATAACTTAAATTTCGGATTTTCGTCTTAAATTTGGAAGTTAAAGGAAGGTCATAAGTGTGCAGATGTCAACTAAATTTCAGCACACTCAGTGGGAGCTTTAATGTAGAACATCAACCAGGTATCCAGTACTTTTGGTTTGTTAGTTATATTTTTTGTTCTCTACTGCTTTAAGAGTTATTTACAAAATTTATATTTTTCAAAGGACTATACCATTTACAAAAATTAAGAGGTCACGAAAATACTTTATTTCTTAATACTTATGATATAGAGGTCCAATATATATTTTCTCCAGAGAAATTCATGACCACAAGTTGACATGACCTGTATAATTTGAGATGAAATCGTCCACTATTATTTCTTCCTTTTATGTGTATTACATCCATATCAAATTGTTGCAAATACATGGTCCACCTTGTCAAACTGTTCTGCTTTAACGTACCCTGCTGCAAGAAACGCAAAACTTTGTGATCAGAATAAACAATTGTTTTGTATCCTAATAAGTATCCTAGAAATTTCTGAAAACCAGATATAATACCTAATACCTCTAGTTTTGAAACTGCATAATTTTTCACATAAGAATGCAACTTTTGACTGCCAAAGGCCATTGTCTCATGTTCAGTTCGGTTTTCTGTTTTGTCAAGCTGAAAGTTTTCTATCCCAACTCACAATATCTAGCATCAGTACTAGAACAGAATGACACAGAAAAGTCTGGATGATACAATCTTTTACTATTAACCAATCCATCTTTCAATTTTTGAAAAGTGTCCACGTACTCACCGGTCCTGTTCCAAACTACATTTTTTAAAATAAATTCCCTAAACACAGGTAAGTAATGACTGATCACTTATAAGCTTTTGGTAGAAACCAAACAAGTGCAACATGGCTTTCAATTCTTTTTTCATCCTAGAAGGTGGAAAATTTTCTTTAGCCTTTAATTTCTTTCTGTATGGATTCCCTTTTTACTTATTATATGTCCCAAAAAAATCTCCTTTTTAAACAATTCTGATTTGGTGTAACTTAATTTCATGCCCCCTTTCTGAACAGCCAGTAAAATTTCATTGTTAAACTACAATGCTCAAATCAGCTTGAATTTGCAATAAGTACAGCATCTAAATATACATTTATTTTATTAAGTTAAGAATTTAGCACCATGGAATTCTTGTAGAATTTCGTCTATATTAGCAGCCCTATCATTTTCTCGTGATACAAATTCATTTAGTCTTCTGGCATCCAATACTTATCTCACACCACTATTCTACTACTAAAGGGTTATTATCCCTCTCATCAGATCCTTCTGTAATGCACTATGAACTCATTTCTTCTGTTTCACTTTTGACCACCTCTTTTCATGAAAATGGGATTACATAAGGTTTCTTAAAATAGCGTGCACAATCTTTAAATTTTAATTTTGTTGAAAGTCCCCTAATAATCCAGATTTTTCAGAAAAGTCTTTATTATTCTGCATTAATATTTTAGCCAAATCATACTTTTGTTCTACAGCTACACCACTAGTACGTTCTATTTTTTCCCTGATGAGTTCCATAGTCTATTCCTTCTCTCCTTGATCATTTCTATATCCTCAGCAAGATCTATTAGAGGAAAATCTCCTTCCACATAACTCACATTATCCAGGCTACTGAGAATATTTGTTAACTTTTTCACAACTAATGAAAGATGAAACACCTGACACTGTGTGATCACTTGCACCAACATTTTGATTCAACTTACTTTTAATTTCAGTAAATTCTGAAATCATGTAAACTCTTGACATATTGTCCTTAATTATAGGAATACATTTTTTCTGCTTTCCTTTCCAAATTTAGAACTGAATGCTCACTGTTTCTTTTATCTGTTCTATGTTTTCAAATCATCTTTGTTTTACACACAAGTTTTGTTATCATCATAAACTTTCTGACAATTAGCACTTACTGCTTTCAACCCATTCTTAAATATTTTACAACATTTTCCTTATGGGCTTTACAATGACTGGCTACTTTGTCCAATTTAGAATCTATTTCTGTACTAGCCTCACTCTACTGGCTCCCACAACTACTTTCTACTTCAGCACTTCTTTGGCCAAATTTTGTTAAATATTGTTTCACAACCCCCTGTTCTATCTTCGTATTACGAATATCCCCTTTATTTTATCCATGTTTGAATTCAATTCTCCTTTTAGTCATTCATATTTGTATTTAAGTTACTAAGCATAGCTATTACTTCTGCCATGCTATTATCCATACCATCATTTTATTCTGTTTCAACTCTACCAAGCAATAAGTGGCCACTGAAAGGTTCTTATTTAACATTACTGAGTTGTATCTGATCATAGTCACTTTCAACATTACTCACATTTTTATCATTAGTTGATGAAGCCCTTGTCATTTCTTCTCGAATTACAATATTTGTTTCATTATCATCAAGACTTCTTTCATTATCTTGCTCAGTTTCATTTAAAATTTCTATCTTAATGAGAAATAAGGTACAACTACACTATTACCACAGTTACCTTTATCACCAACAACAATAACTTTCTTACCACTAACAGTTTTTTCCTTACCAGCCATTTTTATAGAATTAAATTGGAACACTGAATCAAAAAGGTTCCTGAAATAGTTTTTAAATAGCTCAACCTGATAAGTTTAGTGATGCCACCTTGCTACAATCACAGTCTAACACAACAGTCGCGACACTTCGCCTCGATTTTGTTGCCACGTGGCCAGTAAGTAAAATTGTTGACTTTGGAGCAATCATGAAAGTGAAAGCGAACAGTAGTTGTTTATTTTGGTTTGTACAACGGTTTTTACAAATGAGAGCATCTGTAGCACAATAAATTGCACCAACATCAAGAACAGAATACTAAATTTTATACAATCATGCAGTATTCTTAACGATGAACAACATTGATTCCGAAAGGGCAAGTCTACGAAAACAGCAATAGCTGAATTCGTAGCACTGGTAACTAAAGCACTTGATGTACAGAAGGAAGTCTATGGTATGTTCATGGACCGATCTAAAGCATTTGATTGTGTACATCATGACATCCTATTAGAGAAGCTTCATCTTTATGGTATAACGGGGAAAGCAATAGACATCATTAAATCGTTTTTGGAAAATAGAAATCAGTTTGTAGAAATAAAGCAAAAGGTGAAAAATAATATTACAAGTGTCTTTTCAAATTATGAAATTGTGAAATATGAAATTCTCCAAGGATCTGTCCTTAGTCCACTACTTTTCATTTTGTATGTCAATTATATGACCAAATCAGTATCTGATAGTGTAGTCATATATGCAGATGACACTTCAGTCGTTATTACCAGTTCTACAACAAATGACCTGCAAGAGAAAGCTTCGCTAAATAAGAAAAGTGGAAACAATTATTTCAGGGAAAACAATCTCTTTATAAATGGAACCAAAACAACATATATACAGATACATGCAAACAAACAACACACTTTGAACAACACCACAGTCAGGCTCAGAGGCCTAGAACTAAAGGAGACAGATGGCTATAAATTTCTAGGTGTAACAGTGGATAGGTATATAACATGGGAGAATGACGTAAATAACATGTGCCGCAAAATAGGTTCAAGCATATTTCTGATGAGAAAAATGTCAAAGATAGTAAACAGACACAATCTACAAACAATTTACTATGGACTAGTCCATTCACAACTCTCATGTGGCATCCGGAATGGGGAAATGCTGCAAATGTGCACACACAAAGGCTATTAAGATTACAAAAGTGAGCCATATGATGCATCACAAAAGTATCACCTGGAGAACCCTGCAGGAATAAATTCAGGGAGCTAAAAATTTTAACAGTAGCATCAATATATACATACGAAACAATTATCTACTTAAAAACTAACTGCACTGCATTGCTAAATGGAGAACATCATGAACATAATACAAGAATAAAAAATGGCTATCATAATGAAGGAAGCCGGCTAAAATTAACAGACAAAAGAACCTGTAAATGGTGGGTGCATACTGTAGAACAGTTTACCACAATGTATAAAGGTGGTAGAAGGTATGTGTCTTTTTAAAGAAAATTAAAAAGACATCCGATCAATATTTGCCCTTACAGTGTTAATATCTTGAAATAAAAAATTAAATAGTGTGTATGTATACATTTTTATAATGTATTTTAATAACATTTTATGTAAATATTCTATAAAATATATGTACATGTACTACCTTTTTGTAAGTAGCTATGTATATGCAAGATTTATGTAAAAATGAAAGTGTCCAATCTCATTGTAAGAAATGATCCACGGACAAATGAAGAATAAAGAATAAAGTAGACACCTCATCCATATTTTTTTCGATTGCCTAAGGACCCTGAGAGGTATATACTGTCATGTTACTAAACTGTATCGTCAGTATTTGCTTGCAAACTAGATGTGTATTAAAGATTAATGTTTCATTTTAGGAGCATTAAATGACTAGGGAATAGCAGACAAGAAGATCTTATGAGCAAAAATCCTGTTTATCTTTATAATAATGTTAATTTTTTATCACTACACTTCGAACAAAACTAGTTCATTAATGCAGACAATAATAAACTCCTGTGGAATGCACTAACCCAAGCTGTTTGACATCCCAAATAAGCCACCTCAACTGACGATGAAGAGGAAACCGCCACAAAGGTTCGACAATCGCTCTAAAGCTGTAAAACTCTCCTGTGGCACAGAAGCAGCCATTTCAGCTCTCCATATATCACTGCCAGATTCATCTAAATCGTCAACACAGACCTTCTCAGACGATGACGTCGTTAGATTAAGTGCAGTTATTCGTGTCTTGGAAAGCGTGTGAGGTGTCAGAATGTGCAGAGCGCTAGACTTTGTGCAAATGTATTATGGGACAAGGAAAGTGCCTATCATTTAAAGTACAGGCAACAACAGAAACTGCATCAGAAGGATTAAGTAAAGAAGGACAAACATATTTTGATGACTATAGGATACCGATTTTTTAAAAACGGTGCCCTTGACTTGTTGTTAAGCCAGATTAGCATGCCATTGTAGGAGAAACATGCTGCAAAATGGAAAGACAAAATAAGATTCTTGCTCTAAATTTATTATATTACAGCACTTGGGCATTGTCAGAATGTTTTACGCTTCCATCAAGGTCTAAATTACAGAGGAATGTGGAAGGCAAACAAATAAAATGTGTGATAAGTGACAATATATTTCACCTTTTAAACCAGAAGTTACAGCATTTCTCAGATACCTATAAATCAGTGAATATGTCATTGGATAAAATGTCTCTAATGGCAAATTTAACATATGACAGCATTTCTGACAGTGTTATTGACTTTGACTACTTATGCAGAGCATATTTCTCCCACTATTTGTCAGTTGATTGTCCACTTAAAATAATGCAAAGATGAAGGTCGTATTTGTGGCAACAGGTGACAATGAGTAAAACACAGTAGGCCTATGGGATTACAAATGAGGCGTTGATCCCTTTTGCACATAGAGGTACATGTCTGTGTTTCTTACATGTGAATCTGTATGTTCATATTCTTCTGGTAAGCCGCAGTTCTATCCAACATCACAAGTGTATCTTCACGAATCTGTTGTAGTTGCCACTGAATTCATGATTTTACCCCTACTTGCACATATTTTAGAAACATTTTTAGAACCATCTCTGTCTTCTGATATTACACACCCTCTTGAAGGCAAAAAAATAATTCAAATATTTCTTAAATCACTTGGGAAAGAAATGTAAAACAAACATTATCGCCTACTTACAAAGCATCTGACGTTCTCCTTTCTCGCCACTTGGAGCACTAGTGCCATTCCAGTTGTCAAATGGTAACAACTTTTACAGCAGTGAGTGTCGCGACTGTTATGTTAGACAGTGGTACTGACTCGTATTGTATGCTACGTCCCCAGCTAGAGCTTGCCAAACTTGGTATTGGTCCAGTTTTCAAGGTGGCTGCCCTCTCAGCTACTCCAGTATCCAGCATTCCTTCTTCTATAGACCGGTCTGGTTATTCATAATTCCCATGGTCCTCTTCTGTTGTTCCGTTTTGCAGTCCACCTCCAATTATTTTTCAAAACAACCACAGCTAGGAATTTTTTTTACCAGCCATTGTACATTTTACTCAGTCATGTTCTAGTTCCCTACATAAGTGTACACTCCACTAACAGTCACTTGAATATTTTATAAGTTCCTGTGTAAAGGGCCTTAACAAAGCGTTCCTTACAGGTTAAGTCATTAATGAAAACTTTCACTAATGATACACTAAAACTCACTTTGTTACATTATGTTCTCAGAACTCGCTTCTTCATAAACACCATATCAACTCTGATATTGTTCCTTGAATGAGGCACCAGATGCAAGTGTACAAGGAGGACCACCTGGAGATTAATATTGCCTCTCACTAGGTGCACCACTGGTCTTTTACCTGATAATGTTTGTGAAAGGAGTGTGTCTCTTAACAAATAAAAAAAGAAGCCTAGTACTACCTTTCAAACATCCACACGAAATCACTTTGCATATTTATTTATGGAATTTGATTCTCATTGCTAAAGGCCAGGGCTCACTACAGATCATACATGTTTACATAGATCTCCTAGTACTCACATCTGATGGATAACTTTAAACTATGTCCCGCCAACAGTATGAGAATCATGAACAGATCAATAAATTGTCTATAAGACTCACAGAATGATGATAATAGTTCGTTAAGGCTCAGTGGTATTTTTACAAATGTTAATTGAAAAGTCTATCACTGATTCGAATAATCAGTGCTCATACCCTTGCATAATCCTGAAGGCTAGTTCAAACAACCACACTAGAGCAGATAGTGTAGAGAATACTGAAATCGCACAGCAAGTTACATACTGACCAAGACTTAACTCGAAGAAAACTGAGAAGCGTAATTACGAAATTGCACACGTTTCGTCCTTATATAGATGCACATTAGAATATTATGTGATTTTCGTTATTTGATTATTATCCGAAATTTCCCTATGTCAAATTATTCCTTTTCCAATAGATGTAATAATTACTATCAGGGTTTGTTGATCAAATTACCAATATGAGCAGCAGCTATTAAAACGTACAGAACAAATTTATGTTTACATTATAGGAATTCCTGACTTTTACCTTTGGCATCCATGTTCTTCTTGTTGTTTTGGTCTTCAGTCTGGAGACTGGTTTGATGCAACTCTCCATGATACTCTGTCCTGTGCCAGCTTCTTCATCTCCGAGTAACTACTGAAGCCTACATCCTTCTAAATCTGTTTAGTGTATTCATCTGTTGGTCTCCTTCTACGATTTGTACCCTCCACACTGCCCTCCAGTACTAACTTGGTACCGAGCGAGGTGGCGCAGTGGTTAGACATTGGACTCGCATTCGGGAGGACGACGGTTCAATCCCGCGTCCGGCCATCCTGATTTAGGTTTTCCGTTATTTCCCTACATCACTCCAGGCAAATGCCGGGATGGTTCCTCTGAAATAGCACGGCCGACTTCCTTCCCTAATCCGATGAGACCGATGACCACGCTGTCTGGTCTCCTTCCCCAAACAACCAACCAACCAACTAACTTGGTAATCCCTGATGCCTCATAACGTGTCCTACCAATCTGTCCCTTCTTTTAGTCAGGTTGTGCCATAATTTCTTCTTCTCCCCACTTCTATTCAGTGCCTCATGATTAGTTACATGATCTTCCCATCTAATCTTCAGCTTTCTTCTGTAGCACCACATTTCGAAAGCTTCTATTCTTTTCTTGCCAAAACTATTTATCGTTCATGTTTCACTTACATATGTGGCTACACTCTATACAAATACTTTCAGATAAGACTTGCTGACACTCAAATCTATTCTTGATGTTAACAAATTTCTCTTCTTCAGAAACGCTTTCCTCGCCATTGCCAGTCTACATTTTACATCCTCTCTACTTCGACTATCATCAGTTATTCTGCTTCCCAAATAGCAAAATTACTTTACTACTTTAAGTGTCTTATTTCCTAATCTAATTCCCTCAGCACCACCCAACTTAATTCGACTACATTCCATTACCCTCGTTTTGCTTTTGTTGATGTTCATCTTATATCCTCCTTTCAAGACACTGTCCATTCCGTTCAACTGCTCTTCCACGTCCTTTGCCGTCTCTGACAGAATTACAATGTCATCGGCGAACCTCAACATTTTTATTTCTTCACCATGGATTTTAATACCTACTCTGAATTTTTCTTTTGTTTCCTTCACTGCTTGCTCAATATACAGATTGAATAACATCGGGGAGAGGCTACAACCCTGTCTCACTCCCTTCCCAACCGCTGTTTCCCTTTCATGCCCCTCGACTCTTATAACTGCCATCTGGTTTCTGTACAAATTGTAAATAGCCTTTCGCTCCCTGTATTTTACCCCTGCCACCTTTAGAATTTGAAAGTGAGTATTCCAGTCAACATTGTCAAAAGCTTTCTCTAAGTCTATAAATGCTAGGAATGTAGGTTTGCCTTTCCTTAATCTATTTTCTAAGATAAGTCGTAGGGTCAGTATTGCCTCACGTGTTCCAACATTTCTGCGGAATCCAAAGTGATCTTTGCCGAGGTCGGCTTCCACCAGTTTTTCCATTCATCTGTAAAGAATTCGCTTTAGTATTTTGAGCTGTGACTTATTAAACTGATAGTGCGGTAATTTTCACATCTGTCAACACCTGCTTTCTTTGGAATTGGTATTATTATATTCTTCTTGAAGTCTGAGGGTATTTCGCCTGTCTCATACATCTTGCTCACCAGATGGTAGAGTTTTGTCAGGACTGGCTCTCCCAAGGCCGTCAGTAGTTCCAATGGAATTTTGTCTACTCCCGGGGCCTTGTTTCGACTCGAGTCTTTCAGTGCTCTGTCAAACTCTTCACGCAGTATCGTATCTCCCATTTCATCTTCATCTACATCCTCTTCCATTTCCATAATATTGTCCTCAAGTACATCGCCCTTGTATAGACCCTCTATATACTCCTACCACCTATTTGCTTTCCCTTCTTTGCTTAGAACTGGGTTCCCATCTGAGCTCTTGATATTCATACAAGTGGCTCTCTTTTCTCCAAAGGTCTCTTTAATTTTCCTGTAGGCAGTATCTATCTTACCCCTCGTGAGATAAGCCTCCACATCCTTACATTTGTCCTCTAGCCATCCCTGCTTAGCTAATTTGCACTTCCTGTCGAACTCATTTTTGAGACGTTTGTATTCCCTTTTGCCTGCTTCATTTACTGTGTTTTTATATTTTCTCCTTTCATCAATAAAATTCAATATTTCTTCTGCTACCCAAGGATTTCTACTCGCCCCCATTTTCTTATATAATTGATCCTCTGCTGCCTTCACTATTTCATCTCTCAACTCTACCCATTCTTCTCCTACTGTATTTCTTTCCCCATTCTTGTCAATCGGTCCCTAATGCTGTCTCTGAAACCCTCTACGACCTCTGGTTCTTTCAGTTTATCTAGGTCCCATCTCCTTACATTCCCACCTTTTTGCAGTTTCTGCAGCTTTAATCGACAGATCATAACCATCATATTGTGGTCAGAGTCCACATCTGCCCCTGGAAATGTCTTACGGTTTAAAACCTGGTTCCTAAATATCTGTCTTACCATTATATAATCTATCTGAAAACTTCCAGTGTCTCCAGGCCTCTTTCACGTATACAACCTTCTTTCATGATTCTCAAACCAAGTCTTAGTTTTGATTATGTTATTCTCTGTTCAAAATTCTACTAGGTGGCTTCATCTTCCATTCCTTACCCCACTCCAAATTCAGCTACTACTTTTCCTTGTCTTCCTTTTCCTACTATCGTATCCCAGTCTCCCACGACTATTAAATTTTCGTCTCCCTTCACTGTATGAATAATTTCATTTATCTCATCATATTTTTCAATCTCTTCGTCATCTGCAGAGCTAGTTGCCATATAAACTTGTACTACTGTGGTAGGCGTGAACTTCGTGTCTATCTTGGTTACAATAATGCGTTCAGTATACTGTTTGTAGTAGCTTACCTGTGCTCCTATTTTTTTATTTATTATTAAACCTACTCCTTCATTACCTCTATTCGATTCTGTATTTGTAACTCTGTACTCACCTGGCCACAAGTCATGTTCCTCCTGCCACTGAGCTTCACTAATTCCTACTACACCTAAATTTAACCTACCCATTTCCCTTTTTAAATTTTCTAGCTTACCTAACCGATTAAGGAATATGACGTTCCACGCTCCGATCCATAGAACGCCAGTTTTGTTTCTCCTGGTAACGACGTCCTCATGAGTATTCCCCGCCCAGAGATCAGAATGGGTGACTATTTTACATCCAGAATATTTTACTCAAAAAAAAAACCATCATCATTTAACCATAAGATAAAGCTGCATGCCCTCAGGAAAAATTACAGCTATAGTTTCCCCTTGGTTTCAGCCATTTGCAGTACCAGCACAGCAAAGCCTTTTCAGTTAATGTTACAAGGTCAGATCAGGCAATCATCCAGACTGTTACCCCAACAACTACTGAAAAGGCTGCTGCCCCTCTTCAGGAACCACACGTTTGTCTGGCCTCTCAACAGATACCCTCTGTTGTGGTTGCACCTACAGTGCAGCTATTTGTATCGCTGAGGCACGTAAGCCTCCCCACCAATGTCAAGGTCCAAGATTTATGGGGTGTTGGCATGCATATTGATTATTAATTTTAGATGCTAAGTATTACGCAATTTTTAATATGCTGTTGCATATTTGTTGTTGGAGCTGGGTTCCGAAAATTTAGCCCATCAATAGTACACTACCATATTCCAGAAATTTATAGTGGTGTGGTCACAATATAAGCTCAGACCTTTGGATGGTTGCAATATTTTGTTGACTAGATCTCCTGAATTAATTAGGTCAGAGCCAAAAGGAGCCTGTCTTCAAAATGAGAAAAAATTGCTCTACAGTGTAGGTATGATCTACTTTTCTGAGTATATTTACTGACTCACCAATTTTTTATGGCTTTCTAGACCTAAAACTTTGAAATGCAATAATTTTCAAAATACATCATTTTCAGCAAAACTTATTAACATAAAACACTCAGAACAATGAAGTACACTATCTGAATAAACAGGTTTCCCAGGGGAAATTAATTTACATTAGTATGTTATTCATGTAATGTGTACTCAGATAACTGATTCTATCAACGAAATTTGTGGGGAGAATAACAGCAAGAAATGAAAAATACTAATATAGATCTTAGCTATTAGAAGTGCAAAAGGCAAAGTAGGATAGCGTAAGCCATACCTGCTTTGTCACAACGTCTAGCAATTGACCTACTGAAAGGAGAGACTGCCCCCTTGCTTTCCATACCAAACCTTCGAAGTTTTTGTCACGTTTGTGTTCATTTACTGCATTGGCACAATCTTGGTAGTGTTTTATAAGACATTCATAGTCCTGCACCGAGCCTGTATCTACAGAGACAACTGTGACAACTCCATTCAGCGATGTAAGGCCACTCTTCTGCCAGGAACCGTCCAATGCAGCAACACTGTTAGTAGATTGACCAATACCTATAGTTTCTTTCGCTGCCCTTTGCATAGAGGCTTCACTGACTTCTGTTGGAACATTGTGCAAATGTTTATAATGCCTTTGACAGGTGGTGGGAGATCCATCATAGCACAGAATATCCAGACTGATTTTCTTCCCTTCCCAATACGCCTCAAGGCATGAGCAAGGTGCATATTCACTTCAATATATTTTGTGCATGTTACAAGAGATGTCATTGCACATTTCGTTACTTTATATACCTCACATTTCTCTACAATTTTGCAGCATAGACCTCTTCCCTTACTTTATGTCTTCAGCAAATATAAGGGATTTTCAGTGTTACGTTATCTACAATCAGCAACAAACAAAAGCACTTCTGAAAGCTTGCACTTATTAATTAAAATGTAGCCATTATTTTCGCTGTTTACAAAACCAATATCTTGTTCATTTTCTCTAAGAAGTTTCAACTACCTGGCGACCTTTTACGGCTGACATCACTTCACTTTGGCCTAACAATTCCTACATTTTATAAGATTCCCAAAAATACACTTGTATTATTTTATTACCATAAAATTTATGTATACAATTAAGCCGTTTGATTTTTGTCATTCTGAAACACACAGTAGTTGAAATACGCAGTCACAATAACAAAATTACAAAATGAATGCACACAGAAACATAATTAAACTCAAGTAATCTACTTGTATCGACAGAAAGATCGACTGCAATAAATCTGTGCTTATAGTTCAGTCGATGTATTCTTCAAGCATATTACACAAACGAGTTGCTATGGACACAGCGGCGGTTCTGTGTTTGACAGTACTTCGACAGCTAGGAATTCTCATGCTACATCTGCTTTACAAAATGCTTTAAACACCAGAACGATGAAGTACTATACATAAAGTATATATTTTTAGAATCAGGAACAATTATAGAATTTTATTAAATAAAAAATTGCCATTTTTGGACCCTCATGATGTCCAGATCCCCTCAAACACAGATAATCAACTCACAGATTCAACATCTTCATCGTCAGCAAGTAATTCTGCAGAGATTTTCAAGCATTTTGCGCCAAGGGAAAAGAAACTTCAGTTGCCTTCCTTAAAATTAAGAGAAGAAACAATGGCAAGCAAGAAATATTCATAAATAATTGCATTTACTTACATGAAGATGAATAAATATTTTATTCAGTCTTTTGTAAGCTACGTCTTGCATAAGAAAATATTCATACATCCAGTCATGCACGATAATGGCAGATTAACCTGAAACAATAATACCAACAATGACTCTGATTGCACTAGTCTAGACATGTAGACAATAAAATAAAACCAATGTTTTTTATATTCTATTTTAACGGTAAAATGCGCGCATGCAAAGGGATCAGTTCCGGTCTACAAGCTCTCTAGTTGCCCACCAAATCCCATAAGTGTCAGGAGTGAAACGAATCTCATGCGATCTCTAATTGAGAACATGTTTTCTTTCATATGGTTAAATATGATGCCCCCTTTCTGAACAGATTTCCTGGTCTTTACTTAATATCTTCATTTCTAATTTTAAAATATGAAGAAGATGTAAGAAAGAAAAGTAATCATTAACATTATGTAGGCTGATAAAATGTTTGTTTAATTAAAATTTCACCAGAAACACTGAAAACTGTTACTTGAAAAGAATAGCACATGCACAATTTGCGATCTACAGAAAGCTCAAAATAAATTCTTCACTTTTTGGACATGTTTTCAAGTCAGCTTAGGACCAGTGTTCCAAAATTACGTTAGTACAGTTGCTTCTTCTATTACTACTTCGAAATTCTTTCTTAAGGTGACTAGACTGTATCTTGTAATTGAAGAAGTTGAGAAATGGTTCAAATAGCTCTGAGCACTATAGGACTCAACATCTATGGTCATCAGTCCCCTAGAACTTAGAACTACTTAAACATAACTAACCTAAGGACATCACACAACACCCAGTCATCACGAGGCAGAGAAAATCTCTGACCCCGCCGGGAATCGAACCCGGGATCCCGGGCGCGGGAAGTGAGAATGCTACCACACAACCACGAGCTGCGGATGAAGAAGTTGAGAGTTACTCTCTATATCAGCAGTAGAGGACTGCAGTAGTCTGGAAACTAGGTTAATACCTTCCAAAATTTTATTTTGAAATATGAGAGTCTGGACAAAATCAAAATTATCCATATTTTTATCAAACTAGAAGCTTCTACCCTCTCAGACTCCTTCTTATTCTTTAAAATTATGCAAAATTTGTATGAAATTCTGTTTGATTTATAACTATGAATCTATTCTCGAAGATCATTTAGTTGGGCACAGTTTCTTCAGAGTCAATATAACATGTGTGTCAGTTCCAACAGTTTCATTTACTTGTTGCTATCAAACCACAGAAGCTCTAGGAAATTGTATTGTGTCAAAAATCTGTTTGTGTTGCACTGTATTCATGAGGGAATCATTTAGTACCAAATAATAATTATGTGTTTAACAACACATAAGCCAGCTGTTCAAAGAGATTTCGGGATTGCAGCCAGTTCTCATAAACTTCACTCCAGGATATTCCAGTGAGACACCTGCCAGTCATGTTCAGGTGAGCCATCAAAGACTGACGAAGACGTACATAGGGAGACAACCTATGTGTCATCCCACTCTGCACTGTTGCCCAATTTATTCTAGGCAGCGAACTCAAGATGGCGGTCATAGATGTCATAACTTCACAGTGACAGCATGGCAGGATGATGAAATTTTGGGTGAAATATGTCAATTGGGCTATCTTCACTAACCTAACCCCATCGCCCTTTCCCTCCCCACCTGCACTCCCCCCCCCCCCCCCCATCTGGACATTGGTGGGAGAAGTACACAGTCTGTGCTGGGCTGTTGGATAAGAGTGTTTATTTTGTAAGCATTGTTCCCCTCCTGTCCCCATCAGGAAATTGGCGAAAAAAGGACTCTGTGGTGGGCTGCCAGATAGGATGGATGTAAGCATGCATTGCTTATCTAAGTAACTTGAGTTGTCATAGGCAATAGCTCCATCAATTGTGTTCACCTGACCTAGTTCACAACACCGCCACCAGAGGCTGATGTCATCCTTCCCTCTCTCCCCGCCCATGACATAATCCAAGATAGCAGTCTGGGGAAAAATGGCGAGAAAAGGATTCAGTCTGTGTCTAGCTGCTGGACTGGGAAGACAGATGAAATTGCTTACTATGTTCAATGGATGAGATGTCTGTGCTGGAGGAGGAGTATATTAGCATCTGAGGACTGCGCCGATAGCAATGATATTTGGTGAAGACAATTACACTTCATGAAATAATGAAAATGGGGCTACGTTATGCTTGGCAACTCATACTGATGAATGCATAAGCTGTAAAAATACATCATTTGATAAAAGTCTAGTCAGTAAGTCTTCACCCCAGAGTCTCCACACTCTGCTGGAAGAGAGGCAACCTGCCGGCTTACAGCACAGCCAGGTAGTGTGCCAGCTTATGACACAGTCATGTGGTAGCCACAGGGGTCCATGCTAAGCACTTCTTGTCATGTTGGAAATACTCGTGGCCCTCCTCCTCCTCCTTCCATCCCCAGCACACAGATACCCTTTGTCATTGAACATGAACTGCTTCATGAGTTATTAGATCTGATGTTGTGGAATATTGCCACATACAGAATTTGAAGATATCACAGCGACTAAATATACAATCTGGAATTTTCGATGAATTTTCAGTGTCCTACAGCTGCTGATCTGGAGATGCTCTAAAGCCACAATGGCGGATGAGGGACAGCATCTCGCCAGAGGAGGGTGATCTGCTTGGACATGTCTCTGAACACTCGAACAAAGAAGACATCACATTACTCTCAGATGTCACGGAACTTTCAATAGACTCCTTACCCCCATCTTGTTCAGACCAGTCTGTAGAGGCTCCTATGCCCCACACAAAGAATGTCTTGTGAATGGAGCACGCTGTTTGGTTCTTACTGAATTTACCCACCAAACTGCTGCTGCCGCCGGTGTGGGAGCACTGTCCAGACAGACAAATTGCAAGGCTATTTCGTACAGACTGAAAAAAAAATACAGTAGTCATATTGCACTGACTGTTAAACCCTGCGGAAGTGGTCTACAGATCATAAAATACAGAAATTATCACCAAAGGCACTTCCTGAATTGCACTGATAAAGTTACTAAAATTGATCTCACTATCAACTGCGATGCATATTATTAGAGTACATCGATGGTGTCAATCCACTGGTATGCTGTTGATTACCACATAATGATCGACTGAACGCGTCCATGACTACATAATTAGGAATCAATCGAAATGGAACACCAAGCCATCAGCTATCCTCTCACTGTGAGTGGTGAGTTTAAATGTATAGGTCCTCAATCACCTTCGGACAGCTGCTTGGAAACGCTCCACAATGCCCCAAACCCTTTTAGTTTCCATATGTTATGACTGTCTTTACTTAAAATCATCCTGTGTGTGTGTGTGTGTGTGTGTGTGTGTGTGTGTGTGTGTGTGTGTGTATCATGGGAGAAGCAGTAAATTTACACCATGCAATGTCCAGCTTTCAGCCAGAGTCAATGGATCGAAACATCCTAATGTCAGTTTAGAACCTGAAGCAGACCTCGAAGGCATGGCGAAAAAAAAACAAAATGTACGGCGGTGTACAAAGGTGTGCCATACAATGCTTGAATGTGTTACAACACAAAATCCAACATATCAGACAACAACACAGGGAGCCTCTCTCGTGAGTTGGATATGGATATTTGTTGGATATGTTGATATGGTCCTTCTACAGTATGGGTGATGACACTTTACACTGGCCTGCAGAAGTGACTTCAATCACTGAGTAGTACAATACCTGTTTATTTAATGGGGTTGGCACACATGCTCAATGGCAGCATGCAGATGGTATTTGTTTTTGATATGTATATGGGAGCTCAAGCAAGGCTGCTTTTAACAAGAAGAAAAACATATTAACATCTAAGAGCATCAGCCTTGAAACCAGGAAAAGATTTTTGAAATCATATGTGTGGAGTGTGGCATGCTATGGGTGTGAAACATGGACTCTCGGGACAGAGGAACATCAGAAGCTAAATTCTTTTGAAATGTGGTGCTATAGACGCATGCTCAAAATAAAATGGATCGACAAGGTCACAAACGAAGTGGTTCTGGAAAGAGCAGGTGAGAAGAGAAGCTTCTGGAGTTTCATTGTTAAAAGAAGAGTGCAATTTACAGGCCATCTATTAAGACATAAAGGACTCCGGAACACAATCATAGAGGGATATGTCGAGGGAAAAAGACCAAGAGGAAGACCACGACTGAGGTACATGGATCAAATCGTGAAAGATGTGGGATGTAACACCTATAAAGAAATGAAGAGAAAAGCTGAAAGACGCGCAGAATGGAGACAAGCTGCCATTGTAGCTTTTGCAAACCAATCCTTGGATTGACCACTACAGAAGAAAGATGTGTATGGGAAGAGATGGATGTGGTAAATTCTTATCAAATTCTCTGTTGGATGAAGTTAGCGGAGTTTTTAGCGTTTGTAGTTAGCTCCTGTTGATAGAGAGAATGTTTGGGTGACAGACGTGAATGGATCCTGACAGATACAGATCTGCTTTGGACACCAGTACCTGTATGCAACTTGGAGAAGTCCTGCACTGCAGTAGCAAAATCCTTGCCCCTCTCTCAGTTCCCATACTGTAATTTTATACCACAACCTTGTGTTCAGGAAAAAGCTTCGTTTGGCGCTGGCCTTGTACTCTGTACACAGTTGGCAGAGCTGAAAAATCTTGTTCCCACTTCCACCCAGTGGTCCTGTTGTTCCGACTCGGCTTACCCCATTTCTACATGGGTCGCAGAAGGTGTTAGATATAGTTCTCTCCAATTTCTGCTCAGTTCCAACTTAAATTGAATCGATCACATGCCCAAAGCTGCAGGGATGGCGGGGCAGAGACTAAGGAACAGGTACAGGACACATAGTGACTGTCTAAAATCATGCTGGAGTTTTACTGTAGCAAATAGGTTCGAAAAGAGGTGACTCATTTCAAGATATGAGAGTGTGACGAATATGACTCACTAGTGGCTGTAATCATTAAAAGATATCTCCATATGGCCTCACGCAGGTACGTGGTTCAGTGGAAAGACTTGATTCCAAATGACAGACAGCATTTCTAAGAAAGTGTAACAGCATAGACCTGAAAAGCTGGTGTACATTTCTTATGACCTCAATCTAGCACTGTATTTTTAAGGTATTTGTCACATAGCACACCACCTACAGTATGTGATTATTCTCAATCAACCATCGCCTATAACCCAGTGGATATATTGCAGAACATCTGACATGGCATTGAGATAGAATGTGTTACAAATACTGAAGAAATATATAGCAGCTGCATGAGTAAGTTGCAAATACCAGCTTCATAACACTTTCCTTACCCAAATCACTTCCTAAATTCATTGATTTTATTACTAGCTTACACCACAGGCGACGTTCACTCGCATTTTCGATCTAACAGACCACACCACAGCGATCACCATCTATATTCAATATCGCGGTATTTGTGTAGAAGACCTGTTCTTTAAGAAGCAATACCATATCTCAATTTATAAAGTCAGTATAGTTTTTGACATGGACATTTGCGTGCGCCGGTAGAACCAAACCCTCTTGTGATAGTAACATCGTCGTTGCTATCATGCTTTTAACATCTGGTGGCTTGCACAACGATTATGTCTCTGTTCCTGAGACACTCTGGAACCACTCACAAGAAAAAATCAAATGAGACATGTCCATCCAGCGAGGATTTTCGCATCAGTACTGTTTGGCGTCCCCAGCATTCAGTTATTGGCGAAGTATTGTACTTAGTGGTAGACCATGCATGATAGATTCATTGTGATCAGCGGGCTTATAAAGTATGTGTGTGTTGCTACACGTGCAAATAAAATGTCCTGTCATAAGGAAGGTATGGATTTGACGTGGAAAACTGCAATAGTCATAACGGGAGTGAAAGATTCTTTTACATGGAAAATTAAGTCCAGTCATAAGAATGGTACAGATATTTCTGTTTCCACAGCCACAACCATCAGGAGAGGGTATTTCTGACACTTTGCTCATTGTTAAATGTAGTAGATTGACGCTGCAATCTTAATATTTAATTGTAAGTACAGTGATGAAATATATATCGCTGGTTTCCTAGGACGATTTTGTCTGGATGCAGGAGTAGCCTGTCGCTGGAACGATTGACGTTTCCGGCTTCCGGTGGGAGCCGTCCAGATTGGAGAAGCGCATTGGGGAAGAGAAATGTAGCTACCTAAGTGTGTCACCCTCTAGACGGCTGAATAACGAAGTAATACTCAGTATGTGTTGGGCAGTCTTTGTGTTCGCATGTGTCCTTCGTGGAAATTTGAGAAGATTCAATATGGGCGTGTTTTCTGCGCTGAACCGTTATTCCCCCCATGTAAATTGTTCGGTTGACTGCTTCTACACATTTCACCTCATTATTTGGTTGAGAGAAAATCTATTGTGGTGTGTGTTGTGTGCATCTAGATGGTGAAAGAAGGGTGGAAGACACGTTTGCTAGCTCTCTATGCAAGAGAAACAGTTGACTTTGCAAAGCAGAAGGATGATTTGGAATCTATTATATCACTGGCATCGGTTTCCTCAATTTTTTCGCGATTTCACGTAAAGATCTTCAGAGACGAGATAAGTTTCTAGTACTTGGTGACTTGCAGCACGTTCCACCTCGCTGTACCTTGCTAAAGTTCCTGGTTTCTACAGAAATAATTTCCACTCTTTATCTTCGGAATTATATTCTGCAAGCGGTACTGCTATGTAAGCGATATTTCTATGAGCTTGATATCGAGAAGTATCGCGTAAATAATATGATATTCTGACAAACCATGCGAAAATACATGTGTTCTTCTAATCGCAGTGTATGGAGATGGATGTAGAAAGCAAGCAAGCAAACAGATAAGGGCCAGAAACAGTAACGCCTTTGTGCAAAGGGGAACCAGCCCAGCCTTTGTACAACAGTTCAGAGAGTGACTGTAGTCCATGGAGGGTGCTCTGATCTCATACCCGGCAAGCGTGTGTGAGGGCAGCTGACTCGTAACGGTTGGCCGCGATGGATGGCCGACTGACCTCGTGTAAAGTATCTACTGCTGCGAGGACTATATGCAGTGCATGTGCTTATGCTGTCGTCTTGGCGGAATATGTACGAGTCTCTGGTAGTCGATAGCTATATGTAGGATGCAGAAATGATGATTTAGTATGGTGTAAGACGCGAATTGTGTTTGCTACTACATCGATATGGTATGTGGCGATATAGCCCGGTTGGAGATCGTTTTCGCTCTGAAAAATTCAGGTTTTCCTCTGCAGTAGCAGAGCAGTTTAGTTGAGGAAGTGTCTTTGGTGATAATTACCGTACTTCATGATCTACAGACCACTTTTGCAGGGTTTAACTGTCAGTGCAATATTACTGCTGTGTGTTTCTTTTTTTTCGGTCTTACAAAATAGTTTTGCCGCTGAAAGTCTCATAATTTCTCTGTCTGCTGGAAAAATGACTGGCAGTGCTCACACACTGGAACCAGCAGCAGTTTGGTGGATAAATTCAGTAAGAGCCAATCAGAATCCTCCATTCACAAGACCTAATTTCTTCGGGGCATAGGGGCCTCTGCAGACTGGTTAGAACAAGACAGGATTTAGGGAGTCTACTGAAAGTTCCATGGCGTCTGAAGGTAACGTGATGTCTTCTTTATTCGAATGTTCAGAGACACTTCCAAGCAGATCATCCTCCTCTGGCGGGATGCTGTCCCTGATCCGCCAATGAGGCTTTAGAGCGTCTCCAGATCGCCAGCTGTAGGACACTGAAAATTCACCGAAAATTCCCGCCATTTTGTTCGTCTTCAGGACGGTGCTTCGAATTCTGTTTCTGTAATTGTTCTGATTTTCCAGTCTGTGCTCAGACACCAGTGTGTGCTTCGAGAAGTGAGAAAAAAATGACGTCCCTGACTCCAACAGCAGAAAATATAAACTAAGCCCATTCATCGCGTCAGAAAAGTGATGAACACTACAGCAGCTGTAGGACGTAAAAATCTCTCTCTCTCTCTCTCTCTCTCTCTCTCTCTCTCTGGCAGCATCTTCAAAAAAGCACCTAAAACTCGAAAAGTGTTGAGCGTCCTGTTTTAGAGTTACAGAGATATTTATTTCGACTTCCAAATATCATCGTTTTGGTGAGTACAATCAGATATTGCAGCTGATATCTATTTCGGAATCAGTTTCCCACAAAAGCGTGTGAAGTGTCTCGGAGTCAATGTTCAGTTGTGCCGGTATATATAGTAAAATTGAGGCAAACTACTGCGCAGCAATCTTTTTTGAAAGTTTAATTACAGAAGTGTTCAGTTGGATTTAGTAACTCCTGAAGTACCCTGTGCTCAAACACAAGTGTATTTAGACTCCATGTTCATGTCCGGCGGTGGTGGTATTTGTCGGAACAAAACGTGTAGTTGTTTCGATATTCTCGCGTCACCTGCAAAGCTCTCTCTCCCCCTCCCTTGCTCTGTCTTTATGCGGCGGTACGTTTAGTCCCTGTGATATGAAGTTATGTATGTGGCAATATTCCACTACAATAGATGTAATAAGTCCTGAAGCAGTTCGCGTTCAACACAGATGGTCTCTGTGCGCCGGGGATGGGAAGGAGGAGGAAGAGGGCCGCGGGTATTTCCAACGCGACAGGAAGTCCTGTGGCTACCGAGTGCCGTAAGGCTCAGCGCAAATTGAGACGGGTATAGTCAGCACCCGCTATAAAGGAAAGCCTGCTAGCCCGCTCAGTGACGTCACGCCCACAGCCTGGTGCCGGTGCTCGCAGTCCGTTTGGACACAGCAGTAGATTGTAAAGGGATCCGGGTGATGAAAATTCGTAAAGAAATCTGATATACCTCTCTCATGAATTACAAGATTTCCTTTCTTAAATCACCCAGTTCTTTTGTCTGTAACTTATTTCTGCATACCTTTCAGCCCCGACATAAAATCTTGCTGCAATAACTTTCACTATCTGAGGCATCAAAACTCCCAAATGAATGGACCCATTTCATTGTAGTTTATTTTATTTTAAAGTTGCTTTAATGGGGATTGTCACGACTTGTTTGATGACAGTCTGGTTAGCCGTTCAAAGATCGTCAGCTATACAAAATGAAAGTGTTTGCCGCCAGTGTGCTCTTTCCCAATACCATTCCTAAACTGTAATTGCTGTAGTATAAATTTTACATCTCGAAAAGGCCTACCTAAACGTCTGCAACAGTATATATTTGTCTTTTATGGCTGACCACCATATACCTTTATTCCGTTTTGTAATTGCTGTGGAAGACGACTTTTATCGACAAAAATTTTGGTTGAAAGCCACCCGCAAAAGATTCTTGTATGCTCCAGCGGACTTTCTATTAGGTTTTTTTTTTTTTTAGATTTTCAGTTAAATACTGCATCATTTTGACGCAGGTCTAATGGTTTGGATAGCATTTTGTAAAGTACACACTGGTGGCTAACATTTTACGGACTTTGTTCACTGTTATTGCCGCTGCTTATTCCTTATGTTACAGAAAGCAGTAAAATCTATTTTAAAACCTGGTTGCATGATTTACCTGTGAATTAAGAAACACGAAAATTGGGCAAATAGTGGTCGAATTATAACAGCAGTTGTGTGAGTCGTTTCAAAAACCAACACTGCCATGAGAGAAATGTTCTACATATGTTTTAGTCCACCATTCAGTAAGCTTGTATGCACGCTTTTTCACATTTAAAGAAATTTCTCCTGTTAATAGTTTTTAAATGAAATGCAGTTCTAATGAATATTGATATAATATCTCTTCTCAGTTTGTGCACCTTTCCCTAAGAAACCCTTTCCATTAAGAAAATCTCACTGGCTCAAGATGAGTATGTAATGGTATTGCCAGAAACTTTTGGTTGTCCATTACATATTTCAATGAATTATCTTTCCTCCTTAAGTTAACTAAATTTCAATCTATGTATTCAAATTATATCAGGTCTCAAAATACAGACTACCAGGTTAGAATTTTCCTGCTCTCAACTGAATACCTTTTAAGAAAGAATGTTTCTGTAGTACGAAATATATACTTTTGAAACAAACTGTTTGCATGAATTACATGTAAATAAATTTCAACTATGAAGATAGCTTTCGTTTCATCTGTTGATAAGTTTTATGAAGTGTTGTGACCTGTGATGAAATAATTGTGAAAAATGAACACATACCAACATTTGGCATCACATTTGGGCTGCACTGACCAGTGGTTTAGATACTTCATCCTTCCATAAGTTGGAGGAAGGGGGTGGGGGTGGTGGTTCAGCTCTATTTAGTTGCAATACATTAACAGATCATTATTCTACAATATATATATAGTAAACTATCAGAAACAGTGTAATTGCTTAGAAGTGAAACACAAGTTGCATCTACTAGCCATGCTGATATGAATAAATGCTAATGAAAGTAGAAAAATTCTGTATATGAATGAATTTATTTATTTCTTTATTCATCTTCCATATACTCTTGTTGTCAATAATCACTAACATATGGAATGAGAAAAATTTTAGATTATAGTGGTCCACAACAGAAAATTATAGATGTAGAGCATGAATACTATGTAGGTACAAAATAATTAAGACTTATGGACACCAAGTCAAAACATTAACAATAAACACAATCTTTAGACAGAAGTTTCATAATTTTAGAAGTAATAATGATAAATTTTGAACAACATTAATTAATTAATTGCTATTTTATAATCTCCAGGGTAGTAATGGAAGGTTTTTAAGTAAATGGGACACTAAAAGAATACAAATAAAACACTGCACCATAAAGTTTTGTGTAGGAGGAATGCATATGGAAGCACTGTAGTAGAAAAGTGGCAATGAATATAGACATTATACTAGGTCACTCTGTAAATTGTAAGTAATTACCATCTGTAATTGTATGTTATGTGGAAAAAATGTATCAGGTGGTGTGGGAATGTGATTAGTAATGCAAAAGGTGGATATGGACGCATTAATTAGATTAGGTAAGTGAAAAGAAATTGTGAGAGGCTTAAGCTTTTTGAAAATTCTTTTATAAATAAAGATATCGAGAAAGCCAACAGGAGGGCATATCTGCCAGTCCATCTCAGCATAGATGATCCAGCAAGTAGGCACTTTATGGCACAGAGCAAGCATCTATTTAAAGAGCTCAGTCATTAATCAGCCTGAGGATTAGTGGCACTCAATAGTGCTTGTAATAGAAGTGAGAGCTGTTCAACAATTATATTACTATTAGATGAGGAGACCTGCCAATCATCACATACAAAGAAGGCCATGAAAGTACTGCAAAGCCCTCCTCTACTAGCTCCTCCATTTGTAATGGTAGTAAAATATTAACAAACATGATCTACAGAAGAAAATGTTGAGAGAACAATAGTTATAACAGCTGCAGAAAAAGTAGTAAACTCTGAAGGAAAAAGAGGCAATTGTCACAGCACGCACATCTGCACTCATACCAATGACATTAATAGAAGACAGAGGAACACCACAAACACTACATGAAATCAAAGTTTGTCTACTTAAAGAATGCATAAATACTATAGTAGCTTCTTCAACAGTAACAATTGATGAATCATTAATAATTGGCAGATTTCTCAAGCTAAAATAATAACTTCAGTGTACAAAGAAAAGTGTTGCAGAGAATGTAGAAAACTATTGACCAACTTTGCTCTTGTCTTCCATTTCTAGAAGGATGGGAACTATACTTAATCACCAAAATAAATTAATCTTGTTTGAAAAAGAAGTGGAGTCTGCTATTACACAGTTTGTGTAAGTTGTTCTCAAAATAATAAAGGAAGGTGATCAAAATGGCATTGTCTTGGCTTTGTCAAAGGCATATGGCATTTTGGGCCACATAACTTTATTACACAAATTAGAAATACTGTGAACAAGATGTGCAGCAAAGAAGTGATTAAAGTCATACTTGGAAACCGCATGAAATGATTATTAGGTTTCACATTCTATAAAAAGATTACTATTGGTCCTCTCTGCCTGTCCGCAGCTCGTGGTCGTGCGGTAGCGTTCTCGCTTCCCACGCCCGGGTTCCCGGGTTCGATTCCCGGTGGGGTCAGGAATTTTCTCTGCCTCGTGATGACTGGCTGTTGTGTGATGTCCTTAGGTTAGTTAGGTTTAAGTAGTTCTAAGTTCTAGGGGACTGATGACCATAGATGTTAAGTCCCATAGTGCTCAGAGCCCTCTCTGCCTGCCACACCCCCTCCCCTCCCCCCTGTATGTATCATTCGCCACCCAAACTTCAACTAAGAAAAAATTAGTGTAAGATTATTTATATCAAAGATTAATATCTTCGATAATAATTTCATGTTAGTCTATCATTGTTGACAGCTGTTAGCAACTGTATATTAAAATATTTATATAAACTCTCAGTCATACGTTGCAATTTAGTAAGTTTCATTTCTTGACTAGTTTCAGATTAACCTAAGTAGTTCAGCTTAAGAGGCATTTGTTGATCAGGCAGTATTACTGATGACAGTTTTTGTATTAATGATTTAAAAAGAACGTAAGATAAGGATTTCAAAATTACGTCGTAAGAATTTGCACTTTTTGCTGAGTCACAGAGCATTCTTCCAGTCTTAGGATAAAATTAGAGACTGAAATGCCCCTGCACTGTCTTTGACCAGCCTGCCCTGCAGCACCGATACCGATTTAATGTGCAGCTGACCAGAAATCTCGTGAATAAATGACCTAGTAGATAGTGTCGGAAGTTCCATGCGGCTTTTCACGGATGATGCTGTATTATACAGAGAAGCTGCAGCATTAGAAAATTGCAGCGAATTGCAGGAAGATCTGCAGCGGATAGGCACTTGGTGCCGGGAGTGGCAACTTACCCTTAACACGGACAAATGTAATGTATTGCGAATACATAGAAAGAAGGATCCTTTATTCTATGATTATATGATAGCGGAACAAACACTGGTAGCAGTTACTTCTGTAAAATATCTGGGAGTATGCGTACAGAACGATTTGAAGTGGAGCAATCGTATAAAACTACTTGTTGGTAAGGCCGGTGCCAGGTTGAGATTCATTGGGAGAGTCCTTAGAAAATGTAGTCCATCAACAAAGGAGGTGGCTTACAAAACACTCGTTCGACCTATACTTGAGTATTGCTCATCAGTGTGGGGTCCGTTCCAGGTCGGGTTGACAGCGGGGATAGAGAAGATCCAAAGAAGAGCGGCGCATTTCGTCACAGGGTTATTTGGTAACCGTGATAGCGTTATGGAGATGTTTAACAAACTCAAGTGGCAGACTCTGCAAGAGAGGCGCTCTGCATCGCGCTGTAGCTTGCTGTCTAGGTTTCGAGAGGGTGCGTTTCTGGGTGAAGTATAGAAAATATTGCTTCCCCCTACTTATACCTCCCGAGGAGATCACAAATGTAAAATTAGAGAGATTCGAGCGCGCTTGGAGGCTTTCCAGCAGTCGTTCTTTCCACGAACCATACGTGACTGGAACAGGAAAGGGAGGTAATGACAGTGGCATGTAAAGTGCCCTTCGCCACACACCGTTGGGTGTCTTGCGAAGTATAAATGTAGATGTAGATGTAGAATGAATGGAGCTAGCTGAGTCCTCACCCATCCAAATACACAAGATTTCTCCAGATGCACCAATGTTGAGAACGTTAGCACCCCTTATCGGTGTATAGTAACAGACTTGAAAGTGTTGTGATGTAATAGCAGACGGTTAAGAAGAGTAAGAAACAGGTGATTTTTATACATGATGGAGCTCCAGACGGATGGAGTTTGGAGCGTTTTACGTAAATCAACTATGCTATAAACTCTAAAGTATTGTTCTAGAGTCTAGGATCAGTAGAAGGTATTGGTAAGAGAGAACATAAACACACACACACTCCTAAGGCTACAACGTTCCACAATGAAAACAGGCTATAATGTTAGATCACTTGAGTTTCAGACCTATCAGTCGTGTGGAATACATCGCTGTTAATATCCCAATGTAAGAAATATATTTCCAGCACATGAGATACATCCTTTTTGCTGGTTTCTCTATGACAAACTATGGTATTGAACCGTAAAATTGGAAAACTGCTTCCTTAAAACAGTGGCTCTGTGTGATGCATGCACAATATAGATTTCCAGAGATGTATAGCGTCCACTGTCCACATCCGATCACGGTTCAGAAATTATACTATGCCCATATCAGTCATATATAATATGATCTTTAGTAATGGAGAATACCTCTTACAAGTCTTGTATGTATATGATGATCTTTAGACAACTTTTGCGGAGTTTAACTGCTGGTGCAATATGGTGATGTATAGAAAACAGTTTTTGCCGCTTAAAGTTTCGTCTGCAGAAAAAAAAGGGCCGACAGTGCTCCCACACAGGCGGCAGCAGCAGTTTGACAGGTAAATTCAGTGATGGACAGGCTGTCCCATTAGGATTGCTAGGAATAATGCACCCTGTGCTATTCTGGGAATCATTGCAACATCTCTCTTGCCACTGGACCCACACCGCAGCAATGAATCATCACGCAGGCAACGGTGCCTAGGTGAACACGTGTTTTGACAGGTATTTCTCGGGTGTCACTTTATGAAAGAGATGCCACCGCCTCATTCTTGTGGGACCTAAACTGACACCTACGCATAATTTGGTAGCTGACGGCCACGTCGTCACTTTGCCGGGACCGCCGGTGCATGCGACTCCTGGGGACGTGTGCAGAGTCGGCGGCGTCGGGGTCGGGCGTCGAGTGGCGGCATGTGTTTTTTATTAGCGATCTTTTGTTTAAACTATATTCCATCGATTTCACCAACCAATAGGATGCTGCGAATTTTTAAAAAACACTGCCCCGTACATGTGAAGAATATCGATTTAATTAATTTGTATAAATACTTTAAATAAATGGAGTGTTAGCAGTAAAGTAGTTAAGGGGAGGGTGTGCATGAGTGGGTGACATGGAGCAGAACAGCAGGTTAAGTGCCGAACACTAGGTTAATTTGCATAATTTTTATGTAAAATGCAGTTTAGTACTTTAAGGGCGTGGGTAACAAAGAAGAATGCGCCAGAAATGGCGTTCAAAAGCATGTGAAATTCGAAAAGTGTACCAGAAAATAGGAGGACATAACTAATTACTTAATTTGGTATTAAAGGCACTACAATAGTTTAACGAAATGGGGGTAACATGGAAAATCACTTAACAGAACAATAGGTTAAGCGCCGACAAAGGGCCAAACATTAGGTTAAGACACCCTGAGTACAGTGCCGAACATTAGGCTATGCAACATCTTTGCTCCATGTAATTACTTCTTACAACACCTACAACTTTCCAAACAGCAAAGAATGATGAGCAAGAGACCCTTCCTCTCCACCACCAGACCGCCATCTTGAATTACGTCATGGAAGGGTCGACAGCCCTCTGGTGGCAGTACTATGTACTAGGTCAGTTGGGCTCCGGACCTTGTGGTGAACACACTTGATGGCAGTACTGCCTCTAATTGTTTAAATAAAGACTGAAAATGAAGACTTATGTCCACCCTATCCAGCACAGGCTGCATCCTTTTCCGGCCAATTCCTACAAAGAGGTAGTGGTCAGATGACTTAGTGGAGGTAGCCAAAGTGTCCTTTTTTCCCACCATTTTCTTAGGTTAGTGGAGGTAGCCATAGTGTGTTGCATTGTCCTGATGGAATTTGAACTTTCCACCATTTTCTGGGGAGCAGTGGGGAGGGGGGAGGGGGGAGGGGGGAGGGGAAGGGGTTTACCAGTGGGTGAGAGATTAATTAATTGATCAATTTAATTAAGTAGCCAGTCAAATTGATAAGGGTGAGAGGGACAATTCTAATAACTCAGACCTGAAAGTGTACCTGTAGCAGCAATGGGTGAGGTTTCCTGAGGGGAGAGGGGAGTGGGAGAGGGCAGGGGAGCAATAGATTAAATGCCTGTCAATCAAAAGGAAAGGTCCTTTTAGCAGAACAATAGGGTAAGTACCTGTCAATCGAAGGATAACAATAGGTTAAGTACCTGTCAATCAAAAGAGAACAATAGGTTTGCCCCTGAGTGCATACCTGCCCCTGATGTAGGCTACCTGCACTAACAAAATGCACTGATTTCCTTGTTGCCCCACTATTGATGGATCCATGTTTCATCACCAATAATGATCCTGTCTCAGAAGTTGTCCCCTTCATTACCATAGCGATCCAAATGTTTTTGCAGATGTCCTAGTGCGTTTTTTTATGCAACTGTGTGAGTTATTTTGGGACCCGTCTTGCACAAACTTTATGAAAGCCAAGTATGTTTGGATGATTTTGTAGGCAGAACCGTGACTAATCTGTAGACGATGTGCCACTTTGTCAATAGTTACTTGTATGTCTAAGAAAATCATTTCATGTGAACGCTCAATGGTTTCTTCATTTGTGGCGGTAAACGGTCGTCCGGCTCCTTCATCGCGCGTAACACTTGTGCTACCATTTCGGAATTTTTCAATCCATTCGTAGACACTCCGTTGTGGCAGAACACTGTTCCCATACTGTACCGAAAGTCTTCGATGAATTTCGGCCCCTGATACGCCTTCCGACCACAAAAAACGGATCACTGAACGTTGCTCTTCTTTGGTGCACAAGCCATGATTAACAGCACGGCAGCGATAACGAAAATAACCTACAGGCTTGAAAATTGCAAACATATAACAACAAATAAACAAAGCATGCGCCATCAACGTAAAACGACAGTGCTACCACAATAAACAAAAGTATAACTAAATTGCGGATAATGATTGACTTACCCTCCTAGTTACCCTTGCTCCACAACTAAACTCTGAAACCGAATTATGAGTTCTTGCTCTGATATTTCCATCATGGTTTGCGCCGTCATTCATGCGCCCACTTCATCCGATACTCTAATTGCTTTATTGGGTCCATGGTACCTTTATATCCTTCTTTTAAGGCTATTATTTCGGAACGTATTCCCGCGAAATTTCTGTTGATCTATCGCATTGTTCCTTCACGCCCTGATCAAAATTACGTGTATAAACCTTTCGCTAACCTTCCACAGTTATTTTTCATTTGATCTGATTGTTCACTAGGTTATTGATCTAATGTTGTTTTAATTTAGTCCGATTGTGGTGTTGTTTAACGTGGCATGCATCAAGACTTCTAATTTTTGATACACAATTACAAACGGACCTGAAATATCAAGTGTTTGCCGAATTGCTTCGGTTGGGGTGAGTATACTTGTACTTCTGTCTCAGTGGCTGCCATGTCTGTAAGTCCGACGTTCAGCTCCACCACATTGGCGTTTTCGACACTTTATTGACTCTGTATTTCTTCCAAACGATCCATATTGCCTACTCTGTCAATTTTTCACAACACAGTTAACAATTCTGAAAACCAATGTTATTGAATCGCCTTAGATTTGCATGGGTAAAAGTAATATAGTTAGCAACATTAAAATTCTTCCTGAACTTTCGAGAAGAAGCACATCACATTCCAAGACAATCCAAGATCGCATTAGCATTTTAACTGTGTGTAATGCAATAGCTATCATCTTCATCTCAAAATCCATAAGAGCTCACCAGTGATTGCAATCAAAATTCCCAGAATTGTAAATTAGCTAAATTACTGATGCTATATTGTATGTCCACTGCAGAACCTGAAGATTCGTGACATCTGGTAGCAAGAGATAAAGCAAAGATACCCTTACTTGATTTTTCTGCTGTGATGGCTGGACAACTTTTACAATTTTATAATTTTCTTCCTTCCATATAACTACAAATGTATATTCCTTTTTTAATAGTTTCGTCTCCTTGTTTCCATTTGTATGCTTTTCTACTTATTTGATGTGGGATTGGAGTATTAGGTGGACTTTCAAAGAGATTATTGGTAATGTACATGCACTTTGTCCAGTCACAATTCGCCAGTGGCAGCGTATCTGTTCTTTGTGACAGATTAAAAAATAAGAGTAATATTTAAATCTTGATAAAATTGTGGAATGCATAAACAAAATTTTCATCGGGAAAGGTACGCCACAAACGTGCTGACGCCATGTAATTATGTATGTGCTACATATCTGGCATAAAGTACACTCCTGGAAATTGAAATAAGAACACCGTGAATTCATTGTCCCAGGAAGGGGAAACTTTATTGACACATTCCTGGGGTCAGATACATCACATGATCACACTGACAGAACCACAGGCACATAGACACAGGCAACAGAGCATGCACAATGTCGGCACTAGTACAGTGTATATCCACCTTTCGCAACAATGCAGGCTGCTATTCTCCCATGGAGACGATCGTAGAGATGCTGGATGTAGTCCTGTGGAACGGCTTGCCATGCCATTTCCACCTGGCGCCTCAGTTGGACCAGCGTTCGTGCTGGACGTGCAGACCGCGTGAGACGATGCTTCATCCAGTCCCAAACATGCTCAATGGGGGACAGATCCGGAGATCTTGCTGGCCAGGGTAGTTGACTTACACCTTCTAGAGCACGTTGGGTGGCACGGGATACATGCGGACGTGCATTGTCCTGTTGGAACAGCAAGTTCCCTTGCCGGTCTAGGAATGGTAGAACGATGGGTTCGATGACGGTTTGGATGTACCGTGCACTATTCAGTGTCCCCTCGACGATCACCAGTGGTGTACGGCCAGTGTAGGAGATCGCTCCCCACACCATGATGCCGGGTGTTGGCCCTGTGTGCCTCGGTCGTATGCAGTCCTGATTGTGGCGCTCACCTGCACGGCGCCAAACACGCATACGACCATCATTGGCACCAAGGCAGAAGCGACTCTCATCGCTGAAGACGACACGTCTCCATTCGTCCCTCCATTCACTCCTGTCGCGACACCACTGGAGGCGGGCTGCACGATGTTGGGGCGTGAGCGGAAGACGGCCTATCGGTGTGCGGGACCGTAGCCCAGCTTCATGGAGACGGTTGCGAATGGTCCTCGCCGATACCCCAGGAACAACAGTGTCCCTAATTTGCTGGGAAGTGGCGGTGCGGTCCCCTACGGCACTGCGTAGGATCCTACGGTCTTGGCGTGCATCCGTGCGTCGCTGCGGCCCGGTCCCAGGTCGACGGGCACGTGCACCTTCCGCCGACCACTGGCGACAACATCGATGTACTGTGGAGACCTCACGCCCCACGTGTTGAGCAATTCGGCGGTACGTCCACCCGGCCTCCCGCATGCTCACTATATGCCCTCGCTCAAAGTCCGTCAACTGCACATACGGTTCACGTCCACGCTGTCGCGGCATGCTACCAGTGTTAAAGACTGCGATGGAGCTCCGTATGCGACGGCAAACTGGCTGACACTGACGGCGGCGGTGCACAAATGCTGCGCAGCTAGCGCCATTTGACGGCCAACACCGCGGTTCCTGGTGTGTCCGCTGTGCCGTGCGTGTGATCATTGCTTGTACAGCCCTCTCGCAGTGTTCGGAGCAAGTATGGTGGGTCTGACACACCGGTGTCAATGTGTTCTTTTTTCCATTTCCAGGAGTGTATATGAATTCTTTTAGTTCCTGTTATTCTTGATGTTTTCATGCCATCGCTAGTGATGTATTAGGCCCAGGTGGTTTTTTGCTGTTCGTCATTGGTTGAAGGCTCAGTGACTGAGAAACACTCTCATTATTTCCACATAAAAGTGGTAACAACTGTTTAATCAGACTTCACGAAGAAAAATCTGCAGGTTAGAGTTGTAGTTAATGACATATTTAAATGGTAAAATACGATAATCAATTAGCCTTTCTGTCGTCAAGCAATGTGAGCACAATACCCTGACACATTCATCTGTAAAATAACAATTCATAAACACATTAAAATACGTTTGTGGCATTCATGGAAATTTATATAATATAAGAATCGTCAGTTGACCTGATCATCTTACAACAGCCAAGGCAGAAGTAAATTTGTCTCGCTATAGAGACTTTTTTAACCTTGTGCGAATATCATCGGTGGATTTTCTTCATCACTTTTTAGATAAACATAAGATGATTTTATATGATATGCTTTAATGCCTTAATAACCACTTTCACAACTGCAAGTTTTATGTAAAGTGGAGACGGGATTTTTTTTCGTGGAGGTGTGTTCCGTTTATGTAAGTAACTAAAGGCATTTTTTATTACCCTACACGTTTCGCTTCTTTTATTTGTGAAACATCTTCAGTGGCCTGTAATACATGTTTCTTTTTACACATATAATAAATGTATTATGTGGTAATTACAATAATATTTTACTATGATGCATTTTATCATGTTTTCCTCTTGTTTTTTAGGTTAGAGTAAATTATCGCAAAAAAAGCTCCTGACGTTGCAAGAAAACTTTCGCATACAAAGAGCCATTGTAATGAAAAATAATATACTCAATGACCAAATCCATATAAGCAATAACTCTGTGATCACATCAGCCACTAAAACAATAACAAACAGAGATCTGAAACATAACCAGAATAAATAAATAATTAATCTTCCTCGCCCCCCTTCCCTCTCTTCCTCTCTCTCTCTCTCTCTCTCTCTCGCCCCCTCTCTCCACACACACACACGCACACACACACACCACACACACACACACACACACACACACACACACATCCATAAATAAAAAACACTCTCACAAAGAACGACACATTTACACGAAACGAAGTACACACACACACACACACACACGCATAAAACAAATGAAACTATCACATCACGCACACAACACAAACAAAAGAAGAGAGATAAACACACAGCGACAGTTGGCACACACATGTTGAAGACAAAATGCAAAGTGCAAGTGATGAGTGCAATGTGTTGAATAACATGTGCGTGATAGAACGCCGGAAATCGGCCAACTGGAGCATGGAGACTAATGAACACATCTACAGGACCACACACGTTGGCTAACAGCGCTGCAAATCGTAAGTAACACCGAGTGAAAATGTCACATCACGAAATTTGTGCTGCAGAAGTTGATTCTAATCTAAAAAGAAAGAGAAAACATGACAAAATGTATCATATTAACATATTGTAACTACCACATAATATGTTTATTATACAGCATGTATAAAGGAAGATGTGTTACAGGATGCTTCACAAATAAAAGAAGCGAAATGCGTATGGCAAGAAACAAACGTCTTCAATCAGTTGCGGAATTCTGAAACAACTAAGTAATGGCGGAAAACATTTTAAAAAAAGAGGAGTTTGTTGTTTGTTTTTTGTGGCGGGAGTCCACATTTGAAGCGAATTGTATGCTTTTTCCCCCAACTTTTGACGTTTTAATTGAACTTTTTTGTGCTTGTCTTTTCAAAGAATGTCCCACGTGCATACGGAGCACTTTTTCACAACTTCAAGAGGCTCAATGTGGAGCCCATGCCTTGTGCTTACATTTCTTTGACAAAGTCTGATATTGCCTGCTGCTACTATTTCACTAAAAGTTTGCCACAGGTGTGTCAGAAGTGGTCAGGAGAACTAATATAATCTCTTGGAGCCAGTCGAATTATCACTCGTTGCTGAAGTTTGTGTAAAAAACGATATGTAAAACAAACATATATGCCTCAGCAAGGTCATATCCAGGATTTTTATCAAAGAGATGGTCCGATTTGGGAAAGAGAATCTTAAAAAGGCTTATGTTGTCCAGTGATTCTGAAAATACATTAATTATTTTTTAATTTTATGTATATAACTAGCTTAGCGTCCATTGCTTTGCTCGCATACTGCATGGCCTACACAGCTTTTTTTTGTTTTTCCGCAATCGAATTTTTATGTTGTTCACAAACTGCATAATCTACTAAACTTTTCATGCTACTTAAGGCCATAGAAGCATGGTGTCTTCTGAATGTACTTCTGAGCAAAATGGGAGTCTGGTACCAGGGCTCATAAGTTTTCGTTTGTCATGCTGTTGCGTTGTTGTGCTGATATCTTTCTACATATGGAAGGCAATGTCCTGACTGACTGACTGACTCATCATTGCCCAGCGCAAACCGTTAAGGATAGAAACTTGAAGTTTGGAGAAGGTGTGGATCTAATACTGTAGAAGTTGTTTAAGAAGGGATTTTCCGAATTTCCAACCATAAGGGGTGAAATAAGGGATGAAGTTTTTTTAATGGCGCTATGAACGCAATTTTAAAGCTAGACCTACGAAAATTGGTATTTGGTTTCTCAGTCAGAAATAAAGAAATGTGTCTTTCAGCCGTTTTGGAAACTTAACCCTATGGGGGTGAAATAGGGGATAAAACGTTTTTTCGAAAATATGTCATTATTAAAGAACTACTTAAGCATTTTTAAACCCACATATGAACATTGGTCTTTGACTTCTAAGTTACAAATAAAAAAAATACATCTTGGGTTGTCGGCTGTTCTGCCGGATATCAGCGTCGTACTTGCACGATATTTCGGTCACGTAGCTCGAGACCTTCATCAGGTGCGACCTGAGACTGCTCCTCGAGTGGACCTGGTCCAGTATTTATGCCTATGGACTAATTCTGGCAAATACTGGTACCACTTCTCCATCTCGACACCTCAGCAAAAAACTGAGAGAACTCAGCATCTTCCCTTTCTTCTGCCGTAGCTTGTCCAGCTTCTTGATATTCTGATACATCTCCTCCCCGTAGAGACTTTTGATGTAACTCTTCAGGCTTTCCCGGCGATCTAATGACATCTTGGGTTGTCGGGTGTTCTGCCGGATATCAGCGTCGTACTTGCACGATATTTCGGTCACGTAGCTCGAGACCTTCATCAGGTGCGACCTGAGACTGCTCCTCGAGTGGACCTGGTCCAGTATTTATGCCTATGGACACATAGGCATAAATACTGGACCAGGTCCACTCAAGGAGCAGTCTCAGGTCGCACCTGATGAAGGTCTCGAGCTACGTGACCGAAATATCGTGCAACTACGACGCTGATATCCGGCAGAACACCCGACAACCCAAGATGTCATTAGATCGCCGGGAAAGCCTGAAGAGTTACATCAAAAAAAATACATGTTACATTGCTTTTGGGAACTGAGCCCCTAAGGGGTAAAAAATGGGGACGAGCCTCCTTTATAAAAATATTTTATTGTGAAAGCATTTTGAAACTGAATCTATTAAAATTTGTATTTGGCTTCTCTGTTAGAAGTAAAACATGCAGAGATGAAAAAATATATGTTTCACTGCTTTTGGAAATTCAACCTCTGAGAGGGTGAAATACAGTCATATTGATTCACTGGTGCATCACTGCCTAGCCCAAACTGCTAAGGATAGAAACTTGAAGTTTGGAGAGGGTGTGGATCTTATACTGCAGGCATCCTTCAAGAAGGGATTGTCCGAAATTCCATTCCTAAGTGGGTGAAACAGTAAATGAAAGGTTTTTTGAAAGTATGTCACCATTAATGGAGTTTTGAAGCTTTAAGTATGAAAACTGGTATTTGGTTTCTCATTTAGAACCTAAAAAATTATGGAAATCAACCACCAAGGAGGTAAAATAATGGGCAAAAGTTTTTTGAAAATAAATAATTACTAAAGAACCACTAAAGAATTTTTAAGGCTACAGTTATGACTATTGATATTTGACTATCCAGATAGAAATTTAAAAATATATGTTTCAATGTTTCTAGAATTTCAATCCCTAAGGGAGTGCAGTAGGTGATGGAAATTTTTAAGAAAACATTTCGTTAAAGCTAAATTTATGAAAATTGGTATTTCACTTCTCGGTTACAAATAAATAAATATTTGTTAGGAGATGAAAGTTGCTATGGAAATATCTTCATACTTAAGCAAATGACCTGATCAACAAAAACTTTGGACTCCAGGTAGGAGGACAGCCTTTTAGTCAGAAGTACAGTAGGTTAAGATCATGCTTTTATGGCCTTAATTAGCGTGGCAATCATAGAAGCTGTTGCCATTTGTAAAAAAAAAATCGATTAAATAAAAACAAAAAAATCCCTGCAGGCCATACAGTCTACATATGTGAAGCAGCAGGCGCTACTCTAGTTTTCATATAAACCTTCGTCCACTAACACATATTTCTTTTTATCTAACCAAGAAGAGAGATACCAGTTTTCATAGACACAGCTTTAAAATTTTTTAAGATAATGAAATATTGGCCTAAAAATATTCATCCCTTAATTCACCCACCTAGGGGTTGAATTTCCAGAAACAGTGAAACATACCTTTTTATTTCTAACAAAGAAGCCAAAAACAAATTTTTAGATTTAGCTTTATAAATACTTTCATAATTAAGTAATGTCATGTGACTTTTCATCACCTATTTCATCCCCCTTAGGTGATGAATTCCAAACACATTTAAACACTTATTTTTTATTTGTAACTGAGAAGTCAAATACTAATTTTCATAGATTCAGCTTTAAAAATATTTGAGTAGTTCTTTAATAACAATTTGTCTTCAAAAAATCATTTAATTGGATATCAGACTTCAGACACAGCAGAGACTGTGCTATAAAATGCGGAAGCAATGGGCATCCAGCAACTTCACACAAACTAAAGAATGCCCAGCATGCCAATGACTTGATAATGGGGCACAGATGAATCACGTTTAATGAACTAGAGAAGTCAACCGTTCTATCACGAGGAACCATTCACACCATCATCCATGAGGACTGGAAGAGAAAGAACGTATGTGCCCCATTGGTGCCTCTTCCCTCACCAGCATGAGGGAACAGAAGTGGGTAGAGATACGCCAATAGTTTGTGTAACAATATAGTGCAGATCCGGCGGGTTTTTTTGAGAGATTGGTCTCTGTCGACGAGTCATAACTCTTCCACGAGATACCAGTCTATAGAGTGGATGTATACTGGGAACCCTCGTCCTAAGAAGTCATGGATGGGACTATTTTTGCTGAAACAAATGGCGACTGTGTTCTGGGATTAGGAAGGGATACTGGTGCTGGATTGACTCCCTTCCAATACGACCCTCAACAGTGATCAGTAGTGCAGTTCACTGCAGCAACTCCAACGATGCATTCAACAATGGCGCCACGGAAAATAGGGCCGTGGTCCTCTGCTCCAACATATCAATGAGCAGTCAAATCCCAACCACAAGACAACTGCCGCCGAGTGAATTACACATCCTGCATACTCGCTGGGTCTGGTTTCTAGCGACTATGCGCTGTTCTACACAATGAAAGAGTTCATGTTTGGAAAGAAGTTCACCAGTAATGACGAACTTCAGGCACTTGTCCACCACTGGCGCTGGGATACCCCCAAAGAATGGTTTGCTACTCAAATATCGATGCTGCCAGAACGATGTAACAAGACACTGCCGATGAGTTTTTGTAATATAATCTGTATTGGTTTGTTCAGTAAATGGTTCCTGCGAATACAAAAAATTGTGGTGCTAACTGTATCTGGAAAGCCGAAGTAAATTTACGACTTATCTGAAGCCAAGTCAGAATACCTTCAGCACATCAATGCATCCCAAGGTCCTCAATTCAGTCTTTAATTTTATTTAACTACCTTTCATTTCATTAAAAGTCTTCATTTTCCTTAAGTGATCAAGTGGAGAACGACCTCTCAGCTTCGCATGTTGACACTGGTAGAGCGTAAGTACACACAGACGGCATCGTGCGTTTGAATAGAAGATCTTGGCATGAGCATCAACAACCAACATAATTTTTGTATAGAGACAAGACTTTTCTTCATAACGCCATTTCTCACACCATGATGTGTACTCTTCTAAAAGTTTGGCTTGAGAAACCCTACTGTCAAAGTAAACTTTCAGTTCAGATAGCTTATCTACATTCTTGAGATGGGGAGTAACGGGTATCATTATTTCGGCTGAAGATATGAAATACTCGTTTCGTTGAAAGCTCTATAGATTTTCAGTGAGTCCATATACTGGTGGCAAATGTACTGCTCGTCTGTAATGCACTTCAGGAGAGTTGTGTCGATGGCTGTCTCTTTGCTTCTTTACCTTTCTGTATACCTTGACAACAGATTGAATCACTTCTTTGGCTAAGGTTGATGATTTTTCAAATATCTTATGACTGTCGATCTCAATTTTGTCTTCAGAACGAACGTCTTAAATTTTTCAGAGAATTCCATCATCAAATTGAAGAGCTGAGGACAAATTGTGTTGAGGATTCTGAAGATATATTAAAAGCTTTAATCTTTTTCTTTTGCTAACGCCTTTGTTCTCTAGTTTTCACAGGGTCGGCGTGGTTACAATCGGAATTGGCAAGGTTAATGTGAAGAGGTGGCTGGATACCCTTCCTGCCGCCACCCTAAACCCCCCGGGATGGAATCAATGCACCACAGCTGTCTGCGTCTAGTGTAAATCATGAAATAGTGCGAGTGTGTTTCAAATGTCTGCGAGTCACGTAACTGAGGCGGGACATGGGGAACAGCCCAGTATCCACCTAATGGGATGTGGAAAACCACCTAAAAACCACATCCAGGTTGGCCACTCGTTGTTAATCCGCCTGGCGGATATGATCCAGGGCCAGCGCTCCTACCCAAGTCCAGGAAGAAGCGCATTAGTGCTCTCAGCTAACCTGGTGGGTTATATTGAAAGCTTCAATATAAAGCTGAAAACATGTTCAGTAACTGGTAAAGCCACTTCAGAGCTTCTATTTTCCATTGCAGCTAAAATTTTCGATGCAGTACTTAAAAATTTTCTATCCAAAACAGAAAGTTCTTAAAGGCTTCAAACTATTTGCAGAAAGTAATTTAATAAAAACGTTAATTGAAGACTGACACTCAATAAATCTGGTGTCACAGATATGTAGCAATATTGGCTGTTGGATATTTAATATATTTTCTTCCAAAATATTTACTTTCTGAGTATTGTGCTTGAAAAATTGGGTGACTTCTTTTACAATACCAAGACGATTATTATGAGTGGAACATGAAGAGAGTGACTGAGATCGAGATTCAGACAATGACTTGAACAATTAACGTACATCGGTTTTCGGTGATGCTCTGTTAGCTTAGTTTGTATACCTATATTACACCCACTCATTGTTGAAGCTCCATCACATTCCTGACCTATCTGTTTTTCTGAATCAATACCTAGACAATTGCATGTATTAAAAAACCTTTGCAGAAACATTCTCTGCACACACATCTGTTAGTGCAAAAAAGTAACATCATCTTCCTTTAGTACAAGAAGGTTCTTTTGCATATCGAATACACAATGAAAGAGCTCCTTCCGAGACACATCAAATCTTCCATCTCCAATAATGGAAATACTCTTGAATCAACTTGCCATGTATATTCATAATATCCTTTTGGATTTCTGAACTTATGTAAGTGGCTTTTCTTGAGCTGTTTAACAGGTGTTTTTTTAATGCTTCATCATGTGTAGCATGATATCTTAGTTAGCACTCGAAGTTTTCCATCTTCCATGTTGGTAATTCCTGGGGTAGTGGGGCCATTATCGTTATTTCCTTGCAGGGGTAGTTCATTGTCTCCAAAAATAGCTGATTCTGTGACAGGCAGTAAAGCAGCCCAGATTTTGTACTTTTTCCTTCCTCCTTTTGTTATTCAAAAAGTACCGATATCCTATATTTTACCCGAAATAATATTCAGAAAATATCAGCAAAAACTATACTAGAAATATGGTAGCAGTCGAACATTTTCTGTACCCAGAAAGGCCCGTACAGGACCTGAAACATGCGGTCGTGCATTATCCTGCTGAAGTGTAGGGTTTTGCAGGGATCGAATAAAGGGTAGAGCCATGGATCGTAACACATCTGAAACGTAACGTCCACTGTTCAAAGTGCCGTCAATGCGAATAAGAGGTGACCGAGACGTGTAACCCATGGCACCCCATACCATCACGCCGGGTAATACGCCAATATGCACCCAGGTTCGTCGTTGAGTACACCATTGCAGGCGCTCCTGTCTGTGATGCAGCGTCAACGGTAACCGCAGCCATGGTCTCCGAGCTGATAGTCCATGCTGCTGCAAACGCCGTCGAACTGTTCGTGCAGATGGTTGTTGTCTTGCAAACGTCCCCATGTGTTCACTCAGGGATCGAGACGTGGCTGCACGATCCGTTACAGCCATGCGGAAAAGATGCCTGTCATCTCGACTGCTAGTGATACGAGGCCATTGGGATCCAGCACGGCGTTCCGTATTACCCTCCTGTACCCACCGATTCCATATTCTGCTAACAGTTATTGGATCTCGAGTAACGCGAGCAGCAATGTCGCGATACGATAAACCGCAATCGCGATAGGCTACAATCCGACCTTTACCAAAGTCGGAAACGTGATGGTACGCGTTTATCCTCCTTACACGAGGCATCACAACAACGTTTCACCAGGCAACGCCGGTCAACTGCTGTTTGTGTATGGGAAATCGGTTCGAAACTTTCCTCATATCAGCACGTTGCAGGTGTCGCCAACGGCGCCAACCTTGTGTGAATGCTCTGAAAAGCTAATCATTTGCATATCACAGCATCTTCTTCCTGTCGGTTAAATTCCGTGTCGGTAGCACGTCACCTTCGTGGTGTAGCATTTTTAATGGACAGTAGTGTATTTTTCTTTCAGTTTTAACTGAGTGTCATCTGGGACTGTACGGTACATGTACAACATATTTGATGGATGAACACGAGTGGTCAGGGGATACAGCAGGAAAGAAATAAATGAACTGTTACTTTACCGACTTCGACTTCTTGAAAAAATATTAAGTACAACATCTACCCCTCTTGCTTGGTGTTTGTTCATTGATTACCAACAACACATCGTGTTTAAGGCCTCAAAGTGTAAAACGAAGTACGTGCATTGTGCTATGGTGAAAATTGAGACTTCAGGTAGTTTCCAAATACACCACTGGAAAAAAGATTTATCGTACATTACGTCTGACAGACGAATAATCTACTGTCACGAGTTAACAATTAGATCAGAAATTGAATATTAACATAATAGTGTCCAAGAGTGTCCCTAGTATTTACCTGTTACCATGACAACTTAATGTTTGAATGTACTTGGCCAGATGTTTTTGATATGTTTAGTTTGTTCCTGTTCAAACGACACGGCACAACTGCATTGACTAGTGTTGACAACTGGAAATGTTAGTGGCAAGGCGGGAAGTTAGATGTTCTTTCGTTTCCATATTGGTGAAATTATTTTTCTTCCCGTATTTTCGTCATGGAGTCAACTGTTGATTTTTCTGTTTACGTATTTGAATTGCAGAAACAGTGCTTAAAATTTATGATTGATACACTATTCCAAATAAATCTAACAATTTTACGTATTTATAGTGTAATCTGGGATCTCTTCACTTATAGTTATAAATAAAGTTAGGATTTTAATGCAAATGCATGTTTTTCTATATGGTGGTTACATTTCTCAAACTCTGGTATTGTTCATTTCATGGCTTAATAATATCAAACAACCTTAGTTTTCCATGCATGTTTTCACATTTTGGGTGTATAGGGAAAAAATTAATGTTTTCTGCATATTTTGATTTTTTTGCACTTAATATAACGTTTTTTTTTTTCATTTTAATCCTGCATATTAATCACCTTTTTCTGGCTCTAGTGCTTAATATTATTCTACTGTGTATAGTATAGCAAATTCTGCATTTTGCTCCCTTAAATATTGAATTTTTGGAAAGAACGATAATCTGGTTTTTTCGACAGTGAGCTCGCTGTTTCCACCAGGCACAGATAAAATCTCGTTACTTAGGAGTGGTGTATTTTGGCAACCCAGTAAGAAGCAGTCGTGCTCCAATCTCCCTCCACCTTCCAGGGTCCTTCTTACACTCTGCTTTCAGCCTGCATTTGAACTAAGGAAGTGTTCAGGAATGTACAAGTGCGAATTTTTTTGGACACTGTGATTATTATCGACAACGCTGTTGGAATGAACATATCTGATATCTTTTTTTTTTTGTTTTTTTTTTTTTGCAATGTAGAAAAATAATTTTCTGAATTAAAGAATGTCCCAGCAGATAAACACATGTTCCCAAATGAGGATAGTTTGGGTTATTATTTATTTATCATATGGCTTTTATTTGTAATTCTGTTCACCACCTTCTCCAATGTGAAGTACATCAATATTGCTACCTCGAAGTTCTACCAGTCTCCAAATAACATTAAACTGCTATAGATAGGTAATTAGGCTATTATAGTAGTGCATACATATTTTAACTTGAAAAGGTTGAAAAATCAGCCAACCAGTTGCAAGTAAAGGTTTATTAGTACTTGACCATGGTTTTGATATTTGTAAAAATATGTTCTTCAGAAGTAGTGGCCTTGTTATGTCGCATGATTGCACAATAGATTAGACGAAGCCGAGTGACTCTTGTCATAAACAAAATTGATAAAATAAGAATTATTGCAAGCCATGGCTTTGGATAGCGCCAGATTACATATATCGTGCTTCAGAATGAAGTAGTGGTCAGAAATAAATCTGTGCCAGCTAGTAACATCGATCAGTGGACATAGAAGGCAGTGATACGTTTAAGTGTATTTTATCTTTATGTATGTACTTCTCCGCGCTATTGCTCCAGTGCTTGCTCTCGATATGTTTTGGAGCTAACTCACCGTGTCTGTAACTTATGCTTTGGTGTAAAAATATTAAGTTATCTTTCAAATGTGGAGCTTATTGTTTCTCGCCATCAGTTCCTTTCATTTAAGGTAGATAGTGGTGACCCCGCCGAAGAACTAGAATCATGATTAACAATTACGACTGCACTACAATCAAGTCGGAGTTACAGCAGCAACCTCAAAATGCAGCAATGCAGGGCACCACAGCAGAGGTAAGCTCTTCAAATGGACCTTCATTCTCTACAGTTCAAGGCAGAAACTTCAGAAATGTTAAACTTTCCGCCTTCTGGACGAAACAACTGTATCTATGGTTCAGGCGGCTATACAACATTTTTGCAACATGGCGCCCTGACTTCACTCGACAGCTTTTATTGTGGGATGACACATTTGGATGAGGCACAGATCATACAAGCAGAGGACTTGTTAAGCTGACAGAGTTATGAGATTTTAAAAGTGGGTTTTATTAAAGAGTATCCTTTAAGCCCAGAGAGCAGACTGAAACTGTTACAGGAGACACCTACTGGTGACATGGGGGTAACTGAAACAAATGTTGGCACGACTAGGATCACTACCTGTCAATGATTTGTTGCCTGAGGATTTCTTTCGTTTATTAAGCCTTAGGCAGCTACCACCAACAATCAGGAAAGCTTTAGCTGCACACACCGAATTGCCACTGGCAATCTTGGACTAAATAGCCGAGACGATGGCTAAATATGCAGAGTGTAAAGGTTGTTATACTGTCAAACAGACCCACATAGCTGAAGTTCCTGGACCAAGCATTACCAGTAAAGCTGGGAAAGGCGGCCTCAACTCAGGTTTAGTGCCAGCCATGCCACTAAGAAAAGTAGAACAGCTGCCAGTCCAATGGTGGCGGCTCTTAAACACTAGTAAATAGCCACTATGGAAACAAAAGTAAGCACAGATAAACGAAAGCCATCAGTTCAAACTTCGTGGTGTTGGTTCCATTGACAGACTTTACAGCATAATACTCCACAGACCTTAGACCCATATGGAGCACGAATAACATTATGGCTGATTATTTATCACTTAGCTGCACCAGTAACAAGGCAGTCTGCTGGTAGAAAATATCGTTGATCAAAACGGAGACTCTGAGTTGGCTCAGTTGTTGGCTAATCAGTCTCATGGTTTGGAGCCTGATAAAGTAGAGGTAAAAGAGCTGGTGCTTACAGTGATACATCACAGGGTAGATTACATCCTCACATTCCACTGAGACACAGGAAAGAGGTTTTCTGCGCCTTCCAGGGCTTGAATTAAAATGATGGCAAAATACGTCATACAGCCCGGAATAAGGTAGGATTCCCGCCTCTGGGCTCAGTGTTGTTTACAGTGCAGAAGAGTAGGATTGGCAGCCACGTGCACGCACCTATGGGAACGTATGCTGAACCTACAGCTCGTTTTATGCACCTACATATTGACTTGGTGGGACTTCTTCCATATACAGAAAATAGCTACATGTTGATGGTGGTGGATCAGTTTACACTTGACCAGAAGCATTCCCTCTTTCAAATATTTTGGCAAACACTGTTGCCACAACATTACTGGCAGGTTGGTTTTCTCGCTATGACGTACAGAAAGTGATCACGACTGAGTGCAGAACAAATTTGAGGCTTGTCTATTTCAAGAGCTACTACAGATATGCGACTGCAGTCACATTCAAGAAACTAGGTACCATCCAGCAAGCAATGGGTTAATTGAAAGATTTCGCGAATCTCTGAAGGCTGTGTTACTGGTGCACAACTCTAAGTGGATAGAAACTTTGCCTCTGGTGTTACTAGCGGTGAAGGAAGATCTAAGTTGTTCACCAACAGCGTTGGCGTTTGGCGAGCAAGTACGCCTACTTGCTGATCTACTGACCAACAAACCTACAATCCTACCATCTGAGAAGCTCAGTCCGATTTTGGTTGACGATTAAAAGAATATCGCGAATCAACATGCATCCCCCGCAACATCGTGACAACAAAGCACTTTTCGTACACAAGGATCTGGCCACATCAATGCACATCTGGCTATGGGATGACATTGTATGGCCCCCTGTCCGCCTGTCGTGATAGAATGGAATAAAAAAGTATGAAACAGTCTCCATAGAGAGGCTGAAACCCAGTCACCTGTAGGCATAGGATAACGGAACTTCAAGGGCGGCTGCTACAAACCATGACATTTGGGGGCAACACAGACTTCAGGCTATGGACCACACCGTACCGCCTACAGACCCTCCACCCATTGCTCCAAAGATCACATGGGCCGGAAGAACTGTTCGCCAACAGTATCCTGAAATATCTGGGGCACCAAACTTCAAAAAGGTGGGCAGGTGTAGCGGCAAGTGATGTCGATCGGTGGACATAGATGACAGTGATATGTTTCAGTGTGTTTTATCTTTCTGTATGTACGTTTTATCTTACTGTATGTACATCTGTCTGCTATTATTCTGGTGCTCGCTCTCGATATGTTTTGGTGCCAACTCGTTGTGTTTGTAGTTTGTGCTTTAGCGTAAATGTATTAAGTTATCTTGCAAGTGTGGAACTTATTCTTTCTCACCATCAGTTCTATTCACTTAAGGTAGACAGCTAAAGATCTTAGTCTGTAGGTGACATTTAGCAACAGCAGTTGTGACTGATGATTAGTGGTTTTGTCGTTTCTGTTGCTGTCTGTTTGTTGTTCTTTCGTTGTTATTCTCGTAGTAATCACAGTGGAAGCTATGTAACAAATTGTCTCAATGCCAAACACAGAATCGCAATTTGGGCGGGGAGGTCTTCGTGCAAGGTCTTACTGTAGCTATATTACAGCATATTAAGCAATATTTCAACGACGAATTGGAGCTGATACCCAGGCAGATTATGCAAATCAATTGATTGCTTTTGCAAAAGATTTTAAATGGGTTGAAATTAATGCTCAGCTAATGGTACCATCTGTTTGTGCACCATTCGGGTTTTCCATGCAAAACATTGAAAAAACACGTTTTTCTGGGAGGTTTCAGAAATGCGCCGATTTTATGTTTTGAACTTGTAGGAATTAGTTCAAAATTTGCTCAAGGTAGATAAATGGATGAAGTGAAAACAACTTTTTTTTTGCCCTGTAATCCTTATCTGTTGCCGACCTATGATGGTTTTAAAGTCGAGCTACATGTAACACATCAAATTCGTTCCTACGTGAACTGAATGCATGAAAACGTTTTAAAGTGAATCAAATAAATAAAAAATGCATTCTTACAATAAAATTGAAAACTCGCTTTCAAAAGCCTAGCTTCAATCGGATTTTACGTACAAAAAACACATTTTTGTGAGTTTTTTGCGTGTGCCACTTCTATGTTTCAAACTTGTGCGAATCGGTTACAATTTTGTAAGAAAATGGACAAATACATGTAATTAATAGTCATTCTGTTGTTATGTTAAAGCTTCATTCGTTGCTATGATATAAACGATGTTCTTCGAAAGGCAATAAAAAAATTCTGTACAAGTTCAATCGCCACCCAAGTCAATAAAAATCTACATCGGTCGCCAAGCTATGGCGGTCTAATGTCAAAATTATGATGGAGTATAACTTGGGAACCAGAATGAAAAAAAAGGAACTGGCTTTTCGACTTATCTGGCAGCTTCAAAGACATTTAAATCAAAACATCTTGACATATTCGCGCTTTTTTACGAGATAACCTGACTTTCCCAGACTAATAAACTCTTTTAGTTACAAGGTGTTGGCACACCAGCACCTTGCAGTTTATAGGCTAATGTCACTGATCCTATACCCAAAATCCGTAAGATTTGCCAGCCATAGTGAAAAATATATATCATCATATGGCTGAAGAGCATACATTTAATAGATAAAAAAGTTTTTCTGCGGGGGGGGGGGGGGTCCTGGGAATGCATTTACTGCTGGGGTGATGCTAAAAAAAATTTCTGATTCCTGGTTGGAGGAACTGATTTTTTTTCCCGAAAGGACCATAGTTCCTCCTCCAGCCCCACGCCCTGGTGCATGTATGATGAATGATGTTTGAACAAATACACATATATCTATATGCTTCGAGAGAGTGGGATACATCTAGAATACAAATAGGAAGTATCCAAGAGTGGGGATGCATCTACAATAGGAAGTAAGGCAGAGTGGAGATTCATTGATCCAAAATCTTAATGACACATTGTGTCATACTGACGCCATGACAGATGTCATATTGGATGACATGATGGCATGTGTCATGTTATACAATATCATGTCATGCATCATGTTACTTTACTTAAGATAATGCATTATACTACATGACAATGGTTTCTAACACTAAGAAGTAAAAAGGCGCGAATATGCCAAGACATTCAGATTTAAATATCTATGAAGCTGCCAGATAAGTCGAAAATCTAGTTCCCTTCTTTTACGTCGCAATCTCTGCCTAGGACATTAGTATTTTTTGGTGGTTGGTTTGGGGTACAAAGGGACCGAACTTCAGGGTCATCAGCCCTATAATCTTTTTTGTGCTGTGATTGGAGCATTTTCATTCTGGTAGCTACGTGCACAGTTTTAAAAGCGACATTTCATAAATGTTTTGCAATATTAAATCTAGTAGCATCACTTACATCTGTTGATAAAATTTGAGGGCTATAATTACGAATTTAACTACAGGGATTATTGTGAATGTTTTATAAGGTAACCAGCATTGTCTGCCATGACAACAGAATCCTCTCACGTTATTTATCTCCCTTCGAAACTCTTCCGAAATTTCGCCTCAAGAGCTATATAAAATTCCATCATCCATTATGTAGGAACCGCATTTATAGATTCATAACCGAATACAGCCCGTTTCACTGTCAGCGATGGTTCTGCACCATAAGTTGTTACAGACGTTTAGTTACTACTTTTCAGACTGCTTTGCGAGTAGATTGATGTACAGTGCGTCATGATGAAAAGATGTGTGCGTTTGTTCCAGATGAGGCCAGGGAGACCAAGATATTCTTCAGCGCCGCCACCAACCAAGCGACTGTTGTCGGCAGGCAAAGTGTTTTACACTGCGTGCAGACTGTTTGGAGTCGCGCCTTTCACAATCGACTTCAGGACTGCCTCACTGAGAAGGAAAGCAGCCGACTGCATCATCACTGCTTGCGCTTGCACGCTGCAGCTGGCTTGTGCCTCTTTCGATACCTATTTGAGTTTGCAAATTATGACAGAATATAACATAGCTAACATACTGTCATATGCAAATATTGTACAGTGTCACATTTTATGTTTACTTTCCATGTGTTCTGTGGTCTCTAGCGTAAGAGGATTCAACAAAATACTACAGATCATATCTTGGTTTGACGGTACACTAATCGCCTGTTCTGGTTCAACCATAAAGGCAGCGAGTAAGGTTATCAAGGTACAGTTATTTTCAGTTTTTCTCTGGAACATTGGAATGATTATAAACAGTCTTGCAGAAGATATTTCATCAAGTCTCAAGCTACAAACGTATTTATTCATGAACAGTATCACAGTCAACCTGCTGATGCTTTACAGGTTTGTAAACCTGCAGCTAATTCTAAGAAACAAGCTTTTTTTATTTAACAGCTGTCTGTTGAAAATACACATCAACATGGTGCACAACAGAAAACGAACTGTGTGTTCAGGATTACCTAATGGACTCTCCCTTTGCACTAAGTCGTCCATAAGGTCCTTAAGGCGTCTGTATGAAGCACTCTGCACGTTATCGACTCTGATTACCTCAGTTCACAGTACATTTATCCTGCTGCTGCTGACCGCTAACTCCGTAATAGTAACTCAGCACTTCTACATACTAATCACAAGGGATAATTTTTTCGGTCTTAAAGATGACATTGTAGAAAGACAGATGTTCATGAGTCTGATGGTGCCAGTCAGCTTACTGTTGCTCACCGTGCTGCCGCCACACTGGGTGGCTGCCGAGGCGACGCGCACGCCACGGCTGGTGCAGCGACTGCTGCTGGAAACACGCAGTGCGGGCGCCGCCGACCAGAGGGAGCTGCGCCTGCTGGCGCGGCAGACTGCGTCCGCGCGGCCCGCAGCCACGCTGCACGGCGTCATCACGCTGCGCCTGCCCCTGCTCGCCGCCTGCCTGTCCGTGGGCGTCACCTACACGACAGTGCTGCTCACTCTCAGGTATTCTGGTGCCGCCACCCTGCGCAAACGTTGCACTGAATAACTGGTATGACTTTATTGAAATCAAAGATCGATTGCGAGCACTCGAACTACTGTATACTTAATCGGCTGCTTCATATGGCATGTTCTGATGGTTCCATATCAATCTTTTCCCTTGCATTTACATCAGCAGCTTTGTTTTTGTGATTCACTTTTAGTATTTGGAACGCCTTTCAGCAGTACCACCATTTACTGTAATACGAGGTGTGGCTAGAAAAAAACTGGACTAGTACTGGTAAAACGATAAAACGAATGCAATAAGGCTGAAAGTCGCGTGGCCTGTCACGTGACTCTCGCTCCGCCTACTGCTCGAGTTTCATCTGCCTCCTGCACTCAGTCTGCCCGTGGCGTCTGTTTTAAGTAGTTGACGTTTTGTCTGTGCGTCGGAAAATGTTGAGTGTACAGAAAGAACAGCGTGTTAACATCAAATTTTGTTTAAAACTAGGAAAATCTGCAAGTGAAACGTTGGTAATGTTACAACAATTGTACGGCGATGATTGTTTATCGCGAACACAAGTGTTTGAGTGGTTTCAACGATTTAAAGATGGCCGCGAAGACACCAGTGATGACACTCGCACTGGCAGACCATTGTCAGCAAAAACTGATGCAAACATTGAAAAAATCGGTAAACTTGTTCGACAAGATCGCCGTTTAACAATCAGAGCAGTGTCTGAGTTAACAGGAGTTGACAAGGAAAGTGTTAGGCAGATTCTTCATGAAAGTTTCAACATGAACAAAGTGTGTTCAAAAATGGTTCCAAAGTGTCTCACAATTGAACAGAAGGAACGCCGAAAAATGATTTGTTCTGACATCCTGGAAAACATTGAAAGTGATCCCACCTTCTTACAAAATGTTATTACTTGCGATGAATCGGTTTTTTTACTTACGATCCCGAAACTAAACGCCAATCAATGCATTGGAAAACTCCTGGTTCTCCACGACAAAAAAAAGCACGAATGTCAAAATCGAAATTCAAGGCAATGATGAATGTTTTTTTTTTGACATCAAAGGGATTGTGCACATTGATTCGGTACCAGAGGGACAAACAGTGAATCAGCATTACTACATTAGCGTCCTGGCTACCCTACGTGAGCAAGTACGGAGAAAACGGAACGATTTGTGGAGAAAAAAGTCATGGATCCTTCACCAAGACAATGCCCCAGCTCACAGTGCGTTGTCAGTGAAGACGTTTTTGGCAAAACACAACATTCCCATCTTAGATCATCCACCCTACTCACCTGATTTGGCCCCCTGTGACTTTTTTCTTTTCCCTAAAGTCAAGTCAGCTTTGAAAGGAACTAGATTTGAGACTGTTGAAGCAGTAAAAGAAAAAGCGACGGAAGTAATGTATGGACTTACCGAAAATGATCTGCAGCATTGCTATGAACAGTGGAAAATTCGTATGGAGCGGTGTAGAGACCGAGGAGGAGAGTACATTGAAGGAGATAACATGAAATTGTAAATAATTGTAAATAAATGTTTTTTCCAGCATCAGTCCAGTTTTTTTCTAGCCGCTCCTCGTATGTATTTTCCTTGAAGAATGAGATTTACCAAGAATGCTAGTAATTCTTTTTATTACTATTACCGGTTTCAGCACATCTAGGCTATTATCATCACATGATAAATCAAAAGTAGTAATAGTAATAAAAAGAATCGCTAGCGATCTTGGCAAACTCGATTCTTCAAAAATAATGTAACCTTCAGATCGGCCCAGCAGCTGACGCAGTGCCAAACATACATCTATTGTAAGTTAGAACTACCTCTTATTCGCAGAGGCGTAACAGATTTTGTGGGGGACAGATTCAGTAAATTAATCTACTTTTCGAGTTGTTCTTTGAAACGCATTCTGGATCAATTGACGTATCACAGTGGATATACAACGTCGAAATGCATCGAAACAGGTAATTAGTAGTATCCAAAAACAAAGATTAAAACATCGATACAAATGCGTCAATGACTTACAAAACACTGTCCCCTGGAAACTCGAAGTCCAGATATACAATCTATAATCAAAAATCAGAATTAGATTTTTACTCTGCAGTGGGTGTGTGCTGATATGAAACTTCCTGGCAGATTAAAACTGTGTGCTGGACCGAAACTCGAACTCTGGACCTTTGACTTTCGAGGGCAACTGCTTTACCAACTTTCTTTTTTGTTTCATTTTGTTCGATATTGTTCATTGCGATTGGTCTGGGTGGACGCCACATGACCTATTCGATTTGATGGTTGATTCCTTCACTCAGTTTTTTTTTATTACAGAGGACCACCGGCTCTCTGGACGAACACGCTGAGCTACCGGGCTGGCGACAACTAAGCTACCCAAGCACGAGTCACGACCCGTCCTCACACCTCTACTTTCAACAGTACCCTATCTCGTACCTTCCAAACTCCTTTCTTCCAGGAGAGTTAGTTCTGAAAGTTTTGCAGGAGAGCTTCTGTGAAGTTTGGAAGATAGGAGACGAGGTACTGCTGGAAGTAGAGCTGTGAGGACGGATCGTGTCTCGTGCTTGCGTAGCTAAGTTGGTAGAGCACTTGCCCACGAAAGGCAAAGGTCCCGAGTTCAAGTCTCAGCCTGGCACACAGTTTTAATGTCCAAGGAAGTTTTGTAATTAAAAAGCAATATATAGATTGTTAGATAAACAGATAGATATTCCTGATAACAACAACCTCCTATGTAGTCCCCACCCACAGATCCAAATCGTGGGACTATCTTACCTGTCGAATACTCTGCCTGACAGAAAAAGTGAGGCATCCAGAAGATACAGTCAGATGTCAATCCAACTTCATAAATGTACAGATCACTGAGAGATATGTAAATGATTAGAGTTACAGTTCTCTATGAGAGATAGAACAGTCACCAGAGTGCATTAGGTTGTCACCAGGCTTTGTAGGTTATGTAAGCACATTAGCAGCTTCAGATGTTCAGCGTTCACTGAGGATGATGCGTAGATGCCATGTACTTGCATGAAACACCATTACCATCATCTGACAGACTGTGTGTCTCCATTTGGCTGGCTAATCTAACAGCACAGTATCTCAGTTCGTGTAGGACCTAGATGTGTCAGTGGCCCAATGTTGAACTGCACCAAAACGTGAGGGCAGGCAAAGTAGTCATCAACATTCCAGTCCACCACAACTCACTGTCACAAGGGAGGATCGCCATATTTTGCACCAAGCACATCATAATCACTTCACATTTGCGCCTCCCATACGAGAACTAGTAATGGACGCCATTGGTCAGAGTTTGCAGCAGCCATACTTCGGAACTACTATCCATGCATAGGCTGCCATTAACACCTCAACGCAAACAGCTGTGTTTATAGTAGTGCTGTTACCAGGAAACAAGGACTGCTGATGAATGGCTTCACATTGTGTTCGTGATGAATCACAGATCTGCTGTACCCTGGATGATCGTTGCCAGCGAGTATTGTGGCGACCTTGGGAGAGGTCTCATTCTTACAATGTTTTGGAGAGGTACAGCAGTGTTGCTCTAGGCATTATCGTATGAGCAGCCATCAATTACGGCTTCCGGTCACGAATGGTAATAACTGAGGGAGCTCTAATGGCACAAAGATACCTTACAGATTTCATGTGTCCCCATGGGTTACCTATCATGGGACTGGACTCGCATTCGGGAGGACGACGGTTCAATCCCGTCTCCGGCCATCCTGATTTAGGTTTTCCGTGATTTCCCTAAATCGTTTCAGGCAAATGCCGGGATGGTTCCTTTGAAAGGGCACGCCCGATTTCCTTCCCAATCCTTCCCTAACCCGAGCTTGCGCTCCGTCTCTAATGACTTCGTTGTCGACGGGACGTTAAACACTAACCACCACCACCACCTATCATGGGAGAGTATAGTTTGGCCATTTTTCATCAGGTCATGCTTGTCCACACATGTCACGTATCTCTGTGATGTTGCGGTACTTCCATGGTCAGCAAGATCCCCAGATATGTCCCCGATAGAATAAGTGAGGGACCATCTCAGACATCACCTTCAAACCAGTACTGCTATCTAGATTATGAAGGAACAGCTACAATAGTTGTGGGCTTAGTTGCCTCAGTATTCGATACAACAAATTCATGACATCCCTCTCAACTATAATAATAATAATAATAATGTCGTGTGACAAGGGCCTCCCATCGGGTAGACCGCTCGCCTGGTGCAAGTCTTTCGATTTGACGCCACGTCGGCGACTTGCGCGTCGATGGGTATGAAATGATGATGATGAGGACAACAAAACACCCAGTCCCTGAGCGGTGAAAATCTCCGACCGAGCCGGGAATCGAACCTGGGCCCTTAGGATTGACAGTCTGTCGCCCTGACCACTCAGCTACCAGGGGCGGACATCCATCTCACCTGAATCACTGCTTGGATACAGGTCAGGCTACAATGTCATACTGATAAGTCACTCAAACAGACAAGTTCTTTGTAAATTTTACTTGGTATTGTTACCACTCAAATAACATCAGTTACCCCTGATCCAATGAAGGTTCATTTCGTTTTCCCTTCCACTTTTGCGTGCTTCTTTTTTTAAGGCCATATACAACACTCAGAATTTGATTGTGACATTTTGGTCGAGAGTTTTTTTCTAGTGTGGTTTTAGCTCTTCTGTCTCCACATCAGCCCGCTGAAATCAGCGTAATATAAACATGATTTGTATGCAAACATTTCAGGCAATCTCTGAGGGTCCCTAAATTCTACTTTGACCCACTGATCACACTGAAGATTGGCTCTCTGTGTCACAGGAACCTGGGTGGATGATCGTTTGATTAATAAAACACTTCATAATTCTGACTTAAGAATTATGCCTGAGATGAAGGTTGGCAGTTGGGTAGTTCTGGAGAGTTCTGAGTGGAGCCAGTTATTACCAATGACTTGTGCATCACTTTCAGATGGTTCCATTTGAGTATATTGTATGGTGACAAAACTGATGACAACATAATGATGTAGACCAATATTTTTTATTTTGCATTGAATGACAAAAGACAAGCATTATGCAAAGTTTTTGTTTGTTTTACAGTCAACTCAAATCACTTCAGACCTCCGCTGTTGACATGTAACTCTATAAAAGAAATCGTGAAAAGCATAACTGAAACCATGGGGATTGTGGAATTGAGAAATTTGTTGATGTGAGCTGGCTTTTTATGCCAAAACAACGAAACATGGTGTATCACTCTGTTGTTTGTGTACCCAGTTCTGTGTACACTGATGTAATCCCTGTATTCATTGTCGATCTTGACGACAATATTATACATCTCACATAGCCATTTTCACAAGATCCTAGTGGAAGTTAATTGCCATTTACCTCTGACCTACAGGTGATATGTCAATGTGCAACTATTCTGTGTTTGGCTGTGAGGAGTGCTTGTGTATCATAGTATTTTGTTTGTGTTGCTGTGCATATATGCACAAATGAAAGAAACAGACATGGTGGAATCTAGTGCCAAGTCACACTATTCATAGACTTCTCTAAAAATTTATTAAATAATTTAGTATCTCCAATGAAAAGATGGTTGGTTGTTTGGTTTGCAGATTAAAGGGACTAAACTGATTGGTTCTCAGTCACTTGAAAAGATGGAATCTCCAGAGTACTGACAACCACCCTCACTCTACAACATTCTGTACAAAGACGCTTAGAAACTATAAGGGTAGACATTAAGTTTCAAAAATGTCTTAAAAATCAAGCGGTGTCGATGAAACTAGCAAATGGCTTTCATCCTTTTGTATATATTCACATTTCAATATGACACATTTTATCCCAATGATGGAGGACTTGCTGGGGACCTCAATTGTACAAAGCTGCATCTTGACACAGTTCAGATAATGATCCACATCATAAATTGCCTTGTCGTCATTTAAACAATCGGTTCTTCTTCCAAGGAAGGAGAAAGATGTCACTAGTTGCCACGTCAGGAGGACACTGGAGGGTGAAATCGAAATTTTATAACTTTTTGAAGCAGCATTTGTGGCTGTGTTCTGTGGAGAACGATCTACAGCGTTATCATCAAGGCAAAACATCCCCTGGATAGCTTTCCACAACAGTTCGTCTTCGCACCCTCCCATAACCTCGCCAGGAGATTTCGGTAGTATGTTGCTGTGATGGTTTTCCTCATATGAGCATAATCCGTTTGCATGACACCATGCCACTTCCGGAAACCTCTTATCGCCTTGCTCGGTGATAGTTGGGTCTTTGTAGTTTCTGGCAGTGGCAAATCTACATAAACAGTACATATATGTATAGCCTAGTTCACAGTTCAAGCGTCTGCAGTTAGTGGGCATTGCTGAAAAATCCGTCAGGAAATTTAAAAATTCGAAATGGGACTGGTAAGAAATTAAAAATGCAAGATTGCAGCGATGGGAAATTGAAAAATAATACAAGGTAGCCACAGTAGGAAATTCGAAGATATTGAAATGGGAAATTTAAATAAAATCTAAGACACCGAAACCAGTCCTTTTGTATTTTATAGTCCCCTCTATCTTATGTTACAATCTAAGATGTTGCCAAGTTCAAAATGTTTCTGTCAAATATTGCACCTATCTCCTCACATGGGTGCACATAATGCCATAATATCTAACCTTCACCTGCATTGCATCAAATGGTGCTATGTTCAAAGATAATCGCCTATACTTTAATTCTTAGTGGTAGTCATAAGTTCCTATGTTATGCTACAAAATTATCTTTTTGACTTGTGTCATCTATGAACAGAGGCGAGGTTCATATAAAGTGTGCAAATTAGCGTCATGTTCAAAAGCAAAAACTAAGTATTTCCCCATTTAAAATGTTCTATGAAAAACATGATGCTTGTTAAGTGTCACAATGTTACTTCAAAATTAGCTGTCTGCAAAAATAGAACAACACAAAAATGTAATGTTTATGTCAAGTGTCACAATGTCAAGGCCTAAATGAGGCAATGTATAAAAATTAACCTGACCAAGCTTATAACTACATGGACATGTGTTGGCTACAACAATATGTTAAGCAGACAAGCACACACACAAATAGATATTCTGAATTACTGCCAGTTACTAGAAGAATGCTACTAATGTCTGATGTTTAAAGCATGACTGTGGACTCTAACTTAATTGTTACAACGTAAATCCCACATTTGAATTGTGCTGTATCTGTACGCAACACATGTAACATGCTAAGCAGTAAGTTGTCATTTCATCCTTGATGACCAAAATGAAAGTACACACAAAGACAAACCTGAACATACAGCGTTTTGTGGGGAAGAATATAACAATATATACAGTCAATGTTCATGTCAAGTGTCACAGAGTTCTATTCACATTTAAAATACTCATCACAATATGTAAAGATTGCAACTTACAGCATTTCCTCATCTCAAATGCATGCCAGTTGTAGAAGATTTTCATTAATTCTTCACCTCACCAAGCACTAGTGCAAGGGGAAAGAAGACAATGCTTCATATTCAACACTATAAAATTATAATAAATGGTACTGAATATTGCTTTTAATGTCATTTTGTTCTACTCGAGATTACATACAAAACAAATTATCAATCAAAGGTGCAACATTTACCAGTCGGAACTATGGTGGCAAGGCTGCCTAAAACGTCTCCAGACTGTATTTCCATAATCATCCAATAAATAAAACCAAAATCTAATCTTAATGCTCCAGAATACGAGATGTAAAAACACACAATATAGCCAAAGACAAAATAACTGCCGAACCATCAATTTAGGAGGAAAGGAAGGATTTCGACTTGATCTTTATTGCATTGTAACACGTAAACTGCATATTTTCGTAATATGCGAGGACATTTGCATGATGCTTGTAATAAAATGTAATCTTGGCCTAAGACAATAATGAAACAAGGTTCTGCATACAGGGATAAAACATTAATACCTCTTTGCACCACCGATTTCTGCGCAAGAACAAAATTCGATCTTTCCATCAAATATAATTATTTCTCAAAATACATAAAATTTCAAGCATAAAACTCACATGGCACCACCATCGTAAATTAACTCTTCTGTAACGTTAAACAAAATTAATGTGCCTCATTTGTTGGCACTTCCAATAAAACTTACTGTTTAGGGTAAACTCACGATGACTGTAATTCGGTTATTGTAACACACTTTGTGAGGCACTTTGGACCCCCAAATTAAACATTTCCACATCTAAATCGTCAGTATTATTTATGAAACTACACACAGCTCATTTATTGACACTACTGGAATTAACTGCAGATTATTCGATGAGTGTAGTGCAAACTTCGTACCACATATTAAATGTATCAAATTATATAACACTTGGTTCTATAACATAACAAAACACACTGATCTAACTATAATTTGTACTGTAGTTCTTATAAGTAAAGATATCAGGATTAATTGTTAGCTTGTCCACTTGTGGGGCATATTATGAGAGCTGTATCAGGAGGGAAAATAGTTGATAAAAGATTTTTTTTTTAAATTGAGATATTTGGTTGTACGGAACTCCTTCCACAGCTGGTTTTGAGCTTATTATTCTTACCTGCTGTGTTTGCAAGTTATATATAGCCGCAGAGTCCGCTGTTGGACAGCGATAAATTAGGTGATGTGTGACTGTGTAAAATCGCAGAATAATGCCATGAAATACATCGCAAAAGTACAGCAATAAATCTTTGTTTATTGTAAAAGTAAGTAAGACTCCATATACTAAAATGAGCAAAATGAAATGAAATAAATGTTGTGTGGCGAGGGCCTCCCAGCAGGTAGACCTGATCGCCTGGTGCAAGTCTTTTGAGGTGACGCCACTTCGTCGACTTGCTCGTCGAAGAGGATGAAATGATGACGATGGAGACGACACAGACTCCCAGTCCCTGAGCGGAGAAAATCTCCAACCCAGCTGGAAATAAAACCTGGGCCCCCTGGCATGACAAGCTGGCGTGCCGTACACTCAGTTATGGTGGCAGACATGAGCCAAATAATGATTCATTAATAGTACGTGGTTGGCATGTAGTCACCACATTACTGAACTTATGCTTCACAGGAGAAAGAAAGTCTGAAATAGAAATTACTGGCACAGAAACAATCATGGTTATTGGATAGGTAAATAGGATAACAATAAACTCAATATCTATCAAAATAATGACAATTATTAGCACTTAGCTTCAAAACAATAAGAGCTATGTCTTACATTGATGGATGCCAAGTTACAGAAAAAAAATGATGAATGTAATGCACCAAGATCACATATATCACTCTAACAAGAAACATGTAGAAGGTGTTCCATAACCCCCCACCCCACCCCAAGAAACATCTAAAAGGTGTTCTACAAACACCCCCACTTAAATAGCTAGGACAAAGACTACATCATCTGGAAGGGGATCATTCACATGACACAGAAAAATATGACAGTATTTACATTATGATAAATACAATGGAGTATATATTATGTTGGTCAGGAAATAATTAATAATCATTTGTAATTAAGAATTCAATCCTTTGTGTAAGTACACATGGAATGTGTTTCTATCAGTCACTTAGTTAAACAAGGTGGTCACTTTGTGTCCATTTAATGGCCTATAAATAAAGTTTCTTTTTATCACCAGACATAAAAGAGTAGGCGAATTTGGATCTATGGTTGACTTTCAAAAATATTTTACAATTATGTAATGTTGATAGCACTCGTCAGTCTAGAATGGTCAACATATGTTCCCTTAACTATACACAATTTCACAGTTGGTTTGTATTGTTTATGTTTTCACCTGTTAGGATCATGGTATGTAGGGAACAAGTGGATTTCCTTCATTGGTGGTGCACTGAGTAATGTTCTATATATTGGAGTGCAGCATGTCAGGATCAGACAGCTGTTGTGAAGAGTGATGACCACAAGAGAAGGAATGGCACAGGCGACATCATTTGGCTGTGTTAAGATCCGTCTTGGTAGCCAGTCTTTGAACTGAAGGTCATCGGCCGGCTCAGTAGATAGGAACCATCAGTTTGGCTTGTCTGACACCTCGTGGTCACCCTCGTTGACTCAGCTGTTTGGCGTGCATTAAATGGGCATATGGTACCACAGCATTACCGCAATGTAAGGCAAGACCCATACATAACACAGTAAAGGTCTGATAACATTTATGTAAACAGGAGTGATTACACATTAACATATTATTATATACATGATGAATCCGTATTTAATTGTGGGAGGTATTTAAGTGTATTATGATTGAAGAATGACTTTTTGTTTTTGTTTAACATTGTCACATAGGTTACAAAGGATCTCATCCATGTTAGATCGGAATTTTATTAACAAACTGGTATGCACAATTTAAGCGTCTTTGCTACATTTGCTTTGTTCAAAATGCAATAACGAAAGTGTTCTGCGTAAAGGCACCCACAGCCTGAGCTAACATCACAGTTAGTGGGGCATTAAGCTCACCTCTCTCCCTCCCCCTGCCAGAACACAGATGCCTGATATTTGATGCTTGTGCAGACTTCTGTTGTGAATGTTCGTGAGAGTGTTTGAAATGAGCTGCAGCTCTCATGCAATCTAGTACGCATCATTCCTACATCACACCAGGAGTAAATCACAACTTGCTGAGCATATTACAAGGTAAGCGCTGTGCAGACACAGTGCATACGTCAATACTACAATTCTTCAACCGTAATGGTGTGTTCCAACACTGTACTACTGCAGCCGTATCGTCAGACTTCACATAACACATGTCCATCACAATTTCTGCAGCTATCATTTTCGCTATAACATCAGCTCCTTGAAATTGCATTTTAATACAACGCAGTCAATCGGTACATATTTTACTTCATGCTCTGGCAAATTCTCCCACATGGATAGCCAGATTTTCTATTCCAATATTTCTAGGCAGGCATATTCACAAATTGATTAGATACATATCTTTTAATAAGAATACTTTCTTTTGACTAATTTCTGTATTTAAAATCATTTCTGAAATCCCTCCAGTGAATCTGGCCTGCTTGTAAAATTCATCTTCAGAAAAGTGTCACATCTACTCAGGACAGAACAATAAGATCTGTCACAGGTCAAAATTCAATTTCTGCGTAGAGTGTCACCTGGACACAGAATAAAATACGAAAAATGAGAGAAATGTAACAAAACAAACGATCAAAGTTGAGCAGAAGCTATACTCATATGCTCATGAGAAATCAAAGCACATTACACATGGCTTGCTGAATCTCTCATCCTAATATGCACAGAGCTTTCACATGAGTGGTGCTGATAACATTATGCACAGATACACTTCTCTCTTGGCCTTAGGTTGAAGTAGTGATCACACGTAACTATGCTACTCTTATATCTACTATACACATACATATATATAAACCAGTAAATATTTTCATAATCTACGCATCTTTGTGCCTGGTAAAGAGCTTCTCCCCTAGTTTGAATTTGGAATACTTGGTTTGGATTCAACTAAATAAAAATCTGTTGCTTTAGGCCTCCTCTTGCCTTGACTACTTAAAGATTACTTTCTTCCATGTAATAGTGTCCTTCCCTGTAGAGCAAAATTTCTGTAAATGTCATGAATTAATTGTTTACAAACTACCTTCGAAGTTATATTTAGAGATAAATCCAAATAAATAATTTAAGACTCATTAGTTATGAAACTATTTCTTTAAGACCCAGTGAGAATATAATCCCTTGAGTTTGTCACTTTAAGGTAAGCTGAAAGATAGCTCCCTGGATGTGGTATTTGTAAAATCCTTAAAAGTCTGGTATACAGAAGTTGCCACTTGCAATTCCTCTTGTGCAGAAGCGATGGTTTGAGGTACATTCTTAAAAGAATGTAATCTCCTCCTTGGTAAGTCTGCATTTGGTGTAATTTCTTGTCATAGTGTAACTTATATAAGCATGCCTGTTATGTGATGGCCGTTTACAGTTTCCTACCTTTTCTTTCCAGAAACATTCTCTCTGGATACTCGTGGTAGCGGATCCATCTATTCATTTCATTCCCTCAATTTACTAATCAGATTAGCTGGAGAAGACCATGTGTTATATAAAAGAAAAAGTTCGTCACTTGCTGCTCAAATATCTCTTTTATTTCAATATGAATTGCGCTTACTTTGACCATAGGATGGGATGGAATATGTATTGTAGCAATTAGTCTTATGTGGGCGAACATTCATATGATTTGACAAGTATTTATGATACCACATTTTTTACTAGAATCGTGTACATACTTCAACGACAAATTGTGTAATTCATCACGTTACGATCAGTCATCATTGGTAGATTCCTTTACTTTATTCATTATTTGAGTCTCTAGATCATGAAATTGAATACTTTGGGCAAACATGTCACAGGTGGGCAACGTTTTTATTTTAATTAACTTAACTTTTATCCCTTTTTGGCACTTACCATGGTACACTTTTGTCTGTGCCAGACCTATTGTAGTTCTTTGACTATCAATGCTCAAATACCATTCACCCATTGAGAAGTCCGTTGCAGAGTCCTTCTCATGTAAATTGTATAGGCCAATAACAAATTCGACAATTAGCCCACTTGTGATTAAGAACAAACATTGTATCATTCCATTCCCTAATCTTACTTCTATTTCTCCCTGGATTCTGATGTTCCACAGTTTAATCCCTGTAGCTCCCAGAATTCGATAGTTCTGGACAGTGTACATGGTACTCTTGTTACTTCTCCTATTTTCACTGGACTCACAGTTGGGAGTACAATGGTTCAAACCATCATCCAGCCATCCTGATTTAAGTTTTCCCTGACTTCTCTGCATCACTTCAGACAAATGGGATGGTTCCTTTGAAAGGGTATAGCCGACTTCCTTCCCCATCCTTCCATCATCTGATGGGACCAATGAAGCAGAATATTGTCAAATGACAACGCATTTGGCTGTCAACAGAGCACCGCACGATGCCTTCAATGATTACCATAGCAGAATATTGTTAAATGACGTTTCACAAAATCCAAAGAAATTCTGGTCATATGTGAAGACTGTTAGTGGCACCAAAGTTAGTGTCCAGTCCCTAGAAGATGAGATAGGAACTAAAATTGAGTGTAGAAAAACAAAAGCTGCAATGCTTAACTGTGTTTTGAAATGTTTCTTCATAAAGGAAAACCGAAGAGAACTGTCCCAATTTAATCCTCATATCATTGTAAAGATGAATGAAATAAAGATTAGTGTCAATGGCGTAGAGAAACAGCTGAAGTCATTAAAACTGAACAAAGCTCCACGCCCCAATTCTATACTGAATTTGAGGCTCAGTTTGCCACTCTTCTAACTATAATCTGTAGTAAATCACTCGAACAAAACACCATGCCCAGTTCTTGGAAAAAGGCACAGGCACACCTGTCTACAAGAAGGGTAGTACAAGTGATCCACAAAACTACTGTCCAATATTCTTGATATCGATTTGTTGTAGACACTAAGAACATATGTTAAGCTCAAAAATAGTGAGGTACTTTGAACAGGATGACCTCCTCAGTGCCAACCAGCATGAATTTCGAAAACAGGGATCATGTGAAACCCCACTCACAACTTTTGGCACATGACGTGCCAAAAACTTTGGATCAAGGCAAGCAGGTAGATACAGTACTTCTTGATTTTCGAAAGCATTTGACTAATTACCACACCTACACTTATTGTCAAAAGTATGAAGTATGATCATATGTGGTATCAAGTGAAATTCATGACTTGCTGTTCATATTGTACATTAATAACCTTGCAGACAATATTAATAGTAAAATCAGGTTTTTGCAAACGACGCCGTTATTTATAATGAATTAATGTCTGAAAGAAGCTGCATAAATATTCAGTTATTTCTTGATAAGATTTCAGTGTGGTGCAGAAATTTACAACATCCTCTAAATGTTCAGAAATGTAAAATTTTACATATTACAAAACGAAAAAATGTAGTATTCTATGATTATAATATCAACGAGTCACTGTGGAATCAGCCAACTCACTGAAGTACCTAGGTGTAACACTTTGTAGGGATATGAAATTGAATGACCACATAGGTTCAGTTGTGGGTGAAGCAAATGGTAGACTTTAGTTTATTGGTATAATACTGTCGGGGTAGTGCAATCAGTCTACAAAGGAGACTGCATACAAATCACACATGTGAATGGTTCTAGAATATTACTCAAGTGTGTGGAAACCATACCAAATAGGACTAAAAGGGTACATTGAACGCATACAGAGAAGTGCAGCACTAATGGTGATATGTTTTTTTTTTTTTATCTGTGGGAGAGTATAGCCGACTTCCTTCCCCATCCTTCCATCATCTGATGGGACCAATGACCTTGCTGTTTGGTCACCTCCTTCAAATCGACCAACCAGCCTATCGCGTATTTTATTATACAAACTGGTAGACATGACAGGGTAAGGTGCCCTATTTTCAAATAGCTAAGGAAGCCTAAGGATACAGGTGTTGAAAATCAGCTGAAAACTCTCCAAAAATGGCTGATATAGGTAACAGAAATGGATTTTGGTTATATGTAACCGTTTATAGCTAAAGTCAACAAAATTTATTTCATAACTTATGTCAAACAAACATGTGCATTTTGCAGTGTGTACTAGAATGGTGGTTCCTAATTTTGATTAGCGTTATTCCATAAGAAAAATTCAAGACTGGATACCTATAGGTACATTGTTTTATTACAAGTAAGTAACATTGAGCTAATTCCAATTTGATTGTAATAACGATAGACTTGCAACTATGCTGAGGCTATCATTTGCAGTTTTCAGATTTGTACATCTTCTAGCTATGTATCTCTTTATTTCTAACAGCTTCCACAGCCTTCTTCATATTTTTCTCTGCCCAAAGTTTTCTTTTCTTCTGGGGCATCTAATAAAAAGTAATAATAAGTGAAATCTGTAAAGGGGTTCTATTTCCATTTGGTCAAAATAAGGTACCCTAGCACCTGTCCCGATAGGAAAGATGACTGGACTACTGAAACATCTAATGAATTATGTACTACCCACAGGTTCCATCAAATATGATACATTGCTAAGAAAAAAAGCTAAAATATCGAATATCTTACCATGCAGCTGTGATGCTTGCATTGTGCCCACAAAATATTACATTCAAACACAAGACATGGAGAAAAAAATCAACTGTGAGCCCAGAATGCAACAGACGCACTCGGGAGTTATCAGGGCACTAAACTGGTGGAAGCTGCCACGTTTGGCAGCACTGTCCAGGGGCGAATATCCAGCTATCCAGTATTAGGGCACTATCTGAAAATAGGTCACTTACCCTACTTATCACTGCACACATATCAATCACAGTGTCAGTTTGTATACCTCCTACAAGAGCATGTACATTAGCATCTACAATTTCCTTGTTTCATTCACGATTCATGACACTTAAATTGATTGAAAGTCAATTGTTCCCTGATATCATCTTCATTGTAATGTAGCATCTGAACTGTTTCTTTTATATTGTTCCCAGAGTAACCGTGGTTTAGTATTTGTAGTTACTCTTAATATATTATTTATGATGTCGTGTGGCACTGCTCACTGGTCATTTACATTGACAGTACAATTTAGTACAAAATTTCATGTAAGTTTGGATTGTTAACGTTTTGATTAGTGTTTGCATCATAACCAGAATAATGTCTCGGTAAAGCATATTAACTGGTCAGGTTTTGTTACTACCTCTGTTCAGTCAATTAGATTTGGTTGGCCATATCTGCATGTCTAATATGGTGTGCAGGTAGCGGCATTGGCTGTGTTGTTGAATTGACATTGTCATTACTAGCACACCATTTCTGTACTATGTTTTGCACAATGGATGGGAATGCTCCTAACCACTCTTGTTGCTGTGCATGTTAACTCTTACATTCTTCATAACCTTAACTGTTCCTTTGTCAGACATCGAGTAATACTGACTGCATAAACATGCTTTATGTACTTGGATGGTGGACATATTTGATCTGTTTCCTGTGTGAAAGTTTCAGTGAGTAATGCAGAATATACATTTTTGTTTTCTGCGTTAGTTACAGGTAGAAGCACATTAGGATCTGTCTTTCTTACTCAGATGGCTCTTGGTGTGCACTACTGATTTGTTTTGTATCACTAACATGTGGTTCCTACAAAATTTTGCTTAACACATTTCTAGACTGATTCACTTCAGGCTTAATAATTTTATCAGAAGCGTCATATGAGCTGAAAGTCCAGCATCGCTACTTAACATTTCATATTTAGTGTAAGTTTCACTATCTGCTATGGTCTTTAACTGCTTAATGTCAGAGTTTACAAACTTCCCTAAACTACTTCCTTGTAACAATACCTCATTTCCTGATTTCTGAACTGGGTGTGGCTGTTCAGAATCTAAATGTTCATTCACAAATGTATTCTTCCCAAAAAGCCACTCTAAATAATTTTTATCAAGATTGTGTAGGTATGCACATAATTGCAATTAAACATTAGTCTACTGTTTGGTAGTGAATTTTTCACCTTAAGGCTTAATTTATGTACAGACTCTTCAATATTTTTATAATTTTGAGACAATCGTTTCATTTTATAAGACAAATCTGTATTCACATTCTCCAAAGTAGCTACTTCAGCACTCATTTCATTTTGTCAGAGCAACAGCTCATTTTGTTGTAGTGTCAAATTTCCTAGATCAATTGTGAGAGTATTATCTGTAATGTTAATTTTGATATGTCTGTAGACAAGTCAGCTATTTGTGTAGAAATTTCGTTAAAAATCTCATCATATTTTGCGGAAATTTCACCCAGTAACTTAGTGGACAGTTCATCAAATTTGGGTGACAAATCAGCTGACAACTTACAAGAAATTTCTGTTCACATTTCACTACATAAGATGGACATTTCATTTTTAGTACACATTTCACTACATAAGGTAGTCATTTCAGTTTTAGTAAACATTTCACTAAGCAAGGGAGATACTTCATTATTTAAAGTGGACATATTGCTTTTAGTAGCGAATGTATCATGATTTAGTTAAGACGATAAATGTCTGAAAAATCCTCTTAAGTGGTAAATTGTGCAGTACTTTTCCCTTGTACTCGCCTATTTGTTCAAACAGCTACAGGAATTACTATACTAGTAACTGTAGGCTTAGCCATAGCTTTGTCAGCATCGTCTTAAGCTTGCGATTCTTTTTGCTCACTGAAATTTACATAAAATATCTTTCTTTTCTACCTGGTCTTGATGATGGGACCCAGTTGTATTTTATCCCATAGTCCTTATAATTTAAGATGTCAAGATTAATTGTTAGTCTGTTCACTAACAGGACACATAGAGCTACACTGCGAGTGAAAATAGTTCATAAAAGATTTTTTAAAAGAAACTGAGGTATTTGATGGTACCAGACTCCCCCCACAGCTGGTTTTTCGCTTATTATTGTTAGTATACCGTTTGTGTTTGAAGAATCATATACAAGCATAGAGTCTGCTGTTCAACAGTGATAAGTTTGGTGACAAGTGACCATATAAAATTGCTGTACAATATGGTGAAATATATATCACAATGTACAGCAAAAAATCTTTGTTCATTTTAGAAGTAAAAACGACTCCAGGTTCTAAAATGAACCAAATAATTATTCATATAATAGTGCAGGGATGGCATGCTTCACACTCAAAGATAAGTCTTAAACAGAAATCACTGCCATACAAACAATCGTGATTGTTGAATAGGTAAACAGAATAACGAAAAACTAAATATCTGCAAAAATTATGATAATTATTACCATTTAGCTTAAGTACAATAATAACTATTACTTAGACTGATGGATGACAGCGACAAAAACAGTAAAGATGAAGAAGACTTATTACACTCATTTGTTTAAGAAAATGACAAATACAGTTAATCTAAGTATCATATTTATCACTCTTACCAGAAAAATGTAGAAGGTATTCTACATAACTCACAGCATAAAATGCACTTGCTGATGAAAATATTTTGATCTAAATACTTAAGTAGTCAATGCTATTCCCACATCTATATTTGTCAAAAACTTGTCCTAGTTCACTAATATCAAAATAAGTGAAACATTGTAACGATACCCCATATTATGATGTCAACTTTATGTTGCACTGTAAAGTGTTTGTCATCTTCTGTTGCTAATGCTAAATCACACTGTCACACAACGGTAACTATGTGACTCTTTGATGTAATAGCATTCTTAACAGTATTAATAAACATTTGCACTGCTAAGAAACGCTGGTTGCTATGCTTTCAAAGTCAGACAAACATTATAGTGACACCGAGGCAGAGTATTAACTTTATCTTGCAGTACAAGCGTTTACCATCTTCTGCTGTTACAAGGTGGAGACTGCATGATAGTTCACCCCTCCATACATGAGTGTGTAAAGAAAAATTATAACCTGTCTCATACATCACCATATTACACCAAATTTTTTATCAAAAACCATGCTCCTTGTTACAGCAAAAATCGAAAAAATTTCCCCATTCATCAACATTATAATAGAATCCATTATTTAATGTCCTATAGTACAAAGAATTCTAATACCATCTCATACTTAAGACAATGTTGAAACAAGTCTGTACGAGAAGGTTCATCATTTTGCACATAAATAGTACTTATCTGGCAAAGTTGGTCACAGTGTCTGGGCTGTTTCCTTTGTTTCTGTGCAACCTAATGAAAAGGTTTTGTCCAGTGTCCATTTAAATGACAAGTCGCTGGAACGTTATGCTGCTGTTAACCATTTTCTTTTTATGTTTCAGTGTTCTGGAAACAGATTTTATAATTACATAAACAGCACTTCATCAAATGTACATTATGCGACTTGTCTGCACCACACAAAGATAGCAGCCAGTTTAAGAGCAACTGTACCAAAGTCTAAATATGCTAAGCCCACTGTGACGCTATCTAATTTAATTCTAACACAAATCTGAAGCACTAGGCGCAGGTTTTTGTGTTGCCGTAATAGGAATCTTGTTTTGTGTATTTACTTCAATTCTTATAGGGAATTAGCAACTTTTTAGCTCAACAGATTAAAAAATAATAAAAAGGCTTTATTAAAGTTATTTGTTCACTGCCTTGTAACACATTGCACCAGTCAAAATGCAGCTTCACTGTGAATACTGTTCTCAAACACTGGATGAGTTGGTTGACGTTCGTAAGCAGCTGGAAATCGCCATGACTACTGTCAAACGATTGGCAGTTGCTGCGAATCAGTGTGTTGGAAGAGCTTCTGAGAGTCGTGTACCTGTGATACCTGTACCGGAAATACCTCAAGTACTACTCTCTCCTGTGGATCATGTCTCCTCCTCAGAAAGTACAGGGTCTGTCATTACCCATCTACCTGACTGCAAGTGTCGTGTCACTGGTAGACCTACACGTTCTTTACAGGATAGAAGGGGATCAGGGAGGACTCAGGGTGCAGTACCAATCTCATAGACCAACATGTTTCAGGTGCTGTCTTTCACTGAAACTGAAACTGAGCCAGTGGGACTCAATTCACCTGTTTTGGGGAGACTTTTTTTGTCAGGTGTCAGGCGTAGGTAAACGCAAAAGGGCAGGTGTCTATCAATCGTCAGCAGTTCAAACATACACTGAATGAAGGGAAATGGCAGTGATGGATAGGAAAGGAAACCAGATGCACTCAGCGTGTATGCCTGGGGGCCTCATTCAATATGTTGAAGAGGCTATTCCGGCAGCCATTGAGGAAACAGGGTGCCGATTATGGTGCATGTTGAACAAACAGTGCCTGTCGTCAGGAGTCCTAGGTCAATCTTGGGTCATTCTAACTACTGGCAGAGATGGTTGAGAAGAGCACCCTTCGCATGGAGTTTCAACGAAGCTCACAATTTGCAGCATTGTCCACAGAACTAATCGTGGCCGAAATTGATTGTAGCTTGGTTTTTGGGGAAAATTTAAGTGTTTATCTACGGGATAGGCAAATGGAAAATGGAGGTGGTGTATAGTCGCAGTAGAAAAGAAACTCAAATCCACTGAGATAGAAATCGATGTTGCATGTGAGACTGTTTGGGCAAGGCTCAGTATCAGCGGTGGACATAAAATGATAATTGGGTCCTTCTATCGCCCACCAGACTCACCTCCTGGTACAACTGAAAACCTTAGAGAAAACCTCAGTTCATTTGTATCATACTGAAATCATCGGTGGAGACTTTAATCATCCAACAGTCAATTGGGAAAATTAAAGTTTCGTTAGTGGTGGCGCCATAAGACATCCTGTCAAACTTTACTAAATGCCTTCTCTGAAAACTACCTGGAACAGATAGTTAGGAACCCCACACATGATGGAAATATATTCCATCTAAAGGTAAGAAATAGGCCTGACCTCTCTGAGGACTTCCACATCAAAATTGGTACTAGTGACCATGACGTGGTTGTGGCAACAATGATTATCAAAATACATTGGACAACTAAAACCAGCAGAAAGGCATATATATTCAGTAAACTAGATAAAAAAATCAGTAGCGCCATATCTCAATGAGAAACTTATGTGAGGCAGGAGAATGTAAAACAACTCTAGTTCAAGTTTAAAATAATAGTTGACCATGCACTGGATAGATATGTACGCAGTAGAACAGTTCATAATGGGAGGGAACCTCCATGGTATACAGTCACTGTAAAAAAACTTCCAAAGAAACAGAGACTACTGCATAATAGGTGCAAAACAAAATGTAGGGCGGTGGATAGATAGATACTGAATGAAACGCATTTGGCTGTCAACAGAGTACTGTGTGATGCCTTCAATGACTACCGAAGCAGAATATTGTCAAATGACAACGCATTTGGCTGTCAACAGAGCACCGCACGATGCCTTCAATGATTACCATAGCAGAATATTGTTAAATGACGTTTCACAAAATCCAAAGAAATTCTGGTCATATGTGAAGACTGTTAGTGGCACCAAAGTTAGTGTCCAGTCCCTAGAAGATGAGATAGGAACTAAAATTGAGTGTAGAAAAACAAAAGCTGCAATGCTTAACTGTGTTTTGAAATGTTTCTTCATAAAGGAAAACCGAAGAGAACTGTCCCAATTTAATCCTCATATCATTGTAAAGATGAATGAAATAAAGATTAGTGTCAATGGCGTAGAGAAACAGCTGAAGTCATTAAAACTGAACAAAGCTCCACGCCCCAATTCTATACTGAATTTGAGGCTCAGTTTGCCACTCTTCTAACTATAATCTGTAGTAAATCACTCGAACAAAACACCATGCCCAGTTCTTGGAAAAAGGCACAGGCACACCTGTCTACAAGAAGGGTAGTACAAGTGATCCACAAAACTACTGTCCAATATTCTTGATATCGATTTGTTGTAGACACTAAGAACATATGTTAAGCTCAAAAATAGTGAGGTACTTTGAACAGGATGACCTCCTCAGTGCCAACCAGCATGAATTTCGAAAACATGGATCATGTGAAACCCCACTCACAACTTTTGGCACATGACGTGCCAAAAACTTTGGATCAAGGCAAGCAGGTAGATACAGTACTTCTTGATTTTCGAAAGCATTTGACTAATTACCACACCTACACTTATTGTCAAAAGTATGAAGTATGATCATATGTGGTATCAAGTGAAATTCATGACTTGCTGTTCATATTGTACATTAATAACCTTGCAGACAATATTAATAGTAAAATCAGGTTTTTGCAAACGACGCCGTTATTTATAATGAATTAATGTCTGAAAGAAGCTGCATAAATATTCAGTTATTTCTTGATAAGATTTCAGTGTGGTGCAGAAATTTACAACATCCTCTAAATGTTCAGAAATGTAAAATTTTACATATTACAAAACGAAAAAATGTAGTATTCTATGATTATAATATCAACGAGTCACTGTGGAATCAGCCAACTCACTGAAGTACCTAGGTGTAACACTTTGTAGGGATATGAAATTGAATGACCACATAGGTTCAGTTGTGGGTGAAGCAAATGGTAGACTTTAGTTTATTGGTATAATACTGTCGGGGTAGTGCAATCAGTCTACAAAGGAGACTGCATACAAATCACACATGTGAATGGTTCTAGAATATTACTCAAGTGTGTGGAAACCATACCAAATAGGACTAAAAGGGTACATTGAACGCATACAGAGAAGTGCAGCACTGATGGTGATATGTTTTTTTTTTTTTTATCTGTGGGAGAGTGTCACAGAGGTACTGTAGGGACTGACCTGGAAGACTCTTGAAGATAGACGGAAACTATCCCGAGAAAGTCCATTAACGAAGTTTTAAGAACTAGCTTTAAATGATTATTCCAGGAACATACTACAATGCCCTATGTGTTGCTCACATTGGGATATCAGGATACGATTAGAATAATTATTGCATGTACAGAGGCATTCAAACAATCATTCTTCCCATACTCCAAACATGAATGTAACATGAAGAAACCCTAATAATTGGTACAATGAGACATATCCTCTGCCATGCACCTCAGGATGGTTTGGAGAGCACAGATGTAGATGTATATGTCGAAGACATCATATATAGGTTACAACCACAGGTTCGAGTTCCTTCTAGAACAGGAAATAGTCCAAATTACTGTTAACACAACTTTCATAACTGAAGTGGTTTATCAGTTTTAGTTTATATATTGCTCTCTGAAAATAATGATTTGAATAAAGATTTATAGGCCTAATTATTGATTACAAAGGTTGCAGATTTTGGCAATATAAAAAATAGAAGCTTCATGCTGTTTTATAAAATCGTTTTCATTATTGATAGTAACATTAGAAAAATTATAAATGAAGACAGAAATTTTGCTTGCATAAGAATTAAAGGCTAAAAACATTGTTTTGAACGTAAACTTGTTTTCAGATCATTTAAGTTAATAATTATGACTACTAATTTTTGTGTTACTTGATTGAGACAATGAAACATGTCGACATAAATAATAAAAATATACTGACAGAAAAATATTTTTTGACAATCAGAAACATCCAGAAATATCTACAGATGAGAAATGTGTAATTTAAGTAAGAGAATTAATCCAAGTCTGGCCAAAATTTATACACAATCGAACATTTCAGTTGTCATGCGAAAGTTTCATGCACACATGCCACAGCAAACTTATATAAAATTGTCATACATCACAATATTTCAGCAAAATTGTAACAAATTCCCCAGACATCGATTGTTACAGCAAACCTTTAACAAATTTGTACTATACCGAGATGTCATACAAAAAATTCATCAGATCGCTCCATACATTGATGTGTTACACCAATCCTGTACCAAATTGCTTCATACATTGCTGTATTACAGCAAAATAGTAATAGAGTACCCCATACATTGCTATGTTACTGCAAACGTCTAACAAATTACCCCATGTTAAAGTGAAAATGTAACATATTACTTCATATTGTAGGAAAATTTGAAATAAATTGCCCTATACATCACAAACATATAGTGGCTACTATTGGGGCAATAATGGTCAGGTGTTACTGTGACTGCCATTACCTCTAATACTGTTGGGTAGGGGAGGGGGGAGGCAATGATGGTCAGTTGTTTGGTGGCTACCATAATCCCAAACTGGGGACAATGATGATCAGTTGATATAGTGGCTACCACTACCACAAATGCATAGTAATAATATCCACCTGACAGTGGATGCCAGTTACTGAAGCTTAAAACTGTTTGTAACACTAGAATCTGTCATTGTGTATATGCAATGGGCATCACCTAATATGTTGTCAGGTAACATAATAACTGCCATTATCTGACGTACTATTACTGTAACATTAGAAGCTGACAGTTTATGTGCCATAAGTTGATAGTGGGGTGTTGTCTGCGGAATCTCTCTCACGTTATATTCATTTACTGGTAAGCATCAAAAGAAATTGTAACAAATTGCCTTATACATCATCATTTTACAACCAAATAGTAACCAATTTATCTATACATCACTGACGTCATGGATATGGTATTGGTCTGTAGATGAATCTCATTAATCTCATTTTTCTTCTTGGAAAAGGTCTTGACTTGTGGTATTGATAAGTCTCATTTTGTTGATTAATCATTTTTGCTTGCTGGAGAAAGTCACAATTTTCTGGAACAAGTCTCAGCCTGTTTAGTCAGAGATGTATGGAGCAATTTGTTATGATTATGATGTGTGAGGCAATGTTTTTTACAATTTTTCTATAACATGTCGATGTATGGAGTAACTTGATGCAATTTTTGTTGTAACATAGTGAAGTATATAGCCAATTTGTTACAATGTTGTAATGCTCTTTGTGAGGCTTAATTAGTAGATATGGTTACAATTTCAGTTATTTAGAAGAGACTTACTTGGCTTAAATTGTGGAATATTTTAGTACAGTCAAGATGTAATGCATGAATTTGTATATAGACTTTGTTTCCAGTGAACATGTGACCATGTGTCTTCAGCACCTCCTTTAATAAGCCTTTACTGTTTATCTTTTTTATTTAACATAGTTTTTCTCACAGAGTGTGAACTTCGCAATCATACAGTGACCCCCTCTCTCCCCACACCACCACCCCTTTGACTTCATATCTTTCTTATAGTGGTGTATATGAGTATAAATTCCCATAGTTTTCCCAGTTTGAATGATTAAAACACTATAATGCAGAATTATCCAGTTATGGAGACTCCCAGGTCTGCAATCTAATTGTCTTGTGAGGCATTCCTACAGATTCATGGATGAAAGAACACTATTTGCTACCTTCATGTATGTTAAGGTGTCCATTTTAAGGAATTTTTTCTCTGTGAAATATTTGAATTGTTTCGTGGAGTGGCTGACATATGATGATGGTAATAAATAACCACCCTATTCATGCATAGTCTCTCGTTTTAGCTGACCTTACACACATGATACCTAGGTTTCCGCTTCCCATAGTTCATCTTTGAAAAAAAGAATATGTAAATGTCAGAAAGCCTCTCAGGCAAGTTTCTAAAATAGATACACGACTTTAGCTGTTAAATCTTAATTCCTTGTCACATGAATCGCCACTACATGATCGTTACAAAGCCCCTAGCATTATCCATTGTATGATTTAAGAGAAGGTAGGATTTAATAGGAGAAATTGCAAAGGGTTTGCACACATTATCGACGACAGTGAAAAGAAATGAAATGAGCAATCCTACCCATGTTTTGAAATATGAACTTGGCCAAAACAAGTCTTCACTAGGCAAACTTTCTCTTAATAAAACACACATGTTTTATTTGGCGACTCTACCGAGGGTCCATTCTGATTGCCAGTAGTAGTATCTTTCTTAATTAAATACCCCTCTTTCATTTGGGAACTCTGCTTAGATTAGATTAGATTAGTACTTGTTCCATATATCATGAATATGACACTTTGTAATGATGTGGAACATGTCAGGTTAATAAAAGGTGTCTATTCAAGATATTACATTAGACAAAATATTACATGACACTCAATAATTTTTTTGTGGGGGTTGGGAAATTACCCACTTACTATATCCAAAAATTCATCTAATGAGTAGAAGGAGTTGCCATTAAGAAATTCTTTCAATTTCCTTTTAAGTCCTATATGGCTATCTGTCAGACTTTTGATGCTATTAGGTTAGTGACTAAAGACTTTTGTGGCAGCATAATTTACCCCCTTCTGAGCCAAAGTTAGATTTAACCTTGGGTAGTGAAGATTATCCTTTCTCCTAGTGTTGTAGCCATGTACACTGCTATTACTTTTGAATTCGTTCAGATTGTTAATAACAAATTTCATAAGTGAATATATATATTGTGAGGCTACAGTGAAGATCTCTAGCTCTTTAAATAAGTGTCTGCAGGATGATCTTGGATGAGCTCCAGCAATTATTCTGATTACACGCTTTTGTGCAATGAACACTCTTTTACGAAATGATGAGTTACCCCAGAATTTGATGCCATACAAAAGCAGAGAATGAAAATAGACGTGGTAAGCTAATTTACTCAGATTATATCGCCAAAATTTGCAATGACCCTAATAGCATAAGTATCTGAACTCAAACATTTCAGCAGATCCTGAGTGTGTTTTTTCCAGTTCAACCCCTCATCAATGCATATACCTAGAAATTTTGAATATTCTACCTTAGCTACCGATTTCTGATCGAAGTCTATATTTATCAATGGGGTCGTTCCATTTACTGTGTGGAACTATATATATTGTGTTTTTTCAAAGTTTAATGAGAGCCATTTGCAGAGAACCACTTAACGATTTTCTGAAAAACATCATTTACAATTTCACCAGTTAATTCTTGTCTGTTGAGTGTGTAGCTATACTTGTATCATCGGCAGCAAGTACCAGCTTCACAACTTCATAAATATAGAATGGCAAGTCATTAATATATATTAAGAACAGCAAAGGACCCAAGACTGAACCTTGCGGCGCCCCATTCTTGATTGTTCCCCAGTTTGAGAAATCACCAGTTTTTTGCATGTCATGTGAACTGTTTATTTCAACTTTCTGCAGTCTTCCAGTTAGGTATGATTTAAACCATTTGCGCACTGTCTCAGTCATACCACAGTACTTGAGCTTATCTAGAAGTATGTCTACATCAACAGGATTACTCTCCAGTTCATAATTAAATGTCCTGGCAGAGGCTTCACCGAACCACCTTCTAGCTGTTTTTCTAACATTCCCTTCTCAAAAAACACACAAGAAATTCGAACACTTTAATCTTTCTGTGCGACCTCTAATTTCTCTTATTTTATTGTGATGATCATTTCCCCCTGTGTAGGTTTGTATCAATAAAATATTTTCAAAGGCTGAGGAGAAAGTCGGCTATTGAAATTTCTTTGGTTGTGAATAGTAGAGATATTGTTGTGAGAATACCCCTCCTTTGTTAAGTATTTGTCTTCTAGACTGCTGAAAGTGTAGACAGCCAGCTGTGGATTGAAACTGTAGTATTTTTGTATCCTCTATTGTTTATATCTTCTGTTTTATGAACTGTAACAATTGTTGTAGTTTTTGCAGTTGTGTCAAACGATTTTCATGTAACCTTAAAAGCTCGATAATTGCAGCACCTATGATTTTGATATACATTACAGAGTGTGTCACTTTTCCTCATCGCCCCTTTTTTGCAGATTGCCTGTTAAGTTTACTAATTTACAAACAAGTACTTATCAATCTTGAAGGCAACGAACTAGAAGCTACTTCCATCATAGTGTAATCTTTAACAATGTTCTGTCTTCTTGAATATGATATCATTTCTAACCAAGGACCCACTGGCAGTACTCTGATTAATTATTTCTCAGAGGTATTCAAATTGTGTATAATTATGATAGCCTACTGGTGCTTTCATCTCATGAGCTGTGGACCTTACCGATGCGGGGTTGCGAGAGTTCAGCAGGATGTAGTTATATGTCTTCTGGTTCTGTAGAGCATCTGTCCACTTTATTCTTCAAAACACAGACATGTACTATCTCACTCAGGCCTGCTTCAATGATTAGCCAAGGACTTGAGTATAAACAGCATTTAGATACATAGACCTTTTCAGCACAAACAACTAATTTTCTTTCCTATCCAACTGACATTTCTTTTTTTATACAACACTGCTAACAGTATTCCAAGGTAGAGTCTCTCAGCATCACTTGTACTGACGTCAGAACATTTGTCGCTGTGCCCACGATACCACATGAATATCTAATACAGAAATTACGAAAGACAAGCAGGAACTTAATCTAGAAAATGTTACATACATCAATCACTGATTTCCAATAGCGAAATATTGGCTCTGAGTACTATGGGACTTAACTTTTGAAGTCATCAGTTCCCTAGAACTTAGAACTAGTTAAACCTAACTAACCTAAGGACATCACACAGATCCATGCCCAAGGCAGGATTCGAACCTGCGACCGTAGCGGTCGCGTGGTTCTAGACTGTAGCGCCCAGAACTGCTCGGCCACTCTAGCTGGCAGCGAAATATTATTTAATGGTTATTCATATCACTTCAGAGTTACAATACAGGAAGTTTACTCATTCATATTTAATGCTGAGAGTACAGAAACTTTAAATCAAAGAAGGTACTCATGGGAATCTTTCCAAACTAAACGTACAAAATTTTTCACTGGGTGGCTTACGTGCCTCAACAATACAGACAGTTGTACCTTAGATATAACCACAACATAGGATTATCTGTAGAGAGACTAGAATAATCTGTGGTTCCTAAAGAGTGCAGGCATACCCAGTGGTTCCCCACAAAATGACGCTGGAAGTAACACCACTGTGCCTTTGCAAACACTGGACGACTGGCACTCTCCAAAGGTCGCCGCCACATTCGCCAACGATGGTTAGCAGGTGTAGTGCAGAACCGCGATTCATCAAGAAAACTGTGCGACGCCATTCATCAGCATTCGATGGTTCCCAGTGATGGCATCACTGTAACCGCAGGCGTTTTTGTTGCGATATTAATGGCAGCCTATTTATGGGACAGTATGAGTAATTACTTATTCGATATCGCAGTGCCTGTGTTATTCTAAATTACGATGCAAATTACATGCATACACGTCAAAAGGAACTTCATGTAATTCAGAATAACATACACACTGCAATATCATATTACTCTGCCAACACCGTGCATGTGACTTTCAAGTAAAATGTCCCACCTGTACGGAAATGTGCATAATGGATATAGAAGTACAGGTTGAAGACACATAGTTGACGACATATGGAAGTTCGAGTTTGGCCGCGGAACGTGCATGGATAGCCAAATGGCGCGATGAACGGGAAATCCGAGATCGAGTCCCAGTCTGGCACAAATTTTCATTGTCGTCATTCCATTCTACAGCTGATGGTTGTCCATATTCGCAGTTACAAATACATTTAATGTAGTAATGACCTAGTCTGACTGCTGCTAGTCCCTGACTAATGGTGCAGGATGATACAAAATGTTGCAGGGAGTCTATTATTTGTTCTTGGTTGCCAGGCATAGATATGAAAAGGTTACGATTTGCTTCATGCACAATGCAGCGATTCTCCCTTGTGATGGTCAGATGTGGTCACTCATAAAATTTAACGATGTGTATGTCTGCCCTCACGTTACTGTGCTCTCCACCATATGACCACTGTCACATCTGAATGCTCCAGAAATCTTGATACTGCATGATTCGATCTTCCAGCCAAATGGAGATCCGAGATCCACAATGACGTCTCTTTCAAACTGTCAGGTGCTGATAATGTTGTCTCACACGAATATGTAGCGTCGCCATACCTTTAATAGGGAGCACATCTGACACTGCTCACAGCCCTTACACTGTATTCCCACCAGGCATGGAAACAACACTTACACCCGAACAACACTATTGCACTCAGGTGGCCATTCTACCTGCCCCAGAGAATTGCAGCTCCAAACATTTACATGCTCGTCGATCTTGTGTACCTGTATGACATTAAATTACCATCTGACCATGTCTGCTGGGCACTTCACTATTTTGTCAGGCAGTGTATTCCGAAGGTAACATAGTCCTCCCATTCAAATCACCAGATTGGAACTACTCAGGAGGATATCTTCAGGAAAAACAAAAATGGCATTCTACCGATGGGAGCTTGGAATGTTAGATCACTAAATGGGTAGTTAGGCTAGAGAATTTAGTTGAAGTCATATATCGTGGGCATTACTGAAATGTATTGGCAGAAAGAACAGGACTTCTGATCAGATTATTATAAAGTCGTAAATTTAAAATCAAATAGGAATAATGCAGGATTGGCCTAATAGTGAGTAAGAAAATAGGAATATAAGTAAGCTATCATTAGTGAACATAATATTTTAGCCGAGATAGACATGAAACCAAAAGCAACCACAATGGTACTAGTGTACATGCCAACTAGCTCTGTAGATGATGAAGAGATTGAATGAATGTATGATGAGAAAAAAGAAATTACTCACATAGTAAGAGAAACGAAGTGTAAATTGATATGGGGGACTGAAATTCGATAGTATCAAAAGGAAGAGGTAGGAAAATAGTATGAGAACATAGATTGGGGGAAAGGAATGAAAGAAGCAACCACCTGGTAGAATTTAGCACAGAGCTTAACATAATCATGCCTGACACTAAGGTTAAGAATCACATAAGAAGCTTAAATATGTGGAAGAGAGCTGTTGACACTGGATGGTTTGAGATTGACTATCTAATGTTAAGAGTGAGGTGATGAAATCCAATTTCGAATTATAAGACCATTCCAAGAGAAGATGCAGACATTGACCATAATCTGTTAATTATGAATGGCAGACTAAAGCTGAAGAAATTAATAAAAAGTAGCAAATTAAAGAAATAGTACCTGGATGCGATGAAAGAACCAGCTGTTGTTTGCAGTTTGTAAGAGAGTATTAGGCAAGGATTGACTGAAATAGGGAAAAGAAGTACAGTAGAAGACGAATTGGTATGTTTGAGAGATGAAATAATGAAGGCAGCAGAGGATTAAATAAGTAAAAAAACAAAGTCTGGTAGAATTCCTTGAATAATGTGGGAGATATTGCATTTAGCTGATGACAGTAGAAACACATAACCTATGGGAAAGATTAGATACGGGCTATACGAAAATTAATGAGAAATGGAAGAGGAAGTAGATGGAGATGAGATAGGAGGTATGACACTGCGAGAAAAATTTGACGGAGCACTGAAAGACCTAAGTTGAAACAACGCCCCTTGAAGTACATGACATTCCCTCAGTAATTCTGATATAGTTGGGAGAACCATCCATGACAAAATTAAATCAGCTGATTAGATTAGATTAGATTAGATTAATACTAGTTCCATGGATCATGAATACGATATTTCGTAATGATGTGGAACGAGTCGAATTTTCCAATACATGACATAATTAGGTTAATTTAACAACATACTTAAGTTAATATAACAACTTTATTTTTGTGTTCCTTTTTTTTCTAATTTATATCTAAAAATTCCTCTATGGAGTAGAAGGAGTTGTCATTCAGAAATTCTTTTAATTTCTTCTTAAATACTTGTTGGTTATCTGTCAGACTTTTGATACTATTTGGTAAGTGACCAAAGACTTTAGTGCCAGTATAATTCACCCCTTTCTGTGCCAAAGTTAGATTTAATCTTGAATAGTGAAGATCGTCCTTTCTCCTAGTATTGTAGTTATGCACACTGCTATTACTTTTGAATTGGGTTTGGTTGTTAATAACAAATTTCATAAGAGAGTATATATACTGAGAAGCTACTGTGAATATCCCTAGATCCTTAAATAAATGTCTGCAGGATGATCTTGGGTGGACTCCAGCTATTATTCTGATTACACGCTTTTGTGCAATAAATACTTTATTCCTCAGTGATGAATTACCCCAAAATATGATGCCATATGAAAGCAATGAGTGAAAATAGGCGTAGTAAGCTAATTTACTAAGATGTTTATCACCAAAATTTGCAATGATGTGTGAGACAGGTGAAACACTTTCAAACTCCACGAAGAAGATAGTAATTCAGCTTTCAAACAAGGCAGGTACTGACAGGTTTGAATATTATTGAACTGTCAGTTCAACAAATCATGGTTGCAAAATATTGACACGAATTATTTACAGAGGAATGGAAAAACTGGTAGAAGCTGACTGCAGAGATACCAGTTACTGTATCTGCCATTCTTAAGACATTTGAAAAACATTTAAGCCGCCTGACAAGCATATTGAAGTGTGTTCAAACTGCTGGCCTCCTCCTAAATCAGAAAAATTACTTCTTCAGTACAAAGAAATAAAAAATCTTGGAGCAGTAAAGGGTGATGGAGTCCATTCTGATCCAGAGAAACGAACATTTACAGATTTTCTGTTTCTTCACCACATTCGTGATATGAGAAGATTTCTTGAAATGTGCTCGTACTACTGGCGATTCATGAAGGAATTCTGTACAAAGCCATGTCCTTTGCAAGAAGTATATTAGTGAAATACAAAATTTTCCTGGAATAAGGCACAAAAGAGTTTTTTACTTGTCCTTAAGAAGGCGCTAACACGTCCTTCAATCCCAGTATTGTGTGACGATAATACCAAGATATAAACGCACATCAACACTAGCAGTTATGGGATAGGAGAAGCTCTAGTAAATATTCAGGGAGGTGCTGAAAGTGTGATAGTTCATGCTTTCAAAGTAGTCTCCAAGTCTGAAATGAAATACTCTACAATGAAAAAGAGTGCCTTGCAGTTGCTACGCGCCATAAACAAGTTCTGGCCATATTCATTTGGCAAACCAATCGCCATTGTAACAGACCATCATTCTCTATGCCGGCTTACTAACTTGAAGGATCCATTGGGTCACATGGCAAGATGGGCACTGAGGTTTCAGGAGTATGACATCACAGTGGCATACAAATATAGACATTAATGGAATGACCCTGACTGCCTTTCAAAGAAACCTCTGGCGATCACAAGAGTGTAATCGAAATCTCATTCGTTGCTGCATTAAATGACAGTGCTGCTGAACATATGGAGATCCAAAATTGCTGAAAACCACAGACATGTTGAAGAATGACGAACGCATCAAAGGCAAATTCCAATTATAAATTAAGAGGAACTATGATCCAATCAGGAACAAATGGTTGCTCATCATTTCAACTCATCTACGACAAGCTGTCCTGAAAGTTTTCCACAATAGTCCAATATTTAGTCACCTAGGATTCATGAAGACTCTAGACAGAATCAGATATAAGTATCACTGGCCAAATTTCTACTGATATATTTAACACTGTGTGAACCATAGTAAGGAATGTTAGCAATGGTAAAATCATTTATTTCATATTTATGCTGTAATTGTCATAATCATCATCGTTTAGTGGTCCATTTTTATCCATTACAAACTTTAACAGTAAGTAGGTCAAGCTGATACACATGTTTAAGAATACAACAAACATTTGGATAAATGTACCAGATGGAGATGTTACTTTAATGTTCCAGTCATTTGATATAAATAGGGACACAAATAGTTTGATTTATCAAATTTTCTGATGTAGTCAACTTACAAAATATGTAGACACAGTCGTTGTAAAAGTAGGTCTAAAGCTCTGTTATAAAAGTTTGTTCTGCAACGGCACTGAATGGCAAAATATTAACTTGGTAAAGTAACTATAGCTGTTTCTATGTGTTTTAAGTGTAGAGTGGGTGTACATCTTAGTTTATAATGATAGTTGCAGTTTGGTAGAAGATAGTGAATGTGAGAAATTTTTTCATGGGTACATATATAATTATGGCAAGCTGTCACTTTTTTAAGTTTTAAATTTTGATTAAAAGAGTGGCAGGCATTGAATGTAAGTAAAGGTTTCATTCATTTAAAGAGCGACACGCTAAGCTTTGCGCCAAACTAATGACACTTTTTACAGTGTTCTGTTTTATCTACAGAATTTCAAATTTCAGTATTTTCTGGCTGATAAGTTTCGTACTGGTAAGTCAGAAGTAGGATTTGGTTCATACAAACATTTATGTGGAGCAAATCATCACATCCCATACAATCACATTTTAGAACCTGAAATAAGACATATTGACAATCTATTTGGTTTGTACTCCCCACACTGTAGAAATGAAAGTATTTATTTCAGTTACTAGATTATAAGTGATGTTTCTGAACTGTGCAACTTAACTGCTATGACGTGAATGACTGTGTTTGTAGGAAACCCAAAATCTGAAGTTTCTTGTGTTGAACTCATAAAAATATAATTAATGTGTTTTTGTTTCTGTTTGTGTGTATGTAGTTCATAAAGATATACAAAAGTCCAAAGGAGATCCTGTGAAATCTGCATTGCCAGTTGAAGCTAAGTATATATCCTAGTCTACATTTTGACATTCTTCATAACAGGGCCCTACTGCAACGACTTTGCCATCCTCTAGTCTCAGCTTGCTTGGAGTTTTGATTCTGAGAAGTCTTCCACACTTTAAGAGAGATACTAGTGTAACAGTGAGAGGTATGAAGGTACATACAATGCTGTTTCCAACATTCTCCTGAATAAACTGACTATTTAGTGAAGAAGGGAACTAAATAAAACTACTATAATTCACCTAAAAAAGAATAAACAATGACCATATCTTGGATTTTACATCCAAGTAATTTTATGTTTATACAGTACCATCACATATTTTATTAACTTATAGCTATCATCTAAAGTCTAGTAATGCATTATTTATCAAGTCAGGTATGTCACTGTTACCTTTACATTTAAAACAGTGTCGAATTCTATTGAAAAAAAAATTGTCCAATTTCTTGCCAGGTATGTCACTTTTATCTTCAAGTTATCTTCAAGTTGAAAATAGTGTTGAATTATGTTGAAAAAAATTGTCCAATTTCTTTAGTAAATAGGCCACTTGTTTAATACTCAACAATTTGGCATCATCTTTTACATTTATTGACACAGAAAACAACTGTATTTGTCATGTACATATGTGTGTACAGCAAGTTCTGCTGTAACTATATACCTCACAACAGCACAATTTTCTGCTTTCATGTATCACAATTTTCAACACTTCTTACTTACTTAAATTAAAAAAATATATAAATGAAAATTTCTTGCAAATATATGGTAATCATACAATCGCATTTATTGGAGAGTGAAGTAGCTTTGTTTTTAATGTGCATTCTCCAAGCCTCACTCTCTATTTGAAAACTGTGTGATGTTGTCTTGTTGAAAGGTCCATCTGGTAAAGTAGGCTTTGATACTCTACTACAACAAGTGGACATATAACTGAATTGTTGTTGGATTAAACGCTTCATTAATGTATATATCTATGGCCTAGGGTTAGTCATATGCAACAGAAAATATATATTGTTGAACATAACATTATGATAGATACAAGCAAATCATGGCCATGCAAAGTGAAAGCGTCTAGCCTGTTCTTAATAAGGTTTGTTGTTATTGGCTAAGAACTGTACTGATGACTTTCTTTTACATCAAAAGTTCATTTTAATAGTACAGCAGTATTAGACAAATTCGAAACACAGTCTTATCAAGGCACCACAGACACAAATGTGACAGCAGGCTGTAGCAATCATTTCCACTTTTTTATTTTTTTAAATAAACACATCGCTATTTGACTGTGTTGTTGTTCATTTATGACCAAGGTTTTGGCCTTTTATACCACTTTCAAGTGACTGAGTTTATGTCATTAACATATATTACAGGACATACAGCTCAAAAATGGCTATAAATCAGGAAAAATATTCACTCCCCACCAAATATGGTCGTCTTTTATATACCAAAATAAACATTTTTTTATTAAATATGATGTGCTCCCACTATTATATACTGACCTTTTTACAAGATAATGATTTAACATCTGGCATTTCGAGGAGAGCGAATATTTTTATTAATGTATGGCCAATTTTAAGCTTGATGTCCTGCAATATATGTTAATGATATAAACTCAGTGACTTTAAAATGGCATAAAAGGCCGAAACCTGGGTTGTAATTAAATAAACAACAATACAGTTAAATGGCAGTGTGTTACTTCAAAAGTTACTGTATGACTGTTGCTCAGCAACATCAAAAACTGTTTACTCCCACCAAATGTTTAAGAAAGACCATTCTGTGAATTCATGTGTAAAGATATCCAGCCCATTGGTAATTTACACAATGTGGCATTCATAGGAATATATATGTCGGTATTGCTTTATTCATTTAAATATACAGAATTTCTCTTCAATGTGAAAACAAACATGTAAAAGACTCTGGTTATTTTCTTACAGAGACTCAAACCAGCGACAAAAATGACATTCATATGGAAGTTGAAGAGTCTGCGGTTCCTTTGTTGCTAAATTAACCTTGAGGTAATGAAGCCCATTGCCACACATCATTGCTTAAACTGTAATGACAGACAAGCAGGTCAGCTGCTGGCTGACTGGATACGAGCAGGAGACCTTACAACAAACCATTTCTTTGCATCAATACTCTAACATAACATGTTGAACCCAGGCTTAGAAGTCATATTGATATAAAATTTAATAATGGTTGCATTATGATCATTTTCTGTAATCATGTAATCTACACAACAGATGAATTACACTTCTTTTGGGATATTTCAGTTATGGCATGTTTGTGAATTATTTTATTTATCGTGGTCCCACCATTTTACTGGATTTTGTTGGATAAAAAGTAAAATAAATTAATTGTGTTTGAATAGAGCGTATTGTTTTTGTTGTGAAGAAAATTAAGTACACCTCCATTTTTAATACGTGGTTTACCATTAAGAGTTTTGCAAAGAAAGAAACATGAAAAAAGCTGAATGCCTGAAATAATCAGGTAAATGAGAAAACCATAATAACAAATGCAAGTAAAACTTTGTCTGAAATTTCATAGATTAACAAAGAGTGAGAAATGGGTCAATGAGGTATCAAACTAGTTTCGCAAAAAGATATACAACTGAAACTTCCTGGCAGACTAAAATTGTGTACCAACTGAGATTGAACCCAGATCCTTTTCCTTTCACGGGCAACTGCACTAGCTAATGAACTATACAAACACGACTCCCAGTCTGTCCTCACAGCTGTACTTCCGCCAGTATTTTATCTCCTACCTTCTAGAATTCACAGTCTTCCTATATACCTCAGTAGTACGGCAAATCAGTTTCTTGCACACTTTTTATATCAAATTGATATGTAAATTAATTAAATTGTTACAGCTGTTCTACAAAGAACTGAGGCTTCACGGACACAAGCCTATTGTTCTGCTAAGCGGTTTATGACTAGCTTGAGGGTTGGTTTATAACACCCTAGGGATACTAGGGATAATCTGTCGTTCTGAGAAACCTCTCACACCATGGTGTCCGGCCATCCTGATTTAGGTTTTTCATGATTTGCCATAATCGCTTCAGGCAAATGTCAGGATGGTTCCTGTGAAAGGGCACAGCCGTCTTCCTTCCCCATCCTTCCCTAACCTGATGGGACCGATGGCCTTGCAGTTTGGTCTCCTCCCGAAAATCAACCAGCCAACCAAGAGAAAAATGGAGTTGCGCTAGGTGTTGGCATCTGTGCTACATTTACAAGCATTTTAGAGCACGTGGCAAGAAGTGGTGTAATGATCACATCAGCAGAAGTGACATAAAATCGGTAAAATTACGGAAGTTGCAAAAAATACGAATAAATCGAGGGAAAATATACCATAATGCGGGGGAAATTGAAGGAGAATTAGGGAGTACTTACATGTCTGCTTAGTGCAGAATGATTCTTGTCCATGGGAGCGAGGATGTGACAGATTCTTCTAAAGTGTCCTTTGTCTAAGAGCATTGTATTACCAGCTTGGGGCTGCAATATACAAGTACAGAATGGAACACACGTTGGACCCTGTGCAACATTCCTTGCATCTAATATCCAGCCAGTTCATAGTGGTGGGGCTGCCATGTACCCTGTTGGTTGTAGCCCCCTGACAACACAGGGATCGCTCTGCTGATCCTGCCAGGTGGCCCTTGCTGTGGCTGGGTGGCGCCCGTGGCGAGGGCCCTTGCTCAGAGTAGGTGGATCAGGGTGGATGATACGCAGTTAAGCGTGGCACATCTTCTCTTGCTCGTGGCCAGCCACCAGCACTCTCTAAGCGTTCGAGGGCTCACTTCAAAGCTAACAAGTATGACCCCAAGTCGTTCCCCTCCCTGGCCACACCATGGGAGGAACGTAAAGCTATGAATGACAGGGAAACATATTCACCCCAGTATTTCGTCTGTACCAGAGCTGATGGGGAATCCTTTGTGTCCGTGAAGCCTCAGTTCTTTGTAGAACATTTAGAGGACAAGTTCAGGGAGGTGGAGGGATTGTCCAAAATGCGGTCCGGGGCAGTCTTGATAAAAACAACATCCTCTGCCCAGTCACGAGCCTTGCTCGCTTGTAAGAAGCTGGGGGACGTTTCACTTACTATCACGCCCCATAAAAGCTTAAATATGGTCCAGGGAATTGTTTTCCACAGGGATCTTCTTTTACAGTCCGCCGACGAGCTTCGCGCTAACTTAGAGCGACGTGGTGTCCATTTCGTCCGGTGCGGCCACCGGGGTCCGAGCGATCATCAAGTTGCCACCAGTGCCTTCATCTTGGCCTTCAAGGGTGACACATTACCTGAGAAGTTCAAGGTGATGTCAAGCCGTATATCCCTCCCCTGATGCGTTGCTTCAAGTGTTGGAAGTTCGGCAATATGTCTTTCCACTGTGCTTCCAGCGTCTTATGTCGCGATTGTGGTCGTCCATCCCATCCTGATACTCCATGTGCCCCGCCTCCCATCTGTGTCAACTGCAGAGAGCACCATCCCCCTTGCTCGCTGGACTGTAAGATTCTACAGAAGGAATGGAAAATAATGGAATACAAGACCCTGGACTGCCTGACCTACACTGAGGTTAAGCAGAAATTTGAACAGCTTCATCCTGTGTGCATGACATCATCTTATGCCGCCACTGTCACTCCTGCTACAGTTCCATCAGCTGCATCACATACAGTCAGCTCTCAGAGCCTAAGGACCACTCCTGCCCCCTTGATGGTGGGGGCCACTTCTCTCCCTGTTGCTCCTGCACCACCTACCTCAGGAGCAGCACCCCCTCAACCACTGGGGACATGAGTCCCCAATTCTAAGCCGGAGGAGCGTAGGTCTTCTCCGGATTCTCTCGTTAGGAAGGGATCCCTTGGGTCACTCGCTTCCCAGGTTCCTACCAAAGGCACAGCAGACGCCCACAAGTAACTGAAGAAGCCACAGGTCACTGGTCATCGAGCTTCGCGATCCTCTTCAGTCCCGGACACTGACTCAAAGAAGCCTTCCCTGCAAGGGCAACCAAAGGAACAGCGTTAAAAGCGAAATTAAAGACCCCTAAGACCAAGGACCCTGCGGTCGCACCCACTCCACCACTACGTACAAGCTCAGCATCTGAGGATGAGGTGGAGATTCCTATGTCTGCTGTGGATCTCGATCTCGCCAGTCCCTCGGACATGATGGATGTCGCTCCTGTCGGTCCTCAATCGGTGGCAGCAGATGACCCAGCAGCGTAATTTGCCTCCTTGATCCCTTCATGCCTTTCTCGGCCATGGACAATGTCATCCTCCAGTGGAACTGCAGCGGCTTTTTCCACCATCTTGCTGAGCTCCGACATCTTCTCAGCTTTCACCCTTTCCTCTGCATTGCTCTTCAAGAAACTTGGTTTCCGGCGATGCGAACCCCCGCCCTCCATGGCTATTGGGGTTATTATAGGAACTGGACAGCTTACGAAAGGGTATCTGGTGGTGTCTGCATCTACATCCTTCACTCCTTTCACAGCGAGTGTGCCCCTCTACAAACACCTTTAGAGGCTGTCACTGTTCGGGTGTGGACGCCTCAGGCTGTTACTGTCTGCAGTCTGTATCTTCCTCTGGTTTGGTGATGTCCTGTGGCATGTCATGGCTGCACTGATAGCTCAATTGCCGCCACCTTCTATGTTCCTGGGCGACTTCAACGCCCATAACCCTCTGTGGGGTGGATCAGTGGCAACAGGCCGAGGCAGCACCGTTGAGCACGTACTGGCACAGCTCGACCTTTCCCTTTTAAATGATGGTGCCTTCACACATTTCAGTGTGGCGCATGGCACGTACTCAGCCATCGACCTTTCAACCTGCAGCTCTAGCCTCTTACAGTCTGTCCAATGGAGTGTGCATGACGACTTGTGCGGTATTGACCACTTTCCGATCTTTCTGTCACTGCCACAGCGTCACTCTTCTGAGCGCCCCTGCAGATGGGCTATGAATAAGGCTGACTGGGACTTGTTCTCCTCCATTGCCGCTATTGAGCCTCTTTCCACTGACGCCATTGATGCGGTGGTTCACTCGGTCACCACCGGCATCGTTACTGCCACAGAATCTGCCTTTCCCTGTTGTTCTGGGTCCCCTCGGCGGAGAACTGTGCCTTGGTGCTCGCCTGAGATCGCTGAGGCGATTAAAGATCGCACGCGGGCGCTCCAGCATCACAAGCAGCATCGCTTATTGGAACCTCATCGCCTATAAATGGCTCCGTGCGCGGGCCCGCCGCATTATTCACCAACACAAGCAAGAGTGCTGGGAAAGGTATGTCTCTACCATTGGCAACCGTACCTCTCCCTCGCACGTTTGGGCCACGATTAGGCAACTCTATGGCTATTGGACCCCTGTCAGTGTCCCTGCGATTTCATTGAATGGAGCAGTCTGTACTGAATCCGACACTATTGCCAACCGTTTAGCAGAGTATTTTGCTCAGAGTTCTGCTTCTGCGAATTACCCACTGGCCTTCCGCTCCCTGAAAGAGCGATTGAAACGTCGGAGCATTTCATTTCATACGCGCCACCCTGAATCGTACAATGTTCAGTGAGTGGGAATTCCAAAGTGCCCTAGCTGCTTGCCCAGATAAGGCTCCCGGGCCAGATTGCATCGACTGTCAGATGCTCAAATGCCTCTCGGTGGACTACCAGTGGCGCCACCTAAACCTTTACAACCGTATCTGGGTTGAGGGTGAGTTCCCGCCGCAATGGCGGGAAAGCATCGTAATCCCCATTCTGAAACCTGGCAAGAACCCACAGGAGGTGGACAGCTACCGCCCCATTAGCCTCACCAACGTTCTTTGCAAGTTGCTCGAACGCATGGTGAGCCAGCAGTTGAACTGGCTCCTTCAGTCTCGGGACCTCCTGGCTCTGTCCCAGGGCGGTTTTCGCCAAGGACGCTCCACCATCGACAATTTGGCGTATGAGTCTGCCATTCAGTCAGCCTTTTCCTGGCGACAACACCTCATCGCCGTCTTTTTCGATCTCACGAAGGCCTACTATACTACTAGGTGACACCACATTCTCGCAACGCTGCATGAGTGGGGTCTTCGGGGACCACTCCCGATTTTTATACAGAACTTTTTATCCTATCACACTTACCGAATTCGTGTTGGTGCTTCCCATAGCGCACCCCAAGAGAATGGGGTCTCACAGGGCTCTGTCCTGAGCGTCCCACTCTTTCTATTTGCCATCAATGGTCTTGCACTCACAGTAGGATCGTCAGTATCTCCCCTCCTCTATGTTGATGATTTTTGTATTTCATTCTGCTCCTCTTCTACTATAGCTGAACGCTGTCTGCAGGGAGCTATAAGGAAGGTGGAGTCATGGGCCCTCAATCATAGCTTCCGGCTTTCGACCGCCAAAACTTGTATGATGCACTTCTGTCACTGTTTTACCATCCACCCCCATCCCGAACTTTACCTCGATGACCAACTACTAGACATAGTGGAGACTTACTGCTTCCTGGGACTGGTCTTCAATGCCCACTTAAGTTGGCTTCCCCATATTTGTCAGCTTAGAAAAGTGCTGGCGGCATCTCAATCTCCTTCAATGCCTGAGCCACACCAACTGGGGTGCTGATCGTTGTACACTACTGCGGCTGTACCAAGCTGTTGTCCAGTCCCGTGTTGATTACGGAAGCATGGTGTATGGTTCAGCTGCCCCTTCTGTACTGCATCTACTAGACCCTGTCCACCACTGTGGGGTTTGCCTCACTACAGGAGCCTTTCGATCTAGGCCCGTGAACAGCCTCCTAGTAGAAACGGGCGTTCCTCCATTGCGGCTCTGGTGGCAACTACTGCTCGCAAACTATATCGCACACATCGATAGTTCACCTCGCCACCCAAATTAACGTCTTCTTTACCCCAACATAGCAGTCCATCTCCCGCAACAACGGCCCAGAATTGGGAATCCCTTCACTGACCGTGACCAGTCACTTCTTCATGACCTTGACGCTTCCCCCCTACCACCTTTCCTGCAGACTCGTTTCTGTACCAATCCATGGTCAATACCTTGGCCGCATCTTCGGCTGGACCTATTGCTTGGCCCCAAAGGCTCAGTTCCACCTGAGGTCCTCAGCTGGAATTTTCTCTCTGTTCTTGGCGAGTTTGGGGGTTCAGACATCATCTACATTGATGACTCACTGGTCGACGGTCTCGTTGGCTTTGCTTAAGCTCACGTTGACCATACAGAACAACGCTCCTTTCTGGTTGGCTGCAGTGTATTCACTGCAGAGCTGGTTGCCATCTATCACGCTCTTGACCGTATCCACTCCTGCTCTGGTGAGTCCTATGTCATTTGTAGTGACTCCTTAAGCAGCCTACAAGCCCTCGACCAGTGCTTCCCTAGGCATCCTTTGGTATTGTTAATCCAGGAGTCTCTTTATGCCCTCTACAGGAGTGGACGCTCAGTGACCTTCATTTGGACCCCAGGCCATGTTGGGAGATTGGGCAATGAACATGTTGACCACCTGGCCAAACAGGCCACCAGTAAACCTTCTCTGGACATTGGCCTCCCGAAGCCTGATTTGCAAGCAGTCTTCCTCTGCAAAGTTTTCGTGATTTGGGACACTGAATAGCGCAACCTGACCACACCAAAAAAACTCCTGCTATCAAGGAGACGACGAATGTGTGGCGGTCACCCATGCGAGCCACTCACAGGGAATCAGTTGTCATTTGCCAGCTCTGCATTGGCCACACCTGGATGACGCACAGCTATTTACTGCGCTGTGAGGACCCGCCTCTGTGTTGTTGCAGGTCGACTTTGACAGTGGTCCACATTTTGTTGGCCTGTCCCCTTTTAACTGTGCTCAGGCAGACGTTTGAGCTGCCTGATATACTCCCTGCCCTTTTAACAGATGACACTGCCATGGCAGGCTTAGTTTTGCGTTTTGTTCGGGCAGGGGGCTTTTATCACTTGATCTGAGTGCTTCTGGTTTTTTTTTTTTTTTTTTTTTTTTAGTCTGGCCTTTGGCCTACGATTTTAGACTGGATTTTATCGTGTGTTCCTAGGTGGTTGGCTTTTCCTTTTTTGTCTCTATGGTCGGCCAACCACTGTCACACTTTGTGTGATTTTAATTCCTTTTGTCTGGTCTCTGTCTGAGTCTTTCTTGTCCTGTGTTGTCTCTTGTCATGTTCATTGTTCGTTTTTATTCTTAGTGGGTGTTTGAAGTTTTTGGAAAAAGGGACCGATGGCCCTAGCAGTCTGGTCCCTTCAATCCTGCAAACAAACCAACCAACCTGTGCATCACTGTTTATGTATTTTAAACTCTAACAAACGACATTTACAATGTGCTTCTCTGTACTCGCTACCAATCACAATCGTGTGGTGTCAGCTAACAAATACTTTGCAGAACAGTTGCTGCATGGTTTTTAACAACATTCTGCTATATGTCTATTGAGGTAACAGGGATAAACACAAGTTGACTACTGTCTTTGATGATTTTCTGGAAAACACAGCCATCTGCCTCTAAATTGACACGGATCTGTGTTAAAGGATGATACAAAGTGGATAGAGTAATCGGTATGATTTAAAGGAAGACTGATGATGCATTCTTGGTAGAGGGAGACGTTGTGGCAGGTCATTTATCACACATTTAACCATTTTTTCCGTTGTTCTCTCGGGGTGTATCAGTTACTTGGTATAACTTACATTGAACTCGTATATAATTTCGTGCTCTGTGTGTGACTTACAGCGCTATCTACCTGCAGTCGTTAGCAGCAAACCTCTCCATAGCAGAGTCAGCCCAGAGTCAGCAGAGGACTTCCAATGCATGTGTGATAAATCATGTCCACCAAACCGACGAAAGACCTATTTCGGCTCCCTCCTCTAGATAAACGAAGATGTATGTGAAGTACTTAATTTCCCTGCCACATCTTGGACACAAATCGAATCCAGTTTGATAACTGTAGTGATTCTAAGTCAGTGACAGGAGTTTTGCAGGGTACTGCAATCCCTGTGTGTACAGCTGCTTGACAGATGTTGTGTGTGAAAGAGACTGTGTTATGTTCACAGGGTTAGTGCAGTGTGGCACGTAATTTCATATGTCAAACACCGCTGCTATGCATTTATCTATTTCCTCATAAGATGTAGTTTCATGCACTTTCAGTTGCTGATGATCATTTTATACAACTTACGCAAGCATAGCATAATTGCCGAACCTTAATCGGACGTGAACAGCGAGCGCTAGACAGCTCCAGAAAGTTATATAGTGCCATGTATTACAAAGACTCTATGTTGTTTTTTCTTTGGTGTAGGAGGTAGTCGTTTTATCATCTTAAAGTTTCTCTCCATAGTGAGTGGGATAGAAAACTTGCAGGGTGAATGTATATCAGGTATTTAAAATATATTTTCTGCATCGGTGTATAATCAGAGTTGCATTCCATGCATCTAATAAATCGGAAACCAGACTGCTTTAATATTATAGCACTCTTAAGTGCAGAACCATGTAGCCTTAGGAGTGTGTCTTAATGTTCTACAATCATTTCTCCCTTTCCAGTATATTCCTGGTATGGAATTCAAACACTATAACAATACTACAGAACTGTTAGCACAAGTGATTTATGTAAAACCCTTCAAACTTCTTTCGTCTGGCGCTCCATCATGCATAAATCAAACATTTCTTCTTCTTCTTAATCATCTACTATATCACCAAAACATTCTCAAATGTATCAGGCTCATATCTGCTGTACACCAATAAAGCGTGCTAACCTTCTCATCATGCATGCAACTAGAGAGATTGTCTATCACTGGATGAGTAACGTGAGTAAGATTGGTACAGAACAGTCCTCTTGGGGTGGTAGTTACAATATTGGAATGAGAATGCCGATCTATATAACAGGTGTCAGTCGGTTGTTCAAGTTTGGAACATGTGTTATGCTCTTCCTGAAGGCAAAATATCGAATTTTATTGATTATGTGGAACTCAACTCATTCTGTTCCTTAATGAGACATTGAATGTAGCAGGTATAGTGCACTCCTACTTCTGGTCAGATACAAATAAAATCGGAGACAATGTTACACAGAGGGTTGGTTAAAAACAGAGGAACGGTTATAAGATGCATAGAGAGACCATCTAGAGTTTTGCTCAGGACCTATGAATGAGAAAATGCTTTGTGCCTCCCATCCACATGGGTGGAGACGGCAAATCGTAATTAAATCTTACCGAATTTATAAAGTGTTTCAGCTTAGGAACGTAGTTTTTGCACCTCCTCTCTGCTGATGGCTATTTCCTGCATTAATAAACAGTATTTGTGTCATGTGATATAGGCTGTATAATAGGGTTCACGATATGTCTACTTGTATATGACCTTCGCAGAGTAATGGAGGGGGTGATTTAGCAATGATACAAAAATTGAGAACGATGCTGTAATGTCATTGGCTGATAGCATCACCAGATCGATGGGATGAGACGTTTTGTTGACATCACAACTCATCAAGAGTGCTGGTTTGAACCTCTAGTAATTGAGTAAAATGCGATGAAATTACGTAAAACCTGATAAAATTACGAAGATTGATGGAAAATACGTAAAATTGATGAAAATATCACAAAAAAGTGGGGGGATGAGGGTACTTACATGCTCGCCTGGGTGTATGAAAATCGTTCCATTCGTCCACAAGTGTGATTGACGGTTTATGGTGCTCTTTATCAATGCTCTATGGGTTTAAGTCCTGCAGATGCCCCCCCCCCCCCTTGTTCCACATGCACCTATGCAATGTCAGTCATATAAATGAAAGAAGATGCCGTGTCCAAAGATTCGGAGGTCAAGATGACAACCATCTAGGACACGGAAACAGCGATCATATATCTGGGTGCAATATGCAACACCATCATGAGGAATCGATGCTCTGACTCTCTTTGAAAAACAGTACACGAAGAGATCTATTATCCCATCACTGTGGAAGATGAGATTAAATGTAGAGGTCATCACCGTTGTTTGGAAATGCTTCACAATTCTGCAAACTCTTCCAGTTTCCATGTGTTGTGATGTCTTCCACATTTTTGTCAATAAGAAACACCGCCTCTGTCTTTTATTTCAACCATACTGTGTGCTGTGAGAGCAACGTGGTTTACACTATGCAATGTCCAGCCTTCTATGAGAGCCAATGGAACGAAACGTGTTAATGTCGGTTTAGTACCTGACACAGACGTCGAAGTCATGGTAGAAAAACAAAATGTATGGCAGTGTACACAGCTGTAGTCATACACTGCTTCCATGTGTTACAGCAAAAAGCAATGTATCAAACTGCTTATGAAACAACAAGCCCTCTCCTTATACAGGTAGTTTGTGGGATATGGTCTTCCTCCAGTACAGGCGACAACGGAAGCGACTTCGATCACTGGTCACCTGTTAATGGGATCATCACATGTGGTCGATGTCAAAATGCAGACGGTATTTGTTTTCGATAAATCGGAATAGAGAGGCGTAGTAAAATCTTATTGAGTTCTGTACCAGGTGATGTTAGCAAAGTTCTTACAGTTCATAGTTCTACTTCATAGAGTGTTACAAAAATAACAAGGAGAGAGAGAGAGAAGGGGAGGGGTTTGGGACAGACAGACACTGTGCTGCCAGCGAAGACTCTGAACCATTACACTGTCATATTTTTACCTTGGTAATAATAGGAATACGATAAAGGAGATTAAGTCATCTACAGGGAGATATTTGTAGAGTGTCATTTGGTATCGATGATTACAAGTGTTATGCTTCTGAATTTCTTCATGCAGTCTGCGTGTACTCTACATGGTTGTGAATTTCCTCCTGTAAGTTTGTGCTCTACTTTTCTTGTTCTGAAGCTCTCTACCTGTCAGCCTACTATAAAACAGTACTTGCAGAACGTGATGGTATTTCGAGAGAATTAACAGGGATCAGTGACTTGGCTTGGGGTTCAGTTCTTCTAGCTCTGGCAAACGCCGCCTATTGTGCAAGAATGTACCTAACACAAATAAAAGACGCGAAGGCTTTTTAATTGTAATTACGCCCTTTATTCCTCGACGAATATGTGATAACGACGATGTAGTGGGAGGGTCTTGCTACAGCAAAGCTATGGCAGGCTGTGTGAATGGACACCCGACAGATGTGAGTGTGGTCTTTTTTCGGACGCTATACACATATAAATTACAGTGAGAAATGTTACGCTGTTGAAATGTAAAGTTACTGAGGCTTATGTTCCGACATATCACCCGACGTTTGTAGGAAATAATCATACTACTATTCATGCAAAAAATTACGTATGTCTCGTTGTAAGGGGAGGATAAATTTGACGAAGGAAATTCTGATTCAACACATTGACGAGTATATTCGAGCGTAAGGAGTGATAGATTCATTTCGTAAACACGTGCACAATATGCCAGTGCAATGGTTCAAACGGTTCTGCTGTAGAATACAAAGAGGGCGGGCAATATGGCTGTAACACAATGGATAAGCATAACGTCCTCTCATCGGCCCCTCTTAACGGATCCTCACACGTTCTTTGTTGCACTACCAACTGCAATGTTTATTAAGTAAACCAACGGATATAGGTTATGTCTTTCCAACCCTTTCGTCCGCAGGAGCGCTGTTGGTTATCACGTAGTGCTGGACCCCAGTGCTTTAGAACACTTGTTTGAGGGAGTCTTATAGGGATGCAACACCTTCTGAAAGTGCTGATTGAAAATACCTGCAGTTTATTCCTGAATCTGATAGGCTGGAAGACCTAAATACAGGGTGATTCAAAAATAATACCACAACTTTAGGAATTTAAAACTCTGCAACGACAAAAGGCAGAGCTAAGCATTACCTGTCGGCGAATTAAGGGAGCTATAAAGTTTCATTTAGTTGTACATTTGTTCGCTTGAGGCGCTGTTGACTAGGCGTCAGCGTCAGTTGACGCTAAGATGGCGACCGCTCAACAGAAAGCTTTTTGTGTTATTGAGTACGGCAGAAGTGAATCGACGACAGTTGTTCAGCGTGCATTTCGAACGAAGTATGGTGTTAAACCTCCTGATAGGTGGTGTATTAAGCGTTGGTATAAACAGTTTACAGAGAATGGGTGTTTGTGCAAAGGGAAAAGTTCTGGACGGCCGAGAACGAGTGATGAAAATGTAGCACGCATCCAGCAAGCATTTGTTCGCAGCCCAGGAAAATCGACTCGCAGAGCTAGCAGAGAGCTGCAAATTCCACAGTCAACTGTATGGAGAGTCCTACGAAAAAGGTTAGTTATGAAACCTTATCGTCTGAAATTGTTTCAAAGATTGTGTTTAGTGATGAAGCAACTTTCCACACTAATGGGAAAGTCAACCGTCACAATGTCTGTATATGGGGCACTGAGAATCCACGGGAAACAACTCAGTATGAACGTGACTCGCCTAAGGTGAACGTTTTCTGTGCCATTTCAGCCAATAAAGTTTTTGGTCCCTTTTTCTTCGAAGGTGCTACTGTAACTGGACTACAGTATCTGGAGATGTTAGAGAATTGGCTGTTCCCTCAGCTCAAACAAGAAGCACAACAATTCATATTTCAGCAGGATGGAGCGCCACCACATTGGGACTTATCTGTCCGTAACTACCTGAACGTCAACTACCCGAGGCGATGGATCGGCCGCCAGGCAGCCCGTGACAGAGCACTTCATCACTGGCCTCCAAGAAGCCCTGATCTTACCCCCTGCGATTTTTTCTTATTGGGGTATGTTAAGGATATGGTGTTTCGGCCACCTCTCCCAGCCACCATTGATGATTTGAAACGAGAAATAACAGCAGCTATCCAAACTGTTACGCCTGATATGCTACAGAGAGTGTGGAACGAATTGGAGCATCGGGTTGATATTGCTCGTGTGTCTGGAGGGGGCCATATTGAACATCTCTGAACTTGTTTTTGAGTGAAAAAAAAACCTTTTTAAATACTCTTTGTAATGATGTATAACAGAAGGCTATATTATATTTCTTTCATTAAATACACATTTTTAAAGTTGTGTTATTCTTTTTGAATCACCCTGTATTATATAACACCTAGTTTATGTGTGTGCAGATATACCATAACATTTTCGGACACTAGTTGCATGTGAACAGTAACTGGAAATGTGTGTGTATAGGAGTGTAAAGTTACTGTTGTCAGCTTCCGACTGTGCAAAGGAAATGACTATGCCTTGTCCTAAGGGCAGCATTGATGTAAAAAATTGCGATTTTGGCGCATAAGAAGGGTGAAAGATTTTATGTGGAAAATTTTGTCCAGTCATAAGAAGGATATAGATCTACCTGAGCAGTTGATGTTTCCAAAGACACAGTCCTCAGAGGATACTTCCGATACTTTGCTCATTGTCAGACGTTACCAGATTGGGGTTGCAATCTAATATTTAATTGTAATTACACTGATAAATTTGTGGCTGGTTTCCTACGACGACCCTGCCTGCCATCCAGTTGTGTGACGGAGGTAGCCCGTGACGAATGAATAGACATTTCCAGCTTAAGGCGTGAGCTGCTGCTGAGTCTCACGAACTGGCCAGGTGGGGTACAACTGTGTGGCCCTCTGGGCAGGTGAATAGCGAACTAACACTCAGTATGTGTTGGGAAGCCTTCGTGATCGTGTGTGTCGCTAATATTCTCCGATTTTTATGTGGATATGTAAGAAGATTCAATATCGACTACTGACAAGTGTTGGCACTGGAGGACTGGTAACATCCAGAGTAGTACAACTCCGGTCATCCCAGACAGCCTCCACAGCTATGTGGTCCTCTCCGGCGGGCCGAGTCCAGCTGCAGACATGGCGCGATTGCTGAGACGCGCGTTAATGGCGGCAACTAGCGCTGCGCGACGTCTGGCCTGGCTTCTGAACATCGGGACGTGAGTGCACGGGATGTGTGAGTGTTTCAGCGATTTCCGACATCTAACAGTAACAACAAATTCTATAAAATTCTGGCTTCTGTAGAAATTACATCCTCATACTGAATCCAGCTGACGTTCGAAAATCCACTGTTTCGCTGAAATTCTGGTTTCCTTATAGAAGTTAACACCTGTTTCCCACACTGTGCTGCAATTTTAACTGTGGAAGGAATGGCATTCTTGTTTTTCTCTTTTGTTACGTGATTATGTAGTAAAATAGCACGTGAAGTACATGTACAAGTCACGAACTAGTCACAGCAGTAATATTCTATACATTTCTATCAGAATCATACTGAAATGTATAAAGCAAAAAATAGGATGAAACCTTCAGGCATATTTCAACTGTGTGCTCCAGATGGACTCGAACCCAGAGTCTTGCCTTCTATGAGCAGTTCTCTTGCTGACTGAATTAGTCTTTGAATCACTTCTAAGTAGTGTCAAGGTCTGACTGAATATTTATACAGTTTCATTCAGACGGTACTTGGTTGTAGATAACTGCATCATTCCCGAAAAGTGGTCCTACCGCTTCTGGAAGAAAGAATATCACAGAGACGTTGCTTAACGACAGCCGCAGAGGACTCTACTGTGGAACCTTGACTTTTACAGGTGACTGAGACCGCCAGTCACGACTCGTGGACCTGTAATCGAAGCCTCAGTTCCGTAACTACTCTTCTCGTAATGTCCAAACCACACTCAAACTACCGATCATACCAGTAGGTAAGAGCATTCATTTCACACAAAAGTCAACATTCTGGTTTCGAGTTCCCCTTTCACACAATTTCTTAATATGCCACAAAGTTTTGAAAACATAGCACACTTCGCTGCTGAGTGAAATACTCATTATGGAAACAAAATGATGAACACGTAACAGGTTTTTCAAACAATCCGGGCCTGGTAGAACACAAAATCATTTGATCTGTGATCTTATATAACAGTGACATCACAGTGGCAATCAGCTGACGAAATAAAATAGAAAAATTTCGAATTTTTACAATACTATTGATGTAAAACAATAGCTACAAGCCAGACATTAACTGTTAGAAAATGAGTGAAAGGAATAATGTTAAACTAAATACATTTCAAAGTAGTTAATTCGTCCTCTGTTCTATGAACATTTCTCTAAGACCTGAAACGAAATGTTGGAGAGGGGTTCTACATAAATTCAAGAACATATTCAAGGTTGAATTACCTTTAATTTAAGGACATACACTACTCAAAAAACGTTTTGCCCCACTTACATATCTCTGAACGTGTGCGTACACTTGGACTGAATGGCAGCAAGGAATAAAATAATTGGCCTTGAGAAACAAAAAAATAACTGTGAAAAAATCAAATTATGCAGGTGTTCGGAATCACTGATATTTGCACACATGGGAAAGCAAGATCTGCTGGTGGGTAACATTCAATACTTTGTTTCTCCTCCATGTACATTGTATTACGCTTGTATCCTCCTTAGCAAAATGTAAGTATGACGTTGGAGATGTTGGTGCTCTTCAATGGCGTCCATCCTGAAGCCAGAGATAAATTCTGCCGAAATTATTACAAAGACGCAGAAGGTGTTTAGAAAGGATAGATTGCATGCAACCGGTGGTGGCGTGTTTGTTGCTGTTAGTAGTAGTTTATCCTGTAATGAAATAGAAGTGGATAGTTCCTGTGAATTATTGTGGGTGGAGGTTATACTCAACAACCGAGTTAGGTTAATAATTGGCTCCTTTTACCGACCTCCCGATTCAGCAGCATTAGTGACAGAACAACTGAGAGAAAATCTGGAATACATTTCACATAAATTTCCTCAGCACGTTATAGTCTTAGGTGGATATTTCAATTTACCAGATATAGACTGGGACACTCAGATGTTTAAGACGGGTCGTAGGGACAGAGCATCGAGTGACATTATACTGAGTGCACTATCCGAAAATTGCCTCGAGCAATTAAACAGAGAACCGACTCGTGGAGATAACATCTTGGACCTACTGATAACAAACAGACCCGAACTTTTCGACTCTGTAAGCGCAGAACAGAGAATCAGTGATCATAAGGCCGTTGCAGCATTCCTCAATATGGAAGTAAATAGGAATATAAAAAAATGGAGGAAGGTTTATCTGTTGAGCAAGAGTAATAGGAGGCAGATTTCAGACTACCTAACATATCAAAACGAAAATTTTTGTTCCGACACTGACAATGTTGAGTGTTTATGGAAAAAGTTCAAGGCAATCGTAAAATGCGTTTTAGACAGGTACGTGCCGAGTAAAACTGTGAGGGACGGGGAAAATCCACCGTGGTTCAACAACAAAGTTAGGAAACTCCTGCGAAAGCAAAGAGAGATTCACTGCAAATTTAAACGCAGCCAAAACCTCTCAGACAAACAGAAGCTAAACGATGTCAAAGTTAGCGTAAGGAGGGCTATGCGTGAAGCGTTCAGTGGATTCGAAAGTAAAATTCTACGTACCGACTTGACAGAAAACCCTAGGAAGTTCTGGTCTTACGTTAAATCAGTAAGTGGATCGAAACAGCATATCCAGACACTCTGGGATGATAATGGCATTGAAACAGAGGATGACACGCGTAAAGCTGAAATACTAAACACCTTTTTCCAAATCTGTTTCACAGAGGAAGATCGCACTGCAGTTCCCTCTCTAAATCCTCGCACGAACGAAAAAATGGATGACATCGAAATAAGTGTCCAAGGAATAGAAAAGCAACTGAAATCACTCAACAGAGGAAAGTCCACTGGACTACACAGAGTACGCGAAAGGACTTGCCCCCTTCTAATAGCCGTGTACTGCAAGTCTCTAGAGGAACGGAAGGTTCCAAATGATTGGAAAAGGGCACAGGTAGTTCCAGTTTACAAGAAGGGTCGTCGAGCAGATGCGCAAAACTATAGGCCTATATCTCTGACATCGATCTGTTGTAGAATTTTAGTATATGTTTTTTGCTCGCGTATCATGTCATTTCTGGAAACCCAGAATCTACTCTGTAGGAATCAAAACGGAGTCCGGAAACAGCGATCGTGAGAGACCCAACTTGCTTTATTTGTTCATGAGACCCGGAAAATATTAGATACAGGCTCCCAGATAGATGCCATTTTCCTTGACTTCCGGAAGGTGTTGGATACAGATCCGCACTGTCGCCTGATAAACGAAGTAAGGGCCTATGGAATATCAGACAAGCTGTGTGGCTGGATTGAAGAGTTTTTAGCAAACAGAACACAGCATTTTGTTCTCAATGGAGAGACGTCTACAGACATTAAAGTAACCTCTGGCGTGCCACAGGGGAGTGTTATGGGACCACTGCTTTTCACAATATATATAAATGACCTTGTAGAGAGTGTCGGAAGTTCCATGCGGCTTTTCGCGGATGATGCTGTAGTATACAGAGAAGTTGCAGCATTAGAAAATTGCAGCGAAATGCAGGAAGATCTGCAGCGGATAGGCACTTGGTGCAGGGAGTGGCAACTGACCCTTAACATAGACAAATGTAATGTATTGCGAATACATAGAAAGAAGGATCCTATACTGTATGATTATATGATAGCGGAATAAACCACTGGTAGCAGTTACTTCTGTAAAATATCTGTGAGTATGCGTACGGAGCGATGTGTAGTGGAATGATCATATAAAACTACTTGATGGTAAGGCGGGTGCCAGGTTGAGATTCACTGGGAGAGTCCTTAGAAAATGTAGTCCATCAACAAAGGAGATGGCTTACAAAACATTCGTTCGACCTATACTTGACTATTGCTCATCAATGTGGGATCCATACCAGGTCGGGTTTACAGAGGAGATAGAGAAGATCCAAAGAAGAGCGGCGCGTTTCGTCACAGGGTTATTTGGTAACCGTGATAGCGTTACGGAGATGTTTAGCAAACTCAAGTGGCAGACTCTGCAAGTGAGGCACTCTGCATCGCGGTGTAGCTTGCTAGCCAGGTTTCGAGAGGGTGCGTTTCTGGATGAGGTATCGAATATATTGCTTCCCCCTACTTATACGTCCGGAGCAGATCACGAATGTAAAATTAGAGAGATTAGAGCGCGCACGGAGGCTTTCTGGCAGTCGTTCTTCCCGCGAACCATACGCGACTGGAACAGGAAAGGGAGGTAATGACAGTGGCACATAAAGTGCCATCCGCCACACACCTTTGGGTGGCTTGCGGAGTATAAATGTAGATGTAGATTTAGATGTCATCCTGTGTGATAGAAGAGTCTCTGTGACAATGTACTGCAAGGTTCAGTGGCGCCCAAGAATGCTTAACCCAGTCCCATCAAATGATGAGTTGTAGTCGCTTGAAGCTACTGTGGCACTGAAAATGTGGACTGGTGCACGCAAAGTGATGAAGTTTCCACTGCCAGGCCATATCGTAGTATCACTCATGAGACTCCACTTCACCCGATGGTGGCCTCGTGTCAGGTGAGCAGACAGTATGACAAGCTCAACTCACAAATGTATGCTTCATTATATGAATCCATGGGGTTCAATTTCCAACTAATAGATGGCTCTTAAATGTATTCTAAAACACAGCACAAGTAATGTGTGTTATGTGGAAAGGAAAAAGCCTCTTACAGTGACTAGAGGAACAAATGTTGCACAGCATCTGGGAGAGAATGCACACTTCCCTGAGAACTCTGCTCACGAGCAACCATCATTGAGTACCACTTTTATGAGACTTTAGGCAAAATATGGACTCATATCTCAAGACGCATATCCCTAATTGAGAAGGAAACAAATTCACAAGAGCATGTGTTACGTGCTAGTCAAGAGGTAAGAGAAGCGAAAGTGCACAGAAGTGTAAAATGTGTGGCGTTGGTCTACATTTAGGTAGCTGTTTTGAGGCCTACCAAACCCAACAATCATATCAGCTAATATGTAAAAAAGTCATATGGAGGACGGACAAAAATAACATCAAAAACACAACACAATCCCATGCCTAAACGGCATAGGAAAACAATTGGCATTCAAAACAGCTTCCAATCGTCTCCGAATTGATAAATGCGCAAGTCCTGTATGGTTTTCGAGGGAATCTTATACCATTCTTCCTGCAAAATAGTGGCAAGATCAGATAACGATACTGAATGTGAATAGCGATCACACATCCTTTTCTCCAAAGTAGACCACAAAGGCTCAACAATATCGAGATCTGGTGACAATGGTGGCCAGGGGAGATGCGATATTTTATCCTCATGCTCACAAAAAAAAAACCCTGGACGATGCGAGCTGTGTGAACAAGGACTCTGTGGTCATAGTGATCAGAAAGCACGATCTGGTAAGAGGCTTGTGTCGATTCAGAGGTGTAACCTGCTCCAGAGTGCTGACGGGTTATTGTGGCCCAGCCATGTCTCAACGATGGGTAGGTGGAGTTGTCGTTCAGGTGAACGCAACAGGCGTTGTAGTACGAGCGCCTTCGCTGTCTCGTATCTGTCAGTGGTTGGTACATGCAATAGGAGGTCGCTGGTAAGATCGGTGTTGGTGTGGAGGTAGCTAAAAAGCACAAAAAACTTGTGGTCGTCTGTGATCTCGGCCGACAGCATCATGCTCTGTTGATGTAACACAGTTAATTAAGGAAGTGGCACGCTTTATCTCAACAACTTCACTGATAACATAGTATTTGATTCGCGATTTAGAGTGTTCATCCATTTGGGTAGAGGTAGCGATGCCCTGGTTCTACGGTTGTTGGAACAATGGGAACATTGTTCGTTCGATAACCACAGTTGCACTGGTTATATCGTCTGGGGATCGGCGAGATGCCAAATAGATGCACAACTAAATCGTCTATAGTGATACCAGGCGATGAAACACCATCGTGGGTCATATTCTTTGCGGCATGAAGTTTGTATCCCATGATGATTGGCGGCGTGCCAGTGTGAGTGTAGCTCGGTATTTCGCGGCGCGGTTGAAAAGAAAATAACAGGGTCACCACTGTAGGCAGAGGCGAGCGGGCGTGGTAATTACGACTCTGAATACTTTTATTCTCGCAGCATTTACACAATGCGTTAGCATAGAGTGTGTACTGTAGAGAACTGATCTGGCAAAGATACAGTTGTTCTTGCTGCGGTAGGGCAGTAATATTATTGGGGAGGGGGGAGGGGGATAGATCCCCACAAGTGCTTCAGAAATTTTTTACCCTCATATATCTTTTTCTTCACCATATGTTGATCTCTTGGATCCCGTAAGCATTTACGATGTTTATATTCATACATCACCAGCATTACATTCACTTCTGATCATTCCATAGTTCATGGAACTCATATTGACAAAACAGTAGCTCACACACAAAGAAAAACAGGTGAATGCCCTCTGTACTAATAGCCCTGAAGCAGAGAGGATGCAGATTTTTTATCGTTTTTTTATATAGCGTACAGGGAAAGGGGAAACACATCATCCTTTAAGTCACAATGCGTGTGGAAGTGTATACTGAGTGACTATGACAGGGGGACGACAGCTGCAAAAGTCACTGTAGAACTGGATGATGCACTCATGTACCTCATCAGCAGGAAGATAATACAAAGGGAGCTCCAGAATTAGGGAATTTCAGTGTGAGTTCGAATTCTAAAACCACACATCAGTGGTGCAGAAGCCCCTAGCAGGGAAATGTGGTGCCGAAGCCATAAACGCATTCACTATGAAGCAAAGGAAGAATGACATTTGGCTGGATGAGTCTTGCACTCTGTTTCCAACTTCTGGCGTAGTTTATGTTCCAAGATTGAAATATGCCTGTGATTCAGTGATGATTTAGGCAGCCATATCGTGGTATTCCATGAGTATTCTGCAAAGTCAAATTACTGCCAAGGATTATGTGACCATTTTAGATGATCAGGTCCATTTCATGATACAATATTTATTCGTCATTGGTGATGTAACGAATTTGTGGCATGGTGGCACAACACCATCAAGACAGCGCTTGCATGCCACGACCAGGAGTGGACGGAGGCCCTCCCCTGGGTGCTGCTGAGTGTACGAGCTGCCTACAAAGAAGGTATTGACTTCTCACTGGCAGAGGTACTCTACAAGTAACTGATCACTCTCCCAGCAGAGTTCATATCACAAACCACCGACCCCATGGACTTCAGCCTGCCAGACATAGTAAAACGTTTCAGGGACCACATTCACCATGTCCGCATCCCACCACGCCAAACCGACCATCTTTGTGCACAAGGAGCTCCAATCGTGTACATTATTATGCTCAAGACTGACGCCATCAAACCCTCCCTCCACCCTGCCTACAGTTGCCTGTACAAAGTGCTGAAATGAGGGCCAAACACGTCTGATATTTTGCAAGCTGAAAAAATGACAACAGTGCCACTGAACCGCCTAAAACCAGCGTTGACTTTACCAGACACACCCTGTGTTTACCCTCCTCCAGTCCCAGCTTCAGGCCCCTCAAGCCAATTTGCAGTCATCCTAGACCTGTGAGACTATCTCCCACAAGAAATTTCTGTAATGCTGCAGCACTTCCTACTTATGGCCAAATTCGACAATAGACAGTCGGGCTATAGCACGGTCTCGAAATCATTAGAGTGCTCCAAGTCCCTTCTGCCTACGACAGACACAGCACGTCTTAAATCCTCTCTTTCTTCTGATGGCTACCTGCTCGTGTCAGCCCCAGAGCACTTCATAGCGATGACTGACAATCCGGGCACTGCAACTGGCGGACCGACACCGCACCACCAGCCACTGCCCCATTGGCACTGCCACTGACATCAAGGGCTGGCCGATATGTACGACCGCCCAGGCACCTGACATCCTCTAATATGTCAGTATGTCAGCCCTTACTATCGCCAGCAGGGCAAGCAGGGCAATGCATCACAACATACACTAGTCACCATGCTCTGCACATGTGGGGCGGGGGGGGGGGGGGGAGAGGAGGGGGCAGCTCTGTGGGGACATAGACACACATTGTGTGTACACTGCAAGAACAAAAGTATTCATAGTAAGTGAATGGACAGTGAGTGATTATTTATCGTCATAATCGCCACACCTGTTCCCCACTACCTACATACTTAAAGATCCGGTTGGGACACTAGGAAGAAGAAAAATACGGTAGATGCATCCATCAGGCAAGATGGAGTGAATATACACAAACTTTCCGTTTATATTTATTAAAAAGAACCAGCACAATAAATTTCCTTGAAGGTAAACAAAAATGAATATACATCTGTTATGCTGATTAAAATTGAAAATATATGACAAATCCTATGTTTCACACTCACTATATTTACATGGGGCTCCCATTACCGGATTTCACAAACCCATTTCACAATACCGTTTCTAGTTGGTCACGTAAACACCTCAAAATCGATTCTGGAAATACGTTCCTAGCTGCCAGTTTCCCACTTTCACAATCGATTTTCGCTCCCAGGTAAGCTCACAACCATTTTTGAAATGTGCTTGTACTATCAGGTTATGTCTTGCTTTCAAAATATTCGGCTAAAATGGATGGGGTGACTTACTGTGCAGTGAAGGAGAAGCAGACATATTATATTGAGCATGAAACAGTCTATCTCTGATGTTTAAGTGGAGAGAAATAGCTATTGTACTAACTAAAAAACTGGAACAGCTTTTTTCCAGGCGCCATATTTAAATAGGCTAGCAAACGCGGTTCAAAATGTAACTACGACACCGAAAAATTGTTTCCTAAATTCGGTTTTTGTCTTTTGGAAGATGTGTTGCCTGTAAATGTAGTGACTGTTAACGTTTCATGGTAGCTGTGATTGAAATATCATCGTTAATTTAGGGACTTTTGATTTAATAATCGATTAAATTAAAATCGTTTTTCGATAATAACATTATCTGCTCTCTAACAAACAGTACACCAGATTTTGTCACGTAGCCCTTATGACAAGTTGTATATAGGCTATGTTTCTCATTTCATTAATCTTTCTTATGGTACTTTAATAAAATCTTTCAAATGCTCGTCATATGTTACTGCAGATATCAGGAACTGTCTTTGATATAGCAGCTATTAGAATGCGAAACAATTACTAACGTAAATGCCTCCAGATGTTAACCACAGCATAAATGCAAACCTCTCATGAAGTTTTGTTGCCCATCGATAAATATGTTCTACTTTTAATTTTCCTCCTCATGTGTAATGAGAAGTCAGCAAAAAGCATCAACCGACTTATGTGCGAAGTTTCGGAATAACACTAAAGAAGACTGCAGCTGCAACATGTGATGCCGTGGCTAGTAACGTGATATTTTTTTTCCTTTCTTTTACTATCTAGTACTCCATATATATATTTCTGACGACGTAGAATAATTTTCATTTGGTTACATAGTGTAGAATATGAAGTATGTATGACGATGTTTACTGTGCTATTTTCTACATGGTTTCCTTACGTAAAGACTTGGATTTCGTTTCTGGTGATCTATCAAATAGTTTTGTTAAATGTATTGCGTGAAACAGAATGCAATAAGCAGAAGTGTTGTAAGATCTGTGGAACGAGAGAGGCATCGATAGTTGTCGGAAAGAATAGTAAGGAGATAGTGTCAGTTGGTGCGAAAGCATGGCGGTATGGAAGAAGTATTGTGTGTAACAATGGTGTGCGTTTAGCGCGATATTAATAAGTGACTTTTTTTGTGTTAGACCGGTTTGGGATTTCACTTTATGATGAATATTCTAAACGGACGTTGTATTACACAAACGCTGTTTGCTTTTCAGAACAGTGCTTGGTGGCAGTGACAAGACACTCGTGTACAGACAGTATTGTCGTCAGTTTAAAATTGAGCTGCATTACACAAAATGTGAATTTAATATTTCTCATTTTCTTGTCTACGATATATGACGTGTGCTAAAATACTAACTGCCAATACAGAAACTGTGAACTGTGTTGCTACGTAAATGACTGTTTTTGCAGGAACAGTGAATAGTATAGCAAGTGGAATGTTAATTTAAACACAATGTGGACTGTGCCAAACTATCGAGCATGAAAGTTGCAGTTGAACTAACGCGACCTTCAGATGCTGCATAGGCAGTTACTTTGTTCCGGCCTATGACAAATGGATGCTACACCACTTATTACCACCGCAAGCCAAAACAGGATGTAAGGAAAGATGATATTTTAATGCCAAGGACACGACTGGAGGAACTTACAAGATTCAAGTCAGCAATTTCAAACTACTTCTACCGCCATCGCCACATCACACGTACCCAGAACAGATAAGAATCAAAAACATTCCTCTCTTCGAGAAACACAATTGTAACCAATTTAATTGCGTTATGCTTTGTAATAGACTATCTCTTAATGTTTCTTTCTGTAAATAAAAGTAGTGTATAGTAAAGACTGTTCACCTTCAGTGGTTTGTTACCCCACCCCTAACAGTAGCTATTGCCATCATTTATTTGTTTTTGCTTTTCAGGGGTACTTGCATTAGTCACTGCATACGTTGTATGTGTCTTTTTGAAGGGCGTGCTTTAATGTGTATCTGCAGTAATTTAGATAGGAGAATTTATGTGTTTCACTGTGAAATTTGGCCAAATCTGTAAGTTGAGGCATCTGTCATTGAAGTTATTTGCACCAACCAATTACAAAGAACCAGCTTATTCGCCATTGGTTCAAGTTAGCATATTGGAGGGAACTTTGAATCAGACAGTTGTCAAAGTACACGATCTTTCTTTACATGCCACTTAATGTCATATTCATTCATTCATGTTTAGATGCAAATTTATCTGAATTTAACTGTTATTGGTAAGCAAAATTACAGTACACTGTGTCATTATTTATCAAATTAGCTTCAGGATGTTTTGCTGTTTTCCACTATCAAAGGATTTTATTCCCAGTATTTTAACAGGATAGGGAAACTTCTCATATGGAGGTGTGACTTTGAAGTTTCCAGAAGTAAAATGGGTTCGTGGAATTTACACAATATTAATTTACTCCTTGCAGTTTTCCTTTAAACATTTTCTGATTACAAATTCACAGCATAGTAAATCCCCAGGAACCATTTTCTTCACAAACAACTGAATGTGTAGTGCGCTAACTCCATCTACCTCCATGAACTTCATGTTTAAATACACAGTTTCAGACACTCAATTTTTTTCCTTTCCCTCACCATTCCGCTTGCTTCATCAAAAGCAGGACACTCGCCTTGCAAAATAAGCCTTTCTGAATACTGAAGTTCTGCATCCTGCATTGTATTGAGCAGAAGATTTGCGATGATGCAGCTTTTATAGCATTGTCCTGCTATGTCCATTCTCTCCAGTATAAATCTCTCTCGCAAGTAAAAGCAAATCATAGTGAAGACAGGCGAATTGTTTGTGAATGTTAGTTCGAGTTTGTTCGTTTTCATTCGCTCTGTAGTAAACAAGGCTTTAGACAAGCGTCTAGTGTCAGACAAATCTGCTACCAGATGCTGAAGGGAACCTGGCGCCTTTGATGTGGGTTTCGTTTCAGATATTCCCCTGTCCAGCTTCTTCACAGTTCCACACACCACAATTTTTTTTATTTTTCGTATGGCTAATAGAATACAGCAGTAAGTAAGTAGTAACACAAACAACGTATAAAAACAATGAATGGTCAATGTTACAGGCAACAAACAATTATTAGATCTAAAAAAGGAAGTAAAACCCAAGATACACAAAAATACATAGAAATTGTAGTAATAGTATCTAGTAATAGGTTTTTCAGAAGGAGAAGAGTAGACCAGACTCATGGTTGTATGTCCAAGTCCCTCAGCCAGCCAGAAGCACCTCCCTCCAGGAGGTGCAGCTCCTGCATTGTACCAGGGAATCTCCTCGTAGGGCAGTCCATTGCGATATGATGTAGAGTTTGTGGATTCCCACACTCGCAGTTGGGTGAGGCAGTCTGTCCCCATTTGTGCTTCCAGTAATTACATCTACCATAGCCTGTTCAGATACGATTTAAAGTTGTCCAAGATTTTCTGGGAAGACCGAAGCCCTCGGGCCGTACGGTTGGGTCCGAGACTAAGTTAAGGTGATCAGGGTTAGACATATCCCATTCCCGACGCCAGGCTTCGTCCATATCATAATTGTCCTCGATCAGCTGTTGCCCTAATCTCCATGATGGCTTACGGGACTTGAGCCTGTGGCTGGGATTCTTGCAGACTTCGTGTAAGGGTAGGTCACGATTGTTAGCGCACTTTTGCCGTTCCCTTTTCAGTGCAGATCTTCGCCTTAGATGAGGTGGGGCCATGTTAGCCAGTACCGGGAGCCATTGGTGGGGCGTCGGTTTAGTAGTGCCTGAGATGAGCCTCATGGTGTCGTTTAGCTGGGTGTCCACTGTTGCTGTACGAGTGCTGTTTAGCCAGACTGGAGCGCAGTATTCAGCCACCGAATATACTAGTGCAAGAGCAGATGTTCTGAGAACTGTGGCGCTTGCTCCCCAGCTACTTCCAGTGAGTTTGTGTAGGACATTATTTCTGGTTTTGATTTTTGCTGCGCATTTGTATAAGTGCTCCTTGTATGTCAGAGATCGGTCCAATGTAATTCCCAGATACTTTGGGAGGGGATTGTAGTTAAGCAGCTGGCCTCTGAACTCTATGTGGGGTGCATAGTTTGCCTGTCTGTTGTTGAGGTGGAAACAGGAGACTTGGGTTTTAGAAGTATTAGGTCTGAGCCTCCATGTTTCGAAATATTCATCCATTTTGATAAGGTCTTCCTCAATTATTCTTTCGGAATTGTGGAAGTCTTGATGTTGATATGTGAGAGCAATGTCGTCTGCATAGATAAACTTCTTAGAAGATGTCTCTGGTAGGTCTGATGTATATATATATTAAAAAGTAATGGAGCTATCACGGATCCTTGGGGCAGGCCATCATTTAACCTATATTTCTTGCTTATCTCTCCATCTAGCTGTACTTCAAAAAATCTATTTGAAAGCATATTGTTGATTAGGGTAGCCATTTTCTTGCAAGGAATAATGCGTTGGAGTTTAAGAATCATTGCCTCCCTCCACACTGTGTCATATGCTGACGATAGATCTATGAACACGGCGACTGTCTTTTTCTTCCTTTGAAATCCACTCTCAATATGGGTGGTAAGAGATAATACTTGATCACAGCAGCTCCGACCGGGTCTAAATCCGGCTTGTTCAATAGGAATGAAATTCTCAGCAATGGGTTTTATTCTGTTGAAAATAAGTCTCTCCAATAGTTTGTAGCATGCACTTAGAAGAACTATAGGTCTATAGTCCTCTGGGAGCTTTCCATCTTTGCCAGGCTTAAGAATGGCGACAATCTTGGTTTGTTTAAATAGTGGTGGTAGTGTTTCCGATCGTTGGATGTCATTGCAAAACTGAGTTAGCCACAGTAGAGCTCGAGGTCCTAGGTGCCGTAAGAACTCGGGGTAGACCTCATCTAAACCAGCCGCTTTACCCATTTTCATTTCTTTCAGTGCTTCTGTGATCTCTAGGATGGTAAAGGTTTTTGAGAAATTGTTGTCGGGTGTGGATTGTCGGAGCTTGGTTCTCAGTTCTTTCTTTACTTTCATAGTCTTATCCTTGTTGCTGCGTGGTGTTTTTCTCTGTTTGCTACCTCTTTGGGGTGTATGTTGCCACCCATACAGGTTTTAATGGAGCTTTCACCTAGGTTTTTAAGAAGGAGTTTGTTCGTTTTCATTCGCTCTGTAGTAAACAAGGCTTTAGACAAGCGTCGAGTGTCAGACAAATCTGCTACCAGATGCTGAAGGAAACCTGGCGCCTTTGCTGTGGGTTTCGTTTCAGATGTTCCCCTGTCCAGCTTCTTCACAGTTCCACACACCACAATGCTGGAGTAGGAGGAGGGAAGGGTGGAGGAGAGGCGGGGTGTAATAAACAAACTGATCATGTAGAGATGTTTGCATATTGACTGGATCGATGGATACCTCCAAAAATGCAGCACTCATCTGTTGCATTCTCTTATGCCACAACTTGAGGCGAGTTGCGTCCAAATGGACTTCAGTGCAATATTGGGTCAACTATTGCTAACAGATGTCTCTAAAATTGCGAAAGTGTTTGAGGGTAAATCTACTTTTCGTAGAAAATTTCACAAAGCTGTTGTTCTGATTTTATGGAAGAACTTGAGACATCGAATCTAAAAACTTCTCTTCCTGCATGCAAACTGAACTGCATACTGTCAGACACGATCACGAGCCACGAATTAGTCAAGCTTGAAAGAATTCAACTATCAGAGAATGCAGCACTTAAAACTTCTATACAGACATCAGAAGAAGAGTTATGTAAGACGCAAGCACATCTTACGAAACTACAATGTGAACAGCAACGACACCACACACCTCAGCATCAACAGCAGCTTCATACAACACAACAGCTACATTCCAGTATTCTGTGCTGAGCAATTTGTAGACAGCAAGCAACAACATACATCTTTTTTTTACTATGTCGGTCAGTTAACAAATGATGTACAGCACACCAGGGGAGCCAAAAACGTGGTGGCTGACTATCTGTCATGAATCAATGCATTGTCCATAAGCAAAGATTGCACAAAAACGAGACCCTCAAATTCAAAAACTTTTGCACAACGTGAAAACCAGCCTCAAGTTCGAAAGTTCGAACATCATTTTCTCCCTGGCTTGGAAAAGCAGATTTGGTGCGACATTTCACAGGAAAGGGCCCACCCATTGGTTTCTCCGACTATGAAGAAATATGTCTTTGACGTCTTGCACCAATTTTCTCACCTGAGGGTATGACACACAAAGAAATTGGTAACAGACCATTTTGTGTGACCAGAAATAAAAACAAAAGCTGCAAACAGTGGACACAAGCGTATGCAGCATGTCAGCGGAGCAAAACAGGACGTCACACTACACGAGCTGTAAGCCAAGTCGACATCCTTAAAGGCAGGCTGTAACACATTCGCTTAGACTCGGTAGGGCCCCTTCCAGAGTGAAATGGTTACAAGTAAATTCTCTCAGCGATCAATCGTGTGATACTTTGAGTGGAGGCAGCACCATTGACAGACATTACCAAGGAGTCAACAACTAAAGCATTCATACAGTTGTAGATTCTCTAGATCTGGTTGCCCAGGTGTAATTACCATTGAACAGGGCCATCAGTCTGAGTTGGCCATGTTGAAGGAACTATGGAGGCCTTATGGCATCAGGCACTTTCGAACCACTGCCTACCAACCAAAAAACAACAAGTGTCTCCCATGCAACTGGAATTCCAGCTCTTATTTTGGAAGCTGCTTCTATTGCATCATTTACAATTTCGTTAATCATTGGGACATTTTCACTTCTATGAAAAATGTAGCATTCTGGCAGTCTATATGAATTCAGCATGAAATTGAATTTTGAATATCTGAATTCCAGTAAAATATCATCTCGTATGGTTTGTGGTACTTCTAATTGATACACATCTAAAGCATTTGTAAGTCTTCCACAAACAGCAATACGTGCAAGTTTGTACAAAGTGTCCATTATACAGAAATGTACTTACTGTTTCTGGCAGCTCGTCACAGACAATAGACGTTTTCGACGTGTAGTCAGAGGACATACTGTGAAGAAAACAATTTTATGCCCCTTATATACTAGATTAGTTGCTAAGCAGTTTCAGTTATCAATACTTACATTTCTATCACTCCAAAAAGACAACTTTTACACGCGCAACCTTTTGCTGGCGTGGGTGCTTGCTCAGATAATTGTCCTAAAAGGACAAATTATCTCGGCGGGACAGTGACGCCGCCATCGCGACCTTGGGACCCAGGGGGCCCCTTTTTTTTTATCAGTTGCTGACCCTCATCCATGACGAGCATCTTTTACGACTGCACGCCTTCGCAGCTCTGGCGGTGCCTTTGTACATTGACTGATGACCAAGCACTACCTGACACCACACTATGGACTCTGTGGACGATCAGACTCCAGCGTCACCTGCTATCATACGTCGCCAACCCTCTCAAGGTCCGCCTACGCACGGCCGATCGGGCCTACGCAATCAATCGTCACCGACACTGCGTGTCAAGAACGACATCGCCTTCGCCTTATGTTGGCATCCCTGCTTCGCTGGTTCCATGCGCCGCCAGTAGAAGTCAGCACGCACGCCTCAGCAGCTCAGCGACCTGCCAGGAGCTGCCTCCTGTATCCTACAGGAGGTACTACCTGCACCCTCCCGACAGCAGCCGACCTCACCTAAGCAGCAGCCCGAGCGTTCTCGAGCAATGATGCAGCCAGCTGCGTCCTCCGCTCGCCCCACAACGCCTCGCCTCCAGGCTCACCCACTTTGCTGGTACCATGCAACCTACGGGGACACCAGTCACAACTGTCAACAGCGTTGTGTGTACCCAAACGACTTCGGCAGGCACGTTTAGGCGCCAAATCCCGCCATGATAATCAACGGCGACTACCTTCCGGCGCCATACCACTTACATCAACAGCGTGGTGCCTCTACATCACAGACTTGTCGTCGGGCATGCACTTTCTTGTCAACACCAGCTATGATGTCAGTGTTATGGCAGCTAAACATGCGGGCAACGTGCTTTCTTCAGCTAACCTATCACTGGTCGCTGTGAATCACTCTCATATCGTGGTCCTCCGCTCCATCAAGATGTTGCATCATCTGTCCCTGGGTGCGACATTTCCTTGGACGTTCCACGTCGCCGACGTGCACAAACCTGTGATGGGGTTGGACTTTCTACACCATTGCAAACTTTTGCCGGACCTACAGGCTGCTATGCCCCACCACACATCTGGTTCTACCGTTCTGCACTCGAACGGGTGCAGCACATCCTTGCTCTCCACATCCTTGGCCATGCTTTCCACATGTGGTTCTCTGTTCGAAGATATTACAGCTTGCCTCTCTGAGTTATCGAACATCCGCTAACAGATCGACGAAGTACGCACTCATAACACAGGGTTATGATCCTGCCTTGCTACCGCCTCTGCTGAATTGGCTTATGCATGGATTACCTTACACTGCCTCTCTGCAGAACCACTCCTGTCAACGCAGCCTCTCTCTCCTACAGTGTTTTCTCCCTGCCCCACTCCTGTGTCGAGCTGCACCTTTCCTGCTGCCAGTTCAATGCAGATACAGTTGGACCTACAGGACACACCCGTCCCTGCTTCACAGGATCCTCTGCACTGCGTTGCCGTCATGCCACGTCCACCGTCGCGGTCCCCCACCGAGGCCCTGCCCACATCACTCCAGTCCGGCTCGGACGTCCATGTCCCCACTTCGTGGGATCGCTCGCTTGCCATGGCTACCGCACTGCATGCTCAGCCATTGCCTACTGCCAACACTTCGTATACACCATCCTGGCACTCCAAGGTCAGACAACAGCGGCCACTCGTCCCGCCTCTCTAGACCCACCACGCATGCCTCCCTTTGTGGGTCTCGGCAATCAGCAATGGCACCTGCCAACAAATCCGCACCACAGACGTCACAAAGGTCGATGTCTTAACGCTAGGGAAATATTGCGAGTGAAACAGATAGTTCAGGATTTACTGGCTTCAGGTGTGCTCCGACCTTCTGACAGCAACTGGTCCTCCCCCATTCACCTGGTGCCTAAGAAAGACGGTTCGCTCTGCATGTGTGGTGACTACAGGTCCCTTAATGCTAGAACTCTTATAGACAACTATCTGATTCCTCATGTACAGCCGGCCGCGGTGGCCGAGCGGTTCTAGGCGCTTCAGTCCGGAACCACACAGCTGCTACAGTCGCAGGTTCGAATCCTGCCTCGGGCATGGATGTGTGTGATATCCTTAGGTTAGTTAAGTTTAAGTAGTTCCAAGTTTAGGGGACTGATGACCTCAGCTGTTATGTCCCATAGTGCTTAGAGCCATATGAACCATTTGAACCTCATTTACAGGATTTCACAATGTTACTGCATGGCTTGAAGTTCTTTTCTGTATTGGACTGTTCGAAGGCATTTCACCAAATTCCGATGCATGAGCCAGACAATCCGAAAATGCCACTCATTACGTGTTTCGGCTTTTTCGAATAGTGCTTCATGCCATATGGTTTAAAAACGTTGCACAGACATGGCAACGTTTCATTGATTCGATTTTGCTACCACTTCCTTTCGGTTTTGCCTATTTGCATGACGTACTTACCTTTGCCTCATCTGCAGAGGAACACAAATTTCACCTTGACGCAGTTCGTGTGGCTCTTCAGGCCAACGCCGTGGTTATTAATGACAACAAATCGCAGCTCTGTTCCACATCTGTTACTTTCCTTGGCCATACGGTCTCGGCCGACGATCTCCGTCCTACTGACTCACGAATCGCGAGCATCCTCGCTCTGTCTCTCCCTGAGGATTTTGCACAACTACGCCGTTTCTTAGGGATGGTGAACTTTTATCAGCGACATATACCTCGGGCTGCCTCCGTCCAGTCGGCTCTAACCGACGCTCTCTCTGGTAAAAATACAACTGAAAAGCGTAAACTGGACTGGACTAGGCCCATGCTGGATGCTTTCGACAGTTTGAAATCGGCCATCGTGCAGGCTATCACTCTTGCGCACCCTAACCCCGAAGCGGAGACTTCTATCACTACCGATGCTAACGAGTCAGCGATAGGTGCTGTCCTCCAACAGCACACTGCAGACTCAACGCAGCCGTGGCGTTTCTTCTAAAGAAAAGCTTACGAGGAGTCAGCGTAAATGGTTTGCCTTAGACCGCGAACTCCTCGCCGTTTATGTGGCAGGCAAATATTTCAGGAGCGACATCTATTCTGATCACAAACCTCTTGCTGACGCGATCCGCAACCCGGCGAAAGATCTCCCACAGCGCTGCTTCCAACACATGGACTTTATTTGCCAACATTCTTCAGATTCTTGCTACATCCGCAGTGTGGAAAACGTAATTGCCGCCTACAGCTCCCTCATTTCGATGTTCTCTGCCCCACTGAACTTAAAGGAACTGGTGCGACTTCAGGCCAAAGATGCAGACACACAACATCTGCTCTCAGATGTCAGTTCTTCGTTCATCATCAAACCTATTGCCCTGTGCAGGTCATCAGTTGCTATCATCTGTGACGTTTCTACCGGTTCGCCCTGCCCCTTGGTGCCTTCCCCTCTTCGGAGTGGGATTTTCGACACATTACATAATCTTACTCACTCCAGAACATGGGCAACAAGACACCTCATAACCGAACGTTTCGTCTGGCCGGGCGTGCAGCATGATTGCCACTAGTCCAGACTCCTTACTCGTCACAAAGGACGAGTTGCCACTTGCACGCCAATCACACCTTTTCCACTCCACCAGGCTACCTTCGTAGCTGTGGGGCTTCCCCACATCTTTCACATTCAACCCTATGTTCCCAAACTATGGACAAAGTCATTTACAGTACATTATATAACAATTATTTCATTAGTTATTTAAATCCACAAGCATAATTTAACCAACATCATTCAAAAGTTTCACATAAATGAAACCTGTATACATAGTCAAAGAATTTCCAAGACAGATACAACATTATACATAACCAATACCACAAACTGACATGAAAATATCAATACAGATTAAAATACGTCAAAAACAGGTGTTACAATATGAGCAAAGCTACACTTCTAGGTCCTCTCCACGAGTCATTGTAATGAACCAAGTAAGACCTTGGACCCAATTTCACTGGTAATATTCTCCCTAACGTTCAGCACAGTCTGCAGATGGTTGCACCTTGTTCCCTCAGTGGCTGTCTGAACAGCCTTGGCAACATATTGAATGAGTGTTTTAATACTTTTAAAACCATGGCTTTTCCCTTATATATGTGTATCATATATATTTCACACATATGTGACTGATTCCCTGATTCCACCATACAATCCAAGAGAGGACGTTAAATTTATCTGCATTATTCAGCAATGTGACATATTTTTTGGTCCACTTGATGGCAAATTCATCGAATTATTGTCACGACCTTGTTGACACACTGGGCAGCACAAGTAATAGACAAAATACACTTCATACTTTTAAACAATTTCTAGTGAACTAAATACAGGAAAGAATTACCAGCGGGTCATTTTAGAACATTTTTATATTTGTGTTGTCGGCAGTGAGAGGTAATGCCTTAAATGTGGTAATATCAACATGGACATAATCACGTGGGAAACCTTTTCACATGAATCACCTGAATACACATGACAGCTCCGCCAACGCACTGCTCTTTTACATCTTGTGTACATGATACTGCCGCTACCTGTGCATAATGCTATCTCATGAATTTTGTCAACTCGCTGTACATTTTTGTAAGATACAAGGTTTGCGCCCATGGTTTCACCTGTGTACGCGTATGTTGGCTATGATTTTGCCAAAAAACAGGAAAAAATTATATCTTTCCCTTAATGTACACCCCACTTGTACTTTTCTCTCATCTCTTCCACCTGTTTCATGGTGTCATATCTCTCTTACAACTGCCATCTCACACACTGTCCTTCCACCTACCTCCTCACGTCCGTGCATCTTCCACCTGCCTCCTTGCACCTTCTCGTTCTTCGATCTTACGTCCTGTCCCTCTTTCATCTGCCTCCTTACACCCTCTCCCTCTTCGACTTCAAATCTTATCCATGTTCCACATGCCTCCCCACATCCTCTTCCTTTTCCACCTGGCCACTACTCTTCTCCATCTTCTATTTTCCCATAAACCGCCCCTTCCTCCCTATTCTCTCCGATCATCCACTCCTCCCCATCTCTCTGTCCATCTTCTCCTCCTCTCTCACTCTGTCCAGCTCCCCTTCCCACTCTCTCTGTCCATTGCCACCTTCTCCCTCTTTCTCGCCATATCATTCTGCCCCTGTCTCTGTAAATTACCTCTTCCCCTTCTCTCTGTCACCCCTCCCCCCCCCCCTAAACAGGAGCTAGGCGTAAAACCTGATTCTCTCCCAGCACATGCAATGTTAAAATAACTTATGAGAATTCAGCCAGGTGACATCTTCAACAACCGCCAACATTTCGACAAAATGCAAATGCAGCAAGGAAGTCTGTGCATGGTTATTTTTCAACTCAGTATACAGAATATCTCTTCACACACACACACACACACACACACACACACACACACACACACACACCGCAAGAACTAGAGCAACAACATTACCAAAGATGATCTACATCAGAAGTTATCGATAGCGACAATTTATAAGCAACAGGATTTAACATTGTCCCTGTGTTTTTTGACATGAAAGAGACGTGAATACCATGCCGAATTTAAGCTAAATCATCTCTATTTGTAATGTCACTTCACAATTTAATTTCAAATGATTCCTACTACCTGAAAATCTGGATATGGATGCCAGTATTTACTCGTTGTTATATTCCATAGAAAGATCAGAGCGAAGGCATTGTTCTGCAATAGAAGATTTTCTGGGCTGTTGTAAGCATGTGTGACACTTATACTTATCACACCAGTCCCGCATAGTACACCAGTCCCCAGGATTCTGATGGTCTGACATGTGTATGACATGCGCCAACAGCAATGAAAACGACACAAACGAAGATAAGCCTTTACGGATCCTAAAACGGCCCTAATCTTAGATGGTGGTCTAAAAACACGTTTTATATCATATTTCCGCAAAATACGACCAACCCTGTGGAAATGCTTCCTGTCAAAGGCGAAAACACCGTTAGACTTCGGTGCCACCTGGTTATCATCATCATCACTCACTCAGTTCGTTGTTGGCTTCTGGTGCAATGGTTATCTGATATGTCTTTCACGATAAACATTCTGACGAAAGGTGATCGCAAGATGTGTTCCCTCGGCTGACAAATTCTTGTGGTCTTAGATAACGTGGGCCCTATGAATCAAGGTATGATACATCCCTTCGCGATGAACTAGATGGTGACATATGTCGGCCAATATACACATGTCAGTCTGAGATGGCTTCCTGAAAATGGCTGATCAATACATCAAGGGAAGAAAGCCATCCATCCTTTCCCACCTCCACCAAGAAATAAATATTCGGCCAAAAAACCAGGAGATTTCAATGTTGCTGATACCAAGGCACGTTCCTCGAAGTTTTCCATAAACAAATTGGCAATAATGTGTGACAACAGGCTTCCCGTCAAAATGCTATCCATCTGTTCGTAGAACTGGTCACGGAATAAAAAGTAAATGGATGTCAATACATATCGATAAAGGTTCGTTAATTCAACACACAATGTAACCTCAATTAACTGCAATGAATCAGACTGATAAATCCAAATGAAGAGAGGCCACACCAAAATCATTCAAATGCGCGCTCTCTAATCGTGCAAGATATCCAGGAACTTCTTAATATGCTCACACCAACTACCAGCGGGATCAGCAGAGTAGCAAGGTGTTTTGCTACACAATATGTCAGTGCACCAACGTTGTCACAATCGGACTAAGAGGAGCCCATTCCTTGGGGGTTTGGGGTGGACACCATTAAAACAAACGCGTTTCTCGTCGGGGTGGGATCTTCTGACGAAATTTCAATCACCACCTTTCTCCGCCGAATGCGAAAATATTTTGTTGACACCGACCTACATAGGGAGAAAAGATCATCATAATAAAATAATGGAAACCGAAGCTGGCATGGAAAGATATAGGTGTTCGTTTATTCTTCGCGCTGTTCGGGAATGGAATAGTATGAGTTAGTGTGAATGTGGCTCGATGATCCCACTACCAGGCACTTTAGTGTGATTTGCAGAGAAGTCATGTAGATGTAGAAGCAGATCTTCATAAGGTACTATCATTCCTTGTCAAGAAACAGAGGGACAAAGTTAACGTCACCCACTGGTCAATAACTTTCACTACTTATAACTCCTGACGCCGCTCATCTTTGGTTGTATTTCTCTAGTGTCTACAACATGTGTGTGTGTGTGTGTGTGTGTGTGTGTGTGCGTGTGTGCTATTTTTCCGGAAATACTCTGGTTACTGAGGTTTAACTTCTTTTGCATAGAACTTTCTTGCTGCATTTGTGTCTAGAAAATGACATGTTGTTCACTTGTCGAAATATCGGTGGTTGTAGAAGACGTCACTCGATTGCATTCCCGTAAGTCACCTGAACAGGAACTAGGTGGTTCTTAGCTTTTGTCAGACAATAACTGCTTTGTGCACATAGTTTTCAAGAAATGGAATCAGTGGTTTAACAAGAGATATGGAATATGTATACATACATATGAACACACATATACACACCATGTCATCAAAAGCATTCGGACACCTGGTTGAAAATGACTTACAAGTTCGTGGCGCCCTCCATGGGTAGTGTTGGAATTCAATATGGTAATGGCCCACCCTTAGCCTTGACGACAGCTTCCACTCTCGCAGGTATACGTTCAATCAGGTACTAGAAGGTTTTTGGGGGAATGGCAGCCCATTCTTCACGGGGTGCTGCACTGAGGAGAGGTATCGATTTCGGTCGGTGAGGCCTGGCACGAAGTCGGCGTTCCCAAACATCCCATAGCTCTTCTACAGGATTATGGTCAGGACTCTGTGCATACCAGTCCGTTACAGGGATGTTATTGTCGTGTAACCACTCCGCCACAGGCCTTGCATTTTGAACAGGTGCTCGATCATGTTGAAAGATGCGGTCGCCATACTCGAATTGCTCTTCAACAGTGGAAAGCAAGAAGGTGCTTAAAACATTAATGTAAGCCTGTGCTGTGATAGTGCCACGCAAAACAACAGGGGGTTCAAGCCCCCTTCATGAAAAACACGTCCACAGCATAACACCACTGCCTCCGAATTTCACTCCTGGCACTACAGACGCTGGCAGATGACGTTCACTGGGTATTCGTCGTATCCACACCCTGCCATCGGATCGCCACATTGTGTACCGTTATTCCTCACTCCACACGTTTTCCTACTGTTCGACCGTCCAATGTTCGCCCTCCTTACACCAGGCGAGGCGTCGTTTGGTATTTACCAGCGTGATGCGTGGCTTATGAGCAGCCTCTCCACCATGAAATCCAAGTTTTCTGACCTGCCGCCTGTCGTGGTACTTGCAGGGATCCAGATGCAGTTTGGAATTCCTGTGTGTTGGTCTGTATAGATGTCTGCCTATTACACATTACGACCCTCTTCAACTGTCGGCGGTCTCTGTCAGTCTACAGACGAGGTCGGCCTGTACTCTTTTGTGCTGTACGTGTCCCTTCATGTTTCCACTTCACTATTACATCGGAAACAGTGGACGTAGGGATGTTCGGGAGTGTGGAAAGCTCGAATACAGAGGTATAACACAAGTGACACCCAATCACCTGACCACGTTCGAAGTCCGTGAGTTCCGTGGAGCGCCCCATTCTGGTCTCTCACGATGTCTAATGACTACTGATGTCGCTGATATGGAGTACCTGGCAGTAGGTGGCAGCACAATGCACCTAATATGAGAAACGTATGTTTTTGGGGGTGTCCAGATACTTTCGACCACATGGTGTACATACATCTATTATTGTATATATTGTGCTGTTTAGAGGCAGCTTCGCCCACATAAATGTGTATACATATACTGAACACATCTCCTTCTCTCTCTATCCATCTCCTCAAGGGCATGCATACCCAGGGGCAAGGGGGGGGGGGCTGATCCCCTCACCCACTAGCTCTCAGGAAAAGGAAAAATTATAGTGTAGTCAGGTGCTTTTTTAAAAATAAAATGGTGTAAAAGTCGATTTTATATTGGTTTTTAATAGAGTCAGAACCAGAACTCTTTTATGGTTGCTTAACAAGTCGCCATTAACCTTTCAGAATAATAGAAATACTCCAGGTCTAGCGCCCCCCACCCTACCGACTATCGTATGGGCGCCCTTGCATCGTCTCCTCCCTTACCTCTCTGTCCATTGGATTCTCCCCCACTCTTGCTCCATCCGCTCCTTGCTGTCTCTGTCCACTATCTCACATGTCACTCCCACTCCAGTGGGAGTTAGGTGGTTCTTAAACCAAAGTACTTCTTTCTGGATAATAAGTGTTATGTGTACAAAGTTTGGTTGAAACTGATCCAGAGATTTAGGAGGAGATGTGACACATACATATGCACACACATACATCCATTTTAGGTATTAAATAGATTATTATCATGATTATTATTGTAGTTATGTTTCCTTTCGAGACATGTTCAGTCCAAACTTTGTCTTCGATAAGGGTAGAAGCTGAAGCAGTGAGCTAAGATTTGTGTCAAGTCCGGGGCTTCAACCCAGGTATGCCACTTACTAGGCAGATGTGTTATCCACTACACCACCTTAGTGCTGTGGCTACCACATCTGCACGGACTTCCCATATCCATTGCCTTCCCTAGCACAAACTTCAGCTTACACCTTATCTGTTTTTCCCCTTCGTAAATCGCCAGCACTGCCGAGGCTGTCCATACTGGAAAAGCAATCTGGCTTTGTACGTAATGGGGAAATCCTTCTTCTACCACAGGCGATTTAAGAACAGGAAGCAGGAGGCTTGGGTTCAACTCTCAGCCGTAGCACGAATTTTGACCCTCTAGTTCAGCTTCTATCCACTATTATTATTGTTATCACAATCATAGTTAAATTATGTTTAATTTGCAGTGAACTTTATAGCTGATTTTCTTTCGCAATTATTTTAAATAAATGTATTTTAGATATCTGTTTCATCTAGTAGTTTAAATTGTTGTCCAATTTTATTCCCTGATGTAAATGCTGGGTTTTCTTCCTTGACTGTTCATAGAACTATGGGTAATATACTTAGGCCTATTAATGTTTTTCTGACACACACAACAGGTTGGGAAGTGAACTCATTTGAAGCAGGAAGGATACATATTTTTTAAATATTTCTGTACATTTAGCTCAGCTACTAAATTTACTCGTTATTCTCATGGCCCCTTTTTCCTGTTCGAAAACTCTGTCCCTGTATTTTGCATTTCATTCCAAGAAAAGAATTTCTATCTACGAATTTAGTATACAATAGACTGATATATCGTAAGTTTCCAATGTACTTTCCACCCGTCCATATGCATGAATCAATGTGAGGGAGCTGCTGAACAGTTATCTGCTTGCTGAAACTGTTGTTGTAAACGTATTTAGAGATAAAGTATTCATTAACTGTACAAAACTGTTATTTACTTCAAATTTTCAGGTACATGAGGTCCGCATTGGGATTTTATTTTGACCTTTTCACCTTGTTTCCCTTGGAATTATTTTGTTTTGTGGCCCCATATGGACAAAGAATGTTTTACTTTGGCATTCTTCGTTTAAACAAGGCTCCTCGAATTGTAAGTATTATTTTTTCCAGATGATTTTTAATAACTATTCCTATGATTTTCCATGAATAACACAATGTAGCCATGGTTTCCAGCACAAAACGGTGGGGGAGGGGACACAAATATGAATGACTGAACAATTTTATGGAATGCTTTTCTTGTGACGCTAATTTTTTTGCTCATTACTCATTCGCTTGAGTTCTCACTAGCCATTTATGACTTATGTCCATCCAACAAGAACCTGAGTATCACACAAAACGCTTATCTGAAAATAGTGTAAAAACATTATTGTGAAATTTTTAATTTCTCTAGCATACAGATTGTTCCATGAAGTAATGGGTGCTTCTGCTGCAAGTCAATCCACTGTTTCACATGTCCTGCATGAAGAAAGCTCACCTCATTGACATCATTAATTGTCTGTAAATGGTAAAATCGCAAAATGACACTGGCTACACATTTCAGGAAGTTTTTCTATGACAGAATCCCAAGCTGATTCTATCTGGAAATCACCATCTTGATTGAGAAGGGGCTCAGACATCTGTATTTCCATTGATGCATGGATGAAGCCGAATGGCTCACAAGTTTTGTTTCATTGTGTATCATCGACTGGCCACTAGAATTACAGTGTTCTGGAATAGGAGATTTTCTGTCTTCGAGGGGGTGAAGTAGTTGCTAGTAGTGGGGCAACAGGGGCATCACCCTATGTTGCATTGTTGCTAAATTTGTGCAAGATGGAGGATCCAAGGTGGCGGCGATAGATATGACAATGTCGCAATGAAATCATGGCGGGTAGTTCAAATTCTGCAGGGAAAACAGGTCCACTGGCCTACCTCCACTAACCTAACCACCTCCCCTCCCCTTCCCAAGAACATGGCGTGAAAATTTTGGCAGAAAAAAATGGGGGGAAAAAAGGTCACTTGGGCAACCTCCACTAACCTAAGTCAACCAACAACCACCTCTTCCTTGGAATTGGCGGGAAAAGGACTCACGCTGTGTCATGGTGCTGGAGAGGAGGAAGTGTACTTTATGCATTTTCAGTGGAAAGTTGGAACAATTTATTTATAGATAGATTTCTTGTAGATTATTTACTATGCTGATGCAAAACACTCTCCCTGATGTGCTTGGGGCCTCAATAAATAGCCTACAGACCTGCAAACTACTCGTAAATTACCGAAATAATGCAGTACACTGGTGTACAGACACGCAACCAACTCGTAAATTGTCAAAATAATGCATTTAGAACGCTCTGCAAACACGTTCACTAATTATAAACTGTCGAAATAATGCACTGCACAGCCCCCAGAGATGTTCACAAAATAAAGCAGTACACTGATGTATAAGACGTTCACTACGCGTAAAACTGGCTAAATAATGCATGTATAATGTTGTGCAAACACGCTCACAATGCTTAAACAGACGAAATAATGCAATGCACAAACACTCATTGCATGTAAAAACACTTTTGAACTATTGTTAAGAAATTCGACCATGATGTATCAGTGAACTGATCCCTACAGAGGTCCAAGGTGGAATGATGAGCGAATGTGACAGGGAATGCCGGACCCACCTGACCCTCACATGTGAGATGTCTCTGGGTGTGCATGTGTTTATCTCGCCACCATTGCTGGTGTGCTATGGCATCGCCTTTGTATCTGTGGGTCCAGAGCCAGCCTACTTGCTGAGTGAGATGTTTGCCCAACTACCCACCCTCGCAGGTGCACCCAAAAGGTTGTCAGTGTTATACTGAAGTCTCATGTCTATGTAAATAACAGCCAAGTCTCCCTCTGGACGCGCTATAGTAACCTTTTGCAATGCTTTCAGAAACTGTTTACGAAAGTATCCCAGAATAACGCAGGACGCATTGTTCCCAGCGATCCTCACAGGACAGCTCGTTCTTACATATCAACCCTTCAAGGAAATCGTGAAGTGCTGCAGAAATAGCTAATGGTCGCCTTTGCTGTCGTAGGAGTTTTCTTAATGTCTCAGCTTCTCTGGATGGAAATTCTTGTCCTAACAGGACCTGTTTACGAAAATATCCTTGAATAACACCGAATGCATTCTTCCTTATGGTCCCAACGAGGCACTCCGTCCATCACGTGTTACCCTTCCTAGAAATTGTAATGTCCTGCTTTCAACATACATCTAAGAAATGGTAAATGTCCGCTCATGTTCTCACCACTAAAAGCCTTCATGTTTGTGCATGATTGCGAATACATCGTTCATCATAAAAACATTATTGTTGTTTGGAAAGAGAGCACTGTCTAAGCACAGATGATAAAATTGAACTATTACTCAAACAGAATTCGAAGCTCTGTCCTACAAAAGAGAAAAGTGGCTGGAATTTTCGGTGTCCTACAGCTGCTGGTCTGGAGACGTCCCAATGCCACAGTTACGGACAAGAGACAGCATCTCGCCAGAGATAGATTGTCTGTTTCAACTTATCTTTGCACACTTGAACAGAGAAGACATCATGTTACTCTCAGAACTTCCTGTTGATACGTTGACCCCACCTTGTTCGAATCAGTCTGTAGAGGCTCCTATGCCCCAGCACAGAGAATGTCTTCGTCTACGACTACATCTATGTTTACGTCTACGTGATTACTCTGCTATTCACAATAAAGTGCCTGTCAAAGGGTTAAATGAACCACCTTCAAGCTGTCTCTCTACCGTTCCACTCGCGAACAGCACTCAAATTTTTCTGTGCGAGCCCTGATTTCTCTTATTTTATCGTGATGATCATTTCTCCCTATGTAGGTGGGTGCCAATAGAATATTTTCACAATCGGAGGAGATAACTGGTGATTGAAATTTCGTGAGAAGATCCCGTTGCAATGAAAAACGCCTTTGTTTTAATGATTACAACTCCAATTCACGTATCAAGTTCGTGGCACTATCTCCCGTATTTCGCGATGGTATACAGGGTGTTATAAAAAGGTACAGCCAAACTTTCAGGAAACATTCCTCACACAAAAAGAAAGAAAATATGTTATGTGGACATGTGTCCGGAAACGCTTACTTTCCATGTTAGAGCTCATTTTATTACTTCTTTTCAAATCACATTAATCATGGAATGGAAATACACAGCAACAGAACGTACCAGCGTGACTTCAAACACTTTGTTACAGGAAATGTTCAAAATGTCCTCCGTTAGCGAGGATACATGCATCCACCCTCCGTCGCATGGAATCCCTGATGCGCTGATGCAGCCCTGGAGAATGGCGTATTGTATCACAGCCGTCCACAATACGAGCACGAAGAGTCTCTACATTTGGTACCGGGGTTGCGTAGACAAGAGCTCTCAAATGCCCCCATAAATGAAAGTCAAGAGGGCTGAGGTCAGGAGACCGTGGAGGCCATGGAATTGGTCCGCCTCTACCAATCCGTCGGTCAGCGAATCTGTTGTTGAGAAGCGTACGAACACTTCGACTGAAATGTGCAGGAGCTCCATCGTGCATGAACCACATGTTGTGTATTACTTGTAAAGGCACATGTTCTAGCAGCACAGGTAGAGTATCCCGTATGAAATCATGATAACGTGCTCCATTGAGCGTAGGTGGAAGAACAAACTAAAATGAGCTCTAACATGGAAATTAAGCGTTTCCGGACACATGTCCACATAACATCTTTTCTTTATTTGTGTGTGAGGAATGTTTCGTGAAAGTTTGGCTGTACCTTTTTGTAACACCCTGTATAACGAGCCGCCCTTCTTTAAACTTTTTCGATGGCATTCGTCAGTCTCAACTGATGCGGATCTCACACCGTACAGCAATACTCTAGAATAGATCGGACAAGCGTGGCGTAAGCTGTCTCTTTAGTAGACCTGTTGCACCTTCTAAGTGTTCTGGCAATGAACCGCAGTCTTTGGTTTGCTCTACCCACAACATTATCTACGTGATCGTTCCAATTTAGGTTATTTGTAATTGTAATCCTTAAGTATTTAGTTGAATTTACAGCTTTCAGATTTGTGTGACTTATTGCGTAATCGAAATTTAGCGGATTTCTTTTAGTACTCATGCGAACAGCTTCACACTTTCTTTATTCAGGGTCAATTGCCACTTTTCGCACCGTACAGATATCTTATCTAAATTATAAGTATAAAGAGCTAGTTGTGTTTCGCAAGAACGATAATTCTGAATCCGTGCTATGTGTCAATGAATCGTTTTCTTCGAGGTACTTCATAATGTTCGAATACAGTATATGTTCCAAAACTCTACTGCAAATCCACGATAGTGAAGGTATTGATTACGTCTTGCCACTGGTGTGCTTTATGTGTGATCAGAATGTCTTTGGGTTTTCTGCCAGAATTCGAGACAGAATTTCGTTGTGGAAATTATTAAAGGCATCCCGCGCTGAAGTACGTGCTAGATTTCGAACTTTGCCAGTCTTGGGGATTTTGCGTTCTTTTAAATTTGGCATGCTTTTTTCGCTGCTTATGCAACAGCGATCTGACTCGGTTTGTGTACCATGGGGGATCAGAACCATCACTTATTAATTTATGTGGTATATATTTCTGAATTGCTGTCGATATTATCTCTTTTAAATCATTCCACAACTTTTCTACGTTTACATGATCAGATCGGAAGGAGTGAAGACTCTCTTAAAAAGGTATTAAAAACATTTTATCAGCTTTTTTAAAGAAATATACCTTGCGTTTCCTTTTGATGGTTGTGGGTGTTACGGTATTCAGCCTAGCAGCAACTGCCTTGTGGTCGCTAATCCCTGTATTCGTCGTGATACTCCCAATTTGTCCAGGATTATTTGTTTCTAAGAGGTCAAGTATGCCTTCGCAACCATTTACGCTTCGAATGGGCTCATGAACTAATTGTTCAAAATAATTTTCTGAGAAAGGATTCAGTACAATTTCGAATGACGTTTTATGCCTGCCGCCGGCTTTAAATGTATAATTTTTCCAGCATATCGAGGGTAGATTGAAGTCACCACCGACTATAATTGTATGAATGGGGTACCTATTTGAAATGACACTCAAGTTTTCTTTGAACTGTTCAGCAACTTCATCTTCTGAGTCGGGGGTCGGTAACTCGATCCAACCAGGTCGGGTTGACGGAAGAGATTGAGAAGATCCAAAGAAGAGCGGCGCGTTTCGTTACCGGGTTATTTGGTAACCGTGATAGCGTTACGGAGATGTTTAATAAACTCAAGTGGCAGACTCTGCAAGAGAGGCGCTCTGCATCGCGGTGTAACTTGCTCGCCAGGTTTCGAGAGGGTGCGTTTCTGGATGAGGTATCGAATATATTGCTTCCCCCTACTTATACCTCCCGAGGAGATCACGAATGTAAAATTAGAGAGATTAGAGCGCGCACGGAGGCTTTCAGACAGTCGTTCTTCCCGCGAACCATACGCGACTGGAACAGGAAAGGGAGGTAATGACAGTGGCACGTAAAGTGCCCTCCGCCACACACCGTTGGGTGGCTTGCGGAGTATCAATGTAGATGTAGATGTAGATGTAGATGTAGATGTAGATTGTCGTGTATAGCCTCTACCCATACTATTTCTCAGGAACTATCTACTTGAATTTCACTACAAGGCAAGCCACTTCTGACACAAATAAATACTCCACCATCAATTGTATTTAATCTATCCTTTCTGAACACTGTTAGATCGTTTGAAAAAATTTCGGCTGAACTTATTTCCAGCCTTAGCCAGCTTTCTGTACCTGTAACTATTTGAGCTTCGTCCGCAGCTCGTGGTCGTGCGGCCGCGTTTTCGCTTGCCGCGCCCAGGTTCCCGGGTTCGATTCCCGGCGGGGTCAGGGATTTTTTCTGCCTGGTGATGACTGGGTGTTGTGTGATGTCCTTAGGTTAGTTAGGTTTAAGTTGTTCTAAGATTTAGGGGACTGATGACCATAGATGTTAAGTCCCATAGTGCTCAGAGCCATTTATTTGAGCTTCAGTGTTTTCTATTAGGGCTTGGAGCTCTGGTTTTTTTTCCAACACAGCTACGACAATTTACAACTACAATACCGATCGTTTCCACAACTACTTTACTGTGTTTTACCTGCCACATTTTAGACGGACGCCCTTTCTGGGGTTCCCTGAGTCCTTCTAACCCAAATAACCGCCCAGTCCCTTCCACACAGCCCCACTACCCATGTAGCCGCCTTCTGTGTGTAGTGGACTCCTGACCTATCAAGCGAAACCCAGAAACCCATCACGCGATGGCGCAAGTCAAAGAACCTGCAGCCTACGCGGTCACTGAACTGCCTGAGCCTCTGATTCAGACCCTCCACTCGGCTCTGCACCAAAGGACTACAGTCGGTTCTATCGACGATACTCCAGATGGTGAGCTCAGCCTTAATCTTGGGAGCAAGACTTGCAGTCTCTACCATTTCCGCTAGCCGCCCGAAACCAGACAAAATCTCCTTCGATCCAAAGCGACAGACATCATTGGTACCAACATGAGCCACCTCCTGCAGTTGGCTGCACCCTCTCCTCTTCATGGCATCCAGAAGAACACTTTCCACATCCGGAATGGCTCCCCCCCCCCCCCCCCCCACGGAGTGCACATTGACTTCCTTTCTCTCCTTGGTAGCCATGTTCCTAGGGGGCCCCATTACACAAGTAATGTTGGAGCTCATGACTACCAGCAAACCCACCCTCTGTGAAAGCCCAGACCTTGTGGGCTGAGAAGCTTCCTCTGGAATAGGGTGGACAACTGCATCTGGCATAGAGACATCATCAGCCATAGATAACACCCGAAACCTGTTAGTCAAATGAACCAAGGAGGCCCTACAATCAACCCCTTGGAAAGTTTTTCGCTGCCTGCTAGACTTTGGAATGATTTCCCGCTTGACCATGGGTGAGGGGTCAACATCAGTGCAGGTGTTACCTGGGGTGGCCAGAGCAGTGGACTGATCAGGGGACCTGTGGGACGGGCTCGACATCCCTTGCATCCCTGTGTCTGACCCCCCACAGTGATGCCCGTTGGCAGCAGCCTCAAGCTGTGTGATGGAAGCCAACGCAGCCTGGAGCTGTGACCGAAGGGTCACCAACTCAGCTCGCATCTATACACAGCAATCACAGTTCCTATCCATTGCAGCAGTCGCTCCTGTTCGAAGCTCATAAAATTATGTAACAAACGAATGGTGTACTAGCCTTATTAGTAGCAGGAAAACGAGGTGCTCTGTCTCTGACAGTCTATCCACCTATCTTGTGAATGATAATGGTCCAGCACAAACACATGTCCATATTGAATCTTCTCAAATTTCCACAGAGAACACACGTAATCACAAAGGTTGCCCAACACATACTGAGTATTAGTTCGCTATTCAGCTGTCTAGAGGGCAATACAGTTAGGTCAGAAATATTTCTGTACCCCAACTGGCCTTTTCATTCGGACAGCTCCTGCCGTATGCCAGAAGTGTGAATCGTTCCCGCCAAAGGTCATAACTGCCATGTACTCTTCGCACACCAGGCAGAATAGTCCTAGGAAACTGGCCACACATATTTTATGACTGTGCTTACAATTACATATTACGATTGTTGTCTCAATCAGATGACTTCGACAATGAGCGAATTATTGGAAACACCCTCTGGTGGTGGTTCTGTGACTGTAAATAGAAATATCTGTACCATTTTCATGACTTGACATAATTTTCCACGTAAAAAAAAATCTTTCGTTCCCTCTGCGGCTATCGCAGTATTCCACGTCAGCCCGCCTGGTTGGCCGTGCGCTCTAACACACGGCTTTCCGGGCGGGAAGGAGCGCCTGGTCCCCGGCATGAATCCGCCCGGCGGATTTGTGTCGAGGTCCGATGAACCGGCCAGTCTGTGGATGGTTTTCCATCTGCCTCGGCGAATGCGGGCTGGTTCCCCTTATTCTGCCTCAGTTACACTATGTCGGCGATTGCTGCGCAAACAAGTTCTCCGCATATGCATACACCACCATTAATTACTCTACCACACAAATATAGGGGTTACACTCGTCTGGTGTGAGACCTTACCTGGGGGGTCCACCGGGGGCCGAACCGCACAATAACGCTGGGTTCGGTGTGGAGCGGCGGACGGGTGAAGTGGACTGTGGTGGTCGGCGTGGGGTTGTGGACCACTGCGTCTGCGGCGGAGACAGAGCCTCTCCGTCGTTTCTAGGTCCGCGGTTAACATACAATACAATACAATACAATTCCACGTCAAATCTATACCTTTCTTACAACAGGATATAGTCATTTTCTTTGCACGTGCCGAAACACAAACGTACTTCATAAAGCTGGCATCCCCTACTACTAAGTATGATACTTCACCAATAACTGAATGCTAGCGATACGAAACAGTACTGTACGAAAATTATTGATGAGCGGACATGTCTCACAAGTTTTTCTTGCAAATGGCACCACTGTGTCTTAGAAAGAGAGGCGTCATCGTCTTACAAGCTGGCAAATATTAAAAACACGATCATAACGACCATGTTACTGTGACAAGTGGTCTTGGCTCTACAGGTGCTCACAAATATCGCTAATGATATCCATGTTAAAAACTATGCAAGCCTTCTACATCGTGGTGTGGTATCATCTCCGAATGAGGTGGTTTTTCCACACAAATACTGCGACACTGAATACAGACGGTGATCGCCATAGTGTATATTAACAGACCAACAGTGCGGTTATACGTCGCCGACGGTGTAAGCTCGCAATATAAGCACCGAATTTAGAAAGTGATTCGGCTAAGTAAAGTTGTATGAAGCCGGTATTTGCAACTTCCTCATGCCACAGCTAGATATTTCTCCAGTATTTGTAATGCATTCTGCCCCAATGCCACATCAGAGGTTCTGTGATATATCCAGTGGGATATAGGCGATGGTTGATTGAGAATGATCACACACAGTAGACGGTGTGCTGATTGAGGTCGTAAGAAATGTACACATGTTTTTCAGATCTCTAGTGTTACGCTTCCCAGTAGATGTCTGTGATTTGGAATCAAGTCTTTCCGTTCAACCACGTATCTCCATTGGATCCTGTGGAGAAGTCTTTTAATGATTATAGCCACTAGCCACTAGTTAATCATATCCATGACACTCTCATCTCTCGAAACGAGTCATCTTTTTCGAACCTGTCTGTTACCTTAAAACTTAAACGTGGTTTTAGATAGTCGCTATGCATCTTGTAACTGCTCCTCAGACTCTGGCTGCCATCCCTGCAGCTTTGCGCATGTGATCGTTCCAATTTAAGTCGGAACTGAGCATAAGTCGGAGAGAGCTATATCTACCACATTCTGCAACCCGTCTAGAAACAGGCTAAGCTGAGCTAGTGCGACAGGACCATTCGGTGGAAATGTTAACATGTTGTCGCAGCTCCGCCAAGCGTGTACAATGTGTAAGGTCAGCACCAAATTAAGCCTGTTTCTGTAATACGAGGTAGTATAAAACACAGTACGAACAGTTACAATGGTGTTTCTAATCAGAAAAATTAGAAAGACTCAACATCATACAGGTACCGCAGTCTGAAACAGAGCAGCGCCCCTCAGGGTCCATTCACGTCTATCACCCCAACATTCTATCATCGGTATTCTGTACCAGCCAACAGAGAAAAATTACTTACGATAAAAGCTCCACTAACTTCATCCGATAGAGAACTCGGTACGATTTTTACTGCATCTACCGATATTTCGAAAACAAATACCACATGAATGCCAGCATCGAGCATATGCGGTGCTCCTATTGAATACACAGGTATCGATCTGTTACACAGACCACTGTAAATTGTCAACACCCATAGTGTGGAAGGAGGAGGAGCATGTCCCACAGACTATCAGTCGCAAGAGAGGCTCTCTGTGAACCTGTGTCATTGTTTGAAACATTGTTTTTTCTGCTGTAGCATGCTTTGTACACTACCACACATTTTGTTTTTTCCGCCCCGACTTCAAGGTATGTGTGAGTTTCTAAACTGACATTAACACGTTTTGATCCATTGTCTTTCACAGAAAACTAGATGTCGCAGAATGTAAATCATGTTGTTCTGCTGCCCCCACAAAATACACACACACTCACTCACACACACACACACACACACACACACACACACACACACACACATACACACAATGGAGGATTGAAATGAAAAAGAGTCACTGGAAGAGCTTTGAGGCGTTGTGGAACGTTTCCAAACTGCTGTCCAGAGGTGATTGACAGCCTCTAGATTTAATCTCATCTGTCACAGTGATAGGATAACTGATTACTCTGTGTTCTGTTTAAATTGATTGTTTTAACATTCATAATTTCTCGTGAATTATTGGGTGGTGCCATTAAAACAACCTTCTGTTGTAGAAAATGTCATTGCAGCCGTGTACGCGATCACTGTTTCGGTGCTAGCCATCCCCAGAACGTGTTGTCCCTCCACCAAGACTCTTTCTCCATCTCAAATAATCAATGTCAGCAGTTATGTAGTAACCCCAACAGTGTCCTAGTGGTCGGATGGGATGGAAAAGACACTGTCGATTTATTGTTACAATAAGCATCACATTGGATGGTGTGAACAATTTTAGCAATTATACTGTAATTTCAACACTGGCCAATGACAGTGGCAGTATGCTTCCCAGATTCTGTATCATCGTTAAACCGCCCTTCCTCTACTTTGCAAGTACCATTGCGAATGTAGATAGATGACTGTACAGAACGTCCATTCACTGTTAATTCTCGAACATATACATGTAAGCATACCAAACAGAGACTTACATATTTCTAGCACTTTGAGCGTACTGCGTAGTTATGATCTTTCTCTATGTGGATGGAAGTAACAGGGCATTCTCGCATTCTTAGGATAAAGTTAGAGATATCTCCAGATGCGCGAATATCGATGAGGCTAGCACCCCTTATCGACGCAGTAGTAGATATGAAAGAATTGTGATGTAATAGCAGGCGGTTAAGAAGAACAATGTGCGCCATGCCTCTGTGAGAAACAGTCCTGTCACACCCTTCTTGCACATCTGCTGCCATGGCACGAGGTCTCACACACACTTGCACACGCCGACACTTGCTGACCCACACTGCCGAAAGTATTCTGTACTTCCAGCAGAGGGCTCTGTGGAGATATTGATTTCTGCACAGGCCTCGAACATCTCTGGCCAACACAGAGTAGGCAGTCTTTGGACTGTGAGAAAGACACGTCGTGTTCCGAGCATTTGTTCGATAAAGATGTATATAAAGTGGCTCTTTTGGATAAAATCTTAGTTACCTTAACCTCATCATGTCTGGGTGGAAGGAGATCCTACCTGAGGTGTCAGGTCGGAGGGGTGTTCTGAACACAACTTCGACAGAAAACAGTTCAATAGGCTGTGGAGTGGAAGGGGTAGGCTAGCAATAGAACAGTGCATCACCATTGACTAGACACTCATTTATTGAACACATAAGTCAGGTATTACCCAAACGGAACAATCAGTACAAATTACAAAATAATATTCTTTTCCTTTAATTCACTCAAACATTTAAACAGGCAAATAGCAATCACTTAACTGAAAACCTTTTAAGAAAGCAAGACTAGAAAATTTGAATGATGAGCTAAAATCATATTTAAATAGGCTCTGACCGAGCACATGTTTTAAAACGAAATACTTCCTTTAAGGAACCAGCGATCAAAATTAATTACATTATCCTCAACAACCATATTACATCCAAGACATTTCAGATTAGACAGTAATATGTAACATCAGAGAGCTGCAGTCCCAAGTTTTAAGCAGCACGTTTCAGATGGACTGCACTGCAACAGTACAATGCAAGTCCCTCAGAGAATCTCCCTGCACAGGAAGTTATTGCCGCAATCGACAAAATATCAACATCATTCCATGTACAGACCTAAAACAAACTAAAAGCTCTCTTAAGTTTGGTACAGTTAATTCTCTTTCAACATAACATACATCACAAGCACAAGTCTAGCCCTAGGACGGCACCGACACCCCGCAATTTAGCACGCGAGAAACTACAGCGATGCACTCATCACGTATCCTTACAAAATCCAAGAACAGAGAGCCGACTCCCCAATAGCGGAACATTTAACCACGCGCAGCGTGCGGGTTTGCAGGATGCTGATCTCGCCCTTAACCTCAACACCAGTTCAAATACTAGTCAGCCTACAATCTTGAATCACCATACACATTCCTTCAGTTCCTGCATAGGAAGCCATTGTGATAGGCAAACAGACCAGCATATGATAAAAGTTTAAGCAATTTCCTTACTAGACAACTCTTATGAGTAGCAGCCATAATTTTTTTTTTAAACGTGAGCACACACAATCAAAATACAAACAACGCCAGTCATAAGGACAGTAGCACGTAAGCAAGTAGCAATGGTAACTTCTGCTTAGATTGGCTACAAATCAGCGCGTGATTTAACACACCAGAGAACAGTCTTTACAACCTAACCATCAATACAATACCAAATTACTCACACGTGTACTCCCCCACGATTTCGATTCGCAAAGCCATAGACAAAACGTGGAGAACGTATCACTTAGACCAACATAATGGTGCTCCCTCTGTTACCACAAATAACTGACTCCCTTAGTTGCACAGCAAAGAACCAGACCTAATGAAACCACCACAGTTTTCGCCTCTACATTGCCACAGTACAAGTGAGACTCAATTACAAACGTAATTTTACATCACCAGTTCCCGTATAGTCAATACAAGCGCCTGATTTTCACCCGTTTATAACGGCAGGCAGCAACATCGCACGGAAAAGAGCGTAGACACAAGCTCTTACCAAATCTCTTCTCCGAAAGCAGCCACCGCAACTCTCGGGAACCACTGGGACATCCAATGCAAAAATCGTTACTCCTTCACACAAATTACAGGACGCCCGCTTCCCGCTGCTTGGTACGGCGCCTTCCATTCAGAGCCAACTTTTATATCTCCATGCAATAGGTCCGGTCCCACAACCGTCTCCCACCACGTCCCAGAGCACACCCCCACAGGACCTCGCCTCGTTAGTCCTCGCGTAGGCCCCAGAGGGCAACCGTGGCACGAAAGATAGACCACCAGAGTGGCACTATCGATATGAGCCCCCACGGCTCACTACCGTACCGAGGTTCCTCTCCTCCTACAAACCAGATACAATGGAGAAAATGTTCATTGTTACCACTGATTTAACAACAGCATATAGAACCATAAAACATCGCCATTCATTTAGGTCATTTGTTTGCAGGACCTAGATATGTTCAGTTCTTCTTCCTCCACTGGCACTATATCCCAGGGTGGGACTTGGCCTTCTCAATAATTTTCTGTCATTTCTCTCTGGACTTCACTGTGGACCTCCGGTTGTGGCAACTGACTTGGGCAGTGTCCTCTCCAACCTCGTTGCTCCATCTCAACCTAGGTCGTCCTCTTTCTCCTTGCTCTTCTTCCTCCAGGTTCACAGCAGGCTTTCCTTCTGGGATCTGACTCATCGAGTCTCATTACATGTCCAGCCTGTTTCAGTCTACACAGCTCTATGAACTTTACCACATCATCGTCCTCTTAGCAGTCATAAAGTTCGTCATTTCTTCGCCTCCTCCAGGTCCCATTTTCATATACAGCTCCAAAATTCCTCCTCAACGTACTTCTTTCTTGTGATCTCCGTTTGTTTTCACCCTGCTTTGTAATTGTCCATGTTTCTAAGCCATTAGTAAGTACTGGGCGTATCAGCGTTCTGTAAAGTCGGCCCGGCCCTTAGTCCCTCGTGATAGAAGCTTGGATTTAAAATGTCGCAACATTCTAAACTAGCATCGATTAGAAGCACTTGTGCGAGCCATAATTTCAGTTCATGTGGTGCCGTTTGCTTCTATCGTTGAGCCCAAATAGGTGAAACATTTCACTCGCTCAAATATCAGTCCATCAAGAGTTATTGTGGGCTGTAAGGATTGCTTAGTGCCATTATACATATACTTCATCATTCCTTCATTAATTCTCAGGCCCATCTTCTCTGCAATCAATGTTAGAGCTGAAAATGCATTTTATAGATCTGTAAGTGTTCTGCTCGTTAAATCCACATCATCTGCATATCACAGCAGTTTTACAGTCTTATAGTACCTCTTGTCTGAATAACCAATTCACGTACCACTTTATCCAAGTTGAAAAGCAGGCAGGAAAGCCCGTCTCCCTGCCTTAGCCCAGTTCGAGTAGGAAACTGAGGTGACAGCCTTGACTGCACTCGCGTGGTACAATGAGGGGGTACTTTAGGATGACCTCTACTAAACGCACCAATTTTCGAGGCACTCGAAATTTCCGCATTGCCTCATAAAGTTTGGTCCGGTTTGCTGTGTCATATGCAGATTTAAAGTCAATAAAAGATGGTGCACACCAACATAGAATTCATTGGTCTTTTTTACTATTTGTCAGAGAGTAAATACCTGGTTGTTGCGGCCACATGTAGTAAGTGTTGCTTCACGCAGTGGAGAATGGCAAAACAGAGGCAGGCGGCGATCACGGCATTGCAAAGTAGGCAGGCACAGATAGCCTTGCTGACAGTTGCAGTCTACCAACCGGCTGACGCAAGGACGCACGTAGACCGAGCGCCGAGCGAAGCCTGGAGAGTGCTGAGTAAGGGAAGTGAGGCGAGCACGCTAAGTTACGCTGCAATATACTGCGGGAGTAATAACAAGAAGCTGCCACCGAGGGTTAAAAACGTCCTCCTTCGGATATAAATAGTGGAGCGCAGGCAGCAACAGGCAGAAGCCATTAGGAAGCAGTTCGGATCTGAGGACGGACGTGGTCCGTGTCCGAATGTTCAATCTTAGTAGGTGACGATTCCGGAAGTCTGCTCCAGCTCCCAGGAGTCATCTGTTCGCCGCCAGATGTCAACTTCAGCTCTGGAGGTCGACCCGAGTCCGGTTGGCACCATGACTGACTAACTGCAGCGAGAACTTCCAGCAGGACCGGCCGCAGCGCGGTCTCGGTCACAGGCGCCGCCGAGGACTGACGCCTGGACTTCACGGCAGCCGGACCCCACGGCGCGTGGTCCGTCCATGACGGGATGTCGCGGACATCGCGACTGACGGCTTCCCAGCCGCCGGTGCAGCAGGCGTCGGCAGCTGACCTCACGCCGTCACGGCTCTGTGGGCGTGCCGTACTGGGGCGCCGAGCGTTGACGAGTTCCTCTCAACCACAGGGCATCCTGGTGGAGGGAACCGCAGGGGTGGGCGGCGACGACGAGGGAGAAATTGTAAAGAAAGTTCAATAAACAATTGTAAAACTCCACGCCCTCTCAGTCTTTGGCGCAGGTACTGTGTCTGCTGCTAACAAGCACTGCAGAAGTCGTTACAAGTGGCCATCTGACATAACATGGTTTATAGTCGACTTTTCTGGTCTGAACCCGCATTGATAGCTTCCACTAATAGCTTCTACTATAGGTGAAAGTCTACTAAACAGGAAATTTGATAGCACTTTATATATAATACTTAAAAGTGTTATGCCTTTGTAGTTGCTGCATTCAAATAGATTTCCTTTCTTATGCACCAGGCACACTATCCCTGCATTCCATTGTTCTGGCAACACTTCCTTTTCCCAGATGAGGCACATAATATTGTAGATCCTACGATTTAGCTCTTCTCCTCCAGCTTTCAATAGTCCAGTTGTTATATTGTCAGTCTCTGGCGTTTTATTGTTCTGCAATCGGGTAATTGCTTTGTTCACGTTTCCTTGGGAAGGGGGAGGTACTCTGGCGTCATCTTCTAAAGCGACTGGGATATCTTCAATACGGGACTCTGAAGCATCCAACAGTTCACTGAAATACTCTACCCAACGTTACAATATGTCTTGATCATCGGTTAGTAGGACCCCATCTTTACTTTTAAATAGGTTGATGTACAGATTAAATGCTGTTTTTCACTATTAATTTACTGATAAAATTTTCTAACATCATTTGTTTTTCCAGTTGTCTCCAGTTCTTCAGTCTGCTTTCTTTCCCACTCCCTTTTCTTTTTTCGATGCAGTTTCTTCTCTCCTTTCCTTATACCTTGATAATTTCTTACCGCTAGGCGAGCATATGATTTCTCAAGCATTTTCATGTATGCCAGATTTTTCTCCCGACTTATTCCCCTACATCCTTCGTCAAACCAGGAAATCCTCGGATGTTTTCCGTCTTTCCCTAGCACTTCTTCTGCTGCCTTAATAACTGCATCCCTGCAAGCGTTCCATTCCTGAACCAGATTATCACTCACACTGGGGGTGTATAATTCAAGATTCTCAGTAACCTTCTCAGAGTACGTTTTTGAGATGTCTTCATTTTTTAACTTCGATGCCATATACTTACTTTGAGGTGCTCCTTTGACTGTTCTTGCATTGGATATTCGAGGTAGCGGGCTGAATCTACATTAACTCCTCTGTAAGTACGTACATCAAGTAAGTTTGAGGAATGCGTGCAATCAATAATTACAGGATCAATTCGGTTGAAGGTACGCTGATCAGGGCTATACCATGTTGCTTTATGAATTCTTTTGCGTGGAAACGTTGTGCTACCTAAAGCCATGTTATGTGATAGAGCAAACTGAATGACTCTGTGCCCATTGTCATTTGTGTAATCATGGAGGCTGTGCTTTCCTATTGCTGTGAGGTAATGGTCTTTTTTACCAATCTGTGCATTGCGGTCTCCAGTAATTATTTTAGTGTCGTACAAAGGGCACCTCTCACAAGTTCTCTCGGGGTTCTTAAAGAAGGTGTCTTTATCCTGGTAATCTGATATTTCTCTGGGTGCATGTACATAGATCAATAAGTAGTTTGAGAATCGGGTCTTCAATCCCATATGTGAGATTCTAGATGTTATTCCAGTGAATCCACTCACTAGGTGTTTAAATTTTTGTCTTACCGTGAACCCTGTACCAAATTCATGGTGGCTCTCTGGTCCATGGTAGAAAATTATCCAGCTTCCCATCTCAAGCACTCTGTGTCCAGCCCATCGTATTTCCTGCAGGGCAATTTTGCCGACCTTGATTTATCGAGCTGATCTAGCAGTGACCTTAGGGCTCCCGTCCTGTATAGCGATTGTACTTCCCAGGTTCCAATAAAGACATCATTTTTCTGTATCCAAGGTTCTCGGGTGTCCAGCCGGATCCGATCGTCGAAGTTCCACGATATTTCGGCGAATAACGGTTCCGCCGTCATCAGGTGGTGCTGATGGAATGATCTATCTCCGCTGCGTCCGTGGTATTTATGTCTGCGGGGTCCCGAGTCGTACCCCGGCGCGGACGGGTTATATATCACGATTCTGTGAGTCAAGGCAAAGGGTGTTAAGAACAAAAATCACAGCAATAATCAAACGTATTCTTGCTCCTGATTTGTACTTTGGACCTGAAAAAAAACTCCGTTTTACGAGATAGCGTCTGGTGCTGGCAATAACAAAAGCATTTCAATTAAAAAAATGGTTCAAATGGCTCTGAGCACTATGGGACTCAACTGTTGTGGTCACCAGTCCCCTAGAACTTAGAACTACTTAAACCTAACTAACCTAAGGACATCACACACATCCATGCCCGAGGCAGGATTCGAACCTGCGACCGTAGCAGTCGCACGGTTCCGGACTGCGAGACCACCGCGGCCGGCCATTTTAATTATTTCCTATAGTTGCTCAGTATTCTAATGCAGCTAAATTAACTAAGATGGAATCTGTACATAACGAAACTATATTCAACTTACACATTTCAGCGCTCACAGATCTTGATACTAACTTGTAAAATCGTGTAGTATTTTGTGGTGACAACTTCAACTTTAAGGAGTCTGAACGGTAGAAGTGTAAACAACATTTGAGTTGCTTAAAAACGAAACTCCGGAAGAACATGGAAGCGCTGGGTAGTCCAACAAATATTACACATAATACTGTTTCAACTGCTGCAGACATTTTATCTGTTGATATCGAGTTAATTGTGGTAAAACTTTTTAACTACTTTTCCATCTACACAATTAGAACATATAAACTTGATGGTTTTTTGAATTTTTTGGATACCTGCTCTAGACAAAAATTGTCACTTTCTAAAACTAGATGGCAGTCTTTAATGCCTACAGTCGAGAAACTGTTACAGCTGTGAGACACTCTGAAGTCTTTGTTCTTGTCAGAAGGAAAACCACCAAAGACGTTGGTAGAACCTTTCCCTGCTCCTCTGAACTTGGCTTACTTTGTTTAGTAAGCTAATAAAGAAAACTGAAATTAGTAACAGACATGTGATTTAAAGAAAGGTCATAGTTTTAATCTACTAGAAAGTTTCATATCAGTCCACACTCTGCTGTGGGGTGAAAAATTCATATTACTATTAATATTATCTGCTAGGTCATTAATAATACAACGTAACAACCAGCATCCAAATCAAGTTCCCTGGGGCATGCCTGAAATCACTTCTACTTCTATCAACGACGCTCCATCCAAAATAGCATACTGCACCCTCCCTACCGAGAAATCCTCAATCTGGAACCACATGTTGTTAGATGCCCCATATAATCACATGTTTATATAATTATTGCTGTGATACAGGGTGAAATGCTTTTTGTATGTAGAAAAATACTGCATCCTCCTGATTGCTGGACCCATAGCTTTCATGATGTCATGTAAAGGAGGAGCAGGTTGGCAAGGAGACCATCATTCTGTTCATGATACCTCAATATTTCTCAGATAATAATATGTTCTAGTTTTCTACAACAGAAGAATGTCGTAATGATGCCACCCAATAATTTACGAAAAATCATGAGCTTTAACACAATTCGACTTTGAAAAGAGCAGGTGATTCAACTAGAACAAATTGCCAGTGAACATCACTGAGGGGAGAAACATTGAATGGTATCAACAACTGAGATAAGCTTTTAATTAGTTAGTGATTAGCTGTGGCAAATGTAACTATGATATTTGTCTTGGTTGTTGAAGTTTGGATAGTAAAGACCTGACAAGTTTTTGCTCACAAACTTATTTTATTACCGAAGTTTCATGAAAAGACATGAGTACAGTCAGCACAGACTTATCTATTTCTTCCCACAACTTACATGATGCAACATAGAAATTAACACTCGTTTCAGACTAGACTCAGACTGAACTGATGGATGCCACTACAAGACTACAAGTAACACAAAGAATTTGATGGAAGCTAAATATTTGCGACAGAAAAAACTATAAATATGATTGTTGCTCGATTCATTCGCAGCATTTCAAAATGTGCTCTTAGGTTCCTTCCTATTCACACTCCCGGAAATTGCAACATATTAGGAAAAAACAACCAAGTATTTGTGACACGTAAAAATATAAATGTCATTGCTGGTCGTTTCACGCCTAGCACTTACATTAGATTCCTGCCTAAACACGCCCTCCGAAATCGCGAAATATTCTGAAAAAAGGTCAAATATTTGTGACAATAAGGAATGTAAATTTAATTGCTGATTGTTTCACTCTCAGCAGCGTTATCTTTGGTTTTTTTAAACGAACGATGCCACGAAATTGAAGAAACACATTGCTGATAGAGCACCCTCTTATGTGCAGATAACGTCGAACGTTGCAGAATATAATTTTTTTATATGAATAAGAAAATTCTAGAGTCTGTTACAAAGGCGAAGATGAAAAAAAAGGACGAAAGCATGTATCAGGACGCGAACATACTTTCTTCAACTCCTCTATAGCCTACCGCTAACCGATTGACCACAGCGCTCGATTACAGTTTCGAAAATTATTGTTGTTTGTTTTAGAATCTCTTAAGGACTTCCGCAGTTGATTGTCTTTAACTGACATTCAATTATAAAAAACCATAGCTAGAGTGACGTGTTTGTGATAAATCTTCAATGCACCATTGCTCTGAAACAGAGTATTGTCATACACACAAGGTATAATACGGAAACAACGAAATACAATGAATCCTCTCACGTGGCCGATTTCCAATTTCAGACGTCCGCCAGCCGAAAGCGCTTGTGGCCTCCTCATTTTAGTTACTCGTGATTCTGTTGTTCTTCTGAAAGCGATATAATGCGTGTGCGAACTTGGAAGTTATCCAACTGCCGAATTTCTTTTCGATATCATGCATAACGTTTGCTCAGTGTAGAACTGCACGCTCGAAAGTAGTAAAACTACGCTTGTATCTCATTTCAAGGGGTACTGTTTAAAAACATTATCAGTTGGTGGTTTTGTTCATTTGTGTTATGCACCAGCACAGAAATAACTTTCATGTGTTTAACTTTACGTGAATATGTCGTTGTTGTTGTGGTCTTCAGTCCTGAGACTGGTTTGATGCAGCTCTCCATGCTACTCTATCCTGTGCAAGCTTCTTCACCTCCCAGTACCTACTGCAAACCTACATCCTTCTGAATCTGTTTAGTGTATTCCTCTCTTGGTCTCCCTCTGCGATTTTTACCCTCCACGCTGAGCTCCAATACCAAATTGGTGATCACTTGATGCCTCAGAATACGCCTACCAACCGATCCCTTCTTCTAGTCAAGTTGTGCCACAAACTCCTCTTCTCCCCAACTCTATTCAGTACCTCCTCATTAGTTATGTGACCTACCCATCTAATCTTCAGCATTCTTCTGTAGCACCACATTTCGAAAGCTTCTATTCTCTTCTTGTCTAAAATATTTATCGCCCATGTTTCACTTCCATACATGGCTACACTCCATATAAATACTTTCAGAAACGACTTCCTGAAACTTAAACCTATATTCGATGTCAACAAATTTCTCTTCTTCAGAAACGCTTTCCTTGCCATTGCCAGTCTACATTTTATATCTTCTCTACTTCGACCAACATCAGTTATTTGACTCCTCAAATAGCAAAGCTCATTTACTACTTTAAGCGTCTCATTTCCTAAACTAATTCCCGCAGCATCACCCGATTTAATTCGACTACATTCCATTATTCTCGTTTTGCTTTTGTTGATATTCATCTTATATCCTCCTTTCAAAACACGGTCCATTGCGTTCAGCTGCTCTTCCAGGTCCTTTGCTGTCTCTGACAGAATTACAATGTCATCGGCGAACCTCAAGTTTTTATTTCTTCTCCATGGATTTTAATTCCAACTCCGAATTTTTCTTTTGTTTCCTTCACTGCTTGCTCAATATACAGATTCAATAACATCGGGGATAGGCTACAACCCTGTCTCATTCCCTTCCCAACCAGTGCTTCCCTTTCGTGCCCCTCGACTCTTATAACTGCCATCTGGTTTCTGTACAAATTGTAAATAGCCTTTCGCTCCCTGTATTTTACCCCTGCCACCTTCAGAATTTGAAAGAGAGTATTCCAATCAACATTGTCCAAAACTTTCTTAAAGTCTACAAAAGCTAGAAACGTAGGTTTGCCTTTCCTTAATCTAGCTTCTAAGATAAGTCGTCAGTATTGCCTCCCGTGGTCCAACATTTCTATGGAATCCAAACTGATCTTCCCTGAGGTCGGCATCTACCAGTTTTTCCATTCGTCTGTAAAGAATTCGTGTCAGTGTTTTGCAGCCATGGCTTATTAAACTGATAGTTAAGTAATTTTCACATCTGTCAACAACTGCTTTCTTTGGGATTGGAATTATTATATTCTTCTTGAAGTCTGAGGGTATTTCGCCTGTCTCTTACATCTTGCTCACTAGATGGTAGAGTTTTGTTAGGCCTGGCTCTCCCAAGGCTGTCAGTAGTTCTAATGGAATGTTCTCTACTCTCGGGGCCTTGTTTCGACTTAGGTCTTTCAGTGCTCTGTCAAACTCTTCACGCAGTAACGTATCTCCCATTTCATCCTCTATATATTCCTTCCACCTTTCTGCTTTCCCTTCTTTGCTTGGAACTGGGTTTCCATCTGAGCTCTTGATATTCATACAAGTCGTTCTCTTTTCTCCAAAGGTCTCTTTAATTTTCCTGTAGTGAGAGAAGCCTCTACATCCTTTCATTTGTCCTCTAGCCATCCCTGCTTAGCCATTTTGCACTTCCTGTCAATCTCATTTTTGAGACGTTTGTATTCCTTTTTGCCTGCTTCATTTACTGCATTTTTGTATTTTCTCCTTTCATCAATTAAAGTCAATATTTCTTCTGTTATCCAAGGACTTCTACTAGCCCTCGTCTTTTTACCTACTTGATCCTCTGCTACCTTCACTATTTCGTTTCTCAAAGCTACCCATTCCTCTTCTACTGTTTACTTTCCCCCATTCTTGTCAATCGTTCCCTAAATCTCTCCCTGAAGCTCTCTACAACCTCTGGTTCTTTCAGTTTATCCACGAACTGTTCGTGCAGATGGTTGTTGTCTTGATAACGTCCCCATCTGTTGACTCAGGGATCGAGACGTGGTTGCACGATCCGTTACAGCCATGCGGATAAGATGCCTGTCATCTCGACTGCCAGTGATACGAGGCCGTTGGGATCCAGCACGGCGTTCCGTATTACGCTCCTGAACCTACCGATTCCATATTCTGCTAACAGTCATTGGATCTCGACTAGCGCGAGCAGCAATGTCGCGATACGATAAACCGCAATCGCGATAGGCTACAATACGACATTTATCAAAGTTGGAAACGTGATGGTACGCATTTCTCCTCCTTACACGAGGCATCACAACAACGTTTCACCAGGCAACGCTGGTCAACTGCTGTTTGTGTATGAGAAATCGATTGGAAACTTGCCTCATGTCAGCACATTGTAGGTGTCACCACGGGCGCCAAGCTTGTGTGAATGCTCTGAAAAGCTAATCATTTGCATATCACAGCATCTTCTTCCTGTCGGTTAAATTTCGCGTCTGTAGCACGTCATCTTCGTGGTGTAGCAATTTTAATGGCCAGTAGTGTAGACAGCAGAGCAGCCATGATTAACAGCACTGCAGCGATAACGCAACAAACCTAGCAGCTTGAAAATGGCAAAGATATAACAACAAATTAACAAAGCATCCGACATTAACGTAAAACGACAGTACTACCAAAATAAACAAAGACAAAGAGATAACTAAATTGCGGGTAATAATTGACTTACTCTCGTATAGATTATTACTAAGTTACGTTAAATGAAAGTTTAAAATATTCAAATGCCTGCATTTTTTGTGGTCGGGGGGGGGGGGGGGAGATCGAGGCGAGGGGCAGGCATTTCCCACAGAGAGCTGGTGGGGGAAGGGGACGCATACCAGTGAGGGAAAACCCATGAAATCATCGGTGGGGAGGTGTAAGTAATTGATCAGTTATTTAATATGTGTAATTAATTTGACATCAAAAGATTGCTAGAATGGCTATTACCCTACTGTTAGTATAACCCAATGGAATTAATTTTGGCACAGGATAAAGGATATGTGGTAGGGAAAAAGAAAACGCTTGTGCATGATGCAGTAGGCCGTCGCAGTGGCCGAGCGGTTCTAGGCACTTCAGTACGGAACAGAGCGACTGCTACGGTCGCAGGTTTGAGTCTGCCGCGGGAATGGATGTGTGTGATGTCCTTAGGTTAGTTAGGTTTACGTAGTTCTAAGTTCTAGGGAACTGATGACCTCAGATGTTAAGTCCCATAGTGCTCAGAGCCATGGAGCAGTAGACAACAACCCTGGCCCTTCAGCATGGGTACACTGTGTGCAGAGCACTGAAAAGATTCAGGAAAAAGATTTTGGTTGGGAGGTGAAGATGGAAGTATGCCTTGAACTTGTCATCATAAATTTACTATCAGATGGTTCGGACACAGACTCAATAGCAGTGGCGATGGTATTACGGTGTAGTCTTTGATTTTAAAGGGTTACGGTTCAAAAATGTGGTTGTCAACATATCAATTGCATCAGTTTATTCACTAGGAACTATGCAGATTATGATGTCCAACGTACAACAGGTTCCCCTGCCTAAAGAGTATCTCCAGCACTTTAAAAATACTGAAACAATCACTCACAAGACAGATTTTAACATCTTGAATATCACATATACCAGATGTCACAAAGAAAAACAAACCATTGGAGAGAGTGACATGGGGCGTTTCACAGACTTAACAGTCCTCCATCAAAACATGCAATCAATAAAAAATAAAATACAACTATTAGAAGTAGAGCTCTATTCTTTGAACTGCACAGTAGTTTGTATTACTGAGCACTGGTGTAGAGACACAGGAATCCAACATGTAGTATTATCATTGTATGAAAAGGCAAACTCTTCCCTCAGAACTACTTCAAGGGGTGGAGGATCATGCATTTATAGCAGAAAAGGAACACAGTTCAAATCAAGACATGACCTCAGTACAGTAAGCGAAGACAAACACTTTGAAATATCAACTATTGAATTAACAGGGCTTGATACTACCAAGAAATTAATCATTTTGTGTGTGTGTATAGATCTCCCAGTGTTGGAATTGTTATACCACCATTGCCTCGCTGTTGTAAACACAACTGATATCCCGCACCATACAACATCATCCCCTCCACATTCTTCAAAAAGCTATCGACTACCAGGTTCTTCTACATATACCGCGAAGACACACAGATCTCAAAGACAGAAGCTCATGAATCGCATATAGTCATAGAGCTACATATCCACTGCGAGGTCGGTCGGTCAGGCACAGCGGCCAACAGCCACGAGGCAACTGTGTCTGCAGACGCTGGCCTGATGATGTGTGATTGGAGCGCCCTCTGCAGACAATGGCTACTCTCCAAAATGGTGCACAAAGGCTGAGATGGTTCCCCCAGTTCAAAGGCGTCCGCTAACAGTACTGTTCCTGGCTGGGCCTGCTTACTCCTGTGCTTTCTGCAACAACTTGCGACAATGTCCAGATTTGGGGATTACAAGGATATTTACTTTCTGAGCACTGTCGATGAGAAATTCTTTGTCAGTTGCGAATTAATTTAGCGATATCACCTGCAATATCCAATTTCACACGGCAAAAACGACGATACTTCTTACACTTCTGTGCAGAAATCATCAAGTAGCACATAAAAATTCCCAGTATGTAATGTATTTTCACTTAGTTTGCCAGAATGTCATACCATTAACCTACCGATCACTTGTACACTATAATTATGAGGAAAAATAGTGGAAATTATATCTCTAGAGAGACGAAACTTTTTACGTGGGATGTGCTGCAAACCACTGAATAACAAGAAACTTTTCTTGTCTGCGAAGACTTTAACAGGAAAATTCGAAAATAGAGGAGACTAGTAGTTCCACTCATATTATTTAACGTTTACCAATATTAATTACATCGCAGATTCCAGATCATCATTGTACTTTAGACAGCCAACTTAGGTTTTAATACTCATAATCATACGTGTTTCTCATGTCTATAAAACCAGCACGTCTCTCTTCCACCTGTTTCACCATGTAGGTGCAAACAGCACATCACAGTCGATGTTCTCTCAACCAAATAAAGAAAGGGAAATGTATGGAATGGCAGTAAAAGCAGTCAACTGCTCCATTTAGATAAGGGGGAGAGAATAATTGTTCAGCGGAAACAATCGCCATATTGAATCTTCTCAAATTTTCACATAAAAATCGGAGAATACTCGCAACACACGCAAACACAAACGCTGCCAATACATATTAAGTATTAGTTCGCTATCATCCACCCAGGGGGTATCACGGTCAGGTCAACAGCATGCTTCTAACACGCTTGTTCCGTTTGGGAGACTCAGCTGTCACTCGTGCCTTAAGCCACAAACATTGATTCGTTCTGGTCACCGGCTACCTCCGCTATGCGCCTGGACGCCAGGCAGAGTCGTCCTAGGAAACAAGCCACATATTTCTCAGTGTAATTACAATTAAATATTACGACCATAGTGCCAATCTGGTGACGTCTGACAATGAGTGAACTACTGGAAATACCTACTCCTTCGACTGTTGCTCTGGAAATATCATTCTCCCACAATTCAGACAAGCAGTCCAATTATTGTTTGTATGTGTGTAGCGTCTGCAAAAATTATGATATGTACACTCTGGTGCCGGCTAGGTGTCTCGATTTTTCTCAGTCCTAAGAAATTATCTGACGTTTAAGTCTTCCTGTCAGTGCTTCCGGAAGGTGTTACATCCCGCCAAGACTTCCTCAGACAAGTGTTGTAAAGCAGAGGCGGCTGACACTATGTGATAATCAACATTGTTCCCATGGACGAAAGGGTTGTAAAGACCTTACCAGTATGGGTTGGTATACTGTAATTTGAAAGTGGGATGTCTATGATTCTGCTGTATGCATAAACAAACTCTGAGTCTAAGATATTATTTTCGCGAGTTGTAGCGAGCGAGTCCTTGTCAAGGGGAGTTGGAAGTGGTTGGACGTATGGTGCGTTGGAGAGAAGCTGCGCAACATGAGAGTTCGAAGTCTGCCGTGACCATGCTAGAGCGCTGGAGGAGACATTAGTATTAATTGTGGATTTTTTTTTTTACTTTGCCTTTTCTGCTGCACGTAGTTTGTTGGTTGCTTGTGCACTGCAGGGATTTTGTCAGATTTATGTAGGCATACAGTCAGAGTGATATTCGTATCTTTGTTGTGGCCAGAAACGTGTTTATTTAATATAGACATAGTAGAATAATTAAAAGTCTGCGTAAAGTTTGCCAGTATTTAAATCATCAGTTTTCTGAATGCAGTAAATTATTGGTTTCTTTCTTTTTTTTTACATCGTTTATGGTTAGTTGACCAAACCCTTCCTCATTATCCAGTTTCTATGCATAAAAGTATATAAAATTCCCCCCCCCCCCCCCCCCCCCAAGAACATTGGACCTTGCCGTTGGTGGGGAGACTTGCATGCCTCAACGATACAGATAGCCGTACCGTAGGTGCAACCACAACGGAGGGGTATCTGTTGAGAGGCCACACAAACGTGTGGTTCCTGAAGAGGGGCAGCAGCCTTTTCAGTAGTTGCAGGGGCAACAGTCTGGACGATTGACTGATCTGGCCTTGTAACACTAGCCAAAACGGCCTTGTTGTGCTGGTACTGCGAACAGCTGAAAGCAAGGGGAAACTACAGCCGTAATGTTTCCCAAGGGCATGCAGCTTTACTGTATGGTTAAATGATGATGGCGTCCTCTTGGGTAAAATATTCTGGAGGTAAAATAGTTCCCCGTTCGTATCTCCAGGTGGAGACTACTCAGGAGGACGTTGTTATCAGGAGAAAGAAAACTGGCGATCTACGGATCGGAGCGTGGAATGCCATATCCCTTAATCGGGCATGTAGGTTAGAAAATTTAAAAAGGGAAATGGATAGGTTAAAGTTAGATATAGTAGGAATTAGTGAAGTTCGGTGGTAGGAGGAACAAGACTTCTGGTCAGGCAAATACAGGGTTATAAATACAAAATCAAATAGGGGTAATGCAGGAGTAGGTTTAATAATGAATAAAAAATAGGAGTACGGGTAAGCTACTACAAACAGCATAGTGAACGCATTATTGTGGCCGAGATGGACACGAAGCCCACGCCTACTACAGTAGTACAAGTTATATGCCAACTAGCTCAGTAGATGACCAAGAAATTGAAGAAATGTATGAGGAAATAAAAGAAATTATTCAGATAGTGAAGGGAGAAGAAAATTTAATGGTCATGGGTGACTGGAATTCGGTAGTAGGAAAAGGGAGAGAAGGAAACGTAGTAGGTGAATGTGGATTGGGGCTAAGAAATGAAATAGGAAGCCGCCTGGTAGAATTTTGCACAGAGCACAACATGATCATAGCTAACACTTGGTTCAAGAATCATAAAAGAAGGTTGTATACATGGAAGAAGCCTGGAGATACTGACATGTTTCAGATAGATTATATAACGGTAAGACAGAGATTTAGGAACCAGAATTTAAATTGTAAGACATTTCCAGGGGCAGATGTAGACTCTGACCACAATCTATTGGTTATGAACTGTAGATTAAAACTGAAGAAACTGCAAAAAGGTGGCAATTTAAGGAGATGGGACCCGTATAAACTGAAAGAACCAGAGGTTGTACAGAGTTTCAGGGAGAGCATAAGGGAACAATTGATGGGAATGGGGGAAAGAAATACAGTAGAAGAAGAATGGGTAGCTTTGAGAGATGAAGTAGTGAAGGCAGCAGAGGATCAAGTAGGTAAAAAGACGAGGATAAGTAGAAATCCTTGGGTAACAGAAGAAATACTGAATTTCATTGATGAAAGGAGAAAATATAAAAATGCAGTAAATGAAGCAGGCTGTAACCTCCCCCTCACTTATCGTCCTTAACGACACTGAGGAATTAAACCACGTGTACCTAATGGAAATTTGGGAAAAGCAATCGTCACCGAAGTTAAACTGTCGGTAAAGAGGTAGGAAAGGGTTACATCTAAATGAAAGGAAAAATGCAAATGAAACTGGTGGAAATTAATTTTGAAAAGGGGTAAAGTTAATGAAGAAAGTAAATGTGTGGCCGTTACGTTAACAATTAACTAGCGGTAATTAGATATTTGAGATTTGGGGGAAATTACGGTCGCCAGTCCTAAGGACAATTACTATAGTAACTGAAAAAGAAAGGTAATTACACATATAATTAGCACTAGAAGCGTGGCAACTGAAGGTTGACACGTGTAGTGTGAAAACTGAAAGTTTGTCAGAAGTAATAACTTTCGCTCCACTCTGACTTAATTTAGCAAAAGAATTAATAAAACCGGAAAACTGAAAGTTAATTTAGTGACTGAAATTAATAAGAAGCTTTCTTTCTTAAGCACATCGAAATTCAGTAAAATACGGTTAGTCTTGGACTACCTCAACAATCATTTCAAAAGCTACTTGAATCTACGCAATTTAGAGATAAGAGATTTAGCTTTGAACTAGAATTAAATGATTCTGAACAATTAACAATAGTAAAATTTAGTACGTACCAAGCTGAGCTGCAGTCACAGGTAAGCTAAAATACGGTAACAAAACTCGCACTCTTAATTTGTGCTTGCGTAATCTAAATATTGTAGCCAGCTATGAATACTTAAACTGAACTTTGAAATTAAAGCAGTGAAATGGAATGATTGTACTTTAATGCTGGCGTCTGAATTTCAACAACACTCGGGTTCATTTCGGAAAAGGAAGGGACCCTGCTTGGTAATGCAATTGAGACAATGAGCAACGAAAGTTCATGCTAAGTTGCTGTAATTTTGCGAGGCAAATGGAACAGTTTGAAAAGCTGAGGTCTGCCATACAGTTCTGAAACTTTACGTGCTTTTAGTCTTACTTGTTGGTTGATTGAAGGTTTGAAGTCGTCGATCGAGGAGGTGGCAACAGTCACTCATTGTCGGCCATCGCTTTTGCAAAAGCTGGATGTTGGCGCGCCTTCTTCTCGACACGTTCACCAGACTAAACGGGCTCTTGATGTGCGCCAGCTAATGCTTCCCGTCCGCGACACCATGTCAGAAACTATCATCGCAAGTCGAGCGCAATTACATGCTGCCAAACCCCGAAAGCGCGGCAACTCGCGGGAGCATCACACAACACACCTCCTCCACTGCACCACCCCAGCCAGACTCCCTCTGCTCTGCCCGCGCTCCACGCGGCAGAGTTAACACTACCAAAGATCCTACACACTTTGATTCTTCACACGACCTATCGATGTAATCTTTCGATAGCAGTTTTCCCTAGGCAAGACCCAGCGTAAAATACAAATAATATTCACAAAACAAACCAATTATACATCGACATAAATGCATATATATACAAATAGTAAAACAATTACAATATACAAAGACACAGAAATGTCATATATTGAGGTAACAAAACAAGGAAAAAATTATAGTACAATAGATGGAAATAGGAGGATATGCATTTCCGGCCTTACAAGGCAGAAAGGAATACAAACGTCTCAAAAATGAGATCGACAGGGAGTGCAAAATGGCTAAGCAGGGATGGCTAGAGGACAAATGTAAGGATGTAGAGGCTTATCTCACTAGGGGTAAGATAGATACTGCCTACAGGAAAATTAAAGAGACCTTTGGAGAAAAGAGAACGACTTGTATGAATATCAAGAGCTCACATGGAAACCCAGTTCTAAGCAAAGAAGGGAAAGCAGAAAGGTGGAAGGAGTATATAGAGGGTCTATACAAGGGTGATGTACTTGAGGACAATATTAGCGAAATGGAAGAGGATGTAGATGAAGATGAAATGGGAGATACGATACTGCGTTAAGAGTTCGACAAAGCACTGAAAGACCTGAGTCGAAACAAGGCCCTGGGAGTAGACAACACTCCATTAGAAGTACTGACGGCCTTGGGAGAGCCAGTACTGACAAAACTCTACCATCTGGTGAGCAAGATGTATGAGACAGGCGAAATGCCCTCAGACTTCAAGAAGAATATAATAATTCCAATCCCAAAGAAAGCTGGTGTTGATAGATGTGAAAATTACCGAACTATCAGTTTAATAAGTCATGGATGCAATATACTAACGCGAATTCTTTACAGACAAACGGAAAAACTGGTAGAAGCCGAGCTCGGGGAGGATCAGTTTGGATTCTATAGAAATATTGGAACACGTGAGGCAATACTGACCCTACGACTTATCTTAGAAGCTAGATTAAGGAAAGGCAAACCTACGTTTCTAGCATTTGTAGACTTAGAGAAAGCTTTTGACAATGCTGACTGGAATACTCTCATTCAAATTCTGAAGGTGGTAGGGGTAAAATACAGGGTACGAAAGGCTGTTTAAGTTGTACAGAAACCAAATGGCAGTTATAAAAGTCGAGGGACATGAAAGGGAAGCAGTGGTTGGGAAAGGAGTGAGACAGGGTTGTAGCCTCTCCCCAATGTTATTCAATCTGTATATTGAGCAAGCAGTGAAGGAAACAAAAGAAAAATTCGGAGTAGGTATTAAAATCCATGGGGAAGAAATAAAAACTTTGAGGTTCGCCGATGACATTGTAATTCTGTCAGAGACAGCAAAGGACTTGGAAGAGCAGTTGAACGGAATGGACAGTGTCTTGAAAGGAGGATACAATATGAACATTAACAAAAGCAAAACGAGGATAATGGAATGTAGTCGAATTAAGTCAGGTGATGCTGAGGGAATTAGATTAGGAAATGAGACACTTAAATTAGTAAAGGAGTTTTGCAATTTGGGGAGCAAAGTAACTGATGACGGTCGAAGTAGAGAGGATATAAAATGCAGACTGGCAATGGCAAGGAATGCGTTTCTGAAGAAGAGAAATTTGTTAACATCGAGTATAGATTTAAATGTCAGGAAGTCGTTTCTGAAAGTATTTGTATGGAGTGTAGCCATGTATGGAAGTGAAACATGGACGATAACTAGTTTGGACACGAAGAGAATAGAATCTTTCGAAATGTGGCGCTACAGAAGAATGCTGAAGATTAGATGGGTAGATCATATAACTAATGAGGAGGTATTGGGAGGATTGGTGAGAAGTTTGTGGCACAACGTGACTAGCAGAAGGGATCGGTTGTTAGGACATGTTCTGAGGCATCACAGGATCTCCAATTTATTATTTGAGGGCATCGTGGAGGGTAAAAATCGTAGAGGGAGACCAAGAGATGAATACACTAAACAGATACAGAAGGATGTCGTTTGCAGTAGGTACTGGGAGGTGAAGAAGTTTGCACAGGATAGAGTAGCATGGAGAGCTGCATCAAACCAGTCTCAGGACTGAAGACCACAACAACAACAACAAGATGTATAAAAGTATGGCAGTAATTCTTGCAATTATTCCATGCATTGTGTTGTAGCATGTTGCTGATCACGCAGTTGCAGCAGCAAGACGAGGTAAGTTATCTGTTGCATACAGGAGCATCGCAGAACAGTTGTTAGGGGACGTTAGAGGGCATTTTAAAACTCGCAGCCAGATGGCTGAGAATTGATTTCTTAACAATTGGTTGGAGGTTTATTTTTGTTTTCAATCAGAATTCAATTATTTTCGGAGACAGAATGTCACACACATATTCTGTACATATCTTTTAAAATAATTACCCAAAGAGTTTCAGAGCGAAAAAGGACGTGTGAGGATCTGCTTAGGGGAGCCGAAAGCGGACTTTTGTGTATGCATTTTGTTACAGCTGTACTGCATGGCCTGTTTGTACACTATAACAGATCCAGTTGAACCCTTGCATTGCTATATTGTGCAGCTATTTACAAAATGAATCTATCATCAATTACGGTCGATATACTCCTCAATGCGTTCAAATCACAATTCCCAATATCAAATCTATCCTCCCCTAATGGCCAGACAAGTATTAGGGCAAGGGCAGTGTGGCCCAACTGTGTATTGTTGCCAAATTTTTCAAAATGGTGGCCATAAATGTGGCAACATCGCAACAACGCCATGGCAGGAAGTTCATATTTTGGCAGGAAAATAGGTCAATTGGGCTACCACCAATAACCTAACCCACTAGCTTCCCCTCTCCCCTCCCCTCCCTCATCTGGAAATTGGCAGGAAATGGACTCACTGCTGGGCTGCCAGATATAACAGACATAAGTCTTCATTTTGTAAATATTGTGCCCCTCGTCTCCCCTCCCACACCTGGAAATGGTCAGGGAAATTCCTCAGTCTGTGCTGGGCTGTTGTATAGGAAAGATGTAAATATAGATAGTTTATTTGAACAATATATTAGCATACTGTCGTGAGATCCTCACAAGCCCTCGTTGGCCCTTTCTATTAGAGCAAGATAAAGAAATAGAAAAAAGATAACCAAATACCTCACACGAAAAAGAAAAAAGTCGGTGCAGAAAAAAGTAGTGTTGGGAGAGCACACTATACCTTATTTTGAGTATGTTTGTCCGATTCTCATATTTCTAGTTTTGTGAAGGTTTAGTGGTAGGCTAACTGTTGTTGACTTATCTGTCTCAGACTCAAAAAATGGGGGCAAACTGCAACACATCTTATTAAAAAACCTCTAAAGAACGCCTCATGCCATGATGAGCACGTGGGCCGCCTAGCAAGGCTGAAAACAAAGAATGAGTAATCAATTAATGTTAAACCAGGTGTCAGATTCAGGACCTTCCAGTGAGAAAGAAACCACTACTGTAATAAACTGCTTATCAATTTTATTTCGATATTGCTAAAATTTTACTGTTGATTAAAGGATCAAAGTAATTACAGTAAGGAAAGAGACCTAACAACAATAATAATTTCCTACAAAGAGAGGAACAGAAATCTTTAAATAAATTTCGGCTGCCGTCATTTGGAGAGGAATTAGTAGGATTCAAATTTAAATGGAGCATCTTCTTGATCTTGAGATACGCACAAATGTAGAAAAGCCTGCTGTTCCAACAGCCGAGGCCATGCCAGATTAGGAAACGTCGGGAGCAAAGAGGAAGTGGCCAGTTCTATCACTCAGTATGCGAGAGCTAGGCATGTAACTATCTAGCAAGTTGGCAACGGAACTTTTTTTCAGGTGTAGGCACACTAGCGTTAAGTGCCAGCCAGATAATAAAACCCTGACCGCCGCCACACCAAGACCATTCTGCGACTTCATGTTGGAAAGACCAGCAGTTGCTGAGTAGCCCACAAAAATGTTTTGGCTACAGTCATGCGCTGATATGCTGCAGTAAAATATAACTGTTCGTTACTTTGGGCACAGTTTAGTAATAACGCTCGCATTCGATCGCTGTTTCCGCAGTTTGGCGATATCGAGTTTTTCGCGATACAATAGGAGGGCAACACCGCCATCCATCTGGCAAGATTCATGTAAGTCTGCCACACACATTTGTTGCCTAAATCCAGTCATCTCGGATCAGCATGCCATCTCCGATGTGTTCTCACTCAGCTGGTGTCATTATGGGTCAGTGCTCTTTCATTACATTGTTTTGTCAATGTGTTTGTGTCACTGGAGGCAGCCCTCAGTTAAAAGTACCTTGTTCTGTTCGAATTTGAAAATACATGGCTGTTGTAACACTTTTCTAAATATTTTTTAATGTTGTGATTTCTATATACTCTCTCCACAGTATCCATACAAATCAGTGCTCCCTGCATATGTGGAGTACCGGATACGATACTAAGATGCAATCCTAATAGCCTAATGAATAGTTTCACCCTTTAGCTAGGACAAGCTCTTTTCATTTGTGACACCTGCACAGTCAGATTAGGTCAGGTGGCGCAGTCTTCACAAACATAAAATTACAGTAAAATCTTATCAGAAGCTGAAATGCTGTTCCACCAAAAAGGCATATAGAAGGCAATGTATCCTTAATTCTTTCAAGCAGAGCAGTATTGTAACACTTTACTTATGACAGCCAAACCATATATATTATGACTTTAGTAGAACTCGACAACCTGAAGATATTGTTAGAATGAAGCCAGTCGTAGCACAATAAATATGTAATAATACAGCTGAGAAATCATTGAAATAATAATGATAGTTGGAGGTAATTTTGACATGTTGACTGAAAAGGAGAGGATGTAACACAGAAATCAAAAAGTGGACATAGCAGCTTCAGAACCCATTCATATCCGTGCATGTAATATATATAGTGACTATGCCCCTCGGGGGTTAACACAAGTCCGCATCTCGTGGTCGTGCGGTAGCGTTCTCGTTCCCCACGCCCGGGTTCCCGGGTTCGATTCCCGGCGGGGTCAGGGATTTTCTCTACCTCGTGATGACTGGGTGTTGTGTGATGTCCTTAGGTTAGTTAGGTTTAAGTAGTTCTAAGTTCTAGGGGACTGATGACCATAGATGTTAAGTCCCATAGTGCTCAGAGCCATTTGAACCATTTTTTTTTGGTTAACACAAATAACCCTCACTACTAAACCAAAATTAACTGACAAGTAATCACTAAGAAAGCCCACAGTATTACCATTTCAAGTCGTATTAATGTATGATAAACAGCACAATTCTCAAATCATTACATTAAGGCAATATTAATATCTAAATAAACACAAAAAAGTCTGGATCAGTTCTACCCAACTACAAATCATATCACAAATCGAAAATCATTAAATGATCAAAATCCATCGCATTTCCTACCAAAAGTAAAAGCGAAATTTATCACTGAATCAAGCACCATAAATACCCAATGAATCAGCACAGTCAACGACATTCCCTAACTCTAATCATTACATGCAACATATTTCTCTGAATACTACTTCATGTAGACAAGCCATAGTTCTCTGATCATCAAGATGCAGCCTATTGTCTAACACTAATTAGCATAAAGTAAAAGTCATCTTCTTGAAGCCACTATAATCTGTCACGGTGTGGGGCGGCGGATGAGTTTGTAGAAAAATATTTTACTGTATATATGCTTGCATGTTGAATCAGTTTCTGGCTTTTAGAATGTTGTTAATGCTGTTTTTCTCCGTTCTCAACACTGGCTCTCTATTTACTTCTTGGCACCCAGAAAGTGATTTAATAAAACATGGAGCCAGTATTTAGAGATCCTAGTTCCCACTTCAATTGAGATACCATTATAGCTGCAGCTTATAGCTCTGAGGAATTAGGAGATTGTCCAGGATTTCTAATCAAAAACGGTTTTCCAAAATAGTTGAGTATATTCTGAAATTCGCTGATAAAAAACACAAGTATCCCTACAACCTAACTAACAGAGCAGTTCAGAGTTTAATGCGCTAATGCAACTATAAATGTCTGAACTAAATGTTAAAAAGAATGCTCGCCATAATTTGATGAAAATATTCCATCAAACGCCACGCAAAATATTTGGTAGAATGTCTGTCCCGCGACGGCACGTGAAAATACGACAATACGCAAACTGAAGCTAGATAATGAAAATCATCCCAGAATTAACCCTTCACTTGAAATGTTTTCATGGTTCCGCGTATCTCTAGTAACTTAATACGGCACCCGAGGCTGTATGTAGCAGTGACACTGATGCGACGCGACTACCGACACAGATGGCGTGGCATTCAGCGTCTGGAGAGAACTGGGGCCTTCCTTCCTCGCGTAGCGTCCTTATATATAAAGCCGCGGTGCGGACGGCGAAGGGAACGCCTGATCTTTTCGGCTCTCTCGACTAGCCGCTGGGCTAGCAACGCACCACTTCAAGTTACATGATAATTTATAGCTTCTTTTGCTGATGGCCGATGAAGCTCCTAGTTTAAACGTGCATTCAGCAGGCAGGTAAGTATTGATAATAAAATTTTGACGTGGCTAAGTTAAATATTTTGGGCGAGAGAATTAATTAAATTACACTGCACGCAGCAGATGAGCTCTGAACTGTCCCTTTTGAGATCCGCTATCGCTATAATTTTATAGGTACTAAAAGGAAACTTTTCACATCTTCATAGTCATAGCGGACCTCCAACCTATTTAAATCTAAACATCCTAGCCTTATTTACTAGCCTACTTAATCTATCTTGCTTCCTTCAGTTTTGAGACGAAAACCACAAAATCATGAATTTCCACTAAAATCTTAATATGTGAAATCCAAAGTACTATTTTTATTAAATCATTATGAAAGATGAATCTAAATATAAATTTTGAAGTCTCTAGCTCTTTTCTGTTGCGCCAATAATTTTTTCAAAAAAAAAACGTCCAAATTTCGAAAATGACTGAAGTTATTGAACTGATATTTAACACACATTAATTTAGTATTATTCCTGACATGCTAGAAAAGTTTTAGGTCATTTGCTTGATTTTTAAGGTATTGTGCAACATTTATGACGTCAGAGCTAGTTACAGCAGACTGACTGGCACACAATGGAAACTGATGTGAATTTACTACAGCTTGAGTAGGCTGCTTCCCTACATCACCCTCTACTTAAATTGTTTTGTTTATGAATGTTAATGAATGAAAAAAAATTTTAATTACAAAAAGGGAAGCAAGAGTACAATTTAACTCCCTATGAAAAATCAAAACTGAAATATAAACATGTAGAAACATTAAAGAAAACTGATTACCTACATTAATTATTTAAATTGTGGGCATGTTCACTGCCTTTTAAACAATGTCATTACTCAAAATTTCAAGCAAAATCAATGAAACACTTTGGCATACATATTGCCTTAGACAAACAAACACATAAAAATATGTAAAATTACGAAAATCTTAAATCCATTAAATACATGTTTATATACACAAATTCAAAGAAAATAACATGATACATAAACAGATGATTATCTCTTAGCAGTCTTTTCTAAACCTGAAAGAAAAGTTCACAAATAATTCTTACACACGTGGTTGTAGCCGCTTTGGCTGGCGTCCTACACTTCCATTCACAAGGTTAGAGGAGGGGAAGTTGCTATGGTGTGCGTCCTTCACGTTCTCTCTAAATTACATTGGGGAAAGGGGAGGGGTCACTGTGAGTTGTGTCCAAGTCACTCCACGCTTTCACGCAGCTACCAGGCTGCCATTATCTGGTTTGTCCTGTAGCACAAACAAAAAGAGTGCTTCAGACTCTGTTCACTTAATATCTAAGGGTGGGTCACAATGAAATGGGGATATATACATTTTATCCTTCAGTATGTTGCTGGAACAAAGTTAACAGAACCTTTCTCAATTTTACTCTTACGGTTACTTAACTGTCATAAAATGGGTAAACAAATGGCTCAAAACGCCGTTAGTCACTTACAAGAGAAAATTTTATGCTCAAGGCATATAATCATAAATCCTATTAAATCTGAATTTATTAGTTCTGGGCCGGAACACTGAACCAATGCTCGGTACATTCCTGATACATTTGTATTGTATTTATTTAGCTAACTCATCTTTGATTACCTTATTCTTAGAGATAGTATGAGTAAGATTAGTGGTTGTTTTCTCAGCTTCTTTGTACATGTGAGTAACGTTTGGTAATAGTACAGTTGTGAGTGTTCAAAACACACTACGTTTAGTTGACTACAAAATCCACTTATTGGTCCTCTGCTGTTGTCAGTCCCACATCTGCAATTAGGTACTTACTTACTTTGAAGTGTATTTAAGCTGAGCTAAAATAATGTTTCACGTCTGTCAGTATGTTATTTATTTATTTTGCTAGTGTATGTACTTATTTAACACTCACTCTATTAATATTTAAAGCATAGGATAGCATATTTATTTCATATTCTTAGTGTATTGCAGCTGATCAGTTTGCTCACATGGCAATCCATTTCCACTCGATCGGACGCTGAAACCTCAGGTAGTCTCTCTCGGACCTACCACTAAACTGCATCAAGTAATTATGGACGAACGTAATGCTAAATTCCTTAAACCTATAGGACACCATGAGCTGCTCTGTCTCATCTAACATAAGGGTACCTATGGTCGCATTCACGCCTCCAACTCATAACCTCAATACGTGTAGGTGTATCCTGTCACACACTACACTAAAATAATGGCCAGCTCCAACCTTATAAATACTTCAGGGACGTGTCCTTCACGTCTCAACCACAAACACTGCTCAATTCTATTACACTGCCTTTCCTTGATACACAAGGTGAGTTCATCCTTACAACTTATCTGCATATTTTTCATAACACTAAGCAATCTCTTTCCTACTATTTATTAGTTAGCTCTAATGCATACACTAGGTTTCACTACCACTTCAGATCCTGCTTGTACATGAATTCATATATCTTTTTAAATTACTGTTGGTGGACCATTTCCAATAAAACAACACTTTGTAGTTACTATATTACCTGGGTTCTATACATACTTGTTACTCAAACATATTTGTATCTTAATTATGTCATACTTCTCTATTGTTTGTCACTATTAGGTTTGTCACATTAGGTATTTTTCTTCACTAATCGGTAAATAGATTGATTACATAACTCATGGCTTGATAGTTATAACGGAAAATTTTCATGTCTGAAAAGAAGAGGTCGAAATTTTTGTGGATAGGAAAGATGAAGAGTGAGTGAGACCTGAAATGGAAAGAAGATCTCACACAGCTGGGACTGCACAGCTGCCACACTGTGTAGAGGTTACAGAACAACCTCCTCCCTACAGCATTCATTAGTTTAATGCTGTAAAGAAGAGTTAGAAAATTTAGGTGGATAGAAAAGATGAAGAGTGAGTGAGACCTGAAAAGGAAAGAAGATCTCACACAGCTGGGACTGCACAGCTGCCACACTGTGTAGAGGTTACAGAACAACCTCCTCGCTACAGCATTCATTCATAACCTTTGACCACGCCACGTCGATCTGAAAATACTTTATGATGCCTTTTTAGAACCTGTCTCAGTTCTTCCTTTTGATTGTCTGAAATCTTATCGATTTCCTGCAATTTAGCTTCTATTTTGTCCACAATAATTGCTTCTTCTTCTTCTTCTTCTGTGTTCAGCTTACTGTTACTAAGATTAACACCTTCGTCGCAATACCTCCTATTTTTCAGAACTCGTATAGGCAGCTCCCAAGTTCCATCATCAGTTACTACATGTTTATCACTAAAAGGTACTATAATTACTCCGATTATTGGCAAGACCATTTTTAACTGGCTTCTTTCAAAGTTAACAACACTCTGATATTTTGACAAGAAATCTGTGCCAATTAAAACCTCAATACTGAGATTGTTTACAATTAAACATGGATGATCAATTAAAGTACCATTAATGTTAAAGGGCAGCAAAGCTTCTTGCTTTACCGTTTTTGACACCTTGCCAGTAGCACCAATTATTCTTAGTCCTGATACCCTCATTACTGTAAGTTTATCTTTACCAGGTAATGCATCAAAGAAGGACTGAGATATTGCACTCACCTCACTTCCACTATCTAAGAGACAACGTACATTAATACCCAACATATTCACTATTATTATAGGGTGGCTTATTCTAGGTTGTACAGGTGGTTCCTCACATTCATCTAGTAGTTCCTTTTGGATTTGTCTCCAACTAAAGTGATCGACATCTGTCTTCATTACATTTAGGTCACAGTGTGTAGGGGTTTCCTGAATTACATTTTCAGCTGCCTTTTCCAGTCGGTCTATTAATTTTAAATCGAAACACCGCACGACTTCATTACATTTAGTTTGCTTAATATGACCCAAATTACTATAGTCTGAGCGATTCTGCGCCTCCAGACCGGGCATAACACTAGTTACAGCTAAACCACTTTTACCATTATCGTCGGTTTCCTTCTCAAGTGACAACTGGTCACAGCTACTGGGTTCATCGACCCTAAACAGCCTACCCTCTACATTCCCACTTATCTCCTGTCCTAAATTTATTAGTACATTATCAACATCCTGCACAGGCACTTTAGATAAGAGCACATCATCTTCATCGTAAATATAAGCATGAATTTCTTCTGCTTCTTCACCTGTCAATTCAGTATTTTGTAGCTCCTCCCTACCATTACACAGCTGCGCCTTCTCTTTCTCTTCCCACTTAGAAAGCGTCTCTAACACGGTATCTATCAAATACTGTGAGTGATCTAATATTTCTGTTGTATCCTTAGATGCTACCGACACTTCATCCACATGTTCAGTTTGAGTATTCTGATCTGTCTTACCAATTCCCGTAACTACTGGCTTAGGAAAAGTAACCGCCTGGTGAGCGCCAGTGTCCTCATAGACGGGAACTAGTTTTCCTGCCTCGGCCTACTGCTGTTTCCTTTATTTTCATTATAGTTGAGTGGCACAGCATTACTTTCCGTACTGTGGTTTACATGCATAATTTTGTTTGGCACAACATTACTGCCATTTGGATGCCATTGTTGGTTTTGATAATTATTTCCCCAATTCCTACCTCTCTTAGGATGGCGAACACCTACTGTTCTGATGTTTACATTGCCATTTTGCTCGTTCCTAAAATTACTATTATTGTTATTGGCATTTCGGTTATTACGTGCTTGCTCCTCATTGGCAGCAACACGTTCTACACGTTCCAGATACTCAATGAAACGATCAAGATTGTCTCTAGGGGCAGATATAATTCTAGTTTGCCAATACCATGGCAGTTTGGCTTCAAGACCCAGTATAATCATTTCTGGTTTTAGCTTTTCCGCCAAATGTGACAAACGTGAAATCCATGACCTAGCAAACTCTTTAATTGATTCCTTGCCTGCATTGAAGCGTTTCCCACTCCAAAATTCTCTCAACACTTCATTTTGCTTATTACTAGACCAATACTCATTAATGAAAGCTGTTTTAAACTCCGCTAATGTTTTACGCTTCAACATAACATCAGCTGACCAACGCATGGCGTCAGCTGCTAAATGACTTCTAATAAACGAGATTTTCTCTCGTTCAGACCAAGTTGGTGGAATCACATCTTCAAAATCGTTCCAGAAATCTAGCGGGTGGATATTTTTATCTGGATCAAACCGCAAAAACTGCCGACACCCGATAAAAGCGGCATTTGCAGCTACAACTTGCTGTATACTACCATTACCAGAAGTTACTGAAGCTACTTTACTCTCAATGTTAGCAATGTTAGTACTTATATTTTCTGCTTTCATTTCCACATTATCTACTCTTTGTACAATATGGGTAGTATCAGTTTTGATTGCATCTATGTCTGCTTGACATATGTTTACCTTAATATTAACATCTTTAAATCTATCTGAGCACAGTTCAGATTCCGCCTCGATCTTTTCTGTTAACTTGTGCTCCAGCTTTGCATCTTCCATTTGGAAGTCTTTGCGAACCTCAGCAACTTCGGATTTAACTGTTTTATACATTTCAGAAAATTCTTGAGCAACCTTTTTCTTAATATCCTCATGGTTGTAATTAATTTTATAATTCAAACTGTCCAGATCCTCTTTCAACTTATTGCAACTAGCCTTGAAAGAATTTTGTAATTCAGCTTTATTGGATTCTAATTTATTGTCCATCGCCTCAAACCGTTTATTAAAATTGGTTTGGCTGGCCACAATTTCAGACTTTAATTCAGCATTACTGCTTTTGACCTGTTCACTTATTTCAGATTTTAATTCAGCTGTCATTTGTGCATTACTGGCAGCTATTGCTTGTAATATAACATTTAGATCAACAGCCCCAGCATCTTTGGGTTGCTCACTGGCGGGTTTTTTATCACACTCAGGTGACATAAAACTAGCTCCAATACCCGAATCATCAAAACTACATGAAACTTCTGATTGATTAGTCATATCCAACTGCTCCTTCTTAAACTCTACCATCTCTGATGACTGTTTCATTTTTAATTCATCAGAGAAACTATCACCCCATAAATTTACAATTTCTACTTTCCGCTTTACTACAGGGGTCTCTATTATTGAATCATTGCCCCTTCCCACACTACTGTCAGGAGACAATACTTCATTTTTCACTTTAACATTACTACTTTCATGCATATTTACACTTGAACCGTTGTCTGGATTTACAGTTCCCTCAACAGACATAGGTTCTAATTTACGTTTAAACTCCGTTTCTTTTGGCGGTTCCATCGCCGACAGTCTTTTAGTGCAGGTTAGTAAAATTTTTAACAGCTTTTCACTTAACTTAGTTCCTTCTGCACGACGTATGGCGTTGCCGGCGCGGCGTACCAGGATTCCTGATGCGACGTGGCACGTTGAACCGCAGACGGCTCTCCGACGGCTGTTGTGTGTTTGCGTGGCCCGCAATTGCAGGCTCTGCGCCGGCTGCTCCAGCGGACGACTGCGGTGCGGCGAGACTGGCTTCTCGCGATGCCGGCAGCACCGCTAGACTCAGTGCCAGCTCCGTCAATCCAGATGTGTTGTTAATCCAATTGCGTCGTTCACATGCACACGTAACACTTTCACTGTTCTATTACTCAGCTGCGTGTCGCATTCCACTCGCGAATCCGAATAGTTAAAAATCACATTCACTTAGTTGATTTCCCGGCCGATGCACCATATGTGGGGCGGCGGATGAGTTTGTAGAAAAATATTTTACTGTATATATGCTTGCATGTTGAATCAGTTTCTGGCTTTTAGAATGTTGTTAATGCTGTTTTTCTCCGTTCTCAACACTGGCTCTCTATTTACTTCTTGGCACCCAGAGAGTGATTTAATAAAACATGGAGCCAGTATTTAGAGATCCTAGTGCCCACTTCAATTGAGATACCATTATAGCTGCAGCTTATAGCTCTGAGGAATTAGGAGATTGTCCGGGATTTCTAATCAAAAACGGTTTTCCAAAATAGTTGAGTATATTCTAAAATTCACTGATAAAAAACACAAGTATCCCTACAACCTAACTAACAGAGCAGTTCAGAGTTTAATGCGCTAATGCAACTATAAATGTCCGAACTAAATGTTAAAAAGAATGCTCGCCATAATTTGATGAAAATATTCCATCAAACGCCACGCAAAATATTTGGTAGAATGTCTGTCCCGCGACGGCACGTGAAAATACGACAATACGCAAACTGAAGCTAGATAATGAAAATCATCCCAGAATTAACCCTTCACTTGAAATGTTTTCATGGTTCCGCGTATCTCTAGTAACTTAATACGGCACCCGAGGCTGTATGTAGCAGTGACACTGATGCGACGCGACTACCGACACAGATGGCGTGGCATTCAGCGTCTGGAGAGAACTGGGGCCTTCCTTCCTCGCGTAGCGTCCTTATATATAAAGCCGCGGTGCGGACGGCGAAGGGAACGCCTGATCTTTTCGGCTCTCTCGACTAGCCGCTGGGCTAGTAACGCACCACTTCAAGTTACATAATAATTTATAGCTTCTTTTGCTGATGGCCGATGAAGCTCCTAGTTTAAACGTGCATTCAGCACGCAGGTAAGTATTGATAATAAAATTTTGACGTGGCTAAGTTAAATATTTTGGGCGAGAGAATTAATTAAATTACACTGCACGCAGCAGATGAGCTCTGAACTGTCCCTTTTGAGATCCGCTATCGCTATAATTTTATAGGTACTAAAAGGAAACTTTTCACATCTTCATAGTCATAGCGGACCTCCAACCTATTTAAATCTAAACATCCTAGCCTTATTTACTAGCCTACTTAATCTATCTTGCTTCCTTCAGTTTTGAGACGAAAACCACAAAATCATGAATTTCCACTAAAATCTTAATATGTGAAATCCAAAGTACTATTTTTATTAAATCATTATGAAAGATGAATCTAAATATAAATTTTGAAGTCTCTAGCTCTTTTCTGTTGCGCCAATAATTTTTTCAAAAAAAACGCCCAAATTTCGAAAATGACTGAAGTTATTGAACTGATATTTAACACACATTAATTTAGTATTATTCCTGACATGCTAGAAAAGTTTTAGGTCATTTGCTTGATTTTTAAGGTATTGCGCAACATTTATGACGTCAGAGCTAGTTACAGCAGACTGGCTGGCACACAATGGAAACTGATGTGAATTTACTACAGCTTGAGTAGGCTGCTTCCCTACAACGGCAGTCGTACAAATCATCACATTGGATGAACAGTATGTTACTTAGCATAGCTGACACTCTAGTCATCATTACAAAAGACAATTCCTAGCAATGACTAACTCCTAACACAATCATTCAGTCTCTCAGCATAACAAATTCCTCTATTGGCATTATGTACAAAACATTTACTAGCTTTAAACACCATTTAGAAAAATTTGGAAAATTAACCTGCATAAATAATCACTTCTTGGAATGCATAACATGAAAAATGTCCCATTAAAAATTCTTACTACAAGCCACTACATAACATAATATGTAATTGAGCCTACATTAAAAATTACCCAATCAGTATGAACCATAAGTAAAACAAATGCATAGAGTATCTGCAATATATCATTAACACTACTACAAAAGTATCAAAAGCATGAACTTAGTGAAGTTCAGCTTAGAATTACCTCTTGAAACAGCTGTTGTGTGTGTGTGTGTGTGTGTGTTTGAGTTTACGGGCGCTAAACAGCTTGGTCATCAGCGCCCAAAAAACAGCGCATAAAAACAGGAACACATGCAGTGAAGGGACTAAGACGGACAGCGGACAAGGGGAACAGCTAAAAGACACAGACCTGACGCAGTTCCAAATCCTCACATACAGATGCAAAACAAGAGGAGAAGGAATGCACTAAAAAAGGAAAGGAAACACAAGGAAGGGGGAACAGAAACCGAAGGGAAAGAAGGAGGTATTCGTGACTGGCGGACCTCTTACCTAAAATCTGGGTGAGCCAGTCATCCAGCAGCACATTAAAACCCTCTCCCTAAAATCCGAGGCAACAAATTTGACAAGACACAAAATCGTAAAACCTTAACCACAGACGTTGCGTCGTCTTGCAAAATAGAGGGCAAATCCGGTGGCTAAGAAACCACCGCCCTCTGGTCAGAGAATAAAAGACAGTCAAGTAAAATGTGGCGGACAGTAATCTGGACGCCACAAGCACTGCAGATTGGGGGGTCCTCCCGCCGGAGTAAAAAACCATGCGTTCAGGGACTGTGCCCGATGCGGAGGCGAGTGAGGAGAACCTCATGACTGGTAGGACGTACGCCATGGCCGCGTGGTGGCCTTGACCAGACGCAGCTTATTTTCACCGACTGCTAGCCACTCCTCTTCCCACTGACGCAGAACGCGAAAACGCAGGAGGGAGGTAACAGCATGGAGGGGGACGCCACATGCAACAACGTGAGGGAGGGAACATGCATCTTTGGCAGCCACATCCGCCAGTTCGTTTCCCCTAATACCCACGTGCCCCGACACCCAGCAGAAGGAACTCTCCTTCCCCTGCCGTTGCAGGTGGAGTAGGGCATCATGGATGTTCTGGACGACCGTATCCGCTGGGTACAAGTGTTGCATGGTCTGAAGGGCACTCAGGGAGTCAGAACAGATGAACTTAAGACTGGGAACACATCTCATCTGCTCCAATGCCCGCAAGATCGCAAACAATTCGGCATCAAAGATGGTAAACGCCGCAGGAAGCCGTAACTTGACGACTCGATCAGCGAAAACAACAGCACAACCAACAGAATCCCCCTGTTTGAAGCCATCCGTAAATACTGGTACATGGTCGGGATGCTGGTTTAAAATATCATAAAATAAGGAGGTAAAAACAAACGCAGGAGTGCAGCTCCTCCGGTACTCCAACAAGTCTAAAAGGACGCTGGGCCTCTGGAGCAATCAGGGAGGCAGGTGAGTAAAACCTTGTCGTTGGGGGGCCACACGCTCCACACCAAGGGACTCAAGCAAATGCTTGGCACGAATCCCAAATGGTCTCGTTGCACTGGGACGACTGGAAAAGAGACGTTCCATAGGCGGTCGGGCAATGGTAGGGTACGCAGGGGAGGTAGGACAGGCAAGGAATTGGCATACCCGTCGCACCATGAGGAGTTTCCGCCGGATGGCGAGCGGCGGTTCCCCTGCCTCAGCACACAGGCTGAGGATGGGACTGGTACGGAAGGCACCAGTGGCCAGCATGATACCCTCATGGTGTACTGCGTCAAGAATCTTAAGATACGAATGCCTCACTGACCCATACACGGTGCAACCATAGTCAAGACGCGATCGGACGAAAGCCCTATAAAACTGCAGCAGACGCGTCCGATCTGCTCCCCAGGACCGATGGCTCAGACACTTCAAAATATTCAGTGCCTTCAGGGCCCGCACTTTGAGGTCTTTTAGGTGAGGCAACCACGACAACTTGGAATCAAAAGTGAGGCCCAGGAACCGCACAGTGTCGCTAAAAGGAAGAATGGTGTCTCTCAGACGCAATTCAGGGCAGGTAAAAAGACGTCGAGAACGATTAAAATGAACACACACACATTTGTCTGCAGAAAAGGTAAAACCCGTCTTCGCAGTCCATGCCTCTAACCGCTGTATCGTAAGCTGCAACTGCCGACTAGCAGTGACAAGACTGGAGGAAGAACAGAAAACAGCAAAATCGTCCACAAACAAGGAGCATTGGGCAGGACTCCGGATAGTGGACGTGATACTGTTAATGGCGATAGCAAAGAGGGTGACACTTAAAACGCTTCCCTGAGGAACACCATTCTCCTGCACATACAAATCAGATAGCACATTGCCAACCCTATATCGAAAGAGGCGGTGGGAAAGAAAGGACCGAATGAAGATGGGGAGACGGCCACGAAAGCCCCACTCATGGAGTTGATTGAGGATATGGCGGCGCCAAGTAGTGTCATACGCCTTATGAATGTCAAAGAATACACCTAGACAATGCTGGTTACGCAGGAAGGCCTGCTGGATGGCCGCCTCAAGCAGGGTCAAGTTGTCTATAGTTGAACGACATCTCCGAAAGCCACACTGAGAGGGGCTAAGGAGCTGCCTGGTCTCGAGCAGCCAAACCAGGCGACGATTGACCATGCGTTCCAACGTCTTCCCGACACAGCTCGTCAAAGCAATACTTCGATAACTACTGGGATGCGTTCGGTCCTTCCCCAGTTTGAAGAGGGGAATCAAAATCGCCTCCCGCCACGAGTCAGGGTACGTGCCGGATAACCATATCATATTAAAACAATTCAGGAGAACTTCCTTGGAAGGCAGTAACAAGTGCTGCAGCATGCTGTACCAGATTTGATCATGACCAGGTGCAATATCATGAGCCACAGACAGCGCCGAATCCAGTTCCCACATTGTGAAGGGGCAGTTGTAGGGTTCAGAATTTGGAGACCGGAAGTCCAAGTGACCCCTCTCGATGGCAGTGCAGTAGCGGCAGAAATCTGGATCACAGTTAATAGTGGGGGTAGATGCCGCAAAATGCATGGCCAGTGTCTGGGCAATGTCTCTCGGCGCCGTGAGAAGACTTCCCTGATGCAGCAATGCCGTGACAGGTAGTTGGCTGTGTTTCCCGGAAATCCTCCTGATGGCTTCCCATACATTCGTAGAATTAGTGGAGCGGGAGATGGAGTTCAAGAACGATTGCCATGACCGTCGTTTGCTCTCTTTAATCACGCGCCGCGCTTTGGCCCTTGCCACCCGAAAGGCCGCAAGATTGTCACCTGAGGGACGGCACTTGAAGCGGCGCAGAGCTGCACGGCGGGCTCGGATGGCTGAGCGGCACTCAGTGGTCCACCAAGGGACACGACGCCTCTTGGGATGACCAGATGACCGTGGGATTGACAATTCAGCAGCATGGGAGATCACGGCTGTAACATGGTCTACCCATTCGTGGACGCTGGCACGGTGTTCCAAAACAGCCAGTTGGCTGAAAAGTGTCCAGTCAGCTCGGCAGAGGTGCCACCGGGGCGGCACTGGTAATGCCGTACCCTCATCCAGGAGGCGAATCCAAAGGGGGAAGTGGTCACTAGAATGGAGGTCAGCAGCAACCTCCCACAGAGCAGAATCTGTGAGTGCTGGAGAGCAAAAGGAAAGGTCAATAGCTGATGACGACCCAGAAGCAGTACAGAAATGAGTGGGAGCACCAGAATTGAGGATGCACAGTTCTTCAGACATCATGAGGCTTTCTAGAATGCGACCCCTGGGGCAAGTAGGCGAAGAGCCCCATAAGACATTATGAGAATTGAAGTCCCCCAGAAGAAGAAATGGGCGGGGGAGTTGGCTAATAAGGTCTGCGAGAGCCTCAGAGTCTATCGCATCCTGAGGTGGTAAGTAAAGTGAACAGACTGTGAGCCTCCGACCCACAAGAAGGTCAACTGCAACTGCTTGCAAGTCTGTAACGAGAGGGAGCTCCGATGAGGGGTGCATGTCACGGACAAAAACCGCAACACCACCCTTTGCCCTTTCCCCCATCAGACCATCTTTCCGATATACGGTACAGCCCCGTAAAGAAGGAGCATCAGTGGCCCGAAAATGTGTCTCTTGGAGACATAAGCACAAAGGGCACTCTCGTACAAGGAGTTGTAATTCGGCCATATGCATCCTGAACCCATTCAGGTTCCACTGTAATATGGGAGCCAGTGATCAGGGGGGCTGAACTCTCACCCTGCCTCTGTGCTTTGGAGGAGAGCCCATACTGGCCGGAGATTTATTCCTGGGGCGAGAAGATCGCCCCTGGTCGACATCAATGTCCATCAGCTCTGATGACGACCCACGGGAGATGTCAGACAGTACGATGGCCTCGTCATCAGACCGACCCTGACTAGTCTCCTCAGGTGGCAAAACCTTCAGCTTCGGCGTCTTTGTCTTGGGGGGCTTAGAATGCAGAGCCTTGTCAACAGGTGGAGCAGTACTCGCCTGGGCAGAAGGCCCCATATGGGGACAGGGAGGAAGTACCCCAATGTCAGCAACTACAGCCTTGTCGGACGTTGCGGGGAGAGCCACAGGTTGCAAAACAACCGCAGCAGCACAAGTGCACTGGCGAACGCAGGTATTAGTGCTAACACTAGCAACCTCCGTTTGCGTAGCAACAGTGGCCAGTTTTACCGGTTTTTTCAGAGCGGAAGCGAAAGATGTAGTAAACACTGGAGGTTGCATGGCCTTAAAGAGCTTCTTGGCCTCACCATAGGGGATGCGCTTAGATGTTTTAATCTCCTGTATCTTCCGTTCGTCGAGATAGATGGGTCAGACCCGGCTCCAGACAGGGTGACTCCCAGAGCAATTCACGCACTTCACAGGCGATGAACAATCGGCTCCTTCATGGGCAGGCTGACCACATTTACCACAAGTGGCTATCCCATTGCACCCCAACGTAGTATGCCCAAAGCGCTGACATTTAAAACAGCGCTTTGGGTTAGGGAAATATGGCCTTACTGGCAAACGTAAGAACCCCGCTTTAACATGCTCTGGGAGTCGTGGGCAACTGAACGTGAGAATAAACGAGTCGGATTTGACTAGGTCCCCATCGACTCGTTTCATAATATGCTGCACGTCAACAATACCTTCATCAGCCCATTCAGATTTTAACTCGTCTGTGGGGATATCCACCAAGTCCCTACATGTCACAACACCCTTACTGTAGTTCAGAGTGGAGTGGAGCTCGGTCTCGATTGCGTACTCACCGAGGCAGGTTGCTTTCCGAAGAGAAGCGACTTGACGGGAACTAGATGTCTCAACTAACAGAGTCCCATTGCGCAGTCGCTTCACAGATTTAAGTGTTCCTGCAATTCCCTCAAGACCATTGTGGATGTAAACGGGAGAAACCCTCTCAAAGCTACCCTCCTTCCGTTTAATAATCAAAAACACATTCTGATTATCAGCATGTGCTCTGTTACGACAGTCTGATAAATCTCGATCAACACTAGGCGCTGGAGGACTCGCAGCACGAAGTCGCTTCTTCGATGGGGTGTGTTTTCCTACCAGTGGCCCACCCAAGCCACTGGTAGGGCGAAATGTAGAGGTCGAAGGGTCCATTGCGGTCCCACGAGCAGCTAGGGAACTAAAGGTCCGCTCAGACAGAGCCCCGCGTGCCTGAGTAAGCCTTATACAACTGGGGTGCGGCAGGTGCCCCAGAGGTTGCCCGCTTGCGACTGTTCCAACTCAACAGCCATGCATCTCATAGGCGCGGAGCACACCAGAAGATTGAGGGGTTTTTATAGAGGTTGGCCTTCCTCGCAATCCAGGCGGTCAAGCCAAGATTACCATTCCCCGCAGCACACAACATTCCACCGCCGCGCCATACGGTGGTCGCTGAAGCATGTCCGGGGGTTACGGTGACAGGAGACTGGCGGCGCCGACCAGTCCCCAGCTCAGGACCCTGGGATCGCCAAGCCCGTACTCAGCAAATGAATGCTGAGCTCCTGGGGGCAAAACAGCTGCTATTAAAATTTTCTGTCATCAATTTTCACAGTACAGTTTAACTCCTAGCATTAAACAGTCAGGTGTAATGGATGAACTTTAATCATTCTTAGTAACAAACACACCTTGATTTAAACCTCAACATTGGAAAAAGCAGAAAGTTTTCTAACTCTCCCATGGATATAAATGTTTAAAAATCACTTTCGTTTCATTATTACATATTAATCTTTTAGGTAGTTCCCAAGATTTTCTAGTTGTCGCTATCTGTGGTACCTTTTCCATGATATTACACATAATTCTGATTCTACATTTTCCTACTAGTACCCTTTTCACGTCAGATTTCAAATTGAAGCTGTTAAGCTTCTGTTTAGCGAAAAACATGCTTCAAATTTCATACATACCATTTGCATTTTATCGTAATGAGCTTGATAGGTCAAATTTTCGTAATTTATGATTAGGACCATATAGGGTGGGGCAAATAAAAGTAGCCCAGAAGAGTGGACATGACTGCACTTGAAGAGAGAGTAATATGTCGTCCGACTATTCCCGGAAAGTGCTCTCTCGAAATTTCAGTAGAAAACCTCTCTGTGATTCACAACGCCTCTCCTGTAATGTCTGCCAGTGGCGAGGCGTTTGTTGACCATCTCAGTAACGCCCTCTCGCAGATCAAACGATCCTGTGACGAAACGCTCCATCTTCATTGTATCTTCTGTAACTCTTATATCAGTCCTACCTGGTAAGAATCCCATATGATAAACAATATTCAAGAATCGGTCGAACAAGGGCCTTATTAAACTACTTCCTTAAGAGTCTTCCTATGAATCTCAGTCTGGTATCTGCTTTTCTTACTATTTGTTTTATGAGGTCATTCCACTTAAAGTCACTCTGGATAGTTACTCTTAAATATTTTACGGTAGCTACTGTTTCCAACAGTTTCTCATTAATAGCGAAATTGTACAGCAGAGGTCTTCTTTCCTATTTATGCAAAATATGTTACATTTATTTACGCTCAGGATCAACTGCCAGAGACAGCACCATTCGTCAGTCCTCTGCAAACCATTATTCAAATCGACACTGTCTTCTGGAGTTACTACATTGTAACAGACAATCGCTTGATCTGCGAACAGTCCTAAAGAGCATCCGACACTTTCTACTAGACCATTTATATATATTGTAAACAGGTACCATCATACTTCCTTGGGGTACTTCGGCAGTTATCTTCACATCTGCAGATTTCTTACCCTACAGAGCGACGTGTTGAGTTCTATTTGCAAGGAACTCTTGAATTCAGCCACAAATCTGTTCCGATACTAAATAAGCTTGTAGTTTTTTCACTAAACGGCATTGCAGGGCGGAGTTAATTGACGCCAAAAAAAGCGGCGTCAACCTGAGTGCTATGGATCTCCTGGAGGGACAGAGCGAGTTAATTTTTGTAAGATATCTATTTGCGGAATCCTTGTTGATTTTTAAAGAGTAGATTTTCATTCTCCATGAATGGGTTTTGTTTCTCCAACATAATACATGTTCCATAATTCTACACAGATTGACGTCAAAGATATTAGTCTGTACTTATGTGCATCAGTCCTACAACCCTTCTTGAAAGTGGGAATGACCTGGGCTTTGTTTCCTGTCCCTCTTATCCTTCGTTGCTCCAGCGATCAACAATAAACTGCTGCTAGAAGAGGAGTAGATTCTTTCGCATAATCTTTGCAGAATCTTGTTTGTATCTCATATGATTCTGATTTCTTTCCACTACTAATCGATTGCAGTTGCTTTTCTATTCTGAAGTCGGTCATTTTAATATCTGCAGTTTAGACATTCGTACGATAATTGAAATGGGGGACTTCATTATGGTCTTCCATAGTGAAATAGTTTCAAAAGATCGAATTCCGAATTTCGGCCTACTCTCTGTTATCTTCCGTTTCGGTGCCAGTATGTTCTCTGAGTGAATGAATAGATGCTTTCGAACCACTTACTGAGTTTACATATGGTCAAAATTTCTTATGATTTTTACTCAGATCGGTTGGCCAAATTTTACTTTAAGTCATTAAACGCTTGTCTTATTGCTCTCGTTAACGCTCGTTTTCGTTTCGTTCAGCTTCTGTTTGTCAGCTAGGTTCTGACTTCTCTTGAATCTGAGATGAAGATCTCTCTGCTTTCTAGGAGTTTTCTGACAGCACTATTAGACCATGGCGGGTCTTTCCCACCCCTTAATATTAATAGGTTGCTCAGAGCATATTTGTCTAAGGCATACTGAACGATGTTTTTGAAATTTTTCCATTTGTGCTCCACATCGTCGTCCTCATCACTGGTTATTTGATGCTGCCTACTCAGAGCCTCTGCAATTTGTGTCCTGTCGCTTTCGCTAAACAACAATATCTTCCTACCTTTCTTAACATTCCTTCTACAAAAAATAGTCATTGTTGCTGTCACAGCCTTCCTCTACATTAACTGGTGCAGTACCAGTTAAGGCCTGTTTGTTGCTAAGAGGCCTAAGAGATTAATTCACGAGATGTTTCTACATACATGCCTTACAGTTATGAGTTACTAATAATACTAACACAAGAAATGCATATGGATAGAGTCTACATAATCTCTGCTCACTGTCCTATCCTGCTAGAGGGAAAATTGATTCTGAATCATGTTTTATGGCAGCTTTCTGTCCAGTAAGCAGACAAAATAACTTAACTGAATTTGTGTTTATATAGTGAAGTTATTTTCAGTTTATTAAGGGAGGACTTATTTACAGTTTTTAAATAAGCATTTGTGGAAAATACGTCCTTCTAAACAGTGGCTGAGAATTGTATAATTTGTAAGTGTCCTGTTGTCTGTGAGCTTTGTAGGCTTGATGGGAAAGGGATTGTATTGGCAAATGTGCCACCTTCCTGCTGTATGTCATTGACAGTGAATTGCACAGCCATGTAATTGTGTTGTTGTCACTTGGTAGTTAAATAATGAATGACCAGAAAGTTACTGCTCGTCTCTCATCATTGTGTTACTGGTAGACTGCATAAATCTCTTTCACTCAGGTATTGCTGTCACTTGCAGAGTGGGCTGCACTGGCAAGGGGAGGGCATGACTAGGGAAATTCAGACTGTAATGAGGCCTGGCTGGCTTGTAGGTTACCTAAAGTGTGTTATCCTCTAGCAGTAGTAAGATCTACTGGACAGCCAGTTCCTAGAAAAGATGTCTTAAACCTTTACCTGCTTGTTACACAATAATTTAATGAACACATGAACTTGTATAAAAATGAATGAAAATAGATCATTGACAGCATGAGTGATTTTTAATCCACTGATCTGCGTTCAGTCCCACCTTATGCCAATTTTTTCTTTAGTAATAATTAGAAGGATTTTTAAATAATATGAATAACCAAAACTATCATAAATGGTATCATTAATGATATTATTTTATACATAATGCAACTGTTTGCTAGACCTAATGAAAGGAGTTGAAAGTAATGTTGATTTTTAAAATAGTTAAATAACAGTAAATTTAGTATTTTAGAGGATTATTTTGTTGAACTGTTGGTATATGCGAACAGGTGCACCTTATTCGTCCACACCTTTTTTTAACATGTTTGTTCCATGGAAGATCTTAATTGTTGATCTGTTATTGATAGGCAGATATTTCAGAATGTCTGAGTCACTACAGAGGCAATTCAAATAATAGTACTTAGCAGCTACAGTGTGTCGTCACATTCTACATATTAACTGGTTATACTGAATAAACATGAATACACTTCCCAGTGCTTTCTGGAATATTGCCACAGCTGGAGTGTTTATATTGTTCCAGACTGTTCATGTGCATACGTCTGTTAATAACGAAGGCATAAGAGTGTCAGAAGTTGGAGATAAAATAACTCAAGACTCACTATATAGTCAAAATTACTGCTGAGAGATGCGGTTGTTCATTACAGAGGCATGCTGACTGATAATAATTTAATTGCACCAGAATCTTCAATTTCGATTTCTCGTGAAGTGATGTTGATAGGTGAGGAAATTTATTCATGTGCTGTGGACATACTAGGTGAAAAAAATATTTGTTACTGATGAAGAACTCATCCACGAAAATGTAAATGGTCTAGAAGAACCTCCTGAAGAAATACGACATAATAGCCCATCAGATGAATAAGGATCAGAAGTGGAAGAAAGAGAAGAGGCAAAATGTCGCTCTCTAGAGAAAAAATTGCAAAAAAATGATGATGTCAATTAAAAAAGAAGGAATATATGAGGGTCGCTAAATAATTAATGCCCCTCATTTTTTTAAACCCATTAATATACACTGAGAAATGTCCTTTTTGTCGTTCACATTTTAGGTTTGTTCTGTGCGCCAGTGAAGCTTCGAACCGTTCTGGCAGATCTCAGAGCCATAGTACAGTGTCAAAATGGGGTCTACATAGAACTCATGTTACAAGCAGTGTGCTGTTGTTGAATTCTTGTGTGCAGAAACAGAAACTGTGGTGAACATCCATAAATGTTTGTGTGCAGTGTATGGCGATGTTGCAGTTGATAGGAGTAGATTTGGGGGATTGATATAGAAATTTACAGCTTACACACATGTCTAAGAACCCAGAAACACATCACCAATTTGGGTTGGACATCACTGCCTCATCCACACTACAGTCCAGACCTGGCACCCTCGGACACCATCTCTTTCAGCTGCTTAAAGATTCTCTGTGGGGAACAGACTTTGAAGGTGACGAGAGAGTCAGTCAAGCAGTGGAAATATGGTTATGCCTACAGGACAAGAGCTTTTGCCAGCTCTTCCACAACATTGGCATATGGTCATAGAATGTGATTAAGACTATGTAGAAAGATAGGACATGGATAAAACATGCTGATATATATTGTCACCAAATTCTGACTCTTAACAATAAAAATATGTTCTGAGCAAAAATGTTGGACATTACTTATTGAATGACTCTCATATATCCAGATAAGAAGAAGAAACAAAACAGGTGGGATTAATCTGTTAAATTTTCTGAGAGTGTTTGATGTGATTTTCACAACATCCAACTATCAGTCATTAACATTTCAGTAACCTGAGCTCCTAGTCCCCCCCAATCTTTATGGATTACCTAAATTCTGAAAGGAAGGTACTCCATTTGGACCACTTGTTTGTGCTGTTGGATCTCATATCTACAGGAAGTAAAATACTTAACTAATTTAATGACTTCGATAGTTGGCCACTGCAAACATCACGTTAAACAATGTCAGATGTTCATTGAGAAAATTAAACACATCATAGTTGATCCAAATGATATGTTAGTCAGACTGGAGGTGGTCTCATTATTTACAAAAGTTCTTGAGGCAGATACATTGAAACTGTGGGCAGAGAATTTTTCTTTTGAAAGGACAAAATTGTTCCAATGTGCTATAATGACCACCTACTTCTTGTATAGCAGTGCATTTTATTACATGATGAAGAGAATGGCCATGTGTTCTCTGTTGTCTCCAGCAGTCGCCAACATTTTTATGGAAGTTTTTGAGGACTATATATTTAATTTCACCCCCCTTCACCCACCTTCATTATATCACTATATTGACGACATATTATGATCTGTTCACTCAGTCTAGAAACTTTTGAGCACTTCCTGGAACATATCAACAGCAAACGTCTAGTTGACTTTAAGACAGAGAAAGAAGGAACTCTGCCACTTTTGGTTGCTTTGGTACAACGAACGTGGAGTGGACGTCTCCACCACTCAGGGTACTGCAAGCTGCCTCACATTGATATGTATCTTAGTGCCCAATCCAGAAGAGAGGAGTCGTAAGTACATAGGTACACAGAGCAAATACTGTTTCTGATGGAGACCACTTGTATTCCTAAATAAATCATCTGAAGTAAGTGTTCTGAAAGAAAGGCAGTGGTTCATGTGAAGTCAGCGTTTTCGAAGAAAAAGAACGTGAGAATGTTGAACTTACACTTGATTAGTAACCGATTGTATTCCTTCCTTTTAGCGATGTTACATCCAGCAATGTAGGCCGAGTCGTGGGAAGAAAAGGTGTAAGACGTTCCTGAGAACATATAGGAGATTCCAGAATGAGATTTTCACTCTGCAGCGGAGTGTGCGCTGATATGAAACTTCCTGGCAGATTAAAACTGTGTGCCCGACCGAGACTCGAACTCGGGACCTTTGCCTTTCACGGGCAAGTGCTCTACCAACTGAGCTACCGAAGCACGACTCACGCCCGGTACTCACAGCAGAGATACTGGCAGAAGTAAAGCTGTGAGTACCGGGCGTGAGTCATGCTTCGGTAGCTCAGTTGGTAGAGCACTTGCCCGTGAAAGGCAAAGGTCCCGAGTTCGAGTCTCGGTCGGGCACACAGTTTTAATCTGCCAGGAAGTTTCGTATAGGAGATTCTACACACTGTTAATGACAGTCTTGGTCTCTGATTCCTTGTGATTTATACTATCACTTGTGGGTGCAGAAGCAATTTCATTGGTCATTCAATCTATATCGTTTCTGACGTTTGTGGAGCACATAAAGTACATATTAAAAATCGAGACCTGGAGAAATCCGCAGTTGCTGAGCACAGCCTCACAAATAAACACAAATTATTGTTTGATGAAACAAAAGTTTTGTACCATGCTCCTACATACTGGAATCCTATAATTAAATATGCGTAGATAAGTAGAGTATGTCCTCTGAAATCATTGTCCCAGAGAAGTTGGGAAGTGCAATGGCTCCTCTCAGCTACTAGTCTCTTGGGAAGTGTTTCCAAATCTTCATTGCCTTCCTTCTGAAAAGATATTAATTTACTTTTTAATTACAAGAGTTATTCTGATACAATTTCACCCAATTGTGGGCACAAGCTTACATGTTATTTCAGATAAATATTTTGTGATTAGCTCATATATAATTTCTAAGTTGTTTAAAATTTTTCGTGTTCTCAGACATTCAAAACTGTAGCTTTATGTAAAATCGTAATAAATGGCAACTGTGTCTATACTTTTTAAGTATAGTACAATAACATTTGTAACCTAGTGAACCATCAAAATCATGAATGAAAAAAATTACCAGTAATGACAAGAAATACCAGTAATTACAAAAATCGCAATTCCTGCAAGTTACGTATGATGTCATCCATTACTGATTATCTATAAGATCTAACAGTAAGTCAGAAACATGTCAATGTCATAGTATGCTGGTTTTGTTAGTGACTTCTTCTACTCATCTAGTGAATATTGTGACCTGAGCGGTCTCCCAATAACTGGATACAATTTTTTGTTTAAGAGATAACTTTATTCAGTGACATCATCGATTCTTTCCGTTGCATGGAACCACTTGTGCTATTGAAACTGGGACAAATAAGGCTACTTACAATCTTGTATTAGCTGTGTCATACAACTTGCCTATATATACTTTTTTGTATCTAATCTGAATCTGTCCTGCTCAAAATCTCACACTTACAGACTTTTCATTCCATATTGTTTATGTTTTTCATTGTCCTTTTATTTCAGTTATTCATGATGGAGTATTTCCATATCTGGAACGATAAACTAAATATAAACGTCTTTCTTATGAAATTGGGATACATAACCATGTTTATATCAGTGACACTTCATTTTTATGCATGTAGCTACCCAGCTTTAGTTGGTGTTACATCACTAACTCATCTGGAAAATCTGCCATCAGGTATGTTTAATTGTATTCTGATGTTTCTCTTTAAATAACTAGTATCTGACATTATACGAAAATATGAATATGGGTGGAATTAAAAAACATGTCATGCAGTCGAAATTACAACTGATATTCAATATACACTGCAAAATAAATTAAATTTAGTTTTCACACTGAAACCTAACAGTTTATAAATGCTTAGATATCTGAGCAAGAACCACATACCATTTTACAACTCAGCAGTATAATTTAAAGTGAATGGGAAAAATGTGTTTCTATATGGAGAAACATCAAGAGTTCCAACATTTAAATGATGTATGAAGGAATAACATTATAAGTACAAAATGCACAAAAAGGCATTAAATGAAGAATACAGGAGACCAGTCTATGAGTCAGAGACTGAGTAAATGTAGAAGTGTATTTATGACAGTTTGAGTTACTTATTTTATTAATCATCTGTTATGTGCATCACATCAATAAAAAGAAATTTAGGAACGTGGATGTTCCAAGAAATCAATTGACGAAAGACACTCAAACCATAGAAGCTTAATCTGTACATTGCACTAACAATTACGAATCAGTATAGGCGCCTACAGCTTGACATTATTCATGCTTACATAATGTACATGTAACTTACTGAATTAGAAGGCCAGCCACTACTAATAATATTCAGACAAATGCTGCTTCTTCTCCTGTTTTAAAATATCGGCTGTTTATTTTCTTTTAGATGCTTTAGATTTGTGTGATTAGTTTGGAAACATTCAAAGAAAGTATCGTATCTATAAAAACAAACACCTGTTCACAATACAATTCTAAATCTTATACAGTCACTACTACCTGCCAAGTGACTAACAGACATACTAATTCCTTGAAATTTTATAGCATTTGGAAGTAATGGCTCACGATGTACTCTTTGATTTTCTTTTGATGTAGTAAAAATTCTCACTTTCCAGCTTTATGTCACATGGGGTGCTGATAAATAAGTCCATTTTGAACACCATGAAATAAAATAGATTTTACATGATTGTGTAACTTAAAGTACAGCTGAAACTGATACTGGCAGTAGTATAAATGTGGGGTTCTAGTTACAGTGCACATTATTAAAATTTATTGATAATAAACCATATTTCAATTTTACTGTATCCCCATTTTAAAAAACTTGTTTATACCTATGAAAGAACTTTTCATTTCATTAAAAAAATTAAAATTCAAATAATTTTTCTTTATAAATAATAAGAAAAACTCACACATACATTTCTATGATGCACTATTTAATTTTAAGAAATCGCATTCTTTTATAAATAAATACATGGATAAAATTGAATTCCAAACCAGATTTGCTAAAAGACTTACAAAGGTATTGTAAAGAAAAACACTTCACGAACTATTCTGATTTATAGAATTATTGTAAAAGTAAAGGTCTTATAGAATTTATTGGAAATATTCATAAGAATGAAATGAAGAAAAATGAATTAACACTTAAAACTAGAAAACAACTTTCAACAATTTGTAACACAAAAATTTAAGAAAATTATTCTAACCTTAATAAACATTAATTAATCGGTTTTATCAAATAATCTGAGTGTAATATTAATAAAATTGATAAAGACAACTTATTCAAAAGCTTCCAGTTGATAAAATCAAGAAATGAAACAAAAACCTATCAAAAAAGTTTTTCAGGTTACAGCTTTCTAGATGATGATTTTCTTTAACAAATAAAAGAATGAATAAAAAAGCTTCTACTTTCCAATCAACAACAATAATTTACGAAATTAATGATGACAGTAATATTATTTAACCACAAGAATTTGTTAAGCAGAGTAAAGAAGTAGTAATCACTAAATTTAAGAATATTTTAATACAAAGACGATCGATTATAGTTGACATGACAATTTATTCAGGTTTCAAAAGAAAAATTCAAGAATTGAATTTTAAAACAAGTAACATAGCTTTTTAAGATTAACTGATTTGTAAGATTATTTCCAAAGTTCAGCAAATAAACTATTAACTGAATTGGATGAAATGGAAAGGAAAAAACCTTCTTGGTCTCTATTTTTTATAAATAACTTAGAATTAATTAATGAAATTCTATTTCTTCATTTATCGAATTATCAAAAGAAATTAAAGGGAAAAAAGCCACAGTTAATGAACAAACATAATTAACATTGCAAAAAGCAATCAAAAATATTTTATTTATTCAATAACATCAGTTTTATATAAAGCATATTGCGGTGGCGAAAGAGTTAGTGTGTATATTTGGTCTGAAATAGATGAAATTTTTGAAAAACAAAAAATTAATTTTCCTGATCAGTTAACAGATATTCCAAAATTCGAAAAAAATCAGGAAAATTTTCTTGTATATCTAATTTACCATAAAAAATTAACAAAAAAAACATGTTTATCTTCTTTTAATTCGAGATGAAAATAATGCAGTAGGATGAAAGATGTTTCTAGAATTGTTAAGCCACAAACAGCTAAACGTAAAGAAAAAATTTATCCTTGTGATAGATGTTTGCGATGGTTTAATTCACAAGAAAAATTTGAAAATCATCGAAACGTTTGTAATTAGTATAAATAGGTTCAGAAATATGCCCATAAAAAGTGAAAAAATTAAATTTAAAAATTATCGTAATTCCTTAAGGGTACCTTATGTAATTTATGCTGATATCGAAAGTCTTTTAGGAGTTTAACGAATGTCAAAAAAGTCCTGAAAAATCTTATATTAACAATCATCAAACACATGTACCATTTTCATTTAATTTCTATACCAATTATTCTAAAGGCCATTATAAATAACTTGTAATGTATACTGGTAAACATTCAGTGGAAAAATTCGTTGAAATGTTAAAACAACAATGTAGAAGAATTAAAAATTTATATAAATAAAATGTGCCAACCCTTTTGACTAAAGCAGATAAAATAAGTATTAAAAATTCGAAAACCTGTTTAGTTTGTGAAGAAAAATTTATTGAAGGAGAAAAAGTAAGAGTTCATTGCTATTTAACAGGAAATAACTGAGGAATTGCAAATGAATATTGTCATCTTAAATATAAAAATGCTTCTATTTCAATTTATATTCATCATTTTAACAATTATGTCACTCATTTATTTATTAAAGAAGTATCAGTAGATAATCATAATATTAATGATATTCCAAATAATGATTAAAAATATATTTCCTTTAGCAAAATGGTTGAACATGGATGTACATTAAGATTCTTAGATACTTTTTATCTTCATGGCCACAAGTACTGAGCAAATTGTCTTCAAATCTTGAAAAATATCAGTTTAAGGAAATGTCAAAATATCACATAGATAATCAATTAGATTTAGTAGTTAAAAAGGTGTTTATCCATGCAAACATATGAAATTGAAAGAAAAAAAATACCTAAAGAAGACTGCTTTTATTTGAGTCTTAATAAATTTAATATTTCTGATGAAGATAAAAACTGCACAAAATTAGGTTCAAAGAAGTTTAATATTAAAATTGTAGATGAATATACAGATTTTACAACAAAGCAGATGTTTTTATATTAGTTGATGTTTGAAAATTTTGGAGATACTTGAATTAAGCCTTATTAATTCGATCCAGCTTGGTATTTCATTGTTCTAGGTTTATCTTGCAATGCCATGTTTTAATTAGGTTTATTTAGCGTTTATGACATGTTTTCATTTATTGAAAAATGATTTCAAGGATGAATTTAACAAATTATTAAAAATACACCAAATGTATTATCAAATACATCAAAAATTTTGAATTAGGTAAAGAGTCACTTTACATTATATATTTGAACGCAAATAATTTATACAGCTTGGCTATGTCTTAATTTTTACCATTTAATAATTTCTTGTGGTTAGCTCCAGAAAATTGTAAAACTGAAAAATTCTTGAAACACCAGATGATGGTTAATATGATTATATTTTAGAAGTTTGTTTAGAATATCTACTTGAATCACACAATTTACATGAACATTTCCATCTAGCACCCAAGGGAAAAGGAAAATTACTTACACTTTAAGTAATAAAGACATATATGTTTTAAATTACAGAAATCTTGAACTGTGTCCAAATATTGGATTCAAATTAAAGAAGTCCATAGGATCTTGTCACTTGAATATTCATATAGATTAAAAAAACATTTATTTTAAAACATAAATGAGAAAAATTGTGCTAATGAAACTGAAAAGGACTTTCATAAACTAATGAAGAATACCGTTTTCGGTAATACGATGGAAAATATTACGAACAGAAATAATATTAAAATAATAACTGATCAAAAAATACAATTGTTATAATTCAACACCAAATTATGAGCATACTGCTGTACTTTCAGAAAATCTAGTAGCAGTTCATACGAAAAAAACGATACTAAAATTCGATAGACTCATTTACATTTGAATAAGTATTATAAATATTTCCAAAATAAAAGGTGCGTTTTTGATTATAATGTAGTGAAATGGAAATAAGGAGTTTTATGAATACACATTCCTTTATTTCCGATATAAGAACTAAAATTTTTATATAGACACGAAATCGATGATGAACAGTTTTGATGCAAATGATTATTATAATCAGAGTATTTACGAATTTCCACGAGTAACAAAGACAGTTTTAGGAAACAATGAAAGATGCAAATTGTGGAAAAATTATGTTAGATTGCACTAGTTCAAGATCTAAAATGCATGTTTATAGAGCAAAGATAAAGATTATAAAAAATAAAAAGGACTTTAAAAATCTGTAGTACAAAGTGAAATTACATCTAACGACTATAAAAGCTGTTTAAATTACAAAATAAAACAATATAGACAAACGAATCTCATTAGAGCTGTTAAATGTGGATTATTTAGCATTGAATGCAATAAAATTGTTTTAAGTTCTGATGATGATAAATGGATCGTATTTCTAGATAGAATAAATACTTTATCCCATAGTCAACAAAATAAATTATTGAAAAAGTTTCAAAATTTCTACAGTCCTGAAATATGCCTATCTAAAAATATTCATCCAGATACAAAATTTATTAATGAACAGTGATTATATTGCTTAATTATGAGTTCGCTAATTTCTCAAAATCTATTCAGAAATATGGTGAATACAAAATAAAGGAGGATGTAAACCAAATCTATGATTGTCTAATAAAAGAGCTAAAGGAAATTAAGAATAAATTTACAAAAAAATCAGATGAAAAATTTAATAGAGCTTTAGAAATTTTACATGGAGATATAAATAGTTAATAACTCATATTCATCAGTAAACACTTCCGGGCTAAATTGCCGTGGTCCATCTGTAGAACTTCTTCTCCCTGACGTTTCGTTCTCAACTACGGAGAACATCTTCCGAGGTGATTCGACGACTGGCTGCTAGGAGCTGGGGCTGTCGCTTATATGGAGATCGTAGAGGGCGCCACCGCACATCACATGGCGTCGATGTGTAGCTATCTCTGGCTATCGTCTGTTCTCTCCATTGCAGGCAATCGATTGTCATGTGATTGATGCAATGTCGACCACCATATTTTGTCCAATTTTAATCCTTGTTCTTTACGATTAAAATTGTATTGATTTTTGTGGATTTCAATTGCCTCTCTATACATACGTGTATAATAATGCGACGTCCTCGCTAGCACACTTGTCTCACCAAATTTTATTTCATGATCTCCATCCTTAAAAACATGTTCCGCTACTGCCGATTTGTCGATATGTCCCAAGCGACAGTTTCTTTTGTGCTCCGTCAAACGTGTATTGATGCTTCTTTTTGTAGTTCCCCTGCCACAACTACACGGAATTTTATATACCCCTGAGGTGGCTAGAGGGTGACGAGCATCTTTTGTTGATCTTAGGCATTCACTAATTTTCTTAGTAGGTCTGAAAATAGTCTCCACCTGAAATTTTACTAGTACTTTCCCAATGCGATCCATGATGTTATGGATGAACGGAAGAAATACTTTTCCAGCTGATGGTTGTTGCTGTCTCCTATTTTTAGGCATTTTTCTACATGGGTGAAGTGCTCGCTTAACCTCGTTTTTCGTATAACCATTTTTCGCAAAAGCCATTCATAAATGATTTAGTTCTTCTTGTAAGTAGCCTGGTTCACAAATATTATTGGCCCTATCCCCTAGTGTTCTAGTGTTGTTATGACCCCCCTCTTTTGCCTAGGGTGGTAGTTTGAGTTCTTATCAAGGTAGTGATCAGTATGTGTACCTTTCCTGTAGACCTTATGGCCCGTTTGATAACTGATACATCCAAAAAGTTAAGTTGTCCATTATTTGCTTTTTCCATGGTAAATTTGATCTTTGGGTTGATGCTATTTAAGTGCTTCAGGAAATCATTCAAGTTCCCCTCCTCATGATTCCATATTACAAAGGTATCATCCACATACCAATACCACTTCGAGGGGCTTTTTTTCGCCGACTGCAGTGCTTGATGTTCAAAATATTCCCTGAATAAATTCGCAATTGTGGGGCTTAGGGGGCTTCCCATGGCTACCCCATCAATCTGTTCATAAAATTCACCTTTGTACTGAAAATAGGTCGAGGATAGACAGTGTTTGAACAAGGCCACTATATCAGTAGGGAACATATCGTCTATATGAGAGACAGCTTCATCAACCGGAACCATAGTGAACAAAGACACTATATCAAAACTGACAAGGATGTCATTAGGACCAACAGTAATTTCCCTCAATTTCTCAATGAAGTGTAGAGAGTTTTTAATATGACTCTCAGTTTTGCCTATATAAGGTTGTAACAAAGAGGCAAGGTGTCTGGCTAGTTCTTGGGTAGGAGCTCCAATTGTGCTGACTATCGTTCTCAAAGGAACATCAGGCTTATGTATCTTTGGTAATCCATATAATCTCAGAGGATAAGCCTCTGTTTTACAAAGATTCTTTTTAGCTTCTGTAGGAATGGAACACTGTTTTATCAGACGATTGGTGGCATTCAACACATTCGTTGTGGGATCCTTTTTCAACTTCTTGTATATGCCAGGTTCCAGGAGATCACTGCTTCTCGTGATATTCCTCAGTATTCATTAAAACAGTAACATTTCCCTTGTCAGCGGCAACTATAATAACATTCTTGTCTGCATTGATCTCCAGCAATGCCTTCCTTTCCCCTTGAGACAGATTACTGCTGAGTCGCTTAGCTTTATGTAATATCCTGGAGGTTTCCATCCTAATTTCATCAGCAGAATATGATGGCAACTGACGAATTCCTGCCTCTATATTAGCAATAATGTCCTCCATAGGAACCTTGGATGGAGTGTTTGCAAAATTCCCTCCTTTAGACAGAACAGAAAGTTCTTCCTTAGACAATTCTTTTTCTTATAAATTAATAACCATTTCTCAAAGATTCCTATTGATTTCCTTGTTCTTAGTTTATCGTCTGTTCTATATTTCAGTTTAGTATCTAAAAATTTGTTACATTAAGAGTTTTCAGTAAGATTTTTACAGTTTCTTTGTTTAAATATATCGGTTTCTTTCTTATTGTTGGATGTTTTGCGTTACTACATGCATCAATTAGACTAAGTAAATCGGTCCATTTCTAATTTTCTTGTATGTAAAATTTTTCTGCATCTTTTTTTTATTTTCCATTAAATCTTTAAACAATGGATGTTTTGCTTCATAAAAAGTTGTATAATGATTTTATTATATTTCTACATCTATTCATAAATTTTTTATTATAAAATTAATTACCATTATATGTTTTTTATATCTTGGTTTCCAAAACTCAAATATTTTTTCAAAAGAACTTAACACATTTTTACCTGTTTTATCGTTAACTGGAATAACTGAAGCAAATTCTGGGAAAATATCAATAATGATTAATAAATACTTGTATGCTTTATTTATTTATTATATTCTTATCAAAATGTTTAAATCCAATTCGATTATTCCAAAGTAAATCATGTTAATTTTTAAAAGATATTTCTTATTAGTGTAAGTAATAAATTAAGAAACTCTTCACAAATTGGACATCTGTATATTTCAAAATTTTTAACAAGTTTACTCGGTTAGTTTTACAAACTGAACGAAGACCTTCAATTCTCTTTTTTTCGCTTTTAGATGTTACTCTATGAGGATTATTTGTTATAGTAAAATTATTTATATTTCAAATGATAGATGTGGTAATCATGAATGATCAAACGATTGTCTATTTATATAGATAAGAAATTAAATAATTTTTGTTGGAATGTAGTGGCTTCATTTGATTCTATTTAATTTAACAAATATAATTTTTTCACTTCTAATGTTTTAACTGAATCTGTTAATCTTACTGTTGAAAACTTGAAAAATGTAACACTTTTCTTGATTGAATAGCATTGGTGATTATGTAAACATTATCAGGTACACTTAAAAACAAACCAAAATAGTTATAGAATAATTTTATTTATATTTTCACCAATAAGAACAGCTGTGTATTATTTGTTCATTTCTGGTTAAAAATGAAAATTCAGTTATTGGTTTGTAAGAGATTTTATTTTGAAGATTACATATTTGATTTATGTATGTTGTTACATATGACTTTGAGTGGCAATTTTAAAAAACTTTTTCTATTTCCATTTTGGTAATGTAACTAATGATTAATTTATTCACTGTAATCTGTTTCAGTGGGATAATTATTGAATTGTGTTACAATACTTAAATATTAGGGATTTGTAATCAGGTTTTTAACTCTTCTTATTGATATAATTATTGAATTGTATTTAAGTAATTAAATATTAATTAATTCTAATGAGATTTTTTACATTGCTCTTTGCTGATGTAATTACTGAATTGCTTAAAAATATACAGGTACTCAGGTATTCTAATAAATTGGATAATTCTTTTTCTAAATAATGTTCATTAACACCATATGTTTTATCAGTTGGTCTTTTAGATTCACTATACTTTCACCAACAAAATTAACATATCTTTTACATCAATTAAAAGTTTTTACATAATACTTTGTTAAATTGTTTAGTTAAATTTTCTGATTTCATTATGAAATATAGTAGTTAAATTTAACAATTCTGTATTTACATTTGCTCCTAATGGTTGTTCTTTAAAATTCATTTTTTAAAATTCTGTATGAACGTCTTTAGTTAAATTTTAGAATCCTCTATTAACAGTATTTGTTTTTGGAAAAGCATTACTTATTTCATTAAATACATTTTTTTCTAATTATTGAATAAATTTTAAGTGTGTTTAACATTTCTCTTATTATCAAATCAATCCATTTATTATGCTTCAAATTTAATTAAAGTTGTATCGTTTGTTTCTAGTTTTCAGAGAAATAAATACAAATGACAACAAATACATTCGTTAAAATTCAACATTATAATGTAATTGTTTTTGCAAAATAATTTATCAATTGTTTTGGTATATTACCACTGAATGAGTCAAATAAAATTTCGACTTTCTCGATTTGTAATAACAAATACAATGATTTTTGTAAATTAACTATTCAATGTTGAACATTTTTTTGGATTATAGTGTAATTCATCAATCATGAATACACCTTTAACACTCTCTGTACCAGGCCTATTTTATGCACCCGTCCCTAGAAACCGGGCAATTTTACCAATATTAAAAAAATTACTGCATCAAATCTACTGTTTGGATTGTGGCAAATTTGGTACCATCTTGAAGCTGCACATTTCTACTTTAATTCTGAGTGAAAGAAACTACTTTACAATGCACAGCTTTAAGGTACAGTTATAGAAATCACTTAGATGTTTTAAGAATTTAGAAAAAGTCATACGAATAAGGGAATACAATTGTGATTTATTTTTAACCAAAATTGTGGCACTACATTACATGTTTCTGATAGTATACAGTATTACATATAAATTTCACACAGAATCATATTGTTTTTTAGTGTGGAAAATTTTAAAGCAAGGTTCCAGGCAGAGTGCAACGCCACACTGTTCACATTCGTATCGTGTCTCTTTGCGAGAAGCCTTGCCACTCTGTTTCTTGCTCCTGGAACTGCACACGTGACACACACGAGCAGCATACTTCTTAGTAGTTGCAGGTATGTGCTGCAAAAAATGTCTCTTTGTTAGCCGACCTACAGTTCCTTCATTTCTTGGAATGAATTCAAGTGTGTCGTCTTCAACAAGCTGAACTGCAAGCACTGTTATAAAGTCTGTTATTGTAATTTTCTTCCTGTGCACTGCATTGTACAGCCAAAATGCATTTGATACTCCCATAAGCAGCAAATGGAAATATAATTTTCGCCACCATTTCACAGTTCTGTGCTGGAACGGATTGTACTGCAGGCGTTGGTCTCCAATATCCACTCCAATTTTATTGAGGTTGTAATCAAGTACCTGAAGTGGTTTCAATACTACAGACCCATTTCTCTTAGTATGCGTACCAAATGTTGCTTGATGCCTTGTAGACAATGTATACACATCTCTCTTATCTTTCCACTTCATTGCCAATACATTATCTTTACGCCGAAAAGACATTTCGCCCTTTTTCAGCTTAGCAGATACTAAATCTTTAGGCAATCCTTTCCTGGATTTGTTCACAGTACCAACAGCTCCAGTGCCTTTCTCTGCCAGTTGCTGAAATAGCTCTGGACTGGAATAAAATCGATCTAAATACACAGTGTGGCCTTTGTTCAGCAAGCTGCTGTCAGACAACAATCGCAAAATAACCGCAGACGAAGAATTGTCAACAATATGCTTACCAGCATAAACTTCAAAATTTACAACATAGCCACTACTGGCTTCAGCAACAGCATATACTTTCAGTCCATACTTATGAGGCTTATTTTGCATGTAAACACGGAAACTCACACGACCTCGAAATGGGCAAATTCCTTCATCAATTGTCACTTTTTCTGAGGGACGATATGCCTGGATACATCGCTCCTTCAAATTATTATAATATGGCAAAACTTTGTAAAGTGGATGAAATCCATCTTCGCCTGGTTTTTTCTGATTTGAATTGTCAACAAGATGCAAGCATGACAGTATCTGAGTGAAACGCAAACGGCTCATGACATGGGGACAAAAGTTACAACTAAGAACAGGATTAGTGCTCCAATGGTCCGCAATTTTGGGCTTTTTCGAAACACACATGTGGAAAATAATACCCAAGAAACGCCTCATCTCACTTATAGTCACTGGCTTCCACGAACTCAAAACTGAATGGGGCTTCAGATTATTTCCTCTTCTTTTCTTCTGTATTGTCTGTGATGCATACAAATTTGTCTGTCTCTTGAGTTCATTTACGTCACTGTCAGTAAGGAACACTTTACTGCAATCCAGTACAGAACTCGACTCATCAATATCCACTAGTATCTGCCTGGGTGTCGTGTTGACAGGCAGAGGTCGGTAGGTGTCAACTGCAGTCCACTCACTGTCTTTCGGATACGGCACAGCTGCTGGATTTGAAGCAACACCTTCAACATCATTCTCGTCTTCATCTGAAGACAAACTGTCATCAATCTCGTCTTCTAAAAAGAATATCACATTATGTGTAACTACATACATCGTTTACACATGTTCAACAGATATGTGCGTACTGCACAATTACGTGGAAAATTCGGAAATACGTACCTTCAAACACACCATTGCATTCAGAATCGTCTGAATCACTCTCTACATTATCCAGAGTGTCGCTATGATTGATCAAATCCGCAATTTCTGCGTCTGATAAACCGCGCCGAAACATGATGACAAACAACTGAATGATATACAGACTGAGAACGCAAAGATAAGTTTTAACATGAATTACAGCGCTGCCGTGACATCTATGGACGCATTTTGTTAATAAACATCTGAAAAACGTATAGCGCTGGCCAAACCCGTAGAAATAACGTTGCAGTGTTTTGAATGAAATTAAATGTAGCGGCCCGTAAATTTTACGGGCTTGGTGATTTTCGCGCGATCCCAGGCCCGTAAATTTTACGGGCTTGGCGCTTAGAGTGTTAAAATATTTACTTTTTAAGTGCTTCTCTAATTCTCCTATATCAAAATTATATAAAGATTTATTTACTTTTTTGGTTATTTCTTTGAAATTTGTTTTACTTTTTTCAGTTCGTTTTCTTTATTCTTTGTTACTATATTATGTTTGTTTTCTTCTTCTAAATCCTTATCAGCTTTTGTCATGTTTGTTACTACATTTGCAATGGCTGCAGAACCACCAGCTAATGATCCAAAAGTTGCCACATATGGAATGCCACCAACAGTAATACTAACAGCCCTTCATATTATTTTGTTTCTTTTTCTAGTTAGATATTCAAAAAAATTTCAAAATGGGAATACCTAATATGATATGTAAATTTCTACCAATTTTTGTCTCTTTTTTATATCATCAATATTGGTTAACTTACTTTCAAGTGGAGAAATTAAACCAAAACCAGTTAACGTATCATCAATTGAAAAATTATTGATTTATATGGACTAAAAATTAATAACGAATTTTTAAACACCATCCTTTATCATCAGTTTCATAGTTGATGCAGTATCTGAACTGTCTCACATACCTAATTTTCTTTTTCCATATATTATTCCTCTAACTGCTGTTGCTGCCATTTTTTCACCAATCAAAGAATCGTTAGAATACATTTTTCCTTTTGCAGTTGATTGAAGTGCTTGGTTTTTTTTTTCAAATCTTTATTATCTCTACTATAATGTCGTGTTTTTACAAGCTTCGTCTAATGAATTAATTCCTTCATCACCTCTAGATAATCTTCCTTATAACCTTGTTCCCAGACCATAATAACTTTAACCAGGAACATGTAATTCAAATGCTAATTTATTAATTAAAGTAGTAACTAACTCTTTTTTAAATTTTTCCGATTTCCAAAACGGGAGGACGATTATCCAAAATCTAGTCAAATACGGGATTTCTTTTGGATTATTAATAATAAAATCACTAAATTTATTTGTTAACAATAAAGTTATTCTAATTTTTCCATTGTGATATTTATTATTTCCAGATACTTTTTCCCCATGAAGTATTGTTAATCTGTCGATTAAATCTTTAACATCATTTGTCCAAAAATAATCGACTGGTTTTCTCTACATTTAATTGGTGGTATATCATTAAATACTTCTAAATAATGTTGGCGATAAGAAACTATTTGCTTTTCAGCTTCTATGATTTCTTCAGTCGCTTTAAACTCACTATCACCTAATACTTTTATTTCTTGTTTAACTTGTTTTATTGTATTGACAATTGATTGCTCTTCTTCTTTCAGTTTTTCTTACTTCATTGCTTTTTCCATTCATGAAACACTACTTTTAACTGTACTTTTACTTTTCTATTTTGTGTAGCTTTCTTAACATCTGGATCGAGCAAACAGGTTGTATTCAGTCCTCTATAATCATCATATTTTGTAAACATTGATTAAAGATAAAAACGATAATCAGGTTTTTTAATGTTCAATGTTTTGTGTTCAACATTTATGCTTAATGTGTATGTTCAATGTTTATGTTCAATGTTTAACTTTAATGTTTATGTTCAATATTTATGCACACCATTTAGTTCAAAGTTTATGTTCAATGTTTATTTTCATTCATTATGTTCAACATTTGTGTTCATTGTTTGCATTCATTATTTACATTCAGTACTTACATTCCTGATTAAAAAAATTCTTGATGTTTTCTCTGTATTTACAATTATTAATTTTTTCGTCATATCTATTGTAATTAAACTGGATCCATCATTATTCCGATATTTATTCCACAGTTCTTTAAAATCATTGGATTTTTAATCAACTCAACATACTAGTGATAAATGTGATTTAAATTTGTGTCATATAGTCTGAAAATATTTTAAAATTTAAGATTGTCTGTGACTAATTTTTCAGTACATTTGAATAAATTTGAATTAAATAAAAACAATCTATTCCTTTATATCTAACTCTAGTAAACTATTCTCTGATTACAACCTTAATTTTCCAGATTGAAATCGTTTAATACAACAACTTATTATGTTCACATTTATCTAACAGAATAATTTCTTTGCTATTTTCAATAAAAGTAGTAATTTTTTAATTTTATTTTCAATATTCCCTTCTCATAAATTTTTGACACTTTATATGATCGAAGCCGCAGTCCAGTTCATTCATACTGGAGACAAAATATAATTATCCATCATTAATGTCGTTTTTCCACATCCACTTGGACATGTGATGGAACACTGCATAGAATTTCATAAAAGTTTACTGTGTTTGTTTTTCGGTTTCTTCTCCAGAGCTCTTATTTTTGGTTCCCATTTAGTTATATAAATTTCATTATAATAAATGAGTCATGTTTTTCAGCTGAGTGCTAAATCATTTGATCTTAAAATTAGGTTAACAGTTCCTTTATAACTACTTATAATTATGTTATATTAGTGGTTTTTATACAAATTTTTAACACCAAATATTACAATGAAAACTAGTAAATATATGTTAATGATGAAATGACAGTAATTCCTATCTATCAGCAGAGCTTGAACTACTTGGAAAAATTTATTCAATCTAAAAACCTACTATTCTCATTAAAGAAGATAAAATCTTAAACAGAGCTAGTACTGAAAGTAACATTAAATTATTTATGAATAAAGAAGCTAGTAGCAGACAAACTTAAGGTTTGAATGGACTAGTCTCTGGATCCAATGAAAAAACTGTTGGTAGTATTTTACCAAATTATCTTATACATGTATTTATTTTTGATACTATTCAGAATTTAGAAATTACCTTAACTGGTGAAAATTAAATTTGACTGACTTTAATGGACCAACTGTAACAGATATTTTAAAAATGTCTTAATACATTTGTTCTTTATACTGAATAGAAATGAAGGCTATCAGTTTCACTCTTTTCCTGTTAATGAATAGATTTTGAATAATTTAAAGATTCCACATAAGAAAAGAGAAATTAATATTAATGTTGGGAGGCATGAATTCATCGTAATCATTCAAAGCTTTATATGAATTTCAGTATTAAAAAATGTGATGGAACAGATTATTCATCTTATGATGGAAAATCCAATGAAAAATTAATCGATAATTATCATTATTATATTATTACATTATATATTATTATAATTATTCGAAAATCTGTTCAATGTTATCACAATTAAAAAAGAAACAATATTCTTTCTAAAATAACCATCAATTTATTTCCTCATCAGTTCTTATTCAATTGGCTTTATCAAATGAATTATTTATGAAAGGACCTATTTTTAATAATGGCAAAATAAAAAGTAAGAAAAATGGACTACTTTATCTATTAGAATTACTTGATAGATTTTAAAGATTCTAAAGAAATAAGTTCAAGTTCTGGAGATAATTTTCTTAGATAGTGTGATCATGCTGAAGCTGATGTTGAAGATACAATCACACTTCCAAAAGCGGGTACAATTGTTACTGAATCGATGGAAATCCATGTTCCAGTCATTAAATGTGAGCTGTAATATTCATTTGAACAATACAAGAACAACTGAAAAATCCAAAATTCCAGTTTCTTTCTTTGAGCCACAAACCACTGAAATTGCTCGAGAAAGTGAAAAAACTGGATATAACCAATTATTATAATTATGTAGAATTTGACATGCCATACTTTACTTTCACTGCTTTCCAAACTAGTCGAAAAATAATCAATTAATTGATTCTTCTTTATTCGATCTTATTAAATTACAAAATACCTATATAAAAATGGAAAGAACAGTTTTTTTCCCCAAGAATTATGAAATCTTGATCCACCGAATAACTTTTTTAAAGCTTAAAATGCTTTTCAAGATTTTGATAGATTAACACAATTAAATAACGATATCAATGGAGGTCCCTTTAATTTTATTGAAAATTATCCTATCTATGTCATAAATATGATTATATGAATGAACGTTTTAACTACTTAAAAAATGATGAATTTATGTGCCACTTTTCATGAAAAAGTACTGAATTACATTTGGGTATGTAATTATCTACGGTATAAGAATTTAACTTCTGATTCACAATGCAGAATATGAAGTGACAAAATTTTAAACTGGAAAATCCAGTATTTTCAAAAATTAAATTGTTTCATTAAAGTTTTAATTTTTTAAAATCAATATTTTCATAGAAAGATAAAACGAAAATGTAATATATATGATAGAATTGAAAATCTATTTAGCTAGTATACTAGTTATAGTAATCATTACAAGGAATTTTTTACTAAATTCCCAAAATTGGCACTGCAGGCGATGTTAGGCCATTACCAAAGGCACTTGTGTTATTTGTGTGCTGTCATAGCCCATTAACCCTAACAATGTCAATGTGTTTTCCACAATGCGTAATCCCTAGATGGAGGGGGAGGGGCAACTTTGTGCCCCCCACCAAAAAAGAACTAAAGAAACAAACTAACTAACTTTGTGCTTCTTAAATAGGTAATGAGGTATTAACATAAATAAGGTACAGAAACTGATTTTAGCAAAATCTTAGCAACACCAAAGTAGTTTCCGAAATGTTTACATCAAGTGGACGGGTGCTTTATTGAGATTACAAAGAAAACTTAAAAAAATACAAATTTCGTTAGTTGTCGTTGATTTGCATACACAATATACTTTTTAAAGTTATACAAATGTAAAGGAAGGGTCCTGCATCTGAAAATATGTTTGTGACATTTGTTGTGAAAACCCATATTCACTGTTATAATTTAATATTTTTAGTTAAGTTTTATGGAAAAATTTAAAACAGTTACAGAATGTGGTGTAAGAAATCATTAAAAACAATAAATACTATTCAAAATTCTAAAATATAGAGAACCAGAGTAGATAACGATATTTTCAAATGTGGGCAAAGTAACCCCCCTCCTCGCTTGGTAATCAAATGGTTAATACCAAAGTTTCGCCAGCCGCTGTGACCGAGTGGCGCTAGGCGCTTCAGTCTGGAACCGCACGATCGCTATGGTCGCAGGCTCAAATCCTGCCTCGGGCATGGATGCATGTGATGTCCTTAGGTTAGTTAGGTTTAAGAAACTCTAAGTTCTAGGGGACTGATGACCTCACACTCAGAGCCATTTAAACCATTTTTAACAAAATTTTCTCCCACTGTCCTAATGAATACGTTTGTCATATGTCCCAAATTGATTTCTGCAGTTACTTCATGCAATGTTGCTTGTTTGTTAACAGTGATGACTCTATACAAACGCCGCCTTTCTCGGCCATTAAGTGAAGGCCGTCGATCACTGCGTTGTCTTTGGTGAGAGATTATGTCTGAAATTTGGTGTCCTTCGCACACTCTTGACACTGTGGATCTCAGAATACTGAATTTCCTAATGTTTTCTGAAATGGAATTTCCCACGCATCTACGAGTAGCTCCAACTAGAGTATGTTCATTGCCGTCAAGAGCCCATAATCACTCGTAAACCTCTTTACTTGAATCACCTGCATACAAATGATAGTTCCACTGTCTGTTTATACCTTGTGCATGCGATACTACTGCCATCTCTATATTTGCATATCACTATCCCGTCACTTTCGTTACCTCAGTGTAATACGTTACGGCATTTCAAATGGTGAAGCAAAGATACAAAGACATCCTCCTCGCCTTTTTAACTTCATCTGTCAATGAGGACACTTTCCAGATTCATGGCGGGAGGCAATTTTAATTCTGCTTTTAAAACCTGGGAAGGGCTGTACATATCTGAATACTTATCACAGTATCACAATACTTGAATATTACTGGTATCTCAACTGCAGATTTTTCAGCACTCATTTAACTTTAGGACTTTCTATCTCAGAATGAACAAAAATGAACTTGTACCACTATTGAAATAAGCCCTTCATATGGTATAGCCACAGAGTTTTTATACTTCTTCGAAATGGTTTCCTGTGCTTCCTTGCCGATTTTTTTCAGTATTTCTCTTGCTGTCGCACTGTCGCTTCCATGTAGGAGAAATGGTAACTTCGCCTTGACACCATGTCTTGCAGTGACGAACTTGGAGAATTTACTGTGTAGATAATAATTAAATGATCCACACATTTCCTTCTTTAACATTACAGATTGTCCCTTCTCTAACTGCTCCTGACAGTCTCCTTGATCGCAGATTTTAACTACCATAATATTATTGCAAAACGGTTCTGTAATAGGAGTAAGCACATTTAAATTCATCTTGCTAAGGAGCGTACCATTTTCGGTATAATTTAAGTTACCAATGTCAGAAACAAGATTGTCCAGGTTCTCCAGTAGTAACCATAAACCAAAGCGTTCGTCGTTTTGTCTCGTCCTCCTCCCTAATAGCTGAGGCGTGTTAAGCACTTTGGAGGATTCCATGTTGACACTTTCAACTACCACAGAAGACTGATCGGATGCGGCTGTAATGCATCCTTTTATACTCTAAATATCCACGATGGCGACACTTCCGGTCACGTGAACTTCCGGTCATACATCCTAAATTTGATTGTACATGCAGTTCAATCAATGAATAGCGCTACTTTTTGTGCAAGGTGTCCATGGGAGGGAGGGTGACAGGCACACACAAGTACCACCCTTATGTGCAGGTTGGGGCCTGAAAGAGTAACACCTTTGTGCTGAGGGGAACCGAACGGCACTGCTTGTCTGAAACGTGTATATGTTGCAGTGTAAAGTTACAGTGGCTTATGTACCAGCATGTCCAGAGAAAATGACAGTGGGTCCTATCGTGAGAGAGGTATGGATTTGATGTGAAAATCGCGACAACCATAAGGGGAATTAAAGATTTTCATTTTTATGTGCATTATTATGTGCAATATAGATACTGAGATTTGTTCCAGAACCACAACCGTCAAGAGGAGACATTTACAGCGCATCACTCGGTGTCAGACTGCAGCAGTCATATTTAATTTTATTTCAATGATAAATATGTGCCTGCTACCCAATATTCCTGTAAGTCTGGAGATGGCCGTAGAAAGCATAGCAGCAACCAAGCAGGTCGGAGCCAGAAACAGCATCTCAAGGAACGCCTTTTTTCCGGGCTGGGGCTTGCCCATCCTTTGTATACCAGTTCAGAGAGTCAGAGAAAGCGTTAGAACTCTACCACTCAGATCCTCCTGGGGCAGGGGGTCGTCCATGGCTGACTAGCCTCTCCCTGGCTGACAAGTGCTTCCACGGCTGCAGTCATGGGCCGCGTTTACAGCGGCAGTATCCTCCATCGGCGCTGCACTGCGGCACAGTGAGTACCTAGGATGTATTTGACGATCTGTAGACCACTTTTGCGAGGTTTAACTGTCAGTGCAATATGGCGACCTGTACAAAGTAGTTTTACTGCTGAAAGTCTCGTCTGCAGGAACAAATGGCTTACAGTGCTCCCACTCTGGCAGCAGTAGCACTTTTACAGCTAACTCCATTCATTCACATGACAGCCTTTGTGCTGGGATATAGGAGCCTCTACAGACTGGTTCTAACAATATGGGGACAAGGTATCTACAGTGGGAGGCTGACCCTCATGTACCATTGTGGCATTACGACATCTCCAGAGCAGTAGCTATGTGACACCTAAAATTCCCGCCGTTTTCTCTTCTGTAGAACAGTGCTTCGAATTCTGTTTGCGTAATTGTTTTGTGCTTAGACAGTGCTCTTTTTCCGAACAACAGGAATGGTTTTATGATCAACGGTGTTTTCGCAAGCGTGCACAGACATGATGAAGGCTATTCGTGGTGAGAAAGTTAACCATTTCTGGGACTATGTTGAAACCAAGACGTCACGATTTCTGGAAAGGGCAACGCGTGAATACTCGTTAGGACCACCAGGAAGAATGCAATCGGTATTATTCTGGACTATTTTCGTAAACAGGTCCTGTTAGGACAATAATTTCCATGCAGGAAAGCTAAGACATCACAAAAGTTCCTACAACAACAAAAGCGACTATTTCTGTGACACTTTAGAATTTCCGAGAGGTCGACCTGGCTGTTATTTACATAGACATATGACATCAGTGTACCACTGACAACCTTTTACCTGCGCCTGTGAGCAAACATATCGCTGAGGGTGAGCGCTATATGAACATCTCACTGGACAGCAGGTACAAAAACTACGCATCATCGCACCAGCAATGGTACCCAGGTGAACACGTGTTTTGACAGGAATTTTTCAGGTGTCAAGTATGAAAGGGATGCTGCTGCCTCATGCTTGCGGGACTTGAACTGGCACCTGCACATGTTCCGGCAGCTGAGGCCACATCGTCGGTCTGTGGGGGCCACGGGTGCATCCCGACTCATGGGAGCAACTGTGATGGTGTAATCTGTGATGCAGTGGAGAGGGAGTCACGGGTGGTGTGTGCTTCACAATCGAAAAATTTTTACCAGTGTGATTACGTGTGATAGGTGTTTTGTGATGGTATTCCTTGTGTGATCAGCATAAAAAGAAGGGCATTCTATTTAATTACTTCTTACAAGACCATCTTTCTAAACAGTAGAGAATAATGAGCAAGAGAAATCCAGGCCCTGCAAACTGAATTTTTTTACAAATAAACAATATACCCTTGAATTTCCCTTTGTGTGATCCTTCCTCTCCACTGCAGAGCCTCCAATTTCCAGCTAGAGGAGGGGAGGGGGAGAACTGGGAGAGGGAGAGGGGATTGTCATGGGGTAGGGAATCGATTTCCTGAAAAGTAATTAAATAAATAAATAAACTATATTCCATAAACTGCCTTGAATCCTCTAAATTGTTTAAATAAACAATTTTTCACCCTTTGTCTAAACTGTTGAAATTATGTTTCATACACCACAATCGAATTCCCTCCAAATGACTGATCAATTGAGTCTTTTTCCCACCAATCTCCAGGAGGGGGTTTACCAGTGGGAGAGGAGTTAATTAATTGATCAATTTAATTATGTAGTCAATCAAGTTTATAAGAGTGAGAAGGGCTATTCCAGTAACTCAGACCTGAAAGTACCTGTAGCATCGTGGGGAGGGGGTGGGCTGGAGGTTTCCTGGGGGATGGGGCAGGGGGATGGGGTGCTGGAACAGTAGGTTAAGGACATGTCTACCAAAAGGAAGGATCCTTTTAGCAGAACAGTAGGTTAAGGACCTGTCAATCAAGGGAGAAGAATAGGTTAATGACCTGTCAATCAAATGAGAACAATATTTTTGTCCCTTAGTGCAAACCTACCCCTAATGTAGGCAACCCTTGTCCCGCTACTCACATTGTATCAACCATAAATCTCTTAATTAATGCCACACATCATTACATGAAATAACTGAAATACCTTTCAGCTAGAAACCAACATAATGCTTTTAATTGTTAATTCCACTGTCTACCAAATTCTTCAAGCAGCAGCCACTGGCCAAGACAAGAGCAGCAACATGGAAGTTATCGAATTTGCGATATTTTACGAGTTCCTAAACAGGAGCGAATTATATAGTTTCATCTATGTGCTTTGGCAGTTTAGTTTTTGAAATTCTTCTTGTTAATTTAATATTTAATAGACACAGTTCTCGCATTTTCGTTTGTGTTGGGAATTAAACGGAATTTGTAACATATTACAAGTTCCCATTCAGGAGCGAATTATTTAGTCCCATCTGTGTCCTTTGGTAGTTTAGTTTTTGAATCTCTGCTTGTTAATCTAGTTTACTAGGCACAGTTCTTGCATGTTCGTCATTCTCTACTGTAGAGTTTGTAATGCTTGTCGATAGCTCATTGGGAGTAGTCAGTCAGGCACCAGCTGCTGGCCAAGAAACAGCAGCACCAGGGAAGTAACCGACTTTGTGACTTTTACGAGTTCCTAACCAGGAGAGAATTATGTAGTTTCATCTGTGAGCTTTAGTAGTTAGTTTTTAAATTTCTGCGAGTTGATTTAATATTTAATAGACACAATTCACGCGTTTTTGTTTTTGTCAGAAAGTAAACCAATTTTCTGACATGATACAAATTGTATATTACAAGCCCCCAATCAGGAGTGAATTATTTAGTCTCACCTGTGTGCGCTGGTAGTTTAGTTTTTGAATGTCTGTGTGTTAATCTAATTTATTAGACACACTATTTGTTTCTTCATGAGTGTCTACAGTAGTGTTCCAATGCACATGTCAATAGTACGTTGTTTGTCTGTGTAATGTAATTTTTCATGTCTTTAGTATGGATAGGGACTGTGACTACTATGTGCAGGTGCGAGCTGAGTTGGTGAAATTTCCCTCTTATCTCCAGGCTGTATTGGCTTTGGTTACACTGCTTGAGGCTGAGTGGGTGGGCATCACTGTTGTGGGCCAGCTGTGGGCATCGAATCAGGTCCAGTGCGATCCACAAGTCCCCCAAATGGTCTGCACTGGTGGCCAGCCCAGTTACTGCTCGCATTGAAGTTGACCCCTCATCTTTGGTCAACTGAGAGGTCGCCTCAGGGCGTGGCAGGCTGCAAATACTTCTCAGGGGACCGAAAATAAGGCCTCTCTGGTTAGTCTCTCAAGTAGGTTCCAGGTGCTGTCTGTAGCAGACACTGTCCCTGAGCCAGTTGCAGTCACTTGTCCTGTTTCAGAGGAAACCTGCAGGCTACAAGATCTGGGCAATCACAGAGGGTGGGGTATTGGTAGTTGGGAGCTCCAATGTTGGCTGTGTTAAGTGTCTCTTTAGGGACATGGCTGCCAAGGAGAGGAAGAAACCTAATGTGCACTCTGTCTGCACACTGAATGGAGTTATTCCAGACATGGAACAGGGCTGGGCGCGGTGGCCGAGCGGTTCAAGGCGCTTCAGTCTGGAACCGCGCGACTGCTACAGTCGCAGGTTCGAATCCTGCCTTGGGCATGGATGTGTGTGATGTCCTTAGGTTAGTTAGGTTTAAGTAGTTCTAAGTTCTAGGGGACTGATGACCTCAGATGTTAAGTCCCATAGTGCTCAGAGCCGTTTGAACCATGGAACAGGTTGTTCCAGATGCCATGAAGAGCACAGGGTGCAAGCAACTGCAGGTGGTGACTCATGACAGTACCAATGATGTGCGTTGCTTTGAATCAGAAGTATGGCAACATTTGGCCACTCTATACAGAAGCTCAACACCAACTCTTCTACACATTAGACGTGGCCAGTTTTCGCTCATTTTGGGGAACTAGTTCACTGGAGGTCATTCCTCTTTGGGAACCATTCATATATACTCATTCACCGTTTCTTTTTTTCTAATTGTGCACGCTATATGGTCCAAAGAACTCGTTAGTGTATGGAATGGAGCCAGCAGAGGGAAAGGAGTTTAGTAGGACTTCTCAGAAAACATCTCCTTAATCAGGTGATGTGAACAGGCCAGTGACTGCAAGCTAGGGGCTTGCAAGTTTCACATTTATTTCAGAAATAGCATATGACACTAAGGAAGACTCTAATTTTTTAGTTTGGCTATGTCTTTGTGTGGGAAATGAAGACTTATTTGAAAAAATCCCAACTTCTGACACAGGAGCTGAGAGACTGCATACTAAAATTAGAAGCTTTGTATTTTGTATCAATGATTACATAAATATGCTGGAAGATTGTTGGAATTTCATATGTGAAAATAAACAAGACTTTTCTCAAAACCATGATGACATAACACAAATTTTTGATTTGAAGGCCTTTACAAACGTTAAGGAAAAAACACAGTGGTGGGGGGGGGGGGGGGGATTTCTAGCAGTTCAACGCCTAATGTGATGAATGGCGCTGCAAAAACAATGCTAGGCAGAGCCACAAGTGCACATGTCATCATGATGTAGTCCAGGCAATTGGATGCTGTGCCATGTGCATGGAAGAGAGAACCAGCAAGATTCTCTCTTTTATGCATATGGACAGCATGTAATTGGCCGGATTACATCATGATGACATGTGCAGAAGTGGCGCCCTCTATGTTCATATATTTTACTTGCTCTCTCTACCTAGCATTGTTTGCAGCGCCATCCATTACATTCCGAGGTGAATGCAAGAAGTATTTCACCATGTATTTTCCTTTTCAGATGCACACCTCCATGCATTGCTAAGTGTACAGCCAGGGTCTCTATTGAAGTTATTTCGATTAAGAGCATGATGGTTGCCCCCCTCCCTTTTCAACTATTGGTTGGGTCAAAAACTGTTTATCTTTCTTGATGGTCAAGTTCTTCAAAGCAGAGAAATGTGCTACATCATCATGGTTTTGAAAAAAGTCTTGTTCATTATCACACAGGAAATTCTGACAATCTTCCAGCACATTTATGTCGTCACTGATACAAAGCTTCTACTTGTAGCATGCAATTTCTCAGCTCATATGTAGGAAATTGCTATTTTTCCAAATAAGTCTTCATTTCCCACACAAAAACATAGCCAAACGGAAAAATCAGTCTACGTTAGCATCATATTTTATTTTTTAAATAAATGTGAAACTTGCAAGCCTCACGTAAACTTTCATCCATTACAATTTTAAAAACTATTAAAAGTTATGTAGTTATTTTAATAATTAATCTTTAAATCAAGCAGATAAAAACTAAAAGAATTGTGAATAAAAAATAATTGCCTTGTGACTGGTTTGTGTTCTAAAGTTGGTCTAAATAACGAAGAGAAAAACAGATTTCTCTGTTTGTTGCCCAAAAGATACATTTATGATATGCAATTTAATATTTATGTAAGTTAATATTTACCGGTCATAGACACTGAATACACAGAGTATGAGAATGAGGAATGGAGGAACTAGAATGAGGAATATGACTGGCTGCAGAGAATGGTGAACAACCTTTCCAGAAACGAGACTGACCACAACCGCACTAAACGGTGAATGATCACTCCTTAGAAGTCGCGCTTCACTTGTTCCATCCACTTTAGTGAATGATCACTCCTTAGAAGTGGTGCCTCACTTGTCTCATTCACTTTAGTGGACCATTCCTTTGGACCCGTTTGCTCACAAATAACTAGTCTATTGGACACACTAAGATGGCATATATACTCTAGAATTAGGGCATTATTGCCATTGTATACCAAGACAATGCACTCTCATAGAAAGGGCATGCACAGCTCTGGAATTTTCAGAAACAAACGATAAGTAATAAGTAAAACATCAGTACATTATACTCTTAACATCAAATACAGCAGTACTCCTTACATATCCCCCCCCCCCCACCCCCAGTAGAAGTTTTTCGAAAATGGAGGAAAAATTTTTTGAAATTCCGAAGGGAAATAATACATATCCCACAGAAATTTTGGCCTGCAACAAGATCCAAACAGAACAAATAATCGAAGAAAAATTCAGGAATGGTTTTCTCCTGACTATTGTGCTGTAATACAGCAGAAACGTCAAATAAATTTTTATCCCATCCATTCACTGAAAATTAAAATTTTTACGTTTTTGTTTATGTATGTGATATGCAGACAATGAAGATGTATAGAAATCAAATTTGCCATATATCTAGATTAAATAGCAACAAAAGTACTGAAATGCTTTTGTACAGACAGCCATGTAAAATGTGCCATGAAAGGTACATAATACAGCCTGTTTTAATGTCTACAGCATAAAGTGCACTTTAATCCTATTACTGTTAATGCATTTCACGTAATTTAAAAAAGTTACATAACCCTTTTCCATGCTTCCCTGATTGTCTTACACTCTACCTGAATGGCCACAGCAATAACTACTGGTATTTGTTCCGTTTCTGAGTAGAAAGCACAAAACACAAGCCACACTAACTTCCTCCAGGCAACATCCGCCACCCACCAAATAATAGGATTTTTTTTACTGTTGTTGTGTTGCGGTTTGATGCTGCAAACTGTGTCGCTCCCTTGTGTCGTCGTGATGGTCGTCGCAAACAACTACAATACAAGATGATGCAGAACTCCTCTTCTTGCCTCGAACTACCGCAATACCAGATGCCATAGATTTCCCTTTCACACACAAGCTGTTGTCTACAACACTTTCTTATCATTCTCCCCTCATTTAGACTCGGCGCACTATTGTTCAAAACTTATTATTGTATACCGCCTCCGTGCTCTTATTCACCGAAAAAGCAATAGTTCACGTAAAATATGCCAAATATAATATTTCTGTGGCATTGTGATAACAAAATATAAACTGCATCCTGTCGTGGATACAAATGTAATATGTCTGTCCCTGTCTCTTTATTTTTGATAATGTATATTTTTAGCTATAGAATTCAAGATTGGTGGCTTTGCTGGGAGATCACGCATCATTATGAAACGTGCATAATACGAATATGTATGTCTCTTACTTTGCAAATATTAAAATTATTTAATTAAAGAATGAAAAATGTCACTTTGAAACTATAATAGTACAAGCCAAATTACTTTGGTTCATCGCTCCTTTTGATTGTAACACACTTTCCTAACAATGCCTGTGCTCGTTCAGTATCACTTAATAGCTATGTCTGTTTTACAGTCAGACTGAAATAATCGTTCCTACTTCGCATTTCGTCAACATGAATGCACTGATCGCAAAAGCCTTTTCATTTACTTTCTACTATCAGTATGTTTCTTCATGACCATGAGTGATTCTCAGATGTGACACTGTATCAATCATAAATCTCTTGACTAACCCCACACCCCTTTCTGCAAAATAATTAAAGCATTTTTCTTCTACAAACCATCGCAACACTTTTAACTATTAATTCCATTTTCTATCAAATTCTGCACATTTCTTATCCAGCAACGCACTACCACTTCGCAGGGAAGCTTAACACCGTCTCTTCTGCACACGCCAGTATATCGCATGACTACTAGCTCTGGGGCATTGTTGTTATCATGCAGCAAGACAATACTCCCTCATAGATAGGGCGCGCTCGGCTCCTAAAGTTCAAGGAGCCAGCGTTGTTTATACGTTATGCTGTGAAAGATAGCAGAACTCCTTACACATTCCTTATTAAGTCGTAAATTTTGGGGTTACATTTTGCTGAAAACTTTAAATTAATTACGAAATCTTGGATAAGATATCAATAAGAACAATAACCTTTTTTTTCAAAATTTTAAAATATAAATTGTATGAGTAGATTACAGTATTTTCAAAAGGTCAGCATAAAGTACCCCCCGCCATAGAGATTGTGAAGGTTAATTAACCAGCTGTCCCAACCTGCTAGTTACATCCCCCCCCCCACCTCCCTTTACAATCACAAACATATAAAATATGTCAAAGATTGTGCAATCATGATGATGCTCCTGTTATGAACTTTAATTCAATTCATCATCCCATTTTAATGATAAAAACTAATATTTAACGAAGTTTGTCATTTTTGCTTTAGACATAACATCACAGTCAGAGTTTTGTCAATACCTGTGAAGTAATTTTTTTTCAATAATAAACATATATATTTTGTGAATGAGTTTTGCTAATAAATTAGTGTTTTGTAATTATATTGATGTTTTAACTAAATGTTTTACAAGTTTTTTCTGCGCAAGATCGGTGTAATGACTTCTTGATAATATTTATTTAATACAGGCTCATTCCATGAGTGATATTTCCCAAGTTTTGTAAGTCCTCATAACAAATAGTATCGAAATAGCATCGGTGTCAGGCTGCAAAGTAATGTGTTAATGTAATCATAATCTTTAATTTCGGAGGTGATTGGACTAACATTTCAAGCTTGGCCTTTCTTAAGTGACTAGACTAAAATTTAATATTTGGCCTTTCTTGTCAGCTATATAAGTGACTGGACTAACATTTAAAGTTCGGCCTTTCTTGGCAGGTAATATATATATATATATATATATATAAGTGACATATTCTGCTAGCATTAATATTACACAAGCACACACACACACAAACAGAGAGAGAGAGAGAGAGAGTTTATAAGGTGCTTGTCTGCCCAATTCTTGAAGATCGTTCATCTATCTGGGATCCCTATCAGGTAGAGCTGATAGAGGAGATAGAGAAGATCCAACAAAGAGCGGCGCGTTTCGTCACGTGATCGTTTATCTGGCGAGAGAGTGTTATGGATATGCTAAACAAACTCCACTGGCAGACGTTACAAGAGAGGCGTTGTGCATCATGGAGAGATTTCCTATTCAAATTTCGGGACAGCACTTTTCAGGAGTCGGGCAGCATATTATTTCCCCTCACATACATCTCACATATTGACCACGAGGCGAAAATTCAAGAAATTAGAGCCAATCCAGAGGCTTACCAACATCGTCCTACCCACACACTATTCGCGAGTGGAACAGGGATGGAGGGATCAGATAGTGGTACTGAAAGTACCCTCCACCACGCACCATTAGGTGGCTTGTGGAGTATGATGTAGATGTAGACTGAACATTCACGATAGCAATCTTTCAGAATGGGATTTATAGAGTTCAGTATGCAACTGGATGAATGAATATCACCATAAACTCAGCTACATAACTAAGTAATCAGGTTATCATCAACTTCTTTGCTTTTGATGGTTTATCAACAACTGAAATTCAATTAACTACTTATAAGTATACTGCTTCCTAATTTTCCAGTTAAGATTTTATCAGCTGAATTCAAATATGGTCTTGTAGAGCATCCTAAAACAATAACCAAACATGAATACGTCAAGGAAGTTCTCTGTTTGGTAGTGACAGAATGTTCTATAGTTAAAGATATGTGAAAGATCTATGGCATATCAAAAGAAAATTAAGATTCGTTTTACATGCAAAATTTACTATGTAAACTTTTTGTGCAGAATTTATGATACTTTTTTTTATTATGACCAAAACTGAGAGTGAATACAAATTTCTTAGTAGTGTTCCATTCATTTTAAAAGACTCTGTGACATGGGTCCATCACATTATCAAAACATCTATCTTAGCTTAGATCCCATTGAATTCTGTCTCTTTCCACAGTTAAAGAAATCAGTGGTTTGCAAATGTGATGAATCCAAAGATTTAATTATAGAAAGTGTAGATGGCCAAAATATTTGATGAGGCAAATATCCACAGCGAGCTTCAAAACTGGTCTTGCAATAAATAAGAAATTACTGGTATTGAAAGGGGATTTTTTAGTTCTGTTAAGTGTAGACGGGTATTTTACAGACCTCTCAGAATTGCACTTCTGCCAATTGAATCAACTCAACATATTAAAGTTGTTAAAAGAGAGATCACATTCAAAATCGAATTCATTTTTACCTAAAAAATATTCTTTCACAGCAAGAAAGAAATTTTCATCTCATAATTTTAAATCAGAACATGTAAAACGGTATATTTTGCACAACCCTTGCAGTACAAACAGCCAGTCATCATCTGTCACATAAAGACATTATAACTGCATTATTACCATAAATGTGGAAAATTGTCCATTTCTTCCCTTTTTTGTATGTACATTTTGGATCTTCTTTACATTCCATTTCCACTATGATTTCTCACCTGTAGACATCAGTTACATATTAATCTATGTTTTTATTTTCAGGAACTAAACTGAGGATATATTGTGAGACAATGTTTTCATGTATGCACATTTTCACTAAAACACATTTTTATGGAATTATTCCACATAGACTGCCAACAACAATTTTTTTGACAATGATGATCCACTTCAGTCAACTGTCAACCATGATATTTATTGGTGAAATTTGCTCACTGACAGAAATAGTAAATCATAGTATGTCCAAATATGCCAGAAGTGTTATTAGTTTAAAGGTAAGTCATCTTCAACTAATAAAACTAACAACCCAGTAGCTTCCCTACTTTCATTGTACAGATTTATTTGCCCATGTAACAAAATAAACTGCTTTCACAAGTCCCATATCCTATATTTTTAAGAAAACCCTCAACAAAATATTTATCGTTTATGTATCTGAATTGATTCTAAATGTTGTATGATAACGTTGTTTTTTAGCTTCTCCCTCTCTAATTAAACTCTAAGACAAAAAAAGTTATACAAATGGGTAACAAATTAATACATACAGGTATTGACAGAAAACGCAAAACCGTAAACCTTGGGGGCAGATTGATGAATGTGTGACACTGTTGCGCAATTTCACTGTGCTGTTGACTAGGAGAGTAAACAGGGGATATGTCGATAGGAAGCTATCAGTCTTTGTGAATTTTGTTCTGTGTACTCAGTTTGGCAGTAGCTGTGCCTCACAGACAGTTGCATAAACAATATATGAGGATGTCAGCTTTTGTAAGAGGACGTGTATTTGGCCTCACGAAAGCCTGTTGGAGTAATTGGCGAACTACTCGACCTATGAATATAAGCAATGCCACTTTTCCACATTTTTTGGAGGAATGGGTGAAACATGGCTGAACACAGTGTCAAGAAGGAAGCGGTCGAAACACAGTGTCAAGAAGGAAGCGGTCGACCTAGTGAGACAACAGAACGTGAGGAGTGATCAGTCGTCACAGAGGCACTCATAACCCCAGATTCATCATCATCGATCCTACATGCAACTGGTGCTTTAGTGACCACAAGGACCATTAATTGAAGGCTCACAGAAAGGACGCTGAGCTCATGACACTTCTTGTACCAACTACCATTGACTTGTATGGCAACAAGCCCATTTGTAGTGGTGTGTGGCACATTCGGCCTGAACTCTCATTCACTGGGGCATAATCGTCTTCAGTGATGAGTCCAGCTTCGAACTCAGCCATGATGACCAAGGAAAATGAGTCTGGGGACCTCCAGGAGATGGTGGGATACCAGTCTCATTGTCACCCACCATATGGACCGAAAAATAGCAGTGATAGTCTTGGGTGCCATTTTGTTTCTTAGCAGGACCGCTTTCGATGTCATCCACGGCACTCGTACAGCACAGAAGCACGCTGATAATGTTCTAAGCCTGGTTTGATACCCTTTGTGGCAATCCATCGTGGGATTACATTTCAATAAGATAAAACCTGCCCGCACACAGCGAGCATTTCTACTGCTTGTATTCATGTTAGCACAATCCTACTTTTGGCAGCAAGATCATCAGATCTCTCCCAAACTGAGAACGTTTGGGGCATTATGGGCTGGGCCCTCGAATCAGTTAGGGATGTTGGCGATCTAACGCTCCAATTGGACAGAATTTGGCACTATATCCCTCAGGAGGTCATCCAACAACTCTTATCAATCAGTGCCACGTCGAACAACTGACTGCATAAGAGCCACAGATGGACCAACATATTACTGACTTGTTCAATTTCTGAAGCTCTTCCTCTTGAATAGATCATCCAATTTTTCTGAAATTCTAAGTCCACTATATGCACTATCTGGCAACATTGTAGGAAACAGAAGTGTCTGGAGTAAATACTGTCATTCTTTGCAAGCCGTGACAGAGCTGTATTTGCTCGTGGTCTAATGGAAAACGTCCAGCATTGTAGAAACAAAGTAACGAGTTCGAGATTCCTCAGTGCCTTGCCTTTTTTATTTATTTGTTTTTTAATCGTATTTTGGATGTCTGCTAAAGTTATGTCTGATTGAACCTCAAAGATAATTCGCTTCACTGTCTAACCCACCAGTAACAGCAAAAACTTCCAGAAACGGTTCCATCAGACAGCTCGTGGCTGCCTTAAGGTCAGAACAGATCGCATTCTAGAGTTCCTTTGGTCCACAGCGGTCACCGGTCACCGGCTACCGGCCATACGCTACCTGTCGCCTTATGCCAGGACCAAGCGAAAACGGTGCTGCGCTACAACTTGCCGTTTAGGTATTTATCTTCCAGTTACATACTGCATTTTGCGTGCTTGAAACTTATGAACATTGTTCAAGAGTTGTAAAACTGAATCGCAAGTGGAAAAAGGTCTAATATTTGAGACGTTGTATTCACTATGGATTTAATAGAAGGCTGGAGGCAAACATAGCCAGCTCGGAACCTTTTTATTGTTCGAGGGGTGAGGGCGTTTGGGATTCAGTTGTACTACTAGCAGGAAGAATACCAGCCAATGTGTTCCTTGAATTGCCTATAAAGTAACTATAGATTCTGCGTCGGCAATGCAGCTGCTGAGGGGCAGAATACCAATAGTATAAATCACTGAGTCGTATTCGAATTTCTGTAAATAGCTTTAGGGACTAGACCAAGTTACTAATAATATTCAGGTGCACTGACTGCAAACTAAACATCGTAAATCAATAATTGTTTCAATTATTTGTGTATTTTTGTCTCAAGAATACAGAAAACCAAAATCACATCAAAAGACATGATTCTCATTTTTGGAGCATAGCCAGTGTTGATACTATCAATTTTATGAGGACGAAACACATCTTTTTTTTAAATTATAGGCTCAGAAAACATTTTTCTTGGGACTGTTGTCACTAGCGCTGTCTCATAAGACAGTAATGAAGAGGCATTAACTGCAAAACATAAACACCCACAGGGAGACTCCGCAAGCTACGAATGAGAAAGTTCCAATCAAGGAAGGCTGGTGTACAGGAAACCACACTCATTGATAGAAAATATGGGCTCAGAAAGCCGTTAAAAATTTAAAACATGAAACTGCATCATAAACACCAATAGCAAGTGTATTTCTTCCCACAAGATCGGTTTTTGGCAATCTTTCCCATACACATTGGTTAAAGCTTTCATTTGGGTTTTGGGTACCACCATGAAGGCATTTCTTCAGTAAGTTTTCATTTGCAAGGTTCCTGAATATAGGATTGATGGCTTCCATTACAGCAGTTGGTAGAGAATTCCTATGATGATATTCTTCACCACCAGCATTTGATCTTTGATAGCCACACCATGATTCACTTCCTTTTGGGCATAAGTTATGGATAGAGTTATTGTCTGTGGACATTTTGTGGAAGTATAAGGCCCAAACTGTTTGTTTCATATTTTTCAAGTCCCCTGTGTTCCTTCTTATTGCCATTCTACATTCGTCAGTCGCCCTCTCCCTTTTATTCCCTTCCCATCAGATAATTTTTTCCTGACAAATCTTGTCTCAGTCTTCTAAGTCTAGTGCCAAGTCTTTTCTGTACATGTCCCACACATTCTAACTTCTGCACAATGGTCTCAGCTCCTAATGGTGCACACTTTTGAATCTCAAGGAAAGCTTTACTGTCACCATCACCAAGGTACTTCACATAATGCAGGCCACGGGAGCCAACAATTCTGGTAAACAAGGTTACAACTCCCTGCACTTCCATACCTCCACTTGAGCCTTTATAGTTCATATTACATACATGATCTGCTATCCCTTTCACACAACTATGACAAAATTTGCTCAGCACTTCAACATCTAGTACCTTACCAGTGTCAATACATGTTGCTGTTACATCACCATTCAATGAAGTGTGCCCTCTTTTTTGTCAGGTACCATCAAAAGCAGCCACTATGTCCCTGTCACCATCATTTTCGACAATAGATTTCTTCTGCAGCACTTTTCATTGAACATTCTGCAACTTCTTTTACAGCCTCAATCAGTAAGCCATAATACCTCTCAAACTTTGCTGGAGGAGGAGAAAGATTCATCACTGCATGAAGTGTTCTTGCTGCCTTCTGTCCCCTAGCAATACAGTGCATGCCATATGCTGCCCTCAAATTCACATCATAACCTTTGTTTGCGATTTTAGATGTCATGCAAGACGCACCAACGTTGCATTTGCTGCAAGATACAGATGTAGAGTTCGTTAGGCAATGTCCTTCCAATGCACTCAGCAAGTCTTCACAAAGAACACACTGAACAACTCAATGTCATATCTGTTGAATATTTAGTTTTGGGTATTAATTACAGTACTTAACATCAACGATCAATATTAACATGAAACCGTTCGTTCATAGCCTCCATTTGCATTAGCACGAAAAGTCTAGAGCAGGATTGTTTTCCTGGCTCTGAGCCACGGTTGGTTTGTGAACTGCCTTACTGTGTATCTGTAGCACGTGAGTACAGTTTTGTACGGTGTTACTATGTTGCGGTAGGGCTGGAGTCCGTGCGATAATATGCCACAAACGAACACAAAACAACATAGCAAAATGAAAATTATGTCGAAGATCACAGCACCACACTGCATGCCTTTCAAAACACAGAACAAACAAAACCAGCAATCAAAACAATGCATGTCGATAGCAGCAGAGAAAGTATCGATATCGATAGTCCTTTGTTTCACGTATGACTATCTTTGGCACAAATATTACATTCTAATTCTACAGAGCGAAATACACTTAGGTATGACAGAAGAATGCTGTGCAGAGGGGCATGGCGTTGCACCCTTATACAGTCAAGAGCAAATTATGTACCTTATAACTCCCCAAATATATATGTTTTATACGTCAAATTATTCAGGAAGATGTGCCCTACACAATAAGCATATTTTTGAAAAATCAATTTTTTTTTAAATTTTTGACATCCTACCCCCCTTAAAAAACTGAACGAGGAGCAGAAAATATGCTGGTTGTACGCTCTTACTTGGCCCCTTTGAGGTCGATGGAAGTTGGCTGACTTCGACCCGTTCAGGAATGATGCTCGTTGCCAACCTTAGCTATAAGAGTATCGTTCGGCGTAAAGATAAAGTAGGCATTGCGGATATGGTTGCCATATGTAGTGGGGACCTCAGCGGCACACACTGAGATGACGGTGTACAAAGGACGTAAAAAATTCATGTATTATAAGTTCTTTTTTAGAACACAATTACATGGAACTTGTTGCCGCTGAAATAGTTGGCACACTATGTTTTCGAGAAGATTTCACCTTTTTCAGCTAACAGATGGCGTTACTTCGGTTCTTGAGACAAGCTAGTAGCAGTATTTTGCAAAATAGGTATAAAATTGGGTATTGTTGGGATGTCGGGAAAAGAAAGTCCACAACAGCGACGGTTCCGATGTATCGGAACGGATGGCAACCCTATCTGTGAATAGAGTGTTGCTCTGTGTGCGTTGTTGCACGTATCGACTCGCCATAAGCTTGCGTGTCGCTTCTGCGACACAGTATTCTATTACAGTTCGTTTATTTTAGGCCTACACGTTAAAAGCTGCCTGCTCTTGTCTCATCAGTGTGCCAGGAGGCTAGCGCAAGCTTCCGTTCCCAGCATTCTCCACACAGGGGCCAAGCAAAAGTGTGCGATCTACAGAAATTTTCTCGAGTTCTTGTAGTTTGATTTTAATTAATTCCTGACAGTCGCACACTACCTGGTCCTTTCAGCTGCCAGAATATTCAGATGTATATTATCAAAGTTTGATTGCTGTAACACTCCAATGCCTTAAGCAAGTCTCCATTTTGGGTCGAATATTATTATGAATGCAACGTTAATTTGACTTTCAGTCCATCTCCAGACGACTTGTAACAACAACGACGCTGTACTACTTACATATAAGTAAATTTTTTTTTCCATCTGATTTTTCGAGAAACTAGTGTAATTGATGGTCTGATTTCATTTCTTTTTTGTTTCATGTCATTGTGTTAAGAAAACTGTAAACAAATTTCAATGTGAATATTAATGTGTATGTCAAATGTCAAGTAATAGTGTAATATAATTAAAATATAACAAATGTTGAAACTGTTGTAAGATGTTTTAAAATTGTAACTGTGCATCTGGTCCATACGTAGGCAATGTGTTAGGATATGTAGCGTGCAAAACCTCGGGTGAATACCCTGTCTGTAAGGGAGCGGTAAAAGGTGGATGGCAGGCGAGCGCGGGAAAATGCGCACGGGCACTGCACGGCACAACCGGCTCAGCAGTAGTAGTTAGTTGGAGTTTGACACTGGTTTGAGCAACACCTTCTGGAGCGAGGAGGCTCTCCTGGAAGACGTAGCTTCACTGAGCCTCGGGTATGCCGTTCCAACGCCCACACAGCATGGCAGAAGTCCATAGGCACTAAATGGAAAAGTATTGCGACGTGTTTAAAGAACTGTTTTGTTAATGAACCAGTAAATGAATAATGAAGGTCTAACGAAGTTGAAAGATAACTTTAATATTGATATAGTAATGAAGTTTAATTATTCCGAGACAGATATAAAGGTATTTAAATGAGCAGGAAATAAGATGAAAAGAATAGTAACTTATATACTGGAAATCTTGAACGCATAATAAATTCAGTAATCAATTTTTTTAATACAGTGATCATAACAGTTTCAGGAACCCTTCCCCTCCTTTTATTCATTTGAATTCTGAAGTGTTCTAAATTGGTTTGATCAGTAAAAATTAAAGTCAATATAAAAGTCAAAATTTGTCAGTGTTTTATCTTTATCAAAATTGACATTTTGTGTGTGGCTCGAAAGTGCTATTTCTAGGGTAACCTATGCCCGATTTTAATCAGATTAATAGACAGTATAAAGTTTTGTAGTATACATTGTAGTGTGGTGTTATGTATTTATGGGTTTTCCACATCAGTACAGAACGTGAAACTATCAGTTCAATAGATTTTCTGGTTCTAAAATTCTACTATATTATGCAGTGTTAGTACTTGTTGTTTTGCATGAATACCTACCAACTTGTACAGGGAAGAAACTCAGTTAATGCCTAATTAGGCTGGCGACCGTATTATTATTAAATTGGTAGCATCTTCAGTGTTGCTTTTGGTCCATCCTGACGTGTAGTTGCATTTCAGACTTGCTTGACGGATCATTGTTATTACAGAGTGTGTGTAAGTCTGATTTGCCACCATTCAGGTACACGCGGTCGATATCTGTAAGAAAATCCTTTCTCATAAGGTGAGTTCCTCTCACTTACCATAGTACAGGCTTTAATGAGTATTGTGTGCCCCACGCGCACATTACAGACTCACAGAATGATGTCTGAAATATTCTGACAGTCGTGTTGACTTTCGCTTGAGCTCTGGAAAGAGTTGTGGCGTCCGGCAGTCAGTGGTGAATGCAGATGTGTGAAAGATCTTCGCTGCGGTAAGGAGTACTCCGCTTTGCTGCACATTCCCCATACCGTAGTTAGTAAATAACAAAAGGTTCAGTGTGCTGACAGACCCAGTGTCCACAGGTCCTTAAATAAGAATCAGTGAGCAGTAGTAATGCATGAAAGGAAACAGCCTGTTGGATGAAACGCTCCCGATTTCTGCAACGTTTCTGACTTGGACTACACTACGAATGTCCTGTCACATTATGCTTCAAGATCCTAAAAGTTTAACTTTCTCATTCCATACTAAAACAAGTGGAATGAGATGAGAGGAAGAAATGAATTATATGCTCCTGAGAAAAGTTGTTACTTGTGTACTACTACAAAGTGCAGAAAAGTTCCTTATTTCTTTTTTGTATGATGTGTAAATTTTGGTACCACCCCTTCTTGCTTTTTCTTAGGATCAAAAGAGAGTGGACAATCTGTCACTGGTCAGTGCTCTGGTGACCAATTTCGTTTGCTGGTTCCACTTGCTTCATTGAATCTGAGTTTCTCGTTGGCTACTCGACGAATGAGCAGAGCCTAGATGATGTCTTTCTGTTTATATCACAGTGTAGTCGGTGTGTCATTCTACATAAACGAATTGGACACTGCTGATTGCTACATTTCTCATGAGTCACGACCCCAAGAACGCTCTCTATCTATGGTAAATATATTTTACACGTAAAACACCCTCCAAGAATTTTGTGAATGTAACATGCAGGACACAGGCTGAATAAAAATTAATTTTTGTAACTTGCCATTGCATTAAAATATTTCACAGTGGCATTAAATGCAATTTTTAGTGTTGCCTGTCTTTTGAATCTTAATGGCATCTGTTTATACAACGCGTAAACGTGAACAAATGCAAATCAGACAGATGTGCAGACACACACACACACACACACACACACACACACACAGTCACTGCGTCCAGTGTGACTGACGACCAATGTCTGTTCGGCAATCCATTCCTTAGTTGCCATCAACTGGGTGAATTTCTCAGCTTCCTGGCAGTGCAGGAACCGTGAGGATGAGACGTTCTGGCCCTGAAACCAATACTGAATAGCTCTGCTCTGATGGATGCGGCTATGGTGCTGTAAATAAATTGTTATCTATTTATTTCATCTATCTGCATTTAAAAGTGTATTTCTAACTGGCACACTGTATCACCAGTTTCTGTTGCATTTCATAATGCAGATACTGTCAAAGCTGAGAGTTCTGGATTAAACAGTACGATGAGGAAATTGGTTTACCGAGTCCATGATATGATGAGAGTCGTAGCTTGCTGAGAGCCAGTTAAGACAAAACGGCTGACTGATATGATATCGAACTGAGAAATGTAAAACATTAGACGATTTTAATCTCTGCGTGACAACAATACTGTGCAAAAAGAGACCCTCGATGTAGTAACAAGCAGAAACTTTACAAAACATTTTGAGGAATATGACTTAGCAGTTGCAAATTCACGAAAAAGATTAAAGAGATAAACATAAATCCGAAAATGTCCGATACTAAAGCTAACCAAAGCTCTTCAACTATGTTGGAAGATGCTTAACAGATGTTAATAAAAGAGTAACAAAACAAGCATTTATGGTTAAGAAAGTCAAACAGTATAACATATCAGAAAAAATACATAGCTCTAATGCAAAATAAAAAGTACACGATTTATATCACTACGAACCCTCAGGAATGAAGCAAAAAATCGGCTGAAAGCAACAGTAATGTACATTCAGAAGACAAAGTCTAGAACAGGAGTCTAGATCAAAACAATAAACATCTGAAAGCTCTATGTCGAACAGAGAAGACAAAATGAACACAAAAAAGGAAGATGCAATTCATTCCGTATACCCTTAAACAAATCACTCTCCCTATCACTCAGCTTAGAACAATATATGAAGTTAGAAGCTATACAGGTAATAGAGGAAACTACTTTCAGGGCATCGTGCTCAGAACGAAATGCAACAACAATGTTGGGGACATCAGGAGAATACCAAACGACAAAGTAGGATGGTTGCTTCGAAAAGTTGTAATCTCTAGGATACAAATAGGTGAATATTTGAAAACTCTCAAGAAATTTTTGCGCTATTTGCTATTCATATCTGCAGGAAATTGATCTCTGCTTGAAGATACAAAAGAACGACACTTGCTTTCATTATGTATTCTATAATATTAACATAGGTCTCTCCGTTGTGGTGCCCTCAATTTTCCACAGGTGCCCTGCTCATCGAGCCCAGATGTAACCTCAAAAGTCAGCAGGAAAGCGACCACTTTTCTCCATTTCCACGAGATACTTCGGACTGAAGAGCTCTCCCCATGACCGATACACCTGGTAATATCAGAACTGTTTGCCTGTTAAGAAAACCGCTCACAAATTCATTTATTTTACAAATGCAAAATGCAACACGAACAATTTTATAACAAGGCAAACATTTTATAGCGGGTGTTCTTCGCTACGTTAACGTAAAGCCAATTTCATTTAAAACATTTGCATTTACGAGACTATATACTATCAATTTATTGATATCTCGCCTGATCTGCGGCATCGGTAACGTCAGAAAATATTTCCTGCTCAGAAAATATAACACTGCTTTAAAGTCAAACGCTCCTCCACAAAAGTCAAGCGGTCGATTTTCTGATAAAGAGTCAAGCATTGCTTTATATCAGCTCTTCGGCATAAAATCATTTTATCGTTCAGTCTCCTTCTCACAGTTCTTGCACTTCCAGGAAACTGAGAAATCTATCTCTTTTGACGCCAACTGAGAAATGGGTTGACACTGAGTGGTCGAAGGCTCCAAGCTCTCAACTGATACACATCCACTGAGCGGAAAGTTACGTGTTTATCTTTTTCTGTGTTTCCAAGCAGTACATTTATTAAATTTCATGCGTGTTTCTCTGTTTAAGAGGTATAATCTCGCGTTTTTGTATGTTTAAATTCATTCAGTCTGAAGCGCTCACTGAACAGCCAACTGAGTAGCTCATTAACGCTTCAGCATCCACCAGGTCACACATCAGAAGGGTAGCTAGTTGCATGTCTAGGACTGTCTGCTTTTATAGTCACTTCTTCAGTTAGTCTTGCTAGGATGACTACGATCTGTGAATGCTGTGTGTGGATGCAGGAGAAGCTGACCGCAGTTCGCCTATAGCTGGATGTACTTTTGGCTATGGTCACTCACTTTCAGGCTGCTGCCTTGGAGTGTAGCAGTGGCGGAGTGTCAGACGCGTCGCATGGAGCACCTCAGGTGTCACTTGTTGTGCCCACGGGCTCTGGGTCTGAAGCAGCTCCTAGTGCACCCAGTGCTGTGAATCTGCCCTCAAAACAGCGTGAGTGGCGGGTGGTAACAGGTTTGCGTCGCTCAAGGCGGAGGGCCAATGTGGAGACTGGTCATCTGGCCTCATCCAGTCACCCTATGAGTGGAGATCCGGCCAAGACACTTCGACTCAGACGATTTTGCCAGTAAACTGTCAAACTATTCGTAATAAAGTTATAGGATTTATTGCCCTGCAGGAAAGTTCTCCAGCTCAATTTATTCTTGGGACCGACAGCTGATTGAAACCCGAAGTGGAAAGCTCTGAGATATTCAGTGAGTCGTGGAACGTATATTGGAAAGACAGATTAGAACCATAGGAGGGGAAGCGTTCATTGCAGTTGACAAAAACATTGTCCCTAGTGAGGCCCAAGTTGAGTGTGTTAGTGAAGTTATCTGGTCGCGTATAACAGGTGTGGGTGAAACCTAGTTAATTGTTGGTTTTTTTTACTGATCACCCGATTCTGCTGTGACAGTTATAGAATGATTCAAAGAATGTCTACGGCCAATTCGCGGAAATACCCAGATCACGCTATACTGGTTGGAGGAGACTTTAACCTGCCGAGTATAGACTGGGATGTCTGTGGATTCATTGCAGGGGTACAGACAGACAGTCATGAAAAATATTATCGACAATGTCTGTATAGAAACGGGGATTAGTGATCATTATATCATTATAGCAACTATGAATACGAAAATTAATAAAAATCATTCAAGAAGGCTAGAAGAGTGTTTCTGCTAGATAGAGCAGATAAGCAGTTGTTAACAACTCACTTAGACAGTAAACTGGCTTCACATAGTTCAATAAGATGGATGTAGATGAATTATGGGCAAAGTTTAAGCAGACTGTAGATGGTGATCTTGAGAGTTGTGTGCCTAGTAAGTGGATAAAGGATGGAAAGACCCACTATGGTTTAATAACGATATTCGGTGGATGTTGAGGAAGCATATGCTGTTGCACTCCCGGTTCAAAAGGGAACACATGAATGACGACAAGCGAAGGTCAGTAAAGATTCGTGCGTCTGTGAAAAGATCTATGCGCGGAGCCTACAACTACCACCGTCACACCTTAGCAAAAAATCTGGCAGAGAACCCGTGAAAATCCTGGTCTTAATGTAAAATCGCTAAGCGGGTTAAGACTTCCATTCAGTCCCTTGTTGACCAGTCTGCTGTGGCAGTTAATATAGCAAAACGAAAGCTGTAGTTTTAAATTTCACGTTAAGGAAATCGTTAACACAGGAGAATCGTACAAACATACCGTCATTTGGCCATCGGACAGATTCCCGTATGCACGATAGTAATAAGCATACCTGGCATAGAGAACCAATTGAAAGATTTGAAAACAAATAAATCACCATGTCCAGATGGAATCCCAGTTCGATTTTACAAAGAATACTCTACGGTGTTGGTCCCTTACCGAGCTTGCAGTTATTGTGAATCTCCCGCCCAGCACAAAATCCCAAGCGACTGGTAAAAGCACAGGTGACTCCAGTATATAAGAAAGGTTAAAGAATGGACACTTCTGTTTACTGCAGAATCCTTGAACATATCCTCAGTTCGAATATAATGAACTTTCTTGAGACTGAGAAGCTTACGTGCAAGAATCAGTATGGTTTTAGAAAGCATCGTTCGTATGAAACACATCTTGCCCTTTTGTCGCACGATATACTGAGAACTATCGATGAAGGACAAGAGGCAGCTTCTATATTTCTAGATTTCCACAAAGCATTCGACACGGTGCCGATAGCACTCTGTTAACGAAGATACGAGTATAAGCTGACAGATATATCAGTGGCTCGAAGACTTCTTAAGTAATAGAACCCAGTGTGTTGTCCTCGACGGCGAGTGTTCATCAGAGACAAGAGTATCGTCAGGAGTGCCCCAGGGAAGTGTGGTAGGACCACTGTTGTTCTCTATATACATAAATGATTTGGCCGACAGGGTGGACAGCAATCTGCGGTTGGTTGTTGATGCCGTGCTCTTGTTTGTTGACGATGCCGTGGTGTACAGTAGGATATCGAACTTGAGTGACTGTAGGAAGATGCAAGACGACTTAGACAAAAGTTCCGGTTGGTGTGATGAATAGCAGCTAGCCCTAAATGTGGAAAAATATAAGTTAATACGGATCAGTAGGAAGAAGAAACCTGTAATGTTCGGATTCAGTATCACCGGTGGCATTCTTGACACGGCCAAGTCGTTTAAATATCTGGGCATAATGTTGCTAAGCGATATGAGGTCAAACGAAGATGTGAGAATTGTTGTGGGGAAGGAGAATAGTCAGCTTCGGTTTATTGGGAGAATTTTAGGAAAGAGTGGTTCATCTGCTAAGGATACTGCATGTAGGACGCTGTTGCGACCTATTCTTGAGTACTACACGAGTGTTTGGGATTCGTACCAGGAAGACATCGATGCAATTCAGAGGCGGGCTGCTAGATCTGTTACCCGTAGGTTCGAACAACACGTAAGTGTTGTGGAGATGATTCAGGAACTCAAATGGGATACCCTGAAGGGAAGCCGACGTTCTTTTCGAGAAACACTATTGAGTAAATTTAGAGAACCGGCGTTTGAAGCAGACTACCGAACGATTCTACTGCGTAAGGACCACGAAGATAAGATACGAGAAATTAGGGCTCATACGGAGGCATTGCGGCGGCGAGGTTCTTTCTGTCCCTTTACGACAAACCTGAACCTACCTGTGAATATTGTCTCAGCAGATCATCAGTGGGAAAGCCGAGTGAAACCTACTGTACTTCGACGTGAACCAGGCTCCAATTTCAGTCGCTAATCTACGTTTCGGGAGAAAGTTTCACAAGAAATGAAAGGTTGGAAATTTTGTCCTCAGTTAATATATTCTGAAACTTAGGTGAACAAGTATCACTGCCAAGCCCGTGCTAGTCTTAACGCAGTCACTCACAATCCCTTTCACTCATGTTAGCAAGTTTATAGTGTTGCATTTCCCGAAAACGTAATAGCTTCAAAAAAACTGATTGTTTTTGATTAAGAATGCTCGCCAGATATTAAGTCTGCCGGTACCAAATGCAGTCACAGTTTTCAGCCACCGACCTGCTCAATACGCCACGCGGAATATATGTTTTTCTCGTCACAAAATTCACTTAAAATTTCGAAATTTCTACACGCCCATCGGAATAATTATGCCGTCACCTTACCACACTTTTGATGTATGAAAGACTGCTAGATCGGGCAACTTATCGTTTCCATCGGAACTACTACTACACACGTCCGAACTGTTTCATGGCTAGGCTCCCACTCTTCTCTAGAATACTCAAAATATTTAATGGTAAAAAAACACATTTCCTATAAAGCAATTATTTACAAACATTCTTATAGCACATAGTTACCACTTTTTATGTAGTGTCTCTTTTCATTACTTCTTCCTCATAGTTTCACCACTATGTAACAAAAATCAATAATTTTATTTACAAAATATACATATATTCTCCACATTCATTCATACTCTACTCGTAAAGAATATTCTTCACCTAGATCTCCTTTACTAACTGGCCTTGTCATGTCCGGTTACTCTCATTTTTGTACATGTCACTCAGCCTTCAATCACAAACTGACCCCCATCTCTCTCACCACAAAACTTACTTCATCTTAATCCCATGACTCCATCTTACACCTACAAACACACCTTCCCTGATAGAGGAGAATATTACAGAAGATAGATTCAGCTCAGAATGATTAGAAGAGGAAGACTGGCAATACGAAAAGAAAGTATTTTTATGATCTAGTAACACTTCTCTTAACCGGTCCCTTTGATCCTCCTCTAAATCTGGCACCTCTTTCACTTTTTGTTCTATTTTTTTCTTGTACCACCCTCATTTCCTCAGGGTCCACCCCCACATCATCTCCATACTCATTGTAATCTCCCAAATCCTCTGTCCTTCTACAGTATCTGACTAGTATACTGGCTACTTCTTCATTGATCACATAATCTTTTCGAAAAAATGGCACAGCCACATCTTTCCCATTTATCACACTTTCTTTAAAATTTTATCTCCCTTTGTAATGGTTAAAGAAATCTACACCAATCAACATTTTTATACACAGATCAGGAATTATAAGGAAGTTATGGAATACTTCCACTCCATTTATTTTGACTGGCAACAGAACTTCATGTCTAACAGGTTTTTTCACTTTTCCAGGAGCTACAATAATCTGTACCCCCATTACTGGCATAATTACAAGATCATTCCCTTTTTGCAATGATTCTAATCAACCTTTACTCACAGCAAATAAATCACCACCTGTATCTGCTAAACACTGTACCTCTTCATCACACACTTGCAGACTAATTATTGGTTGACTCAATATTTTCTTTTCCTTGCTAGTATCGGCACCCTCCTCCAACAAGTCGTTCACGACCTCTCTTCTATCGAAACCTTGCCTGTTTCCAGAAATTACACAGATTTTTGCAGAATCACCTTCACCACTTTTCTCCCTCATACTAAGTATTCTGTTCACTAGTGACAACTCAAAAACTCCCTTCTGGCGCTTCACCATTCTCCATTATAGCCTCTCTCTCTTCCCTTTCTCCACTACTAACTGGTCGACCCCCATTTTGGTCACCATCCTCCTGCTTCTCCCTAATAGCCTCACAAATATCGTCTTTCATAGACACTAATATTTCCTCCACACTAGCATCACTAATTTGCTGTAATTCTGCAGCCTCTATACTTTCTCCTTCCTCAGAACATGACTCGACTTCAACTTGGTTGCTAACCACTTTCTTGCAATCGGATTCTGTCACATCTCCCACTAATACACCATCCCTCTCGTCTGCAATACAGTGCTTAGCTTGTTTATGTCTATCCAAAAATTCCTTTAAACCTCCATTAAACGTACAGATTTTTACGTAGCTCGTTTCGTCTGTTGCTACTACCTTCTCCTGTACCTCCCTTACAGTCCCTGTCTGATTACTATTAACACATACAAAAGGTTTTGCTAGCGGGCTCAAACTACTACTTCCCGTTTGGTAAATGCTAGCCCTTTCACAGACGGCATTTAGTTTGACAGATTCTATAGTTCGGTATGCTTTCTTACGTTTACCCCTCTCTGCTGCTGCCTTTGCACAACATCATTCCCTCGCACTGGAAAATACGATCGATAATCGTGCACCTGTTCCCTATTACTTCGCCTATCATTTGCAGGATAGTGCCACCTCCCGGCACCTCTGCCCCTGCTATTTCCACTGAACACGCCAATTCTGTTAATGTTTACATTATGTCGCGCTCCTGCATCATTTGGTGGTCGGTCACTACGATTTGCATATTCCTCCTCATGCAATAACTTCTCAACCCTCTCCAAATGACTAATGAACTTACACACACCATCCCTCGGCGCTGAAATAAGTTTGTTCCGCCAGTGCATAGGCTGTTTACCTTCTAAACACACAACAATTTGCTTCGGCTCGATTTTGTTGTTTAAATATGACAAATTTGTCATCCACTTTAACGCGAACTATTTACACTTTCCCTTCTGGGATTAAACTTTTCCCCCGCCCAGAAGCTATTTAATAACTCCATATGTTTTTGCTTACCTCAATATTCTTTCAAAAATGCCTCTTTAAATTTATCCAAAGTATCGTACTGTTCAGTAGCAATAACCCTCCAAGTTCTGGCCTCTCTTAAGAATTTTGACGTAATAAAACCTATTTTTTGTTTGTCTGACCACAAACTAGGTAACACACCTTCAAAATAATTCCAAAATTCTTTTGGATTCACATTTCCTGTTGGATCAAAACGTAGAAACTGTCTGTTAGTGACATAAGAAATTTCAGATGATTCTACCACAAAACTACACCCACTACTGTTAACTCCATGTTTGAGGTTAGTTTCAACTTGGCATAGTCTACTGTCATGCTCATCCAACCTACTTTCCACCACTTCTACTTAGTTAGTTAGCTGAAGAACATTTTTTTCAGACTCATCCACTCGTTCTCACACAGTTTTTACTTCATTCATACATTTGTGAAATTCACAAGTGATTTTGCTGGCTAACACTTTGTGATCAGTTTCACATACAGATTCTACAGCCACTAATTTAACCCGTACTTTTTGTATACCTTCTTTAATTTCATCTCCTCTTTGTTTGTTTCAAATAGCAACTCTTTTCAAAGCCTCTGTTAATTCACCTTTTACAATGCTAACAGATCTTTTGCAATTATTCTCAACTTGAGAAATTTTGTCATCTACTTTATTTTCTAATGACTTCAATTCATTTTCCCACATTTCTTTTAAAACAGCAGTCTGCTTTTCCAGTTTTTCATTAAACCCACTATTAAGTTTACTAATTTTTTCATTAAAACCACTGTCAAGTTTACTAATTTTTTCATTAAAACCACTGTCAAGTTTTTCGAGTTTACTATTAATTTTTTCAGCCAAATTAGGTTTTCCTTGTATAGAGCCCATTAAAGCGGCAAACATTTCGTGCTTACTTCCTGGTTCCATTTTTGGCATCACTGTTTCTTATTTACCTTGTTCCACCAGAACTATACCAAATTTGGTATCCACATTTGACACGTTTGCCACATTTGATTCAGTAACATTACTAACACTATCATCACACAACTGATCGTTCCTGAGTTCATGCTTAATGTCACTTTTGGGGTTAGTATTATCCCCACTAGTTACATTGAAACCTTCCCGTCTCCCCTATACCTCTTTTGTTATAATAAACTTCCCTTTTACAATAACCTATGTAACCTTCCCTTAGGATTTCTATCTCTTGCTTAATAATAACAAATGAAATCTTCCCTTTGAAATTTATTCTCTTTCTCAATCTTCGCCTACAAATTTAATTGCTGCTTTTTAAAAAGGATTTTCGGATTATTTCGACAAAACATAGAATGTATCGTCGTCCTGTGGCCCTCAGTCGTTATCTGCAATAACCCAAAACTGTTGCTTACCTTTTTTACTGTTACTGGATCGCCATCTGACTGCTACATCGAACTTACTCTGGTTTACTATACTCTATTAACTGCTGGTGGGCTGTCATAATAAGTGGCTGTATTTGTTACCAAAGCTGACGCTATTCTTTAATAGCAAAGCTGACGTTATTCTTTAATTAATTTGACTGAAGTTACGTAATTCATAGTTACACTTTTTCTTGACAACAATAAAATTTTTGCAAAGTTTTATGTTGATGGTTTTTAGAATGGATTATAATCAGTAATGCAACATTGCTGGCAAAAATTAATTATATTCCGAAAACGCTTCAGATATTTACTGTTGCTAATGAAATGATTTTACAAACGTTCACATGGGCCTTACTTTTTACACTAATCTTACAACTAGCATTGCGCAAACATACCTTCAGTAGTCTTGAGTTTCTCAAAAAAAAAATATCAATAATATTAGTTCCTCTTTTGATAATAGTTAGTTGATGTCTCTGTACATCCGTTTATAATCTCTTTTAAATCATAGCTGGTGGCTGGCAGGCACACTACTCCTCTCATCCTCTCGCTTCAGACCTGCTACCAACTCGCTTCACATCTCGCTTACTACTGACTTCCTACGAACGCTAAAGTGCGGTCTCTCCTGCCAACAATGCTTTCTGGTACAGGCAATCCCTGCTACCACTACAAAATGTATCAATGCGCGGTCTTTCCCGCTCTTTTCTTAAAATGTATCCATTCGCGGTCCCTCCGGCTCTTTTCTAAAATTATATCAACAATTCTTTGGTGCAGATATTCCCTGCTGCCACAATTATTTCCAACATGACAAATATTAATTATTCCTACTTAATCCTATTAAAAAAATATTAACATCTTTCATAAATTGTGGTTTGAGAACAGACAAAAGAAATATACACGTCTTACAACATTAACAGACACACTTGAAGCAGACTCAATTCCACTGTCCGTAAATAACATAAAAATATCATCAAAAACATCCCCTTTTATTTTAACATGTACTCCTTCTTTCTGTTCAGGTGTGCTAGTGTGTGAAGCACTCAAACTGAATTAAAGTTCTTCCTCCTTCACCGTATACACAAAATCTTCATCACTTTCCATGTTTCTCAGTCTTTCAGCACGCGCACACAACAGATGTAACAAAGTTGATTTAGATTCATCCTTTGTCGAATGCTGCAGCCTCGGCGTGTTGAAACTGCGAGTCCGATCCCCTGCGGCTGCCGTAACAGTTTCCGGGCCCCCGATCGTCGTGTAGTCTGGCCGCGCTGCCCCGTTGTACTGTTCGCCGCCACCGATAAGATTCCATCTGCTGCTTCGCTGAGCTCCCGTTGCTAGTGCAGCCGCTGCGGATCATCTTCTTTCTTGCAGCTCCAGCAACTCGAAACGTGTTCCGTTCGGACTTCTGCTAGTACCGGTTCACTAAATTCTTTCACTAACGTTCACTGTTCAGTCCATCAAAATCTTTCTCTGGGCCGCGGATACAAAATACTACGGCTTTAGTGTTTCCCGGCACCGATGCAACACGTGCGGCGGCGCAGTTCTTTCCGTCCCTTCACGACGAACCTGCACCTACCTGTGAACATTGTCTCAGCAGATCATCAGTAGGAAAGCCGAGTGAAGCCTACTGTACTTGACGTGAACCAAGTTGCAATTTAAGTCACTAATCTACGTTTCGGGAGAAAGTTTTCACACACATGAAAGGTTGGAAATTTTGTCCTCAGTTAATATATACTGAAACTTAGGTGAACAAGTATCACTGCCAAGCCCATGCTAGTCTTAACACAGTCACTCACAATCCCTTCCACTCACGTTAGCAAGTATATGGTGTTGCATTTCCCGAAAACATAGTAGCTACAAAAATACTGATTGTTTTTGATTGATAATGCTCGCCAAATATTAAGTCTGTCGGTACCAAATGCAGTCACAGTTTTTAGCCACCGACCTGCTCAATACGCCACGCGGAATATATGTTTTTCTCGTCACAAAATTCACTTAAAATTTCGAAATTTCTACACGCCCATCGGAATAATTATGCCGTCACCTTACCACACTTTTGATGTATGAAAGACTGCTAGATCGGGCAACTTATCGTTTCCATCGGAACTACTACTACACACGTCCGAACTGTTTCATGGCTAGGCTCCCACTCTTCTCTAGAATACTCCAAGTCTTCTCTACCATCAGAAAACGCGCGCAAAGGATATTGCTTTACCATTGGTCAGTTTACTCAACAGCTGACAGCAAAACAACATTTTCCCGCGTCAGTCCGCGTTTTTCATCAATAACCAATCGCAAAATAGTAAACCTAACGACTGCACTTTTTACCGACGTAGTTATCTAATATGCTGAAGTTTCGCTTATGCCTAAAGTTATTTACTATTGTTATTTATACCTGAATTAACTTTCCCTTTACCATAAACTTACTTTACAAATCTATTCTACAAAAATCCCCTTTGTCCATATCCATACTTCTTCGAAATGTTCCCACACTAAATCCTTCTACATAACTCGTTAAACAATTATCTTCATATTAACCTTAAACCACACTCTTATTTTGTCTAAGAGGCGATGACACATGAATTGTTCGTCAGATTCTGTGTAAAACTTCAGCCGCCGTGCATTTATATGGACTGTTTTCCTTGTTGCAGAATTCTCTTTCTGCAAGGCTCTTTTGGGAGACAACTTCAAATAATTTCTGATACGCATTTTTCTCCTCTGTAACTCTCTTGTTATATCAGTTCATGGAAGTACACGCTTTTAACATCAGCTTCGAAACGGCATGCACAGTTGCAATTATACACAATACGAGGCAACATTGCCTCCCATTTCCCTGCTGCCCCACTAATTGACAACTCACGACTGGCAGACCGTGACGTCCGCCTGGGCTCAACAACCACTGCAGGAATAACTCAGCTCAGAGATACAACCATCTTATTCAAAGACTACTCGTAACTTGTCCTTAATCCTTGACAGCACGGTTTTCTCTGGCATCCTGACGCTCGAGTTGAATATAAGTACACTACTGGCCATTACAATTGCTACACCACTAAGATGACGTGCTACAGACGCGAAATTTAACCGACAGGAAGAAGATGCTGTGATATGCAAATGATAAGCTTTTCATAGCAGTCACACAAGGTTGGCGCCAGTGGCAACACCTACAACATGCTGACATGAGGAAAGTTTCCAACCGATTTGTCATACCCAAACAGCAGTTGACAGCCGTTGCCTGGTGAAACGTTGTTGTGATGCTCGTTTAAGGAGGAGAAATGCATGGCATCACGTTCCCGACTTTGATAAAGGTCGGATTGTGACCTATCGCGATTGCGGTTTATCGTATCGGGACATTGCTGCTCGCGTTGGTCGAGATCCAATGACTGTAAGCAGAATATGGAATCGGTGGGTTCAGGAGGGTAATTCGGAACGCCGTGCTGGATACCAACGGTCTCGAATCACTAGCAGTCGAGATGACAGGCATCTTGTCTGCATGGCTGTAACGGAACGTGCAGCCACGTCTCGATCCCTGAGTCAACAGATGGGGACGTTTGCAAGTCAACAACCATCTGCACGAACAGTTCGACGATGTTTGCAGCAGCATGGACTATCAGCTCGGAGACCGTGGCTGCGGTTACCCTTGACGTTGTACCACAGGCAGGAGTGCCTGCGATGGTGTGCTCAACGACGAACCTGGGTGCACGAATGGCAAAACGTCATGTTTTCGAATGAATCAAGGTTCTGTTTACAGCATCATGATGGTCGCATCCGTGTTAGGCGACATCGCGTTGAACGCACATTGGAAGCGTGTATTCGTCATCGCCATACTGGCGTATCACCCGGCGTGATGGTATGGGGTGCCATTGGTTACACGTCTCGGTCACCTCTTGTTTGTATTGACGGCACTCTGAACGGTAGACGTTACATTTCAGATGTGTTACGACCTGTGGCTCTACCCTTCATTCGATCCCTGCGAAACCCTACATTTCAGCAGGATAATGCACGACGCATTTTGCAGATCCTGTACGGGCCGTTCTGGATACAGAAAATGTTCGACTGCTGCCCTGGCCAGTACATTCTCCAGATCTCTCACCAATTGAAAACGTCTCTTCAATGGTGGCCGAGCAACTGGGTCGTCACAATACGCCAGTCACTACTCTAGATGAACTGTGGTATCGTGTTGAAACTGCATGGGTATCTGTACCTGTACACGCAATCCAAGCTCTGTTTGACTCAATGCCCAGGCGTATCAAGGCCGTTATTAGTGATTTCTCAGGATCTATTCACCCAAATTGCGTGAAAATATAATCACATGTCAGTTCTAGTATAATATATTTGTACAATCAATACCCGTTTATCATCTGCATTTTTTCTCGGTGTAGCACTTTTAATGGCCAGTAGTGTAGTTGTGAGGTCACAAGCAAAGTTTAATATACGAGACTCCTCTACAGACATAGAAAGATCTGCTGGTACTAGTCCTGCCAGCTGCACTAGAAACTGAAGAGACATCAGGTATGATGGAGGGTGTGTACCAGAACATGCTTCATAGATCCAATGTCTGCAACAACGTTGGTGATCGCCACATCGAACCGCTATTGTAACGTATCAGTACTGTTCTGTATGTATAGTGTGCTTGGTTCTTTTTTGATGTGGAATAATACAATCATTTAGTGTTTAAGTGTTAATACAAAGAAATGTACTTGAGTCACAAATGTCTTCTTCGTTACGTTTTCTTTCGAATTCTTATCCAGTAATTGTACTGTGCCACGCCTAATTCGATTCTGCAAACAGAAGTGGATGAGTTACATATCTGAACAGAGACCGTTGTGGAACGGAAACGCTGCATTTTCTGGCTTCGGCTCCTGTTCAAAATATTTTGTATTCACTCCCCCTCACAAGGCCTAGAAGTTTGTATCGGGAATTTTGCAGCACCCTGTTCAGTAACCATTGCATATAGAAGACAGTCACAACTGTGTGAACGGAAAGCTATGGGTGCCCAATGTGGTGATGTTACGCTGTCCAACTGATTTGAATGACACAGTTAGCGGTGACAGACTTACTCTAGCGCTGACTACCTACGAGTAAGTAGAGATAACGCGGAGCAATGACGCTTCCTATGAACGACAATTCTGGTTAAGATCTACTTACTTCATCCTTCCCTACGAGCAGTCATACACTATACACAGATGTGTGGCTGGGAACACATACCCTGCTACAATGGCTCACGTTTCCGTCGGGTACAAGCAGAGAATGCAACCAGAGCCTCTTAGCACTTGAAGGGAAACACTCGTCAATCTGCTCAGTCTAATATCCATAGCACTTGTCTAATTACCAAGAAGCAGACACAGAGTTGGTTCTTGTGATGATTGCATTAATTTTGCAGATAACTCCTTAACAAATATTAGCAAGTGCTATGCAACTGAAATGACAGTCACTACACATGTTTTATATGTTACAGTTAGCCAATTAATAAGCTCGCTGAAATCCTGTTTCTACTGTTCTGAAACATACCGATCTTTAATTATTTGAATATATAGGCGCTGCACTCTGATTCACATGTATTTGACATGAACTAACGCCATAACAAAACATTCGCAAATCACTAGTATCGTCTCGAAAAACACTTCCACATAAAGTGCCATCCAGAACATGTTTGGCACCTGAGTGACAGCTGGCTGATTTCCAGGACTGGAGCTGAATTATCCTACTACGTTCGCTATATACTTATTCGTGACTTTGATGAAGTAGTCTGAACATTCCATGCGTAATAAGTGACAGTGAGTTTGAAATGTGCGTTTTCGACTGCAAGAAGGTTATTTTACGAGTAAATTACAATGTCTCTTGTCATTTACATTGTGGGAAACTTGCTTCTTTCAACCTTTGCCTCCACTGTAGCAATGAATGTTCACGTTCTTAATGCTTCACTAGCTGTGACTGGTTAAATTTTTAACGGCTTTCTTAGCCCATATTTTCTATCATTGAGTGTGGTTTCCTGTACACCAGCCTTCCTTGATTGGAACTTTCTCATTCGTATCTTGCGGAGTCTCCCTGTGGGTGTTTATGTTTTGCAGTCAATGTTTTGCAGTCAATGCCTCTTCATTACTGTCTTATGGGACAGCGCCAGTGACAACAGTCCCAAGAAAAATGTTTTCTGAGCCTATAATTTTTTAAAAAAAAGATGTGTTTCGTCCTCATAAAGTTGATAGTATCAACACTGCATATGCTCCCAAAATGTGAATCATGTCTGTTGATGTGATTTTGGTTTTCTGTATTCTTAAGACAGTAATACACAAATAATTGAAACAATTATTGATTTAGGATGTTTAGTTTGCAGTTGGTGCACCTGAATATTATTAGTAACTATGCTCTACTCCCCAAACCTAGTTACAGAAATTCGAATAAGAGGCAGTGACACATATTTCCGGTATTCAAGCCCTCAGCACCCATATTGTTCAAACAGAATCTGTGGTTACTTTGTAGTCAACTCAAGCAACAAGTTGGTAGCTATTCTTCCTACCACTAGCATAACTGAATCTTGGCAAGAATGCAGGATATTTTTAGCAAGTCTGTGAATGACGAGTTATTTCCTGGATGGCACCGAATTATCCAGCTAAATTCTCTTGATCTATTCCTATCACTTTCATTGAATGACTTGAATGATTAGCATTTAAAGTGTGTTATCTATTTATGGTTTTCAGTATAGGAGAGTCGTTCCATGTGAAGATTGCAACTAATCCCGCACTCCACAGTGCCGTTTAGCTGTCGTAGTGATCACTGGGGCAAGAAGGCAGAGCCGAATGCTCATACTCTTCACAATCTCTGAAACAACACGGTTGCCTGTGAAACAAAGGCAGCTTTGGATCGTATTTCAACGCACGCTGAAGGTCAGATTTTTATCCTTTTTGTGAGACAATTGCAGGGAGTCAGATCGTGAATCAATAAGGAAAACTTACGTATTTTATTTATGAAGTGCCACATTCGTATTACTGCAGTGCACATTATTGTACATCAGAGAGAAATTAATCAGTAGACTATTCTCTAACGTTACCTTACATAGTCTGAAAATGCTCAGGTGGTTTGCTGATTCCATACCCGTAGAATTCTGCTGGATCTGGGTTAAATATGTTCGTCAAACCAGGTCTGAAGTGCATTCTTGCCCAGAAAGCTCATTGTTTTTCGGTAAGGAGAGAGAATAGTAAAAATATGAGGGTATAATATCAGAAGATTAAATATATGGGGGACTACTTTTGAAACAAACTCGTGGATAGTTTTTCTTGTGGAATCAACAGTGTGCGCAGTTTAGTACGTTGTTTTTCGTATATTGCGACAGAAAGGTGTCTTAGTTCCGATAGGCACGCCCCAGGGGAGGGGTTCTTATTGCACAACACCCTTTCTGAGCCACTGGAAGCAAAATATAATGTTCAAATTGCCCTTCGCTCGGGTATGTGTCTTTTGTTAGGATTCAGCAATTAATTCCTTCTTAAGACGTTAACCAAGACATCGTAACTCATGACCAGTAACAATATTTCATAGGAATTCTCAATCAGCAAACTGATGATGTTCACCCATCTAGTAAACCCATGGTGAGTAATATGTCTCTAATGTTAGCGATTCTAGTTGACAGCTCTTGAACAACGTTCACAAGTTTCAGTCATGCAAAATCCAATGTGTAGCTGCAAGATAAATACCGGAAATGCAAATAAGAAAATAGCAGTTGATAATACAGTCGTAGTGCCCCGCCGCTCCGTGCTCATCTGGTCGGGTGGTGCCTGTCACTAGGTGGCGAGCGATGCCAGTGGTCGGTGGCTGCCTTATTATGAATGTGAAGTGTTCTAATCTTGACGCAGCAGCGAGCTGTTTGACGTAATTTTTTCTGAAGTTTTTGCTGTTACTGGTGGGTTAGACAGAGAAGCGAGTTATCTTTGAGGTTCCATCAGACAGAACTTCAGCAGACATCCGAAATACGATTTGAAAAGAATAAGTCGTGGAGGAGCCGGCAATTCGCTACTTTATATCTACATTGCTCATTGTTTACCACTAGACCACGAGCAGATCGGCTCTGCATCGGCTTGCGAAGAACGACAGCACTTCCTTCATACAAAAAATGGTTCAAATGGCTCTGAGCCCTATGGGACTCAACTGCTGTGGTCATAAGTCCCCTAGAACTTAGAACTACTCAAACCTAACTAACGTAAGGACATCACACACTTCCATGCCAGAGGCAGGATTGAACCTGCGACCGCAGCGGTCGTGCGGTTCCAGACTGTAACGCCTTTAACCGCTCGGCCACTCCGGCCGGCTCCTTCATACACTTCTGCATCCTATAGTGTTGTCAGATTGTGCGTATGGCCGGACTCTGAATTCTGAGGGTTGGCTGCTTATACTGGCCGCCTTAAATGAACGACTCGGACTTCGTCTCTGCGGCGGTTGGGTTTTATAACTATGGCTGTACATACTGAAAGCGTCCTTTTGGACTCTAAAACTGACCAAGTGATGGCTGTGCCTGATGTCCCACTCCACTCTGTTGACAGGCTATGCATGCACGTTCCACTCTCTGCAGTCTTTCTTTGCGTTAGTTCACACAAAGCATTCCGCAACGAGTCGTGTCGTTGGGCAGATGCCAGCGTGCAATAAATTGTGATGCTGTTCGAAGACGAACTGTCGTACAACGGGACGGCTGTAATTTTAAGGAAAATCACGCAAGAGCTATTTATCTATGCCCAGAACTGGGCAACATTCCAGCCGTAAGTTGATCGCGGAATTGTAGAGTAAATCCATGAGTTGTTGATCCTGCAGCTGTGGCTCTGCGAATTTGCCATAGTCGATATGAGCAGAGAGGATGTTGTGCAACAGATTAGCCCGCTACAGTGTTTTCTGCACTGTGCAGAAGTCCAACATCATTCACGAAGAGTGCTATATAATCGAGGTTGCGAAATCTCTGAGGCCATGTATCCTTCGTAGGATTACAGATCGAATACGCTAACGGTAGATGTTTGATGTAGATAATGGATGCTCTGCTTTCCATGTCGTCTTTGAGCTGATGAACTGCTTTGTACACTGGTAGTAGTTCACAGTTGTAGGCCAACAACTTGCATTGTAAATCAGTCCGTTTATGGGAAAAGAATCAGAGCGAGTGATGTATGCCTGTTACAGAATTGCTCCAGTGGTGAAGTCGCTCGTGTCAGTAGTAATCGTCAGTTGTGTGTGCGGAACTGGGTGTGCCAACCCCATGGCTTGCACGATGCAATATTTCACTTACTTCACGGCGTGCTGCATGTGAGGGATCATTTTCCATTAGTATTCTTGCCCATGAAAACTTCTGTGAGTGGTACCTGAATGATGGCTGCATCAGAGAGGTGGCGACAGAAGAAATTATCATCCCAAGGTGTTGAAGACGTTTCTTTGCCGCATTGTATAGAAAGGCGACTGGAATGCCCTTTGTGATCTGGTGGGCCTATTGCAGACTGCAAAGAAAAAAAAAATCAAATGGCTCTAAGCACTATGGGACTTAACATCTGAGGTCATCAGTCCCTACAGACATCACACACATCCATGCCCGAGGCAAGATTCGAACCTGCGACCATATCAGCAGCGCGGTTCCGGACTGAAGCGTCTAGAAGCGCTCGGCCACAGCGGCCGGCTGCAGACTGCACACAGCAAGTATCAGTTCTGGCCAGTGCCGCTGAACTGCGTGCAGAGGCCTCAAAACCATCCTCATACTGGCATGTCAGCGTGAACGGCGCAGTTGCCAGATCTATGGATGTTTATTGTGGTCGCATTCCCTGCAGCAGAGGTGACATCACATTCAGTGGATGGGTGAGCTCGGACCGGCTCGGGCGCTACTATAGCGAGGTTGTGGACTTGGCGAGGCTGCTGTGAGCTGTGTTCGTAGGTATTGCTGTCTGCACTATTTATACATTGTCGATGTAAAATCGTATAGATTCTGTTCACTAGTTTTAACTTGCCGTCCAAAAATTCACGTACATACAAAATCATTGCATGTTGAACTCCAGGTGGGAGTTTGACAAACCACAGAGTCCAGAACATGTGGTCCAGCTTTAGTTTGGAACCCACTAGCATGCACAACCAGCGCATCTGGGAGAGATGTTGGGGAAGAGCACATTTCACGGAAATGTGTATATTATCAGCTGGTGGCGAAAGAATAAAGTCACCGATTACATCTGCATGTTCACTGAGGTGACAGAGTAATGTAACGAATTTGGCACTGCCATTTTGTATATCTCACACAGCAAGGGTGCTTTCAACAATCGCGAAACTGATAGTGGGTTGATCTGGTCGAAAAGGTGCCGGTTTACATTGAACACTATAACAGGTGATGGTGTCATTGGTAAATCGCTCTGCTGACGACCAAGGTGAAATTCGGAGTGGCACATTGGATGAGTGCTCAGCATGTGTGTATACATAGGTGCAGCAGGAACATCCGAAAATTATCTGGCTGGCTGCCCCAGATCGTACGATACAAACAGGCTGAACGAGTTTGAACGTGTTGCGGCTGACAAGTCAAAACCAGTGTACACTAGTGAATGTGGCCATTCAAGCAACTGACACATAGTTTTATCTGGTCTGTGTGCAGAGTACAGCCTGGAATTAAACCACTTACTAAACAGTCTGTAGGATACTATTATTCAACACCACTGTCCACTTCTGTGGCACTGCACTGATGAAACTCATATTTGTTTTTGATGAATATGGGTTGCTGTGGAGTCAGCTGCAAAATACTGCAGACGTCCGTATCGAAATCATTCTTATGCCTTGATGACTGTGATGGGCAGCAGCTCCACAATGATTGCATTGTCTTCCAGAGACGTACGAGCGTGAAAATGATCCATTCATAGCCATTGTGGATCTCCAATGTAGAATCTTAACCCCATGTAAAATCAAGGTGACAATTGGTAATGATGCGATGCTGGTTAGACACGCTTTATTATTTATCACACAAAGCGATTACAAAAGGATGTCACACTGCTTGACAGCCAAAGAACAAACTGCGTCCACCTTCCAAAGATATGCTTCACGAGAAAGCAGGAGATGGTCAAAGGGGCTCCTCTTCTGTGGTGTCCCCGCATGGCTATAGCTTGCTTTTGTTTTCAGCAATAGCAATGCAGAATGCATTGAATTCAGTAGTCAGTGATTTAAATTTAAATTGTTGGTCTCACAGGAGCTTGTCTTCTTCTCATTTCAAAAGACTAACTCTTGTCTCTGTAGCTACAGCTTTCTCTCTCAATAGTCTACTCCATGTCCATACATGATTAATATCCTACCTCACAGATCACACTTTTTTTAAAATGGGATGTTCTCCATTATCCCTAAATTTTCTTCGCCATGACCGCACATTCGAAAATGTTTTGTAAAAGAATATCTGAAGTAATTAAGTATCAAACGAGATTTGCTTTGCTCTGGCTCTTTTTCATCTCCGTTGTTTCCTGTTGAACTATCTCATTCGTTTTCCTATCTGTCTTGCAGTTCTATTTAAAATCTTTTGCATCTCATTCACCAAATTACACTCCTGGAAATTGAAATAAGAACACCGTAAATTCATTGTCCCAGGAAGGGGAAACTTTATTGACACATTCCTGGGGTCAGATACATCACATGATCACACTGACAGAACCACAGGCACATAGACACAGGCAACAGAGCATGCACAATGTCGGCACTAGTACAGTGTATATCCACCTTTCGCAGCAATGCAGGCTGCTATTCTCCCATGGAGACGATCGTAGAGATGCTGGATGTAGTCCTATGGAACGGCTTGCCATGCCATTTCCACCTGGCGCCTCAGTTGGACCAGCGTTCGTGCTGGACGTGCAGACCGCGTGAGACGACGCTTCATCCAGTCCCAAACATGCTCAATGGGGGACAGATCCGGAGATCTTGCTGGCCAGGGTAGTTGACTTACACCTTCTAGAGCACGTTGGGTGGCACGGGATACATGCGGACGTGCATTGTCCTGTTGGAACAGCAAGTTCCCTTGCCGGTCTAGGAATGGTAGAACGATGGGTTCGATGACGGTTTGGCTGTACCATGCACTATTCAGTATCCCCTCGACGATCACCAGTGGTGTACGGCCAGTGTAGGAGATCGCTCCCCACACCATGATGCCGGGTGTTGGCCCTGTGTGCCTCAGTCGTATGCAGTCCTGATTGTGGCGCTCACCTGCACGGCGCCAAACACGCATACGACCATCATTGGCACCAAGGCAGAAGCGACTCTCATCGCTGAAGGCGACACGTCTCCATTCGTCCCTCCATTCACGCCTGTCGCGACACCACTGGAGGCGGGCTGCACGATGTTGGGGCGTGAGCGGAAGACGGCCTAACGGTGTGCGGGACCGTAGCCCAGCTTCATGGAGACGGTTGCGAATGGTCCTCGCCGATACCCCAGGAGCAACAGTGTCCCTAATTTGCTGGGAAGTGGCGGTGCGGTCCCCTACGGCACTGCGTAGGATCCTACGGTCTTGGCGTGCATGCGTGCGTCGCTGCGGTCCGGTCCCAGGTCGACGGGCACGTGCACCTTCCGCCGACCACTGGCGACAACATCGATGTACTGTGGAGACCTCACGCCCCACGTGTTGAGCAATTCAGCGGTACGTCCACCCGGCCTCCCGCATGCCCACTATACGCCCTCGCTCAAAGTCCGTCAACTGCACATACGGTTCACGTCCACGCTGTCGCGGCATGCTACCAGTGTTAAAGACTGCGATGGAGCTCCGTATGCCACGGCAAACTGGCTGACACTGACGGCGGCGGTGCACAAATGCTGCGCAGCTAGCGCCATTCGACGGCCAACACTGCGGTTCCTGGTGTCTCCGCTGTGCCGTGCGTTTGATCATTGCTTGTACAGCCCTCTCGCAGTGTCCGGAGCAAGTATGGTGGGTCTGACACACCGGTGTCAATGTGTTCTTTTTTCCATTTCCAGGAGTGTATAAAGTGCCGTTGGCAGTAGGCTCTACTTTATTGTATGATTATGTATCTTCCTAACTGGTGTCTTCCAGTTCAGGAGTTCTAACTACTTAAGAACAGAATCGACTCACAATTTTAAGAGAAAAAGATCTTATACAACCTAAAATGAATGTTAGAAATAAGATGGCTCGTAGAGTGCGTTATAACAAGCAACTCTCACATAGCAAGCCACGTCTGAATCCCCAGCACAAAGCGTCATTTAACAGTATCACGTGCCACTGGGAAGGTGAGCACACAACCAACCATACAAATCGACATGATAGCAGGTCTGCAGAGGAACGTTTTGCATTTCTTTGTGACATCAGGATAAAAGAGAAATGGAGTTGACGCTCCATTACCTTTATTTGCAAACAGTTACAAAAGGTGCTTGAATTTACTCACTCCTGCTTGGAAGGATACTGTGCAATAACGCCTGAGGTATTGTCACACCCTCTTAAACGGCCCGCCAAAATGGGGATGCATCAGACGTTGCCATAATTCGCGCTAGCAGCTTTTCATCCGTCTCGACAAGTGTGTCGTAAACAATAGGTGTCAGGTATCCGCTGATGTTGCATTAACATACAGGCCATGCAACCAGCCCATCGCACCCTATCCAGTTCTCACCAAACGTCTCATCCAAATGTTTTCGCATCATACATGCGAAGTGCACAGGTGCATCATTATGTTCGTTCCACGTGGACTGGCACACGTTGACTGGGACATGTTTCAATAATTGTAGCAGTTATTCCCTTAAGAAGATTAAGGATCTGTTGGAGTTCATTCGTCAGGAAAGCATTTACGGACCAGTCAAATTATCGCCTACCAAACCATCGCAAATACTGACAGTGAAGTGCTCTTTGTGACCATGAACAAAGGCGGCATGCAGATTTTCCCATACCCACACATGTTGGACTGTTGAACACACTTTCCATTGTGAAGTGGGACGTTAGTTCCCAATGACAAGAATTTATTATGTGGACCTGAAGAACAAATTATCTACGTAATTCTTCCTTTAATTAGTTTTATTTTCTCAATGAAATGTAATTAAATAATCAGAAATAGTATATACACTACTGGCCATTAAAATTGCTACACCAAGAAACAATGCAGATGATAGACGGGTATTCATTGGACAAATATATTATACTAGAACTGACATGGGATTACATTTTCACGAAATTTGGGTGCATATATCCTCAGAAATCAGTACCGAGAACAACCACCTCTGGCCGTAATAATGGCCTTGATACACCGGGGCATTGAGTCAAACAGAGCATGGATGGCGTGTACAGCTGCCCAGGCAGCTTCAACACGATACCACAGTTCATCAAGAGTAGTGACTAGCGTTTTGTGAGCCGGCCGGGGTGGCCGAGCGGTTCTAGGCCTTACAGTGTGGAACCGCGTGACTGCTACGGTCGCAGGTTGGAATCCTGCCTCGGGCATGGGTGTGTGTGTTTGTCCTTAGGATAATTTAGGTTAAGTAGTGTGTAAGCTTTGGGACTGATGACCATATCAGTTAAGTCCCATAAGATTTCACACACATTTGAACATTTTTCGTATTGTGACGACACAGTTGCTCGGCCACCATTGACCAGACATTTTCAATTGGTGAGAGGTCTGGAGAATGTGCTGGCCAGGGCAGCAGTCGAACATTTTCTGTATCCAGAAAGGCCTGTACAGGACCTGCAACATGCGGTCGTGCGTTATCCTGCTGAAATGTAGGGTTTCGCAGGGATCGAATGAAGGGTAGAGCCACGGGTCGTAACACATCTGAAATGTAACGTCCACTGTTCAAAGTGCCGTCAATACGAACAACAGGTGACCGAGACGTGTAACCAATGGCACCCCATACCATCACGCCGGGTGATACGCCAGTACGGCGATGACGAATACATGCTTCCAATGTGCATTCACCGCGATGTCACCAAACACGGATGCGACCATCATGATGCTGTGAACAGAACCTGGATTCATCCGAAAAAATTACGTTTTGCCATTCGTGCACCCAGGTTCGTCATTGAGTACACAATTGCTGGCGCTCCTGTCTGTGATGCAGCATCAAGGGTAACCCTAGCCATGCTCTCCGAGCTGATAGTCCATGCTGCTGCAAACGTCGTCGAACTGTTCGTGCAGATGGTTGTTGTCTTGCAAACGTCCCCATCTATTCACTCAGGGATCGAGACGTGGCTGCACGATCCGTTACAGCCATGTGGATAAGATGCCTGTCATCTCGACTGCTAGTGATACGGGGCCTTTGGGATCCAGCACGGCGTTCCGTATTACCCTCCTGAACCCACCGATTCCATATTCTGCTAACAGTCATTGGATCTCGACGAACGCGAGAAGCAATGTTGCGATACGATAAACAGCAATCGCGACAGGCTACAATCCGACATTTATCAAAGTCGGAAACGTGATGGTAGGCATTTCGCCCTTTTTATACGAGGCATCACAACAACGTTTCACCAGGCAACGCCAGTCAACTGTTGTTTGTGTATGAGAAATCGGTTCGAAACTTTCCTCATGTCAGCACATTGGAGGTGTCGCCAACGGCGCCAACCTTGTGTGAATGCTCTGAAAAGCTAATCATTTGCATATCACAGCATCTTCTTCCTGTCGGTTAAATTTCGCGTCTGTAGCACGTCATCTTAGTGGTGTAGCAATTGTAATGGCCAGTAGTGTACATATATTCAACTCGAGCGTCAGGATGCCAGAGAAAACCGTGCTGTCAAGGATTAAGGACAAGTTACGAGTAGTCTTTGAATAAGGTGGTTGTATCTCTGAGCTGAATTGTTCCTGCAGTGGTTGTTGAGCCCAGGCGGACGTCACGGTCTGTCAGTCGTGAGTTGTCAATTAGTGGGGCAGCAAGGAAATGGGAGGTAATGTTGCCTCGTATTGTGTATAATTGCAACTGTGCATGCCGTTTCGAAGCTGATGTTAAAAGCGTGTACTTCTATGAACTGAAATAACAAGAGAGTTACAGAGGAAAAAAATGCATATCAGAAATTATTTGAAGTTGTCTCCCAAAAGAGCCTTGCAGAAAAGGAATTCTGCAACAAGGAAAACAGTCCATATAAATGCACGGCGGCTGAAGTTTTACACAGAATCTGACGAACAATTCATGTGTCATCGCCTCTTAGACAAAATAAGAGATACAAGACAACTGATTAGCAAAAGTTAAAACAGCAGAGAATTGTTCTGTACTACAAAAAATTCTCTGTAGGAAGCCAGTTTAATTACGCTGCGATTGGGAATTAAATGATGGTATTATAGGACTGTATGCACAGGTATCACAACTTCCAGTTCAACAATATATGTAAAGATGTATATTCTCATTTGTATGATTAAATAACATCTCTCCATTAACCATTTTTATAATTTAATTACATTTTTATTAGCTCTTCCTACACTTGCAAAGGATGCCTCATTTGTAAGTTGAATAGCACACTTCTGTAAAAACCATTGCCAGAAGTCAGTTCGACGTGAAAAATTTTCTGGGTTAAGGGCTTGAACTTTCTGAAGGTGGAAAGGGCGCAAATCATCTTGACTCCGTATAGGCCAGACCATGGAATGGCTTACACCCATTTCTCGGGCAATCAAGCTTTTTGAGGGCGTGTTTTGCAGCAGTGTTAGCGCCTCTTCTTCAAACTCTGGTGTATGCACTGTGTATGACGACCGCGTCCAAGTCATCGCACCTCTATCATAAAATGAATGCATCGGGTTTTGATGTAGGCCTTAAACGTACACACACCATTAAAATACCTTGTCAGTGGACAACTAAACCTCAAGTTCACCTGCCTCTCATAGGAATCTGTGGCAGGCAGTGAATCTTCATGTATCCGGCACTTAACAATTCAGAAAGCACTGAACATACAACTGTTGAGCAGTGAGAGCATTTCCATCTGCCACCCCGCAAGCATGGTGCACGTCTGCCCTTTCCTGGCAAGGAAAGTGCGCTGTTTCCCCTCTGCTCCGCACACTACCCAACACAAGAGTGTCCCCTTTGCTGAAAGACTGACGTAAGGCGACCAAACTCTGCAGTGTGCACAGGTGCTGCCTTCGGCGAGGTATCATATCATAGAGTTGCACCATTGGTGGAAGCCACACCAATAAGAGACTTCACAGCAAGAACAGTAGCCAAAGCGTTCATTGACATCTGGATCTCCTGATTTGGTTGCCCCATTTCTATTACAAGTGATCAGGCATGTCAGTTTGAGCCCACCTTACTCACAGAACTGTGTATCCTATGTGGCACCTACAAATGCCCACACCACAACAATAACACCTGCAGAGCAATGGGCTGGTCGAATGTTGGGACTGGATCCTCAAGGCTGCTCTGATACACCATGATGAATTGTGGACTGAGGCCCTTCCACTGGTGTTGCTGGGGTTCACACAACCAGTATAGAGGACCTTTTTGTCTTCCCTGCAGTGCTCCTCTATGGTGAAACTTTATCCCTCCCTCAAATTTCCCTACCACAGCCACTCCAACCTCCCAAGACTAGTCGCAAATGTGGCCCAGCAAATAGTTTTTGTTCACAAGGCATTAGCCTTGTGTTCCCACGTTATGCTCTGTGAAGACGCCATCAGGCCCATTCTACAACCCCCTATTCCAACCCATGTAGAATGGTCTGATATGGCACGAGCACATTTCGCATTATCGTAAAAAGTAAACATTCCACCGGCTCAATCAACAGATTAAAGCCTGCGTGGACCTTATCACACAATGAAGGTGCCGAGCTTACTCACAACATGCCACCTTCACTGCCAAGTGTACTCGACACCTTCAAATTCAGCACTGACATTTATAGTATCCTCCCACAAGACATCTCTGTCAAGTTAGTCAATGACCACCTTATCAATGATTCCCATCACAATGACCATCATTTGGACAACGGATCTATTACTCATCAGTTTTTGTGCACCATCCCACTACCATCTGATGTCGAAGTGGCCATACTAATGTCATGCTTCTCTGCCAATGGGATCCTGCATATCACAGAATCAATGATTATATCCCTTCTGCTCCCTGCTTCGGATCAGACCGTCAGTGACAGCGTACCTCGAGTTCCTCCTGTTAATAAGGCGTGTGCACCCTTCGTTTGTTACATATTTTTACGAGCTTCAAACGGGAGCGACTTATTTTCAGTCATCTGTGTAGTTACTAGTTTATTTCTGTAGTTTCTTGTGTGTTTGAATGCTTACTAGGCACAACCTCTTATTTTAATAGCAGTGTAGCATACAGTACCATCCTTGTTATCGACCCTTGTTTCGACCATCCTATCGTACAGGCTTTTGTTTGCTTTGGTTAGTGTAGCTCAGTGTTGGTTAGACCATCAGTGAGAGAGCACCTCGAGTTTCTGCTGATGGTAAGTTGAGCTTCAAACAGGAGTGACTTCAGTAATGGATAGGACCTATGATTTCTGTGTACAGATGAGAGCTGAGTTGGTGACCCTTTGCTCACAGCTCCAGGCAGTGTTTGCTTCTGTCTCACAGCTTGAGGCTGCAGAAAGAGGCCTCAGTAGGGGGGGGGGGGGGTCGGACGCAGGGATGCGTGGGAGGGAACGCGTCCCATGTGCCTGCAATTGGTACACTGCTGTGGCCACCCTGGGTACTTCCTGCACTGAGGTTGAGCCCTAACCAGTGGTTGAGTGGGAGATCATTCCAAAGTCTGGCAGGCAGCAAAAGACTTTCCGAGGGGCCAATCATAGTGCATCTGCTGTTCGTTTGATGTACAGGTTTCAGGTGTTACCTGTGAGTGACGAATTCTCAAGTTGGATGCGGTCATCCACTCTGTTCCAAAGGAAGCTTCGTGACCCTCAAAGTCTGGGCATCCACAGAAGGTGGGTTTGCTGGTAGCTTATGGCTCCAACATTAGGGTGTAATTGGGCCCCTTAGGAACATGGGTGCCAAAGAGGGGAAGGAAGCAAGTGTGCACTCTGTGTGCATACCAGGGGGTGTCATTCCGGATGTGGAAAGGGTGCATCTAGATGCCATGAAGAGTACATGGTGCAGCCAACTGAAGGTGGTTGCTCATATCAGTACCAATGATGTTGCTTTGGATCAGAGGAGATTCTCTCTGGTTTCAGGTGGCTAGCAGAAATGGTTAAGACTGTCAGCCTTGCTTGCAAGATTAAGGCAGAGCTTACTATCTGCAGCACTGTCGATAGAACCAACTATGTTCCTTTGGTACAGAGGGTCTGAATCAGAGGCTCAGGTGGTTCTGTGACTGTGTAGGCTGCAGATTCCTTGAATTTCACCATCGGGTGATGGGTTTCCAGGTTCTTCTTAATAAGTCAGGAGTCCACCTCACACAGGAAGCGGCTACATGGGTAGCGAGGGCTGTGTGGAAGGGACTGGGAGGTTTTTTTAGGTTAGAGTGTCCAAGGAAACCACAGAAAGGGCGTCCGTCTAAAAGGGGGCAGGTAAACACAGCATGGTACATTACGTTACATTTATCATTTTCCATGGATCCCTTGGAGAGGAGTCTCTGGGATGTGGATTGAGCCAAAGAGTTTTTTCTTTACTCAGGTATATGGATATTGCACAATTCTAATGCAGACAGAGTTATGAACTATAATCCTTGTGAAGATATTCATCGATGGAGTAGACGGAGTTGGCCAACAGGAAGTTCTTTAATTCACTCTCAAACCCATCTTTATCACTTACAAGATCTTTGATATGCTCTGGTAAGTTATTGAATGTATGAGTACCTATGTGTTTGACTCCTATTTGTACTAATGTTAAGCCATTATAGTTCGTTTAAGACTGTTTTGGCTCCGGTATTATAACCGTGTTATGCACTATTTTGTGTAAAAAGAGACATACTGGAAATGTGAAAGGACATCAATGTCTATATGTACTGAGAAGTAGTAGTTAGAATACCAAATTTCTTTAAAGAGGTCTCTGCATGATGATCTAGGACTGACACCAGATATAATTCTATTGACTCATTTCTGAATTTTGAAAATGTTCTCTTTGTGAGAGGAGTTTCCCCAAAAGATGATTCCATAACTCACTAGTGAATGAATGTAGGCCAAATAAACTAACTTCTTCATTTTTAAATCACCTATTTCAGCTATCATGTCTACTGAAAATGTAGCTGGAGTAGGGCTTTTCATCAAGTCTAGAGTATGAGTTTTCCAATTTAGATTGTGGTCAATTTGTAGCCCTGTCTACAGCTTTAGTGTCATTGTTTGAATACATTATACTTATAGGGTCAGGTATTCTTTGTGAGGTACTAAACTGTATTTACTGGGTCTTGTCAAAATTCACTGACAATCTATTTGCGGTGAACGACCTATTGTTGATTAGCTGATTGCTCAGTGAGATCATGGGTACTGTTTTTTATACCAATACTTGTATACCATCTGCAAATAATACGAAATTTGCATTTTGTGACACTGCAAATGGAAGGTCATAAATATATAATACGAACAACAAGGGACCTAAAATAGAGGCCTGGGGCACCCCTTGTCTGATAGTTTCATATTTTGAATGACTAGTGTTATGTGGTAAGCCTATAGACGCACACTGTTTTCTATTAAAAAGATAGGAAGAGAACCATGAGCATGTTACTCCTGTTATCTTATAATATTTTAACTTTTGTATGAGGATATCATGCTTAACACAATCAAAAGCTTTAGCCAGATCACAGAATATTCCAAGTGATATTAACTTTTGAGTTATTATTGTAATATTTCATCTGTAAAAGTGAATATAGCTTGATCAGTTGACAACCTTTCCAAAATCCAAACTGATTGTGAATGAGAATATTTTCCTGTACTAAGTGTTTATAAAGTGTATTGTACTTAACTCATTCAATCATATTTGAAAATATTGCCAATAATGAAACGGGATGGAAGTTTTCCACTGATGATTTGTCTCCTTTTTTGTGTAATGGTTTGACAATAGCATATTTACACCTACCTGGAAAATTACCACTGTGGAGGGATTCATTACATAAGTAACTCAGTATGTCACAAAGTTCTGAGGAGCAACATTTAATTATTGTAGTGCTGATTTCATCATAACCACTGGAACATTTTTTTTAAGAGAGCTAATAATAACAGAAATCTCTTTCAGTGAAGTAGGATATAGTTGAATTTTTCCAAACTTCTGTGGAAATGCGTTTTTTTAAATATTTTAAGCTGTCTTCTGAGGAACTATGCAAACCTAAGTTGTCTGCTGCTGAAAGGAAAAAGTTGTTAAAAGTTTCTGCAATTTTGGAGGTATCTCTAATCAACTCATTATTTACATTTAACATAATTTCCTCAATTGCTTGATTAGTTTTTCGTGTTTCACTTTTTATTATGTTCCACATAGTTTTTATCTTGTTATTAGAAGCATTTATTTTTTCTTGAAAATAAATACATTTTGAGGTTCTGATTACTTTGTTTAGAATTTTACAATATAATTTGTAGCGTGATTTAGCTCTGCAGTCATTGTTTTCCCTTGACGTTAAATAGTCTCCTTTTTGTTTTACAAGATACTTTTATTCCATTTGTAAACCAAGGTTTTGAAACATTTAATCTATTTGCTTTGATTACTTTCTTAGTTTAGCTGATTTGAATGTGACCTATGACCATGTTAGAGAAACAGCTATATTTTTCATTTACCCTAGGTGAATTGTACATATCTTCCTCAAACAGTTTTTTAAACATTCAATTCCTATTTCATTTATTATTTGTATAGTTTCCCGCTTCCTGTTATTAGTTGAACCAGACCCCACTATATTAAATGTAAGCAACTGGGCATCATTATCTGAAGGGCCATTAAATATTGGATTTAAACTGTGATTAGCTAGTGTGGTAGTATCTATGAAAATGTTATCAACAGCAGTGCTGCTGGTACACACAACCCTCGTTGGAAACTGTACCAAGGGAATGAGATTATATAAGAAGTGGTAAGAGACTCTAGTATGGATCTTGAGTGATTATCCTCCTGAAAATTTAAATTAAAATCTCCACTTAGTATGGGTTTATCCTTTTTAGAAGTTACTAAATTTAATACTGCATCAAGCTGTAAAATCTCCACTTAGTATGGGTTTATCCTTTTTAGAAGTTACTAAATTTAATACTGCATCAAGCTGTTTAGTGAATAGCTGGAAATTACATGCTTCAAAATGCTGATCACTACAGTATTTAAGAGTGTCAATGTTTTTATAATTGTGACCCTTTCTAATGTAAGTGGCAACTCCTCCTTTCTCCATCTCTTCTCTACAATACTTTGAAGCTAAGGCATACCCTTCCATATTAAGCATTTAAATTTCACTAACTAAATTCTGTTCACAAATATAAATAATATCAAAAGGATCTGTAGACTGTAGCTCACCTAAACAGATCTGAAAGTCACAAATTTTTTTTTTAAACCTCTGATATTTTGATGTAGTAAATTTACTGTTACTTTTTTTGTCTTCACAAGAATTACGATTAACATTTTCAGATACATCTTGTTTCAGTATTGAATGTGTAGATAATGAGCTTAACCTAAAAAAGAAATGCTTCCATGAGTTGCAGTGCCACCCTTTAAAGAATTTGCTATCAACCTAGCCAGTATATCCTTCCCTATTCTGTCGAGATGCAGGCCATGAGAAGTAAAGTCCCACTTACCTATACTGTCCACAGGAACCAAACCAATCCATGACCCAGCACCAGCCCAAAGTAGTCTATCCAACTCCATATTGACCCTCTTCACAGAGCTTTACAACTGGGGTCAATCGTATCGCTTGAAAACAGGTACAAACTCATCATTGGTATGGTTAGTTGCTGATTCGATTTTTACCAGATAACTCTCAATACTGTAGCCCTGGTCCCTATCGATACTGTTCCCTGCTCTACCCACTATTACAACATGAACCTCCTTGGTGAAACCTGTACACAAAGACCCTATGCCCTCTATCATGTAGTTGTAGAAACAATCGGTAATGTACTTGTAAATTGTAGCGGTATTAGTGAAGAACCAGAGCTCCAAGCCCTAATAGAAACCACTGAAGCTCAAATAGTTATAGATACGCTAAAGCCAGAAATAAGTGCAGCCAAAATTTTTTCAAACGACCTAACAGTATTCAGACAGACACATTAAATACAGTTGGTGGTGGAGTATTTATTGCTGTCAGAAGTAGTTTACCTTGTGGAGAAACTGCAGTAGATTGTTCCTACGAAAGTGTGGGTAGAGGTTATACTTGACAATCGGACTAAACTATTAATTGGATTGTTTTACCGACCCCGACTCAGAATACATAGATGCTGAACAGTTCAAAGAAACCTTGAGTTTCATTTCAAATAGGTACCCACTCGTACAATTATAGTCGGTGGTGACTTCAATCTACGCTCGATATGCTGGAAAAATTATACGTTTAAAGACGGCGGCAGGCATAAAACGTCATCCGAAATTTTACTGAATGCTTTCTCAGAAAATTATTTTGAACAATTAGTTCATGAGCCCACTCGAAGTGTAAATGGTTGCGAAAGTATACTTGACCTTCTAGCAACAAATAATCCTGGACAAATAGTGAGTATTGTGACGAATACAGGGATTAGCGACCACAAGGCAGTTTCAGCTAGGCTGAATACGGTAACACCCACAACCACCAAAAAGAAACGGAAAGTACATCTATTTTAAAAAGCTGATAAAAATGCTCTTAACGCCTTTTTAAGAGACAGTCTCCACTCCTTCCGATCTGATCATTCAAGGGTAGAAAAGTTGTGGAATGATTTCAGAGAGATAATATCGACAACAGTTGAGAGATGCATACCACATAACTTAATAAGTGATGGTACTGATCTCCCATGGTACACAAAATGGGTCATATCGCTGTTGCAGAAGCAACGATAAAAGCGTGCCAAATTTAAAAGAACCGAAAATCCCCGAGATCGGTAAGGTTTTACAAAAGTTCGAAATATAGCGCTTACTTCAATGCGAGATGCTCTTAATAATTTCCACAACGAAACTCTGTCTCGGAATCTGCAGAAAACCCGAAGAGATTCTGGTCATACATAAAGCACACCAGTGGCAATACCTTCATTGCACGGTAACAACGGTGAAGTCACTAATGACAGTGCCACTAAGGCAGTTATTAAACACGATTTTCGAAAACTCCTTCACCAAAGAAGACAAAGTAGAGATTCCTGAATGCCAATCAAGAACAACTGCCAAGATGAGAAACATCGAAGTCGATATCCTCGTGTAGCAAAGCAGCTTAAATCACTTAATAAAGGTAAGGTCTCCGGACCAGATTGTTTACCAGTCAGGTTCCTTTCGGAGTATGCTGATGCAACAGCTTCATATTTAGCAATTATATACTGTAAGTAGCGTGAATAAAAGGACGCTATGTGCAAGAAGCATGAAGCGCCCTTTGAATGTATCCTGATAGCTAAAAGACCCACGCGCACTTTGAATAATAAAATGCTATTTGACACTGAAATCAATATAAAAGATAGGGTCGCCACCAACTCTAGCCACACGACAAAGAAGAGGTAGCACTGAGTCGGAAAATTACTTAATTTATTAATGAGAAAAACTCACAAAAGAACATTCATTGTAAAGTCATTGATAAAGAATGGGATGTAGTTATTAATATGATCCAGGCATTCTTCCCGTGAATCAAATACTGAGTAAAGTAAATAGGTCGTGAACATCATGCGTAAGTGCAGCCTGCAGCAAGATTCGTGAAAACACGATCTATTCCAGAGCATTTGTTTCAGATAAAAAAAGGGACACTAATCACTACACCTGTGCACATGGAAACGCTATAGGTGGGCCAACAAGGAAAACTACAACGTAAATGGCGAAGGTAACGGCGACGTAACATCGGTACACAAGATAAGATTGAAGCCAAAATTATTTATTCCTTAAAATATTGATGTAGTGCATCTATAGACTGCTGTTGCATGCTAACTATGTACAATTGCTTGTGAAATACTATACGTTTCATAACAGACTCGCGTGCCCACTCGGTCCGCGGAGACAACTTCTATGGACCGTGGCCAAATTTTAATCACATGAGACAAAGAAAATACACAAAAATTACGAAGATCCAGAAAAGATTAGAAGCATACACACACAGTTGTAGGCACATAAACATTCACACTGAACCGAGGGCACTTCAACATATGCAACTCCTTTGTGCTGCGTTCCTCTCACGGATCAAAGTCAAGACAGCATTGGGAATCAAACTGAAAGTCCACAAAAGCCTTGCATTCCCTGCTGCAACCCAGTAAGTAAATCTTTATAAGACGAAATTCGAGACCAAAAGCTAAAAGCTCCCCTCTCTATGTGACAACGCGCCACGCGGTCAGTCCAACTCACCCTTCTTCGACTGGAGCACAGCTGTGTACGCTTCCCGTACCGGCGGCAGACTGCCTCCCGCTTCTCCAGCCTCTTCAACGCTCCGCGTGGACCGGAAAACCCCAGGATGCCATTTCCGCCACCAACCTAACGCAGGTGGATTTCTCACAAGTAGCGGAAACCTCTTTGCCGACTTGACCACTACGAGAGTTGGCAATGAAAGGTGGCTACAGGACCCTTTCATCACCCCAAACGTCCCGGAGAAGACTGTGCCGCGAATTTTCTCGCCATGCTAGGAGATTCGCCAACAGTCTTCGAAACAAACATACCCTAACGAGTAACAATTGCAACAGTAAACAGCAGCACAAAGTAGTTGATTAATCTCTTATATCCAAGTGAGCTTTATCTGACCTTAGTCCATAATTGTGACCTCATGCGGTTCGCAAAGCAAACAGAACAAATTAAATTAAGCGTGATATACTACGCTAGCATCATGTCATCTGACTTACTACGACCACAACCATGAGATATTTTAAAATTGCTTTCACCAACTATCAAAAGTTAACATAGAGACATAGGTGAACAGGTACATAATATATATAAATATATAAACAAATACAATGATGCAAAATCATTATCACGAACCAAAGCAGTATCATCTGGTGCTGACATATATAAAAACATGCAAGTGAAAGTGCAAAATACAATATTCACAACAAATACAGTGATACAAAATCATTAATGAACCCAATGGTATGACAGCTGGTAAATAATCACCTATGGAAAATAAGACATGAGTACAAAAACACATCCAGAAATCAACTCGTTGACACGCTGTCATTTTTCAGTTTCACCACATGGTTGTTTCACTGGGTATTCTCTTTAGGTGCTGGGGTGGGCGTCTCTTCTAAGGCGACTTGGAGGATAAGCTACTAGGGGACCACAACACTGAACTGGGGAGTTCGCAGCGGCGTTGATTGTAACGTCTGTTGTAACCCAGGTTGTTCATCCTAGACAGCACGCCGCGACGTTGCCTCGTGCCCGTTTCCACCCTCTGCGTCCATACTGTGGGATGGTTCGGCGTTGCAGATTTGCAGGACATCGCCACTTGTGGGCCCTGCCTCATCATCGAGAAGGCGGCTTGGCGGTCGTCGTCCGTGTGTTGTGGAGGAATGTGTTTTACCGACACACGCCCCCGTCTCCTGTCGTGTCAATGGGGAGACACGCGCTCTTCTGCGTCGCATCGAGGTCGACGTAAACTCGTGCGGGTGTCGGGTTTGAGACCCGCTTATCACCTCTTTGCACCGTCTCAGCTGATGCGTCAGTGGTAGGACCCGCGTCCCTCCGGGCAGTGGGCGTTACCTCACCGCAGCAGCCGTCTGGACTAGCGGCGCTCAGGGATCGGCGGCCTCGCGTGGTGTGCGTCATACTTTCCCTTTCGCTTGTCAGATGACTAGCGCATGGGGTGGAACGCCGGCCATCAGCTGGCGCTGCCGTGGTGACACGCCTGCGGGCTCCGGTGTGAGCCTGCGCCTGGGGGAAGACCAGCATCCCCTCCCCTCTGACGGGGAAACTGCTGTGACCGCTCGCCGCATCACTGCTTCGCCGTTGATACCAGGGTTCGGCAACGCCTGCCGGTGGACCAAGCCCTGTGCTTTCTGATGCGGATCCTCCCTAGGCGGCCTTGCACCCACTTAAGAACTGCGCTCACAGGGATCGTTACAAAATATCATGTGTACAGATTACCACAAAATCTTCGGAGTTTCTCACTCCTGATCAATACATGGAATAGTGCCCAAAATTAACTTGACAAAAAGGGCCTTCTTAACATTACTAATAAAAAAAACAATGAAGAAAATTAAATAACCAATATTCAAACAAACAAAAAATCCTTTTTATAAAATATAGTTCCAGCATTACTTCTGCTGTCAATCATTCAGGGTAGATCTTGTACAAGGTTTGGTCAGGATTTGGATAGGATTTGGCGCCGCTGCTAGCTACAGACACAAAACTCTACCTACTCCTAACTACGCTCTCACACACAATCTACACAGCTCGTACTAGTCACCATCACCATATAGCCCGACTACAATTCCCACATATAAACAAAATATTCCTTTCAACACCAATACCCATATTGTTGTTCATTAACTGCTCCTCCAAGGTTTGCAGAACATGTTCGCTGATCTGTGAAAAATTTCCAAGACTTCTTTTCTATGGACATTGCATAATAAAAGTTATGATTAATGAGACACAGAAGGTTCATTCAAGTCACATCTGGAATGGTAAATGTTTCAACATCTATTCATCAGACTAATGCAAAAGGTCAGTGGGCATAAAAATGGATATAAAAATCATCCTATCCTATTAGCAAACACATAAACACTTCGTCCTATAAGTAAATAAAAAAATACTGTCAAAAGAAATCCATTGTCCAGGGCCATGAGTACCCAACTTATTGCTGTCATAAGATACTCATAATGATTACACACTTACTCACCACATGTCCCCAGGGGTCCTCACCTACCGTCATGTTATTTTAGCTTGGAGGTAGTCGCATTGATTCTCTATTAAATATCAAGCTGCTTGAGGTTATAAGCTGTTTCCATATACATCTTCTGGGGTTTCACACCCTGGTGTCCTCAACCGTACCTAGTAGTATGTGACGGCAAGTTACACTTTCCAAATATCTTATAAGACGGCAACTCTGAAAATCAAACACTATTAATCTCCCTTCATACACAAGTCCTTCACCTACAAGTCACCAAGTAGATTCATTAACATCGCAGTACATTTGAAAAATCTCACTGAATCATGCTCACCTAAGGGGAATAAGAACACTAGAACTGTAATTTATCACCTTACGACCATTGACTCGCCACGCCAACACACCCGATACCTTTTTAGTCATCAAAGAACGAAAGCCATCTTACTGTAATAGGAAACGCTTCATATGAGCCTCATAATCATTCACATTCAGATGTTTTGAAGCTGCACAACACTACTCCTTTCTGCTGACAAGAAGAAATAACTACACACATATTGGGGGACTCTTTACAATTCATAGAAAATATACACGTTAATTTTAATCACACCAGAGTGAATCAAAACATTGGAAAATACGCACTGTAATTTTACGAAACAGAAGCGACTGGGTTTACCGCAGACACACCAATACTGTGGCCCTCCCTCAATAAATCTTCCATAATAACGTCTTCCTTTATCAAATGCACATCAATATCTTCAATACCACCTGGTACGAGATCCGTGATCATGACGATGATCAAATTCGCCATCGTTCCCGGAATCATCGTCGGAATAATAGCCCTTTCGTTCATTTCTTTCAACTTCATGGGCCTTTAACCCTTTTAGGTGAAGTTCTAAACGGGCCATGCGCTCACATATTCAATAGCACGGGTCCTCATTAAGTTGCGCCAACCGGAAGTGACAATGAGCCTGAAAGCGACAAAGGAGAGCTGAAAGCGACAAAGGAGAGCTGTTGACACACAGTGAAGCAGCAGAAGCCCTTGACCTCGCGCCACGTTATTTGGAGCAACAGCCCACTGCTACACCTGCTGATATGATGTTTATGAGACTATGGCGCAACTACACGTCGTATAACAGACTGTCTTCATTACGCCAAAAAACAATGAGTTTTTGTCATCTAAAAAGTAGGGATAAAATGTCCGCTGTATTTTAGCAAGTTTGATAGCTTTTATTTCATTGTTGTGAATTGTTTAAACCTAATGTTTACTTGCCAATTTCTCTAATACATTTACTGTACTGTGTAAATTAAAATTGTGTGTATGTACAGCAGTTTATGGCACAGATTACCGAGTCATTGATCCCTTTGATTAGGGGCATTTGTCGGATTGTGCCGCGGGTTTGCGGGACGAATTTCAACACCCACTGGCAGACCACCCGTACTGTTTACGGCACCCCTGTTGTTGCTTGTTCGATAATTATTCTGGGGTCGGTCACGACTACCGTTCCTAGGTCCGCTGTAATTGCGCCTAAATCTCTGCTCATTACCATATCTTCTAAACTCCCAGGGGTGTCTTTGATTTCCTCTAGGCGAATGATGACCATTGGCATAGTTCGTTCTGCCCGCGTTCCGTGAGGAGTCGCGACGCTGCCAACGCTCGCGCATTCTGTAACTCTCAGGCGAGTCATTACGTCTGTATTGCCACCTGCCTCTACGGCTGCGGCTTCGCTTGCGCGGCCGCTGCTCGTAGGCGCTCTGACCATAATTCTGCGTGGTGCCATTCGCATCGCACTCAAGCTCTAAAAGGAGACTGCGAAACCCCTCTACGTCATCCTGACATCGTCCTGCAAGGATAACGTGCCACAACTGCATTGGAAACTTTCCCAGGCAAATACGAATAATTTCCGCAGGTCCATAAGGATCGTCACGCTGTTCATTCGCCTGCAGCATGTGCTCGAACATCTGCACAGGGCTGGAGAATTTTGACCTGTTTAACTCTAGTAGCATAATGAGTCCGTGTTTTACACGACTTTGCGCTGCCACTGACCAATATACCGACAGGAAGTGTTGACGAAACTCCCCAACAGTGTAGCAATTGCGTGCAATTGACCTCATCCGCGCCGCTGGCTCACCTTCGAGGTAGCCGCACATATACTCTATTTTGTGCGCACTGGGCCACGTAGGAGGGAGGGAGAACTCGAACTGCTGTAACCAGACCCGCGGGTGAATCCCCGTAGCTGAGTTACGGAAGACTTCAAACTTCCTCACGGTCAGAAAATGTTTAAAGTAAAATTCGTGAGTTTCCCTTGGCGAACGTTCCTGAGGGGATCCGCGCCGTTCCCACCTGGTACGAGATCCGTGATCATGACGATGATCAAATTCGCCATCGTTCCTGGAATCATCATCGGAATAATGGCCCTTTCGTTCATTTCTTTCAACTTCATGGGCCTTTAACCCTCTTAGGTGAAGTTCTAAACGGGCCATGCGCTCACATATTCCCTCGATAACCCCTTTTTGTTGTATTTTTATTTCACACTGTCCTCGCCGACATTTCGTTATCGACCGTATTTCGTCTGCATCCGCTGATGACGAGGTAATCGTTTCCCTATTATTGTCAGACTTACACGCCACTGCGTCTGAGATCCTGGCTATTTCTTCTCGCATCTCTCGGTGGGCCGTGTCTTGTTTTGTTTGCGTGAGCCCTTGCTCTCGCTCGAGAGCTATTATCGCCTGGCTGAGGGTTTCTACCTGCGCGCTAAGGTGGACCGGGCACTTAGCCGCAGTGTCCTCTATTCGGGACACAAGAGCCGCGTGGTCACTCTGGCATTGTTCTGCTAACGCGCGGAGATCCCTGGCGGAATTTTGTCCTACTCGGGACTCAAGAGCTGCTTGTTCACTCTGGCATTGTTCTGCTAGTATACGTATATTCCCAGCGAACCTTTCTTCTTGCTCCATCACCTGCTTGATAATGACTTGGTGCCCCTCTTCTAAGGCGGAGATGCGTTGGTCAATGATCGCCAGTTTCTCCCCAACACCCTGTACTATTTCACTAGTCAATCTTTTATTCGCTTCCTCGATATGCCTCCTATTTTCTTCTGCTTGTTTTTTATTCACTTCCTCGATATGTCTCCTATTACTGTCTAGTAATTGTCGAAGCATAGCCTGTAATGAATTTGCATCTATCGAATGATTCGAAATCACTACGGTGGGCTCAGGATGGACAACACTTGTACTTGTGTTTTCCGTGTTTCGTTCCTGGTTGGACTCGATGTTTTGACCTCGTCCTTGTTCAGGGTTATTGTCTGGCAGGTTTTTCCGATCGCGGCTCCCTGAACAGCTACGCGTCTCCATCATAAGGATAGTTACTCCGTGCTCCAAAATACAACAAGAATAATGCCAAAGTCTCCTAATGGACTCACAGTCCCCACAAAGCACCCAAGATTTACTATATGACACCGATACACGCCACAGGACAAGAGTCAACCCACACTTGTAACAAAATTGAATACTAAATCACAATATCTATCCAGTAATACACATACAAGATAAAACATGTAAGAAAATGCACACCTATATCATAAATTCACGTAAATTCTGTATCACAGAAAGACAATATACTAATTAGCACATCCAACCGAAAATAACTAATCCTCACTGCGCATCAGAAGATCTCTGGTTTACCGAAATCCTGGCAGGGTCGCCATGTGTAAGTAGCGTGAATAAAAGGACGCTATGTGCAAGAAGCATGAAGCGCCCTTTGAATGTATCCTGATAGCTAAAAGACCCACGCGCACTTTGAATAATAAAATGCTATTTGACACTGAAATCAATATAAAAGATAGGGTCGCCACCAACTCTAGCCACACGACAAAGAAGAGGTAGCACTGAGTCGGAAAATTACTTAATTTATTAATGAGAAAAACTCACAAAAGAACGTTCATTGTAAAGTCATTGATAAAGAATGGGATGTAGTTATTAATATGATCCAGGCATTCTTCCCGTGAATCAAATACTGAGTAAAGTAAATAGGTCGTGAACATCATGCGTAAGTGCAGCCTGCAGCAAGATTCGTGAAAACACGATCTATTCCAGAGCATTTGTTTCAGATAAAAAAAGGGACACTAATCACTACACCTGTGCACATGGAAACGCTATAGGTGGGCCAACAAGGAAAACTACAACGTAAATGGCGAAGGTAACGGCGACGTAACATCGGTACACAAGATAAGATTGAAGCCAAAATTATTTATTCCTTAAAACATTGATGTAGTGCATCTATAGACTGCTGTTGCATGCTAACTATGTACAATTGCTTGTGAAATACTATACGTTTCATAACAGACTCGCGTGCCCACTCGGTCTGCGGAGACAACTTCTATGGACCGTGGCCAAATTTTATTCACATGAGACAAAGAAAATACACAAAAATTACCAAGATCCAGAAAAGATTAGAAGCATACACACACAGTTGTAGGCACATAAACATTCACACTGAACCGAGGGCACTTCAACATATGCAACTCCTTTGTGCTGCGTTCCTCTCACGGATCAAAGTCAAGATAGCATTGGGAATCAAACTGAAAGCCCACAAAAGCCTTGCATTCCCTGCTGCAACCCAGCAAGTAAATCTTTATAAGACGAAATTCGAGACCAAAAGCTAAAAGCTCCCCTCTCTATGTGACAACGCGCCACGCAGTCAGTCCAACTCACCCTTCTTCGACTGGAGCACAGCTGTGTACGCTTCCCGTACCGGCGGCAGACTGCCTCCCGCTTCTCCAGCCTCTTCCACGCTCCGCGTGGACCGGAAAACCCCAGGATGCCATTTCCGCCACCAACCTAACGCAGGTGGATTTCTCACAAGTAGCGGAAACCTCTTTGCCGACTTGACCACTACGAGAGTTGGCAATGAAAGGTGGCTACAGGACCCTTTCAATACAACCACTCGCTCACAGAAAGATCCGTACCTACAGTATGAAAAATTTCACACCAATAGCCTAAAAGGGAAATAAGAGTAATCCGCTGAATAACAGGCCCATATCACTAACGTCGATTTGTAGTAGTGTTTTGGAACATATACTGTGCTCGAACAGTATGAATTACGTCGAAGAAAACTATTTATTGACACAAAGTCAGCATGGATTCAGAATCCATCGTTCTTGTGAAACACAACTAGCTCTTTATATTCGTGAAGTAATGAGTAGTATCGACAGAGGATGTCAAATTGATTTCATACTTTTGGGTTTCTAGAAGGCTTTTGACACCATTCCTCACAAGCGTCTTCTAACCAAACTGCGTGCCTATGGAATATCGCCTCATTTGTGCGACTGGATACGTGATTTCCTGTCAGAAAGGTCATAGTCAGTAGTAATAGGCGGAAAGTCATCGAGTAAAACGGAAATACTTTTCGGCGTTCTCCAAGGAAGTGTTACAGACCCTCTATTGTTCCTGATCAGTTTTAAGGACGTAGAAGACAATCTGAGTAGCCGTCTTAGATTGTTTGCAGATGATGCTGTCATTTACTGTCTTGTAAAGTCATCAGATGACCAAAACGAATTGCAGAACGATTTATATACGATATCTGTATGGTGTGAAAAGTGGCAATAGGCTCTGAATAAGGAAAAGTTTGAAGTTATTCACATGAGTACTAAAAGAAATCAGCTAAATTTACGCGACAAGTCACACAAATCTGAAGGCTGTAAATTAAACTAAATACTTAGGGATTACAATTACAAATAACCTAAATTGGTAAGATCACATAGATAATATTGTGGGCTGAGCAAACCAAAGACTAAGATTCATTGGCAGAACACTCAGAAGGTGCAATAGGCCTACTAAAGAGACTGCTTACACCACTCTTGTCCGCCCTATTCTGGAGTATTGCTGTGCGGTGTGGGATCCGCATTAGGTGGAACTGACGAATGATATCGAAACAGTTCAGAGAGGGGCAGCTCTTTTGTATTATCGCGAAATAGGGGAGATAGTGCCACAGACATGATACATGAACTGGAGTGGCAATAATTAAAACAAAGGCATTTTTCGTTGCGACGGGATCTTCTCATGAAATTTCAATCACCAGTTTTCTCCTCCGATTGCGAAAACATTCTGTTGGCACCCACCTACTTAGGGAGAAATGATCATCACGATAAAATAAGAGCAGTCAGGGTTCGCACAGAAAAATTTAAGTGCTCGTTTTCTCCGCGTGTCGTTCGAGAGTGGAACGGTAGAGAGACAGCTTGAAGGTGTTTCGTTGAACCCCTTGCCAGGCACTTTATTGTGAATATTAGAGTAATCACGTGGATGTAGATGTAGATGCAGATGTAGACTACTGATGGCCCTGACTCTGCCATGACCCCAGCTCCTGTGTTCTCATCACAGACACCGGCAGATACCAGCACATCTCGCTTCAGACAACAACGCCATTTAACCCAACACCTGCAAGATTACCACCTTAGCATCATCTACCAATTATAGTCGGTTTCTCCACAACATATATCACAACCTGAAATGCACCACTCGCACCCTGCCACACAACCAGCCCCAACATGCACTGTCACGTATGGCCACAAGCAGCATTCCGGCATGACAATGCCCAGTGCCTCCCATCCTCCACACTGTGGGGGTGTGCCTCTGTGGGAGTGAACTAGTAATATCACTGCTGCAACGGAAAAAACCTCTCTGGTTTGTGGTAACAGTCTATTGTGTGGTCCCTCTTTTGTTTAACAGCCTGCTCTACACCTAGTAAAATGCTGGTCACATTTCGTGTATGTTCTTACGCTCAATAATAAATCGGCATGCATAACAGTCATATGTGTATTAATCACGTTTCTTACCCACAATCGTGGCTAAGAATTACATTCTCTCTCCATGCCACTTACATCTTCTGTGTCACATAGTAGTTTCCCATTTTTTCCTCTCATTATGATACTCTTGGTTCTCCATCTGTGTTGCAGAAGTTTAATCTTGAAATAAGCTTCATCTCATTCCCTATGTTTAAAATCATTTTCCATCTCTTTATTAATTTTTCCAAGCCACTTTTCTTTCTAAAGGCATCACATTGATGTTATCTTTTTTTCCCCACTTTATACTGACCAGGGCTTTTTTCTTTTAGAGTGTTCCTTTTGTCAAAACTTACAACATTTCTGGGGCCATCAAAGGCACCCTAGGTTCTAACTTCCTTATGCCTAATACAGCTATGGCTCAATTTTTTTAAATTTTACTTGATAATTTTCCAACCACTTTCTTCTCTGTCTGATTCCATTGTTGCTCGCTCGAATTCCTTCACAGCTTAGATGTCTTTCAGTTTACGTAGTGGAAACTTCTACAGATGTTTCATCTGGTACTTCTTAAATCTGATATTGCACTTTACTTCAAAGTATGGCCACTAACTGTAAAATCACATGGATAGCTGTAATTAGGGTTTACTCCCTTCCAGTATCTCAGTTTTACTATTATATAATTAGTCACATATATCCCATTATCACCATGTTTCGTCTACATGTAGCGTCTTGTCTTTGAATCTTTGTAACATGTGTATATTATAATAACCGGCTCATGTTGTTCACAAAATTCTAATAATTTCTCGCCTTTAGAATTCATTCGTACCAACCCAGACTTACTATCACACTGGTTGTTCTCTTGTATGCTTACTGATGCATTTTCTTTCATGTTTATCATTTCCATTAATTCTTCCTTGGAATCGTAAAAGTATTATATTTCTTCATCATTACTGTTTGTCATTCGTAAACATACCTGAATTATTGTTACATCAACTGACCTTGGTTTTAACTTTATCAGTAGTGTCCTATCACTGACATGGCAGGTGTTCGTAATATTATATATCCATTTCTTTGTTAACACAATAGCTATTCCATTCTTCCCTGACTGTTGGTTTCCACTACAAATTATTCTGTAACCTTCTTATCTAAAGTCACCATTTGCAGCTCATCTTCTCTAGAACTGTCCCAGATTATCCACTTGACACTTTGGCATAGTCTTTTGACTTCCTTCTGTTTTCCAAGATGTAACAGTATTGGCATTTCCCAAGTGCCTATGTTAAATTTAGCTTCTTCCTTCTCTTTGTGGTCTTCCTGCACCTTCTGTGAGAGGATTTCATGGAATAATGGCCCGAGAAGCTTCGCTACTTCTCCTGCCAGACCTTGGGTCCAATACCCATAATCAGTGAGGATACATGCACTATTAGACTGTGCCATGGTTTCTACAGATGGGATATCCAAATAGATCTTTTATGCTATAGTTTTCCATTGCTTTCAATATCATCATGTCATTGGCCTTGGTTGCTCATCCGCCTACAGAGAACAAGGTTGTGCCCTACTTCTACTCGCTCATCTTCCCTCCAAGGGCAGAGGCTTACGCCTCGTTCTGGGATACTTTGGCCCCCACCTACATTGACAGCAATTTATTCGCAATTGTAAATACTGTTAGACTGGAGCTCCACAATTTATTAGTGACAAATGAAAATCCATGCCAAACCAGACCTCAAACCCAGATTTCCTGCTTTACACAAAGCAGTCGCTTTAACCACTTTGCCTATCTGGGCAAGCCTCCAGGACCAGTCCTAATCTTCATATCTGACTGAGTGTCCATCGCTGTGCTCACCCCTTGTGAGGCAAATTGAGATGTTACTTGATTGAGAAGTAGCGGCTCCGGTCTCGTAAACTGACAAAACAGCCGGGTGAGTGGTGTGCTGGCCACATGCTCCTGCATATCCGCATCTAGTAATGTCTATGGGCTGAGGATGACACGAAGGTTATTGTGTAGTATATCGAAACACACAGACACTGTATGCATACACATCTGAAAGAGATTGCCTAGTACATGAAAAATACGAACAGCACAAGTAGTATTACATGCCTAGACAGGTCGTGACAGTAATAATAAAGTCTCTCACTGTGCGAGAATTACAGAAAATGTGCGAGTGCAACACATGGATGCTCAGTGACGTATGTAGATTTGGGTTGGTCCTCGAAGCCCGCTCAGATAACCAAATTGGTTAACGCAACCACAGTCATAAAGTGGGAAATCCAGGTTTGAGTTCTAGTCTGGCTCAGACTTTCACTTGTTATTTATTTATTTATTTATTGTTCCATGGGACCAAATTAAGGAGAAGTCTCCATGGTTGTGGAACGAGTCAATACATGAAATTATAACACGATATTAGAAACAGATAAAATGAAATATAAAAAAACATATTCAGGTGACAAGTCGTAAGTTTAAATGAAGAAAATCAACAATGTAACACTGGAATTTGCTTCATTTTTTAGCTCTTCCAAGAGCTCCTCGACAGAATAGAAGGAGTGAGCCATGAGGAAACTCTTCAGTTTAGACTTAAAAGTGTTTGGGCTACTGCTAAGATTTTTGAGTTCTTGTGGTAGCTTATTGAAAATGGATGCAGCAGAATACTGCACTCCTTTCTGCACAAGAGTCAAGGAAGTGCATTCTACATGCAGATTTGATTTCTGCCTAGTATTAACTGAGTGAAAGCTGCTAACTCTTGGGAATAGGCTAATATTACTAACAACAAACGACATTAAAGAAAATATATACTGTGAGGGCAATGTCAGAATTCCCAGACTATTGAATAGGGGTCGACAAGGGGTTCTCGAACTTACACCACATATAGCTCGAACAGCCCGTTTTTGAGCCAAAAATACCCTTTTTGAATCAGAAGAATTAACCCAAAAAATAATACCATACGACATAAGCGTATGAAAATATGCGAAGTAGATTACTTTTCATGTTGAAGTGTCACTTATTTTAGATACTGTTCTAATGGTAAATAAAGCAGCGTTTAGTTTCTGAACAAGATCCTGGACATGGGCTTTCCACAACAGCTTACTATCTATCCGAGCGCCTAGGAACTTGAACTGTTCCATCTCGCTTATAATATGCCTATTCTGTCTGATCAAAATATCGGTTCTTGTTGAATTGTGAGTTAGAAACTGTAAAAACTGAGTCTTACTGTGATTTAGCATCAAATTATTTCCCACAAGCCACGAACTTATTTCATGAACTACATTATTTGTTACTGTTTCAATATTACACACAACATTCTCCACTATCAAGCTGGTGTCATCAGCAAACAGAAATACTTTTGAATCACCTGTAATGCTAGAAGGCATATCATTTATATAAATAAGAAACAGCAGTGGCCCCAGCACCGACCCTTGAGGAACGCCCCACTTAACAGTGCCCCATTGGGACTGAACATCACTACCACTCTCAATATTGCGGAGAGTTACCCTCTGCTTTCTGTTCTTAAAGTAAGAGGCTAACCATTTGTAAGCTACTCCCCTTACTCCATAATGGTCCAACTTCTGCAGTAATATTTTGTGGTCAACACAGTCAAAAGCCTTCGTTAAATCAAAGAAAACACCTAGCGCTCGCAACCTTTTATTTAATCCGTCCAAAACCTCACAGAGAAAAGAGAATATAGCATATTCAGTTGTTAAACCATTTCTAAAACCAAACTGAACATTTGACAGCAAATTATGTGAATTTAAATGCTCCAGTAACCTTGTATATACAACCTTCTCGATAACTTTAGCAAACACTGATGGCATAGAAATAGGTCTAAAATTGTCAACATTATCAATGTCTCCCTTTTTATAAAGTGGCTTCACTACCGGGCTTCACTACCGAGTACTTTAATCGGTCAGGAAACCGACCACTCCTAAAGGAAAAGTTACAGATATGGCTGAGAACTGGGCTAACATACATAGAACAATACTTCAGTATTCTGCTAGATACCCCATCATATCCATGAGAGTTCTTGGTCTTTAGTGATTTAATTATTAACTCAATCTCCCTCTTGTCAGTATCATGGAGGAGCATTTCAGGTAACAGTCTCAGAACACTTTTTTCTAAGAGCGCTATATGATTCCCTGTTGGGACGAGGTTTCTATTTAGTTCACCTACTATATTCAGAAAGTGATTATTAAATACTGTACATATATGCGACTTATCAGTAACACGGACATTCCCACTATGCACTGATTCTATATCCTCGACCTGTCTCTGCGGAGCAGCAATTTCCTTTACGACTGACCATATGGTTTTAATTTTATCCTGAGACTTAGCTATTCTATCTGCATACCACATACTTTTTGCCTTCCTAATAACATTTTTAAGCACCTTACAATACTGTTTGTAATAGGCTGCTGCATTTAGATTTTGGCTGTTTCTAACGTTTTGATATAATTGCCACTTTGTTCTACAAGATATTCTTATCCCTCTAGTCAGCCACCCAGGCTGCTTGTTTGTGCTAGTACCCTGTTTTAAACGTTCTAACGGAAAGCAACTTTCAAAGAGCATGAGAAAAGCATTTTATTTATCGTCTACTGTATCAGCGCTATAAACATCTTCCCACTCTTGTCCCTTGATAAGGTTTACAAAGGTCTCTGCAGCAACTGGATCAGCTTTCCTAAACAGCTGATGACTATATTTAACACGTGTTGCAGCACAAAAATCTTTTAAAGTTAGAATTTGTGCATCATGATCTGAAAGGCCATTCACCTTTTTGCTAACAGAATGCCCTTCTAGTAATGACGAATGAACAAAAATGTTGTCTATGGTTGTTCTACTGTTCCCTTGCACTCTCGTTGGAAAGAACACGGTTTGCATAAGATTATATGAATTAAAGAGGTCTACCAGCATCCTCTTTCTTGCACAATCACTTATACAATTAATATTGAAGTCACCACATATAACTAACTTTTTGTATTTCCTATAAAGTGAACCAAGAACCTCCTCTAGCTTTAGCAAAAATGTTGTGAAATCGGAGTCTGGGGATCTATAAATAACAACAGTTAGAAGTTTAGCTCCGTTAAATTTAACCACACCTGCACAACATTCAAACACCTTTTCAGTGCAGTACTTTGAACCATCAATTGACTCAAATGGGATGCCGTTTTTCACATACATGGCTACTCCCCCACACCGCAAAGAGCTCCTCGAAAAGCTGCCAGCCAACCTGTATCCTGGTAAAGGAAGCCTCTGAATTATCTCCTTATTTAAGAAGTGTTCAGATATACCAATAATTTCAGAGTCAACATCTATAAGCAGTTCACTAACTTTATCTCTAATACCTTGTATATTTTGATGAAATATACTAATTCCCTCATTACTCGGATACCTAAGCTTTGTCAAAAGTGATTCCCTTGTTAGAGAGACTTCTCTTAAGCAGGAATACCTATCAGCTGACTTCAATCTAAAAAGGGTGCAGCTCTAACACCCACTACTGCAGGAATTTTCCCGTGAGTGATCCCACCAACCCCACCTATGCTGTCACCTATAAGCTTTGCCAACCTCCCCTTCCCATACCTGTTGAGGTGCAGGCCATGTCTAGTGAAACCCGTCCTGCTGATAGACTCCACCGACATCACTGAAATGTGACCCATGCTTTCTGTCATCAGCGCACCCCCAAGTCTCATGTTATTACGCCTGACGGCTGTATTTAGATGAGGCCGATCGTGACGCTGAAACAGTTCCACGAAATGCACATTCGTGTTGCCAGTCTGAGTGGCTATCTTTTCCAGGTCACCATCTGTGTTATACTCCCCATCCCTATCAATACTATTACCAGCCCCACCCACAATCACTACCTGATCCTCCTTAGTAAAATCCCTACATAACCCTCCTATGTTAACAGTCACCTGAGCCAACCCTGCATTTGGCTTCACAATGCTGGTGATCTGGTACTCACTCCCCAGCACTTCCTGCAACTGCTGGCCTACACCTCTGCCATGAGAACTACCTAACAGCAGAACCTTCTTCTTCCTCTTCGATTTTGCAACTGTTCTAGGCACAGTAACTACTGAGGTCTGCTGCATACTTCCTACATCTACAGCTACTAGAGATTCCTCTCCACTAGACTCTGACAGTTGGTCATATCTATTGTAAACACCAATAGTAAAACTATCTGAAAATCTTCTTCTCCTAGCAGATCTCTTGCCAACAGCCAGCTCCCATTCCCCAACCCCCTTCTCCCTCCTCATCCTATCTAGCTCCTCCTGTGCGTTTCTCAACTGCACCTGAAGGGCACATATCTTACGCTCCTGCTCCTCTATCAACTTACTCTTGCTACATAACCTGCAGTTCCAGGAGAGGATCTCACCAGAATGCCCACTGGCTTCCCCACTGCATTCCCCCCAGTGAAAATACTTCGAACAAGTCTCACACCGCAATCCACTACTCACGAACCTACAGCAAAGCCCACACTTCTCACTCATGGTAAAACTTTACTTTTTCTAAGTTCCGCTACTACAATAAGAAGATGTTAAAAACCTGACTACAAGAATCACAAACTTACTCTACAAGGGAAGTAACTACTATTATTAACAGTATAAATACACAACAAATGTGAATATAACAAAAGACTAATACAGAAAGAGAATCAAACGTCTAATGACACAGTAACGAAGCTGAAAACAGTTTCCAAAAGGTTCTTCTGAAATTATTTCACCAGAAAACACCAAGAACACCGGTTGAAGACTACTAAAGTTCCTAAATAAACCTCTATACACAAACAATTAATTCGTACTTAGCTTTCGATGCGCCGCTACAGCTGCAACTGGTCAGTGCGGAATGTAAACACAGGCAAGAGGTTAAGTTGCTCGATACGAAACACTCACAAATATCAGGTCACAACACGAGAAAGGCAGAGGTGAATGAAGAAACCACTAATACGTCACTTATATAGTAAATATTATCACAAAAACCGTTAAAATACGTATCTGAAACCTAAAAATATAAATATATGTCACTAATAAATTGTGCAGCTGCAGTCGAATCACGTCCGTAATCCTGAATACATTTTGCATAGTACACCAAAGAACAGACCCTGTAAGTAGCACACCTACACTGGCTGCTTGAAGTGTTGCCCATCCCCCACCACCAGAAGGTGTAGGTTGGGATTTTCCTCACACCTTTCATCAAGGAATTGAATAACATTTGCCTGAGTGTATTAATTCATTCCATGCTTAACAATGCTGTCGATTGCCTTGTCTTTGCTGTAATTTTAAATTTTTTATGCATAGTATACCATGTTTGCTTTTCAATGTGACACTAAATAATTTTTATATAGTTTTCGTAGTGCATTTTAAGTCTTGTTTAGAGCTAGTCTCCTGTATTAAATAAAGGTGAAACGGCTACTCCGTTTATAAAGATCAGGAAACATGGTTCTACTGAGGAAAGGTGCTGGACGAAAATTTTCAAAACTAAAAATTTGTTTCAAAAAGCTTTCATGATGGGCTTTTTCTTTTATTCCTTGGTACTTATTCGCTACAAACACAAAGGCACCTAACCTCTACTGGAATTTTACGACAGCTTCAATCATTCTAAAGGTAGTCATCATTCCAATAATTAAGAAAGATTCACTTCGAATTATTTAAAAAAACAGAATTCGCTTTAAGCAAATATAAAAAAAACATGCATTCACTTTAACAATTGAAAAAAACTTTCAATAAAATCTGCACGTGGTATATTTCAAAGGAACAACTGTCATCATAAAAGTATGTTCAAACCAATTTACTCCTGAAAAAAGATAGTTTGACTACCACTGGTTGCCTACAAAACACTTTTCCTTTCTTTACGACCAGTACAGGTTTGTTTTGAGTGTGCCCTTTTCCTTCAGGCCGGAAACAGAATAGTGAAGCCTGTCCTAGGTCACCTGCAATCACAAACAACCGGCGATCACACGGAAGGCAAAATAGGAAGGCTTCAAGATCACGCAGGGAAGGGACATTAGTTTAGGAGACTTGACACAAAAATGCGCTTCCTCTCGTGCATTTGAATAATTCAAGAAAACAGTCTTTGGGAAAAATACTGAGGCCACAATATCGTAAGAACAGCTTCTCCCCTGTTGAGCTCAAATGCTTGACAGTTAAGCAAAGGTTTCTGACAGGTCAGCACACCACACAGTGAAGCTATTGGTAAAAATTTCAGCTGCTGCAATCAACACCCTGTATATGTTTAACCAAGTTAGCGTGTTGCCATAAGTCCACACAGTTGTCAAGCACAGCTCACCAAGTTATCAGTTGTCTGTATCTGCAATGATGTCCTGCTGGATGACACGGACGTGCGCATCCTTGTCCCAGCCGATATCCATGAATACCAAGACTGAACGTTGTGCCTGCTTCGCAGCCGCATCTCGCTATTTCTGCAGGCCGCCGTCCAGGTCAACCGCCAGCACTAACGCGTTCTACGTCTCCTCGCTGCCTCCTCGACAACTGACCGCCCTTTGTGCATGTAGCTTGCAATTTCCAAAGTTTCGTGCTCCACAGAGCCTACGTCCCTGAGTGCTATATCAGCGATATGACATAGTACAAATCGATAGGGGGACTCGAAGTGGACACATGAAAAGGTCTCCTCTCCTCACACAACACTCTTTGATCCCAGAAGGTAGCAACTCGTTTTGGGCTTGCACTGTAATTTTCCCTAACTTTTGCAATGTTAAACTTTATTCGCTGTGTTCCAAGAAATTTTTTAAGGAAATAATCAAATTTATCCTCTTCTGTTTGTCCCTGATAAACTTTTCCTTATTTTTCGTCCTGTAAATCCTCCCCGAACTGTGTAAGTGAGTCAGCATTTACAATTCTGTTAAATTTTAGTTTTTCTTTTTTAGTTAAATGAGACTGCTATATTGTTGCCATTTTAACAATGACGACACTTTGAGCAGTTTATTTCAAGGTTTCTCTTAGCTCATCAACATCACCTGTAGATTCTGTGCTGTCTGACCCATTATCATAGTGCCAGCAGTACTCATGCTTCCTCCATCCAGGTACTCTGCCCCATAGTGGGAGCAGCTGGATCGTGGCTCATTAGCTTATGTGCAACAGATTTTCAAGAACAATTAATAATAAGATTTTTCCACACTGGCAGCCTTTATCCCATCACTTAGTAAACATTTTCAGTTCATCCCTCCAATACCACATTTTAAGTTAACCCTTTCCTGGGGAATAAAAAAAGCACCAAGCATGGCGAATATAGTCAGAGCATAACAATGGCTTAAAAATAATAATTACTATGTATTACCTAACCATGGTGTCCTGTACCAGATTATGACTACTGACTAACAGAAGGACCTATTTGGTCTTTTTCACACTCTGACTGTAAGTACTCTTAACTTTAATTTTTCTCCTGTCTTCTCAACACAACTTCAGTGAACCATTACAAGAAACTGATGAGCTTTTACCTAAAAGCAATGAAGTGATACACCATGAATGATAAGTAACACTCAAGAATTCAGAAATATGAAGTCATCAAAATGATTGTGGAAGGATGAACTGACACTTTCTTCCAACGTTTTAGAAATATGTGTGCATATTCTGTGGAGTAGATAATAAAGCTATTTCTGTTCTTTTTCAGGGCTTTCTGAAAGAGTACAATGTTTATCCAGCTGTATTAAATCAGTATTGGAAATATGTATGTCATTTGTGGGAAACTACAAGAGGAGTACAGTTCCCTACATATTTAAGTGAAGCTCCATACCATCTGCAAGAAAGCATCAAAGTATCTGCATATGGATATCATATTTATTCTGTAAGCATGTAGTCTGCATTTAATAAAATACATAAAATAATTTTAACTTCATAATACTCTCACCACTATAATCTAGACATTAGAATGCATTTTTAAAATTGTAAAGAAATGAGAGTGAATTTATTTGGAAGGATAAACTCTTTTCTAAATATTTGTGAGAGATATTTAAACAATCTACTAAGAAAATATTAATTTCATTTTCCTTTCTCTTGAAACAGTAAAATAGATTTTGCTAGTCAATTTGCACATTACAGATGTCTGTGTGGTGTTAACCATGAAAGAAAATGTTCATGCATTATACAGATAGGAAAACATTATTTTCTCAACCTTGGCAGCTTAATACATTCCTTCAATGCCTGTAAGAAGTTCCACATTTTAGCAAATGTCACTTGTAGCATTTTGTGTTTACTGTATTCAAATACAGCATCAATTTCAAACACCACCAAACTTCTCCTGTTTATCATTCTGTACAGCTAAACATAGAAAAGTATGTTGGTGTCCAACAACTACTTCTTATGCTTCAAATTTAAAAGTAAATGAAATGTGTTACAATGATATCATGACCTGAAAAATAACAAAAAATTTCTCATAGCAAAATAAGAAGCAAGCACCAGCTACAGCTACATGTTAACATTGCAAAGAAAAATACAAAGTGTATTGTCATATCTGTGTAATATGACTTTTCATATCTTTGTTACATTATTGCATGGAACCTTTGCACCATTCAAGCTAGTAGCATTTTGGTACTGTGTTGTTGTTAACTATTCCTTCCAAGGAGCACAGTTTCTTATTGCTTGTTTTCTGGGCATTAAAGTAAGTAATCTCTAACATGTTATGGCCCAGCCCACACATTAACAGCTGCAAAGCATTTGTTTTACCTGTAAAGCTTTTGTTTTTACCAGTAAGCAAGTTTTTGACATGAATCTACCCATCTCTATACAACAATAATTTTTACATTCATAGATAACTACGAAGTACAAATGAATAAACTTGAGACACCTACAGACTGGTGAAAATGAAAGTGGCATGTAGGCCTATTAATGTTATTGTGATCATTTGTACTTGAAGATATTGTTTCCAGTTCAGATTGTTTATTTGCCATTGACAACATATAGTGGAATAGGCTGTACTTTGATTACATGATATAATAGCAATCACTTTGTTAATTAATGTGTTACATGTACAAATTATTTGTCGTGGTTTAACCACTTGCACAGAATTGCAGTAATATATTAAAACTCAGTTTCTACACTACAATTATCCAAGAATTTCCTCAAACTGTAAAACAGATTGTCTATTAACCAGTTATACAACTTAGTATTGAACTTATAGGAAGATGTCCTGAGTGCACAATGTGGCATTTTATTTAAAAAAATTCAAACAGTTCGCTTTGTGAGAGCTTCCTGTTTTTGTAAGCGTATGCCTAGAAATATCAATATTCTTTTTATTCCTAGTATCATGACAATGTATACTCTCTCATGTGTTAAACTCTATTATGTTGCTTTTAGCATGTATGGTATCTGTGATGCATAGATATAAGAATTTATCACTGTCAATATTTTGATCTAAATGATGAAGGACAGTAGTGTTTGTTTGGACCAATCTTACACACTATTTGTAGCACTTTTTTCTGAATCAGTGACATTACATGAGGGACCCCTTAGCGGAGTCTCATAAGATATGGCGAGACTTAAGTAGTTCTAAGATATTTATTAATCGCTTGATTAGCTAATTTCCATCTGAGATAGGACACCCAAAATATATTTTTTTTTTTTTTTTTGCAAACTTGATTAATGTGGGGTTGCCAGTTCAGCTTGGAATAAATATGAATTCCAAGCAGTTTTACCGATTTTCATTCTTAGCTAGTTCCAGCTGTAGATGCTGAGTTTTCCTCAGATTAGACAGCAAGTTTCTTAGATGAGAACCAGTTTAGTGCTAAGGAGAAAGGATCCTGTGATTTATGGCGTGAAATTGACATATTTCAATATGTGGTGACTGAAGTTGTAGTGTCCACATAGCAGATAACTGACTGAAGCCCAACAGAATGTGGCAAATTTTTAAATATAACAATGAAGAAGAATGTTCCAACAACAGAGCGCTGAGGCACACTAGACGAGACTTTCTTCAGGGGAGAATGCCTATTTTCAATTGATACAAAGTTTCTTGTGTTCTTTATACAATAGTAAATTATTTCTAATGCTGTGTTAAATATTCCCACTGGTAGCACGAAACTGTCCCATCTTAACTCTGCCCTCTCCATCCCCATTCTCCACCTTGTCTATACCCACACCACCCACCTAACTAAAGACTGCTGCTCGTCTCACACACAGGCATAGTAGGGTCTTAGCACTTAGAGACAACAGTGGACGTGTGTTTGTAAGTTGTACTTGTGTGAATGTGAGTTTCCTTTGTCTGATAGGGGACTCTCATACCTAAATATGGCAAGCATTTTATAATGTGCCTGTCTATTACTCACTTTTCCTGCATGTGGTGAGGAGCAATACTTTTTTCGTATTGTTGTTGTTCCTTCCTAGATTACCTATTGTTTGAATTCATTTAATAGCTTCTATATTTTTAAAACAAACTGTGACAATGTCGCAATGGTTTCCTTATTTATGAAATGTATTTATCCTCTATTTTTAGACAGTCAGTTGCTTGTAGCTTTCCTAATTGGATAATGTTTAATAAACTTACAAAGCACATCTACCATCTAATAACAACAAGACTCTGGTTCTTCTTTTCTATAATATTTTGCATTTGTATCTGACACATTTGATTATTTGCTCTCACCAGTACAGTTGTCACAGCTTGAAATTTACTTCCTTATCTTCTTTCCATGGTATAAAAATAAACATTTTGCTGTGATTTTTGTAAACATTGTTGTGCACCAAAATGACCATAACTCCATCTGTGTAATTTATCAGTTTCTCTATAAACTACTCTGGTCAACATAACTTCCAACAGTCTTAGTCTATATGTGTTCGTCTGAACAGAATACCTTTACAAACTTTATAAAATGTGTCTACTTTCTCCTCCACCCTCTTTCATAAAAGGCTTTTTACCAGTTTCCAATTGTTGTCAAGGTTTTGGTCCCTTGTGATGTCACTCTACATAGCCATAATAGTTTTTTCATATTTTACAGCCTTCATATAAATAAACTTGTTTTCATTACTTTTATATACTTTATTTCGTAAATAACGAAAATAATTTTTTAAATATTTTTTAAATATGTTGTAATTGGATAGATAAAAAACTACTTACCAGCTGGTGATAGGAGAACATACATAAAAGGTACTTAAATTTGTAGGCTTTGTGCGCCAGTGACTCCTTCTTCTGGCAGAAAGGTTGAAGGAGATGGAGGAGGGGTGACCTGTGTATGAACACATTATATATGAACTGTTAGGTTACATATGAACTGTTGATGTAAAAGACGTTTACACCAGCATGACTACCACCATGTTATCCGTTAGGATTAATGGGAGTAGACAAGGATGAATGCTAATGAATGCTAGCAACATACAATATCTTGCTGCAGAGCGTGCTCTACGACATGACAGTTGTGACCTTGGTTCTTGTTTCACACAGGTTCCATCTCGATCCTCCACTCCAACATTAGTTTCTCAGAACTCTGCAGGTGTGCTGGCATTACAACATGTCCATCATTCTACCCACCCACCTGCCCTTAATTTATGCTAATTTCTTCAGTCTTAGAATCTCTTCACAGTAACTATTCCTTTCTTCAATACCTTTTAATTTTCTATATCTTTCACTTTTGACCTGTCTGTTTTCTTGGCCCCACCTCTACCACATAAAATGCATTTAGTTTTCCAGTCTTATTAACTTGTGCATGATGTTTTGGTTGCAATCTCTGTCTTGTGTATTACCCTATCTTCCAAATTTAAGCTCTCAGGTTTTCAAATTTGACACAATGTATACCCTTCCTTCTCATCCCCTCCAGTAAGTCTCCCCTAACCCAGGGTTCTAGGAGACTTTCCTAGACTCTCCCCATTTCCTAAACCTCAACAATTGTTTTCATTCACCCCTCTTCCTTTTCATTCAACCCTTCTGCCAGAAGAAGGAACCACTGGCTCTGAAAGCTTCCAGATTTAATTACCATATGTGATCTCCTGCTACCACTTAGTGAGTAGATTTTTTTATCTATACATTTATTTCATAATCAACTTGATGGAGGTATATGACCCACCTTAACAATCTGTTATGGTAAAAACCCACATTCTTGAGCATAACGTAATGCCTTATGTTCATAGTATACTGAAACCTTGTGTCCCATTATGTGGTTTGTGAACCTACTAAAGGCCTGGTGTACAGCAAGCAGCGTTTCTTCAGTCATGTCCTATCGCCTGTCATGTTTTGGTAAGATTCCACTAGTAAACACAATAGTGTGATGTTTTGTTTGATCATTTTCTAGTTTTATTTGGAATTATGGGACCTCAACTCATAATTATTGCAATTGCAGCATAGACACAACACTCATGCAAATTTAGTTCTAGTCAAGGTGTTATAGTTACGTAAATTTTGTTTTACTGTGTCAAAAGCTTCTTGATAGTTCTGGTCTCATTTCCAAACCACATTTTCATCGAAAGGTTTCTTAAACAAGGAACATTCTTAAATTTCCCACTAATATATTTTAGATAGGATGCATGTAACTGAAAAAAGATTTCAGCTGCTTTCTGTTCTTAGATGCAAGGAACTCCATAATGGATTTCACTTTATCTGGCAGAATACCCTCCTCAGAAATGAAGTGTCACAGAAATTTTAACTCAGTTACTCCAGCTCTACATTCCTCAAACTCCAAAGTCATTCCCAGTACCTAACTTCATCAAAAATTTTCTTTATGGGACAACAATGTTGTTCCCCGTTTTGACTACATGCAAGAATATCATCCACATTGATACTTAGCTTAGACTTCAGTTCTTACCCTAACACACAATCCTTTGCTCCCGTAAACTCAGCTAATGATACAGTCAACAAAAACGGCATGACTTGGTACTGATAACATGTCCTATTGAACAAGAAAGCTATACATTTTCTTGACTCAGAAGCTAATGGTATTTGGTGGAACTCTCCAGTCAAAGACAAGACAGTCATCAGTTTCACACATGGAAATTTATGGAGTAATTCATCGATATTTTCAGTATGAACATTTTACTGGTTTTAAACATCTGTTGAAATATCTGGAATCCAATACTAATCTAGCTTCACCATTATTGCTTAGCAGCTACAGATAATAGGTTGTTGTATTCACTGATATTGCTCTGTTGACAAACAAATGGAGAAAACATGGAAATTATTTATTTCAGACTGAATGTTGAGATATTTCTGAAATTTTTGCTTAAATTATTATTAACATACTGTGATTGTTTCCATTTAGGAGCAACTGAAACTATGTTTCATAAAAAAGTAATCCAGTTCATTAGTTTGCGCTTTGAACTGTCACATAGTCAAAGTTGGTTTCAAAACCGCTCTAGTCATACTCATTGAGGTATTTAATGGTTTTATTTAAATACTTTAGATGAATGATAAATGTTTGTTCATCAATGTCTTTTAAATCCCTCATCATGTTCTGTTTGATCCTGTCCTCTTTTCAAAACATGCTGTACTCATTTGATGGTTTAGATGTAAAAAAGCGGTTGGAGGCTGTCAGCTGTCCTCTTGCTGGAGGCTTTTTTTTAACACCACAGCACCTTAAAAGACATAGTCCTGTTGCCATTGATATGCTCTTGCTTTCGTCTGGCTTTAGAGCTGATGCAGTTTAATGTGCACACCTTACCAGGTGACAATTTGGTATTTTTTAGGTTAACATAATCATTGTCAGAGGTGAAAGTAGTGGTAAGTGACAAAAATATACCCCAGGACTAACTGAGGATATAAAGTCTTGCACTTGCCACTAAGCCACCAACTCGAAACATCTTTCTCTGTCTAAACTTAATATATTCTCTCATGAAAAATGTTGGTACTTAAAAGTGTATGTGGTGGTAGTGGTGGGTTTAAGGATGAAAGGGACCAAACTGCAGAGGTCATCGGTCCCAAAAGTGTATGTCAGCACGCAGTTTGACAGTCAGTTCACTCTTTTCTGTCAAATGTGTGCAATAATTTTCACTTTCACACATACTGTCTCAGTAACAGCGCATCTCCTGGACAGATCTGTCCCAGTCAAATGACAGCCTCTTTTGTCCACTCCACCTGGTCTCTGACTCATTTGTCTTCTAAGGTACCAGAGATAACAGGAGAGAGCCCACTACTAACAACCTCCAATTTGCTGGTTACCCAGACCAGCTGATCACCTTTAAGTTAATTCGTAACACAGCATACAGAATTAGTTTCTATTACTTGGTACTAGCAGATCTCTTTGTTTACATATATCTTGTCTAATTCTACATCACTGGAGATTCTTTTTCAAGGCAGGATCAAATAGAATACGATGAGTCTGTTAAATGACACTGCTGAACAAACTTTTTATAATTCATTTGAAGTAGTTCAGGAAAATCATCAAATACTAAAATGAGGATGATCAGATAGTTATTTGAAAACCATGTTGGCTATCTATGAATTCAGAACCCGAATTAATGAACTGGGTTACTTTCTTATGAAACCTAGTTTCAGCTGCTCCTAAATGGAAGCACATTAAATTAATAATAATTTTAAAAAAGTTCATAAATCTCTCAACAGCCAATCTGAAATAAATTGTACCATTTTCTTCATTTGATTATCTCAGTGTAACTCTTAACTGAGTCGGCTTTGGGGTTTTTCTGATATATTTATCCCATGTTACATTACCATCTTTCCTCATTCATGTACCCGGCATTAATTAAATTTTGTTTCTTATTTATTTGTATAAAAATGATCACACAAACTAACTGTAGCGTAACATATCACAAAAGGATTAACAAAAAATTTTTGTTTCCCTCACAGAACTACGTTTTTGGTCAATGTCATCCTGATTTTCTGCGCCAGTTGATTGCACAACTGAAATACGAAGTATATTTTTATGGAAATTTCGTTGCTTTCCAAGGAGACATTAATAATTGTATCTATTTTGTTCATTCTGGCCAAGTCAGTGTAATACAGGAGCATCAAGACAGGTCAGAAAACATCGTAGCTGAACTGAAGACTGGTGATGTATTTGGAATGGTAAGGCAATAAGATATTAATATCATACATAAAAACACAATATACAGGGTGAAAAGTATTTAAACCGACAAACTCTGGTAGGTTGTAGGGGACATCAAAACAAATATTTTTCCTTATGAGGATTATTTAAACTGGTGGAGGCCCTATTACGATCTTTAGTTGTTAGAGGCCGTATTACGATCTTCAGTTGTTAGAGGGCGTATTACGCTCTTCAGTTGTAGACAACTGCCGTATACCAGTGTAGTAGTGGATCGTCTCTGTTTACTAATGGAGCGATACACCTGGAGTGAGTACACTGATATGGTTGGTGCGTACTACGTAGCGCACCACAACGGACGAGCTGCACAGCGGGTTTATCAACAACAATATCCTAATCGCCGAATCAAGCATCATACGACCTTTGCTGCTGTGTACCAACGTCTGCGTGAGTCCGGGTCATTTAGCAGTTTACCTGGACAGGGACGCCGTCTCACGGTAAGAACGCTGCGATTTCAGGAAGCTGCCTTGCAACATGTGGAGCAAGATCCTTCAATCAGCACTCGTGCAATTGCACGTAACTTGGGGACGAACCAGACGAATGTAAGAACAGTCCTTCGAGAGCAAGTGTTACGTCCATTTCACCTACAGTGTGTCCACAACCTGGAACAAGTTGATTATCCACCCACAGCACAGTTTACGCAGTGGTAGCTGGAACAGTGTGAAATGCATCCTATATTTCCATCCTCTGTGTTGTTTACCGACGAAGCAACGTTCGGGCGTGATGGAGTCTTCAACATGCACAATTCGTATGTTTGGAGTGAGGATAACCCACATGCCACAGTTACTAGCACTCATCAAGTGTGGTTCTTCGTTAATGTGTGGGTCGGTGTTGTTGGGGACTATTTAATTGGGCCACATCTGCTACCTAGGCCATTAAATGGCAGGCACTATTACAATTTTCTTGCCAGAGCATTGCGAGAATTGCTGGAAGACGTCCCGCTCCCTAAAAGACAATTTCAACACGACGGGGCGCCGGCACATTTCAGTCGTCGTGTGCGTCGATTCCTGGACCGACGGTTCCCAGAAACGTGGATTGGGAGAGGTGGTCCTGTACCATGGCCTGCTCGATCCCCAGATATGTCCCCTCTGGACTTTTTTGTGTGGAGAGAGACGCGCAACCTTGTTTACGCAACTCCTGTTGCATCAGAAGAGGATCTGGTTGCCCGGATTGAAGCAGCAGCAGGAACAATTCAGGATACTCCTGGGGTTTTTGCCCGTGTCAGACAGAACACGATCCGACGGTATAACCTTTGTTTACGTGTCAATGGAGGCATTTTTGAAAATCTGCTGTAATTGAAATTGGGTCTCTTGGTCATAATAAATGGAAAAATGTTTGTTGGTTTAATTAATTTGCCGCCAGAGAAGTCTTCCTCTACCGGTTTAAATACTCCCCATAGGAAAAAATGACATTAGGGTAAAATATTTGTTCTGATGTCCCCTACAACCTCCCAGAGTTTGTCGGTTTAAATATTTTTCACCCTGTAGGTATAAAGATATAAAGAAAAGTTAAGAAAGCATTATTATGCTTCTAACTGTAATAATCCAAATGATATACAGGTTGCACACAGTTAAAGTTCTAATTTCAAAACACTGTAGACGGAGAAACACTGCTCAGAAATAGGTCATACTCGAACAGCATGTTATTGACACAGGCGGAAACGTCATGGAACAAAAAAATTAACGAAAATTTGACCAATTAGATGGTGCTGTAAACATCAGAATAAGCTCACTTAAGAGATGCGTAGCACACAGGTCTTCCTCATTTTGAGTCCGAGAGGCCCAACATGTCTGTCTCCATGAACGATCATGTGCCGCTGAGGTAACGATCTTTTAGAAGATTGGTGATGGTGCAACACTAACCCTTGAGAAGTTCCAGGCGCTCAAGGGTATGAAAAAAGCCATTGGTCCAATGTCTGCAAAGGCTCTGGAGAAAATGATCACAAAGTTAGAAAAGACAGGTTCTTTTGAAGTGCAATGTGGCAGAGAGAGAAAAGCAGTTGATTCGATGTCTCTCAAAGATGTGGCCACAGCACCACAGGACCAGTCGGGTCGTGGCGTGCCAAAATGCGGTGCACGGGGTATTGCCCGAACATTGGGCACGCCTACGAGCACAATGAATGAAATCTTACGAAACATCGTGAATTGTTATCCATACAAAAGCACCAGTGTTCAGGAGTTGTTTCCTGCTGAGCTACCAGCATGACAAATGGTCACTCTGGAATTTCTTGCTCACATGGGAGTGGACAGTGAGTGGCCTTGGAACATTTCGTGGACACACGAAGCCCATTTCCATCTCCAAAGACATGATAATTCGCAGAAGTGCTGAATATCGGCAACACAAAATCCGCACACACATCAACTGATAGCGCTTCACTCTGCAAAGGTGACTGTGTGGCGTGGATTGACCGCATCGTTTATCGTAAGGCCGTATTTTTCCCAGGAGTTCTGTTTCCTGTACCGTCACAGGTAAATATTATGAGAGTCTTCTGCACACCAACGTCATTCCAACTCTTCGATAGCACGGATGTGTGGGGAGGATCATTTTTATGCAAGTTGGCCGTTCCCCAGACATTGCACAGCATGTTATAACAATGAAAAAATTGCGTTATTAGAAATGTTGTGCTTGTACGATTTTTGGCTAATCGGACTTCCTCTCTTACATTTCAATTGCAAATGCAGGCAGCAGACTTCAAGGACACTAGTGCGTGTCAAAAATAAGAAAATCATCCTTACTTGGTTCCACTTCACTTCAATAAAAAATACTTAATACTGTTGTTAATCATACTACAGAGGGGTCCAAAAAACTGTATCCACTGTTTAAAAGTCCATAACTGGGAAACTAATTGACGGAGATTTCTGCGCGGGAAGGAGCGCCTGGTCCTCGGCACGAATCCGCCCGGCGGATTTGTGTCGAGGTCCGGTCAGCCGGCCTGTCTGTGGATGGTTTTTAGATGGTTTTCCAACTGCCTCTGCGAATGCCGGCTCGTTCCCCTTATTCCGCCTCAGCTAGACTATGGCGGCGATTGCTGCGCAAACAAGTTTTCCATGTACGCTTACACCACCATTACTCTACTATGCAAACATAGGGGTTACACTCGTCTGGTGTGAGACGTTCCCTGGGGGGGTGGGGGGGGGGGGTTCCACCGGGGGCCGAACCGCATAATAACCCTGGTTTCGGTTTTGGTGTGGGGCGGCGGAGGGGTGAAGTGGACTGCGGTAGCCTTCGTGGGGTTGCGGACCACTGCGGCTGCGGCGTGGACGGAGCCTCTCTGTCGTTTCTAGATCCCCGGTTAACATAACGTAACATAACATAATTGATGGAGTTGTCCCATCTTTGGTAGTGTAATAGTTTGTAGTTCCGGCAATCGCCACACAAGCGTTGTATTGTGTTGTTTTGTTTTGTCTGATTACAGTGGCCAGATAGTGTTTTGTTCTTAGTTGCACCTAGTTACCCGAGTAAACATGGCTGGCGCAAGGCTTACAAACAGAGCCACCGACACATTTAACGATTCGTCGCATTCGAGACAAATTTGAAGCCGAAGGTGTACACAAACAACGATCTGGACGACCTGTAACAGTAACAAGTCCAGTTAACTCCCGTCGTGTGTTACAACAATTCACTCGCTCACCAGAGAAGTCTGTGAGACAGTGTCCCGTGAAACTAGAATGACTCGTTCAAGTGTTCGGCGATTTTTGAAGACAGCAAAGTGGAAGTGCTACATCCAACGATTGCTAGACGCAATGAACGAGGACCAGATCGTAGAATGGAGTACTGCGAGTGGTTTACTAACATAGTGCGCAACGATGAAGAGTTTGCAGAGATGATTGTGTGGTCTGATGAGGCAAAGTTCAAACTCAATGCTACAGTAAAGCGCCACAATTGCATCTGCTGGTCCGCCGAAAATCCGAACGTCCACGTAGACAAAGCCGTGAATTTGCCAGGAGTAAATACGTGGTGTGGGTTGTCTTACCGGGGCTTGATTGGGCCATTCTTCTTTGACGGCACAGTTACCGGTGAGGTGTACCTTCAGAAGTTTCAGACATCCATTTTACCTGCCATCCGAGACCTGTATGGAGACGGAAGAGTTTACTTTCAACAGGATTGTGCCCCAGCCCACTACCAAAATCGTGTTAGGGCGTATCTCGACGAAAATCTACCAGGAAGATGGATAGGCCGTAGAGGTGCTGTGGAGTATCTACCACGTTCCCCAGAACTAACTCCTCTGGACTTTTACCTGTGGGAAACACAAAAGGACGTTGTTTATCGACAAAAGCCACGCACATTGAATGAACTTCGAGAATCCATCGTACATTCATGAGCAAATATCCAACTGGACACGTTGCAGTTAGTAGTTCGTGCTGCATTTCGGCGGCATCGTTTGTGTGTGGATGTTAATGGTGACCATTTCGAACACCTACAATGATATCTTTAAGTTGGACTTTGAGCTAAACTTTCACCAAAAATGAGACAACCCAGACAATTAGTTTGCAAGTTATGGACTTTTAAATAATGGATACATTTTTTTGGACCCCTCTGTATTATTCCGGCATACATATGATACATATGCAAAGTAGTACAGTAGAAGAAGAATGGGTAGCTTTGAGAGATGAAGTAGTGAGGGCAGCAGAGGATCAAGTAGGTAAAAAGACGAGGGCCAGTAGAAATTCTTGGGTAACAGAAGAAATATTTAACTGATGAAAGGAGATAATATAAAAATGCAGTAAATGAAGCAGGCAAAAAGGAATACAAACGTCTCAAAAATGAGATCGACAGGAAGTGCAAAATGGCTAAGCAGGGATGGCTAGAGGACAAATGTAAGGATGTAGAGGCTTATCTCACTAGGGTTAAGATAGATACTGCCTACAGGAAAATTAAAGAGATCTTTGGAGAAAAGAGAAACCAATTGTACGAATATCAAGAGCTCACATGGAAACCCAGTTCTAAGCAAAGAAGGGAAAGCAGAAAGGTGGAAGGAGTATATAGAGGGTCTATACAGGGGCGATGTACTTGAGGACAATATTACGGAAATGGAAGAGGATGTAGATGTAGATGAAATGGGAGATACGATACTGCGTGAAGAGTTTGACAGAGCACTGAAAGACCTGAGTCGAAACAAGGCCCCGGTAGTAGACAACATTCCATTAGAACTACTGACGGCCTTGGGAGAGCCAGTCCTGACAAAACTCTACCATCTGGTGAGCAAGATGTATGAGACAGGCGAAATACCCTCAGACTTCAAGAAGAATATGATAATTCCAAGGAAAGGAGGTGCTGACAAATGTGAAAATAAAGCCGGCCGTTGTGGCCGTGCGGTTCTAGGCGCTTCAGGCTGGAACCGCGTGACCGCTACGGTCGCAGGTTCGAATCCTGCCTCGGGCATGGATGTGTGTGATGTCCTTAGGTTAGTTAGGTTTAAGTAGTTCTAAGTTCTAGGCGACTGATGACCTCAGAAGTTAAGTCGCATAGTGCTCAGAGCCATTTGAACCATTTTGTGAAAACAAGCGAACAATCAGTTTAATAAGACACGGATGCAAAATACTAACGCGAATTCTTTACAGACGAATAGAAAAACTGGTAGAAGCCAACCTCGGGGTAGATCAGTTTGGATTCCGTAGAAATATTGGAACACGTGAGGCAATACTGACCCTACGACTTATCTTAGAAGCTGGATTAAGGAAAGGCAAACCTACGTTTCTAGCATTTGTAGACTTAGAGAAAGTTTTTGACAATGTTGACTGGAATACTTTCTTTCAAATTCTGAAGGTGGCAGGGGTAAAATACAGGGAGCGAAAGGCTATTTACAATTTGTACAGAAACCAGATGGCCGTTATAAGAGTCGAGGGACATGAAAGGGAAGCAGTGGTTGGGAAGGGAGTGAGACAGGGTTGTAGCCTCTCCCCGATGTTATTCAATCTGTATATTGAGCAAGCAGTGAAGGACACAAAATAAAAATTCGGAGTAGGTATTAAAATCCACGGAGAAGAAATAAAAACTTTGAGGTTCGCCGATGACATTGTAATTCACAGCAAAAGACTTATAAGAGCAGTTGAACGGAATGGATAGTGTCTTGAAAGGAGGATATAAGATGAACATCAACAAAAGCAAAACGAGAATAATGGAATGTAGGCGAATTAAGTCGGTTGATGCTGAGGGAATTAGATTAGGAAATGAGACACTTAAAGTAGTAAAGGAGTTTTGCTATTTGGGGAGCAAAATAACTGATGATGTTCGAAGTAGAGAGGATGTAAAATGTAGACTGGCAATGGCAAGGGAAGCGTTTCTGAAGAAGAGAAATTTGTTAGCATCGAGTATAGATTTAAGCGTCAGAAAGTCGTTTCTGAAAGTATTTGTATGGAGTGTAGCCATGTATGGAAGTGAAACTTGGACGATAAATAGTTTGGAGAGGAAGAGAACAGAAGCTTTCGAAATGTGGTGCTACAGAAAAATGCTGAAGATTAGATGGGTAGATTATATAACTAATGAGGAGGTATTGAATAGGATTGGGGAGAAGAGAAGTTTGTGGCATAACTTGACTAGAAGAAGGGATCGGTTGATAGGACATGTTCTGAAGCATCAAGGGATCACCAATTTAGTGTTGGAGGGCAGCGTGGAGGGTAAAAATCGTAGAGGGAGACCAAGAGATGAATACACTAAACAGATACAGAAGGACGTAGATTGCAGTAGGTACTGGGAGATGAAGAAGCTTGCCCAGGGTATAGTAGCATGGAGAGCTGCATCAAACCAGTCTCAGGACTGAAGACCACAACAACAACAACAACATGATACATAACACACGTAATACTTTATACTTAAAGCCGTCCATATTCGTCGTCCTTCTACATACGAGAGAGTCAGAAACAAAAACACCTGCAAGGAAAAATGAATGATGGTAGTTTTTCATTTGTCTGCGCCTTACCACGCATTCATAATTAATGACTTTGCCAATGTTTATGGTCGATTGGTGTTTCATTTTTCGTTTTTAATAAATTTTATCTTTACAATATCATGGGGGTCTTTCACCATGTACCTATGCAATTGCCTCCACACTGCAAGTTGATATGGTATGGAGAAGTACAGTGTTTTTTTTTTCTTTTCATTTACCTATTTACATTTGCCGATAGGTGTCAATGCCCTTTATTTGTCAGCTTCTCTTTTATTTAATGGAATGGATATGCCATCTTATCCTATGTATGTTAAAGTTCTACAAGAACATTTACATAATATGATAGTCCATTACATGTTTGAAAGTAACGCGCTGACAATACTGTTCAGATTGCTTCGGCTTCGCTGTCGGGTTTCGCGATTGCACACTGGCAGACTGGCGGCTAAGAACTAGTCGCTAACGATCAAAATGTTGGATACTACCGTCGCAAGTGCGTGCACTCGTTTTCTTAGTGTTGATTTAACACTGAGTGTCACATTTTCACCTGAGTGTTTCATAGTGAAGAATTTCCGTCGCGTTTGTCCTCATTCTGGGTACAGTGGGTGTGTGCCATGGTGTCATTATTATCCGTAGTACTCGCATTTTCAGCAGAGAGAACCCTGACCAACAGCGCCCGTCGCCCAGATAAGTACTGACTCGAACAACTATAGTTCGCTTATTAATGTATCAAGCGTTGTGAGCCACGATACTCAGAAATTATTTCGTAGCGCACGCATGTTCATGTCACCACACTTGACCATCCACTTGTCGAAAGGCACACATAGCCATCCAATACATTGTATAAACTACTTCTCTTTGAAGTTCATTCTTTCATTTAGAGTTTGGTTTCCAACGAAAATTCATACAAGTATTGATTTACAACAATATACATAATATGATAGCTTATACCTATGGCTGACATTCCATCCATCGCTTATACAAAATCATAAATTTCTTAAATTTTAAAATGTCATCAGTTCATCACATATACAAATTAATTACAGAACACATTATTATCGTACAATACAAGCATATGATATATTTATGCTTCATTTTATAGATAGGCCTTTATCACTTATGGGAGCTCATTTCTTCTTTTGGTAGAGGAGGGAGAAAAACATCCTAAATAGGACTAAAACATTACGCACTGCTGGCCTAACTACGCTTGGCGCCGCATTCTTTGTTTGGGAGGGAAGAAAGTAAATACTCATCTACTGGTTCAAGGATTTATGAGGAAATGTTACTCATACAATCATGAACTAGTTGTCAAACAACTTTTATTTCATGGAAATAATGTGTACTGACTAATCATTCACGTAGTATCATGTGGAATATGAAGAAGATTTAACCATCGTAGAATTAACTTTCTCGAATACCTGGAAATGTCATTATTCAAACTCTCATGTGACACGATAAAAATTAATCGGTTTTTTGTAAGATCACATGCTTAAATGTTTATGTGTACTCTGTAGCGAATAGCTCCTGGTAAATGTCACGGAGCTATACTGCGACGATGCATATTTTCAATTTTCATTTGCCTTATGACCTTTGTATAAATATCCTTATAACTAAATTGTTTACTCGAGGTGCGGCCCGTTTCTTCACTTGGTACCTGCTACTCTCGACGTAATTCTCTTCTTCTGCACCGTGACGCTGCACGCTGCACTGGTCGCTGACAAAAAAAAAAAAAAATACTTAAAACCCATTTCATTACGTACCTCGGTGGCCACTGATATATTTGGTAATTACATCTGTCCGCAGATATCTCCATACCTTTCTTAAATTCATAGACATTCGTTTATTCTGCTACCCACTATTATCATTTACCCTGCAAAGAAAATTATTTTACATTGCTTATGCTATTTTGTCATTTCTCCTTAGCCAACACGTCTCGTGTATATTTTTTTCATAATGCTTCCTTCTACTTGTAAAGGTGTTGTATGTAGCTTAATTAAATCTCTGTGTAAATGTATCAGTACATTCCCTTAGTTTCTTAGACAGTAGATGGAATTGCTTAGTGTTTCCATTTACTTTCTATTTAAGTTAGGTACATGTACATATCGCATTCCTATTTGGTTGTGCCTTCTGCCAGTCTGTCGCGCATGCGCACAGGTCAATGTCTCCTCTCCTGCTACTGACGTCAGCGCGTATTGTTGAGCGCGGATCGCTGAGCCGTAAGCTAATTTTGTTCATACTTTCGCTTCGCATGAAGCGGTGTATTACTTCCAATTGCTGTTGATTTTGTGCTTACATGTACAAATCAAAAGAATTACTTATACCTACGCATATTACTTTACCTTAAAATTCACTCCAGAAGAAAAATTACACTCAAGAGTTGTGTACACTATGTGTAGTTATCTTGTGATAGAAAGAAAAAATGCTACCTAGCTTCATCATTCTATAAAAGCATTTATATCTTTGTGTATACCCTTGTCTCGCCCTTTTTCTCATAGACTAATCCGTACATCCCACGGTATGGTATTTTGGAAATTATATATGGCCCTGAATAGAGTAATTGCCACTTCTTATTCAATTCGCCAAATTTTGTCGATTTATGGTGCGCCCGTAAGAGGACTCGTTGCCCTTCAGAAAATTCTGTAACACGTTTTAGTTTCTTTTTATAAATTTTAATTGTTTCTCTATCCCTCTGTCGTCTATTTTGATACCTACCATTTTGTCATCTGTGCGACAATCTGTTTTCTGGTGTAAACCATGGCATGTTTGATTTTGTATAGTAGTGTCATTTCTGTAATGGGAACCTTTGGTATGGGTGTCTTCCACTCATTCGTTTGTTTTGTCCCGAACATCAGTTCGTTAGGTGTGAAACCTGTTGAAGAATGTGTAAGGTTACTGACAACTTGTGTGAAAGGAGTTACGTATTCTACCCATCAGGTGTGTCTGCGAGGGGTATATGTCCTAATAAACCTGTTAAATTCCTTATAGATTCGTTCTACTGGCCTTGCCTGTGGGTGAAAAAGGCTTACTAATACGTGTTTTATGCCCTGTGAGGTCATACATTGTTTCCACTTTTGCCCAACGGAATATGAAGCATTATCAGTTAGTAGTACCCGTGGTTTATCTACTCTTCTCAAATCGTCTGCCTCAATTCCTTTTCTGATATTTGTGGCTGTTGCATTTTTAAAGGCATATATTTTAATATGTTTCGAGAAAATATCATATAGTGCTGCTATGTATCTTACTCTCCTTTACTTCTTGGATATGGACCAGCTACGTCCAGGGGTACTATATCTAGAGGGTTTTATGTTAGTATTGGGTGTAGCTCAGTATAATTTGACACATTGGATTGTTCTGACTTTTGACATATTGCACACTTTCTTAATACCTGTAGGATTCGTCTTCTCAAATTTGGAAAATAACAAACTGTTGCAATTGTTTACGTACATTTGTTCACTCCATAATGTCCATATACTTCATTTGTGTCTTATAAATTCGTCGATATAATCTTCAAGAATTAGCACACACCATTGACCAGATTTTTCATGTTTCTTATGAAAGAAAACGCCCTTGCACTCTTGATACCATTTACTTTCCACCTTCATCCTGCTTAAGGTTTTGCATGACTTTCCTCCATCTGCGATCTTGCTGTTGTATAATTTTCATTTGCTTACAAAACTTATGGTAATCACACTGTTGTGCTGCACCTTGCAGTAATAACGTTTTGATTTCTGCATCCTGCTCTGTTAATTCACCAAATTCCTCTAAACCTTGTGGTTACCTAGACAAGGAATTTGCAATAACATTGTGACTTCCTTTAATTTAAATGATCTCGAAACTGAATCCTCGTAAATATAGACACCACCTAGCAAATCTATGGTGCAATAATTTACATGTTAAAAGAAATGACAGCGACTGATGGTCACAGTAAACTTCGGTATTCATGCGCCACGAAAAATATTCAAACTTTTTATATGTTCATATTACAGCTAAACTTTCCAATTCTGACCCAGAGTAAGATCATTCTGCATCTGATAATGTGCGATTAGCCAAACTGGTGACCTTGGGTACTTATTTACCTTCTTCTTCTCGCATCTGGAACAAACATGCCTCCAACCCTTGAGATGAGGGATCTGTGCATAGACAAAAATCCTTGAACATGTCAGGATGGCTAAGAATATTTGTATTGACTAATGCCTGTTTAATGTTATTAAAGTCCTCCTGACACTTATCATCGTGTACCCCAGGCCTATTTTTTCGTAACAAGTTGAACAATGCATCACTGTTCTCAAGTTGCTGTGGTATGAATTTACGAAAAAAAGATGATAGTCCTAAAAAAGCGTTTAGTTATTTTTTATTCCTTGGAACTGGATAACTACGTATAGCATCAAGTTTTTTCGGATCAGGTTCTGACACAACACATCCTAAAAATTTGACTCGCTCCCTACCAAAACTAGACTTTTTTAAATTGGCAGTTACTCTGTAATCTGCAAATCGTTGCAGCACCTGTTCAATGAGCCTGATATGTTCTAACCAAGCACGTGTGGCTATTAGTAGGTCGTCCATATAGACAGTGACTTTGCTAAGCAATTCTGGTCCTAAAACCTTGTCCGATGCAGATATAAACACGCTTGCGCTTATGTTCAGTCCAAAAGGCAGAACACGGAATTCAACTTCTGCCATCACAAACAAATGCTGTATATTTTCAACTTTCTTCGTCGAGCTTTATTTGCCAGAAGGACATCTTGAGATCGAGGGTAAAGAAATATTTTTTATTGTAAAACTTTAGAAGCTGATCGTCCAAGACGTCTGGTCTTATGCGTACTGGTACTATAATCTTATTGATACCTCTAGCATCGAGAACTAATCTTACAGAACCGTCCGGTTTACTTACTGGTAATATAGGACTGCCGGCCGGTGTGGCCGTGCGGTTAAAGGCGCTTCAGTCTGGAACTGCGTGACCGCTACGGTCGCAGGTTCGAATCCTGCCTCGGGCATGGGTGTGTGTGATGTCCTTAGGTTAGTTAGGTTTAACTAGTTCTAAGTTCTAGGGGACTAATGACCACAGATGTTGAGTCCCATAGTGCTCAGAGCCATTTGAACCATTTTTAATATAGGACTACAACAGGATGAAAATAAAGGTTGTATAATTCCCCATTTAACCATATGACTGATCTCTTCCCTGATTGCCTTTCGTTTTGCCCTTGGAATTTAAATTCATAGTCCTTCATTACTCTTGGCTCCTTACTGAAAACAGTTGCACACTTAAATAACAAGTAGAAGGTTCTTGCCGTTGCATATCATTTAGTATCCGTGATTCACTTAGTTTCTGCTCTACCATTTCAAACTAACCTCAGCGTTTGCTTCTTGCTCAGTATCAAATTTGTTTGTGAAATACACAGCAGGAAAGGAATATTGTACTATTACATTTGATTCTAGTTTGTTTTTGTTGCTTTCATCAGGTGTCTTGACTAAATCAGTAGAAATATCTGATCCTTTACATAGAAATGGCATTTACCATTCCCTGTGTCAATCAGTGTTTTTTGTATGTTCTAAAAGTGTACATGCCAGTAAGACAGTTAACTATAAGTTCGTCAGTTATAAGAAAGTTGCACTTGATTGTAAAATGTCCAGTTTGTAATGGAATAAATGCCTGATATTTAACCAATTTAGTCCGCAGCTCGTGGTCGTGCAGTAGCGTTCTCGCTTCCCACGCCCGGGTTCCCGGGTTCGATTCCCGGCGGGGTCAGGGATTTTCTCTGCCTCGTGATGACTGGGTGTTGTGTGCTGTCCTTAGGTTAGTTAGGTTTAAGTAGCTCTAAGTTCTAGCGGACTGATGACCATAGCTGTTAAGTCCCATAGTGCTCAGAGCCATTTAACCAATTTAGTCTTACAGCCTGTTGCAGTTTGCACCTTGCAATTTTAGACACGAAATGTTGGGAATTGGCCATTCTTCTTCAATTCACAAAAAATGCATTTGCCATTAGGTTGGTAGTTGAACCTGTATCTAAAATTAATTGTGTGTCAATATTACATATTTTCACCTTAATGATTGCTTGTATTTATTTCTCCCTATTTTTATCTATTGTATGTAACTCATGGTGATACAAATCGTCTTTGGTGTCACTTTGTTTGTCAAGCTTATAAAACATGTTTGTAGTTTTGCTTCACTCCCACTCCCAGAGACGTCAATAGCCTGGGACTTAACTACGACCGATAGTTGTTTTCCGACGGCGTAGTGTGACATAATTCACTACCAGGACTAATTTCAGTTAGTTGCACTGTGTGGGTACTTCGGCAATTTGTGCCGTTATTTTTCTGACCAAAGGTCGGCTGTGGTACAGCGTAAGGCATGGCAATGTTGCCGTACGACCGCCACTGCTGCGGCTGACTATGTTCATTTTCGGCATAGGGCCTTCTGATGGTGGATTATGATTCGCTCGTGCGTTAAAGTTACTCCTGCTGTTTTTGAAAATTTCTTTTAAATCGATTTTCTTCCGTTCCCGTTACCGAACTCGTTACCTGTGGATATGTAACTTTGCTGTTATGTGTACCATCCTTGCTGTGTGTTTAGGTCACGTTTTACTGACTGATTTACGTAACTATGTTCTTGTTGTGCCTGATTTTCTGTTGCTCTGTTGGGTACAGGTCATAGAGTAAGTCGATAGACTCAAGCACTGAAAGAAAATATTCAGTGTCTTGCTCTGGTGTTGTGACTAATTTTTCTCTAATGTGCAATGGTAAACGACTTTTCAAAATTTTTATCACGTCTGCCTGTGATATTAGGTTCGTCCAGTAGCGTGTTTTGTTCAGGTATTTTTCAAAGTATCCACGTAGACTCCCGTATTTGCCATTGAATGGTGCGGGATTGAGAACCTCGCGCCTGTGTCTTTCTTGCACTGCCTCAGATCAATATTTTTCGAGGAAAGCTCGCTCAAACTGGATATAAGAGCTGCAACGTTCGGCCACTTCAGTTCCCCATAAAAGAACGTCACCTTCCGTGTATCACACGACAAATCCGATTTTCTGTGCTTCCGTCCAATTGCGTGGAAATACATGACGAAAAGCACTGATAAACACTACAGGATTCATTCTTTTACCTTCGGTAATGAATGTAGGAAACTGTCGATGTCTCAGCAAACCTTCGTCTGCAAAAATAGTTGATAGACATATGGCATTTTCGGTCGTATTTATGTTGTTGTTGTAGTTTCCAGTAATTGGCCGGCCGAAGTGGCCGCGCGGTTCTGGCGCTGCAGTCTGGAACCGCGAGACCGCTACGGTCGCAGGTTCGAATCCTGCCTCGGGCATGGATGTGTGTGATGTCCTTAGGTTAGTTAGGTTTAACTAGTTCTAAGTTCTAGGGGACTAATGACCTCAGCAGTTGAGTCCCATAGTGCTCAGAGCCATTTGAACCATTTCCTGTAATTCCGGTTGGTAATTGTTGAGATATCGGAGTTATGGGTATGTTTACATTTTGCACTCTACAACTGTCACTGGTACCTGCTGTGGAACTCGTGACAATTTGTGGTTTGTTCACTGTAGCCTGTGTATTATTTACATGCATATTTCGAGATCCGGTAATATTTTCTCCTAAAGGATTGCGGACCTTTCTTCCGCGGTTGATAAGTTAATGTTTACTTTGTTCACTATTTCATTTTTCTTTTTTCTGAATAGCCTTTTCTACTACATCTGTGTATAGCTTACAATCTGTTACTAACTTCTCTGCAATGGTATCACTATTATCTAACGTACCTGCTTCAGCTTGACTAATGATATCACTCAGATTTTCGTTGATCTTCTCTCTCTCCCTCTTAGCGCATGCTAAGTCAACTTCTAATGTTGCTACCCTTAAAGTAAGCTCTTGTACATCTAGAGGTACACCTTCATATTCTTTATTTAGTTAGTTAATGACAGTGGTTACCTTTCTTTACTGTCGAATACAACTGGTTTTGTGTGGCTTCAATATTTGTGTTTGCGTCTGTGATTTCTTTGTCTGTTGCTCTACTAGATCATGAGACCGTGTCTCGCAAATCCTTGAATATTTGTTTTTGTTCTTGCTTCATTGTATTTAGATCTTTTGTAAAAGTGTTTTGTTGCTGTTTTACCGTGCTCATATCTTGTGTGACGGTGTTCAGATTCCGTGTCAAATTATCAATTTTGGTGTACCTATTTTGTTTCATATCACTGAAATTGGTGTCCATATTATCTAATTTCGTGTTTATGTTTGACAGAATTCATATTGGAATCGCTTTCCTATGTTTCATTCATGAGCGGTATGTCGCTCTGGGAGATGTGTAAACATTGTATCGTCAAGGTTATTCTGCTGTGGAGCATCATTTGTCGCACCTGTAACACTCATCTCTGATCTACTTAAACTTTCTGCACTTCTGCAGTAGGCATGCATGGCGCCTGAACTTCAGTTGATCGATCGCGAAATTCTACGCCATCTTGGCTGATTGCGTTCTCGCTGTTGCTATCAACAATGGACATATATTTTTCGGCCATGTTGTATGAATATGCCAAAATAAAAATTTCACACAAAATATTAAAATATCATATGCTAATTGTTAAACTTGATAATTGTAATTTACGCGATGTCAAAGCCTGTTTTACGTCTATTATGATGCGCAGCCTATTGTGTCGCAATTCTTTATGTTTTACTGACAACTCGTATCACATTGCAAAATTCTTGTAAATTTTCCACAATAAAATTCAAGGAAGGGAATAATGAGGAAAAGGTTTCTATCTACATCAAAAGAGGCGCTACCAAGCGTAACCATGCAAGCAACTTGCGTAGCCGTCTTACCTTTCCTGCGCCGAACAAAACAGCTTACTATGGAAAATTTTGCGTAATCTGCGTCCAGATCCTATTGTTTTCCAAAATTTTCTCCTCAGTTTTTGCCTTTTTGCTTTACTTGCTCCCCGTCGTGATTCATGCAAACAGAAAATACCGACAATTAATTTTTATGACTAATAACAATGTCATAGAAATTCTTACTATAACAATAGTTTAAAGACCCGACCCACAACCGGTGCCCTAAACTCCTGGCACTCAGGTCGCCAGTTGGGTTACAATAAAAAAATTATAAAAATACATATATGAATAGAAAAAATGAATTTAAAGGTATATTACAATTGCATCATTAGAAATGTTGTGCTTATACGATTTTCGGGTAATCGGACTTCCTCTCTTACATTTCAATTGTAGATGCAGGCAGCAGACTTCAAGGACACCAGGGCGTGTCAAAAATAAGAAAACCCTTCTTACTTGGATCTACTTCACTTCAGTAAAAAAAATGCTTAATACTGTTGTTAATTATACTATTATTCCGTCACACGTATGGTACGTAACACTCGTAATACTTCATACTTAAAGCCGTATATCTTCATCGTCCTTCTGCATACGAGAGAGTCAGAAACAAAAACACGTACCACAAGGAAAATTGGATGACTTTTTTTTCATTTGTCTGCGCCTTACCGCGCATTCATACTCAACGTCTTTGCCAACGCTTATGGTCGATCGGTGTGTCATTTTTTGTTTTAATAAATTTTAACTTTACGATATCCTGGGGGTCTTTCGCCATGTACCTACAAAACGATATCCTGGGGGTCTTCCGCCATGTACCTACACAACAGCCAGTGAAGTGGCTGGTGCAGAGGCTTTTCCGAAATTCTAGAATTATCAGCTGTCATTCCCCTACAGCCTGGCCATCCAGTCTGCGTGACTTCTGGCTGTGGGAATATCTTGAAGATATTGCGTTTAGTGCTCCCATTACGAGCGTAGCCGAGCTGAAGGCACACATCGCGCAACGCATTCTGAAAATGACCCCCGATACACTCCAATCTGTTGTGAAACATACTGTTCCTCGATTTCAACTGGTTATATAAAACAGTGGACAGTATATTGAATATGAGTTGCCTCAGTCTCATAACAGTTTATATGGCTTATGGCCCCATGACGATGAAAAGTGATGCCATTTTGCTTTTTATACGGTTTTTGACGTCAGCGGAATTAATTAATATAAATATAAAAACCGATTTTTCCCACCTGATGTGGTGTGAGCTTGCCATGGTGGATACTCTTACCTAACTAATAACGCCACAAGTGTTGACTGCCAAACTTGTGGATGGATGACGTAATGTGCAGGTCAGACCACAGCAGTCGTGTTACGATTCATCTGTCATCTGTAACTGATCCCATTCGCTTTAAGACGCTTCGATAATTTATGGTACCATAACGTTTCCAAATGGTTCAAATGGCTCTGAGCACTATGGGACTTAACATCTATGGTCATCAGTCCCCTAGAACTTAGAACTACTTAAACCTAACTAACCTAAGGACATCACACAACACCCAGTCATCACGAGGCAGAGAAAATTCCTGACCCCGCCGGGAATCGAACCCGGGAACTAGGGCGCGGGAAGCGAGAACGCTACCGCGCGACCACGAGCTGCGGACATAACGCTTCCCCCAGCGTCAATAACATGCTGTTTAAATTTGACCACATTCTATGCAGTGATTCTCTTTCTACAGCGTTTTGAGTTTGGAATTTTAATTATGCACATCCTGTACGATAAGATCAAATCCCCTGATGTCAGAGAAAGAAACAGAATTTATTATCATTGAATGTAATGAGCTGTTATTTCCTTTGTATGTTAACCTGCAGGTAACAAATTTGATGTTGACGAGACTGAGAACGTTCATAAAGGATATGTGAAGTTCGTAAATGTAGATTTCAACAGACATAATAATGTGTGCAGTAATAATGACGACGATGCAAATGGTGAAAATGTTCTCCAGTAGACAGGCTCATATTAACTAGCAGTATTTCCTGACAACAAACGATGTGCATCGTCCAGCATCGGCAGACGGTGGTGTGGCTACAATCCTCAGCTGTAATTTGTTGACAGTAACACTGGTGAACAATGTACAAATATGCATGCCAATCCCAAACACCCAGCATAGACCAAGTTACATCAGTAGCAAGACAATAGATAGTACCATTCTCTTGAAGGTTTAATTTCAGGAATCTAATTGGGAGTAATTCAAAGTGAGAGATCAGAAGATAAGCGAACTAGTCCTGCAACTGAGTCCTATGATCAGTTTGTTGGAAACTTTAGCAATTTAATTACTGAAGGCAAAAGAGAGTAGTGAATAGAACTCATGGAAGAAGAAGCCCCTACAGGAGTAGTCACAAAGTGTGGAGACAGCTGAAGAGATTAAATAATGATATCTCTGAGATAACTGTACATGCCAGTGTTTCTCCTGATAATATCGTTATTATCCTGGTTTAGAATGCTAAACTAGACTGTCACTTTCATAGCTCACTAAAATATGCAGGTCGCTGGAAGAGAAACATAGCGATTTTTCTAAACAATTTACTTGTTGGGACAACAATCACAGCTCAGACCTGTTAAGAGGTGGACAGGTGAGTTACCTACAAAATCCTGCTGCTGTGTGGTAGAATATTTCTGTCACGGCACCCTGAAAGACCACAGTCTGCTGCGGTGGTGGGCTGAATTTCCGTATTACATGACACAATCTTCTGTGGTCACCTGCATGACCAGAAGTGGGGCTCCGTCGTCATATAGCTGTGCAGAACGACTATAAATACATGCTGCACAGCCCCTAGCAGCACCTTTGTGGAACCGAGCAGCCTCAACTTCACCTAACAGCGTCATCAGCAAGCTGCTAGTCCACAAGCAGCCGCTAAACCTGATGGTAATGGGTCTCACACTGGTCGCACCTCGTCCAACGCGTCTTCGTCTGACATCCAGGTCTCTACGAAGGTCCTGGGTTTAGCGCTCACTATCTGTGCACCAGGCCTGCCGCTCATGGCCACTGCAGAATAGGCCCACTAGCTGCTATAAGCACATGCCTTACATCGGCATACCCACTACGCTTGCACGAGCGTCCAGAGCGCCAAGCGCCACTACCATGTGCACACACACTACCACAGGCTGAGAATGCAGCTGGGAGTTATGCATGGGTAGCAAGCAACTGCTACATGGGTGCCAATGAGACACCTTCACTGACCTCTGTACAGAAGACTTGCAGAACAGGGAATGTTATTACTGACAGAGCCCTCCTGATTCTGCACTCGCCACAGTACTGGTGACGCAACCCACAGTTCTTGCACATGTCGTTCTGTGGCAGAAGCGACCATCCTGGCCGATAATGTTGTCTGCATCCCTGATTCCGTTAAATTTGGTGTCAGAGGAAGGCGAGTAAAAACGAGTGACATTGTGGTACAGCGATCAGCAGCGGAAGTTCAGTGTGGCGAGTGGAAACAAACAACTTTTTCATGCAGTTGCGTTGTCAGTGCCCTTAATCGCGTAGATGTGAGGGTTGGACGGTAGGTAAAGTTGGCGAAAGTGGACTTAGTGATTTAAGTAACTCTAGAGGGCACACTAAGGAAACAGGTAGTGGTTTGTGCCTGGTTAGGTGTGGGCAGTACAACTTGGTAGCTATAGTACTTTGTGTACCCAGCCATTAGCAGTGATTTGTTTTAAGTGTAGGAGGCCTGTACATTACACCAGACGACATAGAAAGTGCAGATGGTTTGCGCTCAGCCATGCAGATTACAAGTCTAATGGTGAGATTAGCATTAAGTCCATTCCTGTTCCATTCTTGCTTCTGTTGTAGACAGAGCCTTTGCAGTGAGTGAAGCAGGTGTACAGGGGGTTACCACTACAAAGGCTGTCCAGACCTTGATGACACAAATGTGGGAGGACAACGCGAACTTACATAAGCAGTTAGATGCATTAAGAGATGATAGAGCTTCGTCCTGTATATCAGTACACATCGTTAATATCAGTATAGCTATCCCAGTTTTTACCCAAGTTCCTCATGGTTGGCTGAAGCAGATGTGGACGTGTCATTGTTTACCAACAACCTGTTAGTAGCTGTGAAGCTGTGACATACATCAAAGGGGCACTTCCTGCATATGGCCAAGTTACATTTGGTAGAAGATACAGAAACATGTATCACGAGGAGATGAGGAATGCTCAAACATTCAAAGCTTTGAGGACAGACTTGTTACAGTGGTAAATTTGTCGATATTAGTGGGAGCGATTGAATAGTGTATCACAAAAACAGGATGAAACCATCGAAAGTTTCGTGGATCAGATTAAAAATCTTAACGCTAATACACATGAATCGATGGAAAGTGATGAAACTATCAGGGCCCTTCTGGAAGAGGGAGAACAAAGAAAGTTGGGCTCATTTTTTTGGTGTTTGCATCCAATGTGTCACTAAAAGGACGGGCTGAACTCCCTGAAGACTTAATCGGAGCCATAGATATGACAATAGCATTGGAGGAAGTAGATGCTTTGACCCCAGTACAAGGTAGAACGGGGATTTTTTCTGCTGAGGTCAAGTGTTATTGTTGGCAGTCAGGCTTCATACGACGAGAGTGCTGTCAGCTTCAGTGTTTGCAATGTGGGAGGGTAGGCCATTGGAAACGAGACTGTAGACAGAGTAAGGGACATGACAGAAAGACAGAATGGAAATGATAAGCTACTGTCAAACGACAACGGATGCTCCGTGACCACCAAGCACAGATCACAATAAATTCTAGTGTAGCTAAAAAGTGTGCAGAGGTGAAATATTTCTTAAGTTACACAAGCTTATAGATGTCTGTGGCAAGTTTTGGAAAGAGGATGTTGGGTGCACCACGATAGAGGTACTGTGGAGCGAGTGGTAGTAATGAGCACTCACTGGGATCCATGATACTTGCAGAGTAACAGCTATTGAACTACATGAAAAAAACCTTAATAATTTCTGAACTGTTTGCGTTAGGACTTTCAAACTGCTCTGTTGGCCGCGGGGCATGATGGGAATTAGTGTGCACATGATTTGGCTTAGGCCATTTTCGTTTGTATGCGTTCGTCAATAAAAAAAAAATTGGTGTATTTGGGGGACTGAGAATCCGCATTTCGCGATCAAGAAGTCTCTTCACCTTCAAAAGGCGACTGTGTGGTGTGTAATGTCCAGTCACCAAATAATCGGTGCGATACTCGTTGGTGGTACGGTGGTACGGTGAGTACCGAGTGGTAACCGAAGGTTTTGGAAGATGATTTCATCCTCATTGTAAAAAGTGACTCTGATTTCGGCAAGATGTGGTTCATGCAAGACGGAGCTCGACCCCATCGAAGCAGGGGAGTGTTTGATGTCCTGGAGGAGCACTTTGGGGACCGCATTCGGCTCCGGGGTACTTAGAAGCCACTGGCAAGGGTCTCGATTGGCTGCTATATTCTCCGGATATGAACTCATGTGACTCCATTTTGTGGGGCTATATTAAAGACAAGGTGTACAGCAATAACACCAAAACCATTGCTGAGCTGAAAACAGCCATTCAGAAGGTCATCGACAGCATCGATGTTCCGACACTCCAGCGGGTCATACAGAATTTCGCTATTTGTCTGCACCACATCACCGCCAATAATGGCAGGCATATCGAACGTGTCATGACTTAAATATGAATGTCTATAGTGGCGTTTACGTGTTGAATAAAGTGTTTACACGCGGTAGTTTGTAACTAATTTACGTTTGGTTTCATATAGTTCAATAATTGTCACCCTGCACTTATTGGGCGCGGTAAAACATTTCTTACATGAACATCACGCTAAAATCGTCCTTGGACAGCATATAGAGGAACTCCATCGACACCAGTTCATCTTGGGAAACTGCTGTTATTGTCATACTGCTGCATTATTTCTCCCTGGCACAAGTGGAACCGATCAGACTGTGTGCAAGGTCTGTAATAATTAATTCATACAGCGAAGCACCATAAAATATGTGGAAATTACTATGGATGAGCAAAGGGGCTGATTTTCTGATAAATATATTGTGTGTCATTGAGCCACTAAAAGAGATTGATGAGTCAGATAAGGTACAGTGTTTCATACGTGGAAGTATGATACACATTCGGCAGGCAGGCAGTGAGCAGGTAGTGCCCACTGGCTTAAATAACTTTGGGACTGAAGACATGGGTGTGTCTAAGAGGTTGATGGTAACAGTTTGGAGAGTTTAGAAGAAGACAATCTGGATAGGATAAATTCAGAGCCTAACTATAAGGAACACACCAGTTTAATTGCATTATAGGAGGAGCAAAAAAAATTAGCAATGGAGTAATTGTTAGTGGAGTTTGAGGACTTCTTTAATGAGCGAGGGTCTTTGCCAGTGACCACAGCGACATGGCATAGAACCCAACTGGGAATGAACTGCCTGCATACAATAGGCTGTATAGAATACCACATCATCTGCAACCATTGATGTATGAGTCCAGTAACCAACAGTTACAGAACGGTATTACTGAGAAAAGTTCCAGTCCTTGCAGCGCACCAGTAGTGATCGTTCGAAAAAAGAGTGTGTACAGCAGGAAAGCATATCGGTTTTGTTTTGATTTACAGATATTTCAATAGTTGTACAATTAGATTCTTATCCAATACAAAATATATCAGAAACTTTGAATAATCTGGGGCACTGAGTATTTTTCCACCATGGATCTGCAGGGTCACTATTTTCAGTTAGAAGTAGTACAAGACGACAGGCCAGAAATGGCATTACCGTTCCTTAGAAACACTACTAATACCATCATATGCTGTTTGGATTACAGAATGCGCCATCCATGTTTCAGCATTTGATAGAAGGAGTTTTAAAGGGTTAAAACTAAAGCAGTTTACGATATATTTGGATGACGTCTTTGTGAAGGATGTGGAAGAACATATGCTATAGCTAAGTGAAGCATTTGAGATGCGTAAATAATCAAGAGATACTCCAGATGGATCATAGGTTGGTAAAAGCCACGGAAAGAAAGAAATTGCTCTTCAACACAGACGGAAAATTTGAGGCTCAAATATTGCATAGCAGACTTTTGATCAACCCCCCAAGAACCATGGACCTTGCCGTTGATGGGGAGGCTTGCGTGCCTCAGTGATACAGATAGCCATACCATAGATACAACCACAACAGAGGGGTATCTGTTGAGAGGTCAGACAAATGCGTGGTTCCTGAAGAGGGGCAGCAACCTTTTCAGTAGTTGCAGGGGCAACAATCTAGATGATTGTTTTTCCCGAGGGCCTGCAGCTTTATTGTATGGCTAAATGATGATGGAGATGATGGCGTCTTCTTGGGTAAAATATTTTGGAGGTAAAATAGTCCCCCATTCAGATCTCCAGGTGGGTACTACTCAGGAGAATATCGTTATTAGGAGAAACAAAACTGGCGTTCCACGGATCGGAGCGTGGAATGTCAGATCCCTTAACTGGGCAGATGGGTTAGAAAATTTAAGGAGGGAAATGGATAGTTTAGAGTTAGATGTAGTGGAAATTAGTGAAGTTCGGTGGCAGGAGGAACAAGATATCTGTTCAGGTGAATACAAGGTTATAAACACAAAATCAGTTAGGGGTAATCCAGGAGTAGGTTTAATGATGAGTAAAAAGATAGGAACGCAAATAAGCTGCTATGAACAGCATAGTGAAGGCATTATTGTAGCCAAGATTGACACGAAGCCCGCACCCACCGCAGTAGTATAAGTTTATATGTAACTAGTGCAGCAGATGACGAGGAGATTGAGGAAAGGTATGATGAGATAAAATAAATTATTCAGATAGTTAAGGGAGCTGAAAATTTAATAGTCATCGGGGAGTGGAATTGTATAGTAGGAAATGGAAGAGAAGGAAATGTAGCGGGTGAATACAGACTGGGGGAAAGTAACGAAAGAGGAAGCCGCTTGGTGTAATTTTGCACAGAGCATAATTTAAGCAGAGCTGACACTTGGTTTAAGAATCATGAAAGAAGTTTTTATACGTGGATGAGGCCTGGAGACATTGCAAGGTTTCAGATAGATTTGTAACACCCCACCCGTCACTTATCTGGTTTTGGAGTGTGTTCACCCCAGCTAATTGACTAACAGATCAACAGAGAGTGCAAAACTGCCGCAATATCGGATAACGCAAAGAAAGTAATAAGGCCCTGTGACTCCTGAATGAACTGCAGTGGCAGTGTTGACATTAATTGATTCAGAATTGATCACTTTTAATTAAAAAGGGGTGCACATTGATGTTATATGCAGCTATTGAACACCAGATGCAAATGTTGAACATAAAATTAATTAAGAACGAGACTTGGGATTTCCACTACTTGATTGAAACAGATGCAGTCGATTATCAAAAATTTATTTCAACTCGCGACCTTCAATCATCACATTAAATGACTCTCCTACCAGGCAGTGGTAATAAATTGCGTTTGCGTGGAGTAAAGCTTGATAACTCAAAAGTAATTCCTATCGACTGACCCAGGCGTAATGCGAAGTGTGAGAAGAATTCTCCAGTACACGGCCCATGAAACCCTCGTGGAAACTTTGCCGATGTGATCCAACAAGTTAATCAGTGGCCGGAGCGGGCGCAATATCACCGAATTCAGCATGGCGGAGCAGCGTTGTTGTGTGGACTTCGGCTGACCTCATGGTGCTGCAAGGCTGCGCTCATCTATTCACTCCTAGCTATCTTGCTCAGTACATAGCTGAACCATAACTTCCCATCTCCAAGCTCAGTCGTTCCCTTTGCTAAGTCCTAAACTGCAGAGGTGCCCACTCCATCTCTGGCAAGCTGGGTCAAGAACGCCACGTCCGCACTCTAGGCAAGCTGGGAATGGAAGACCTCTACGGAGACTTCTCACAGTCCGCTCTTCGCCTTGGTTTCCCCTCCAGCAAAATCACTTACGCCAATTGCAGCACAAGTCGTGTTAATTATGCGTCACTTCCCAGTGCAGACCAGTGCCTGCTCTGGGAAGTGAACAAATTCCCACAAAATTTCCCTTCCTCTCAACTTCTTCTATTTAGCTCCCCCCAGGCCACCCATCAAGGTTAGCATCTGCACAAACACCAAGTTTTCCGGAATTCTGACTCCCAGGAGAGTACTTCAAATTCCTTGGTCCTACGTTCCCATCAGTGGTCGGCGTATTTCATGCTGTCGCTCTTCACCTGATTTACTTCAGGTTCTGCAGACTGTGAATTCAGTGTGAAGTTGCTATTGTCACGAACACGCATATTTTGACCTCAGTTGTCCGCTCCACCATAGCTTGCGTGGCTTTGTCGCATGTTTCACAGAAAACGGGACAACGGACATTTATCAACAGGTGTACAAGTTCTCCGTCTGTTTCCCGGTACACCAGCATGGAGTCGGGGTCAACAACCCACTCACTGCCACTCATCTTAAGGCGGCTGGAGGCCGTGCACCATTACCGCTTTCTCAGAGCTTGAGCCGCCCTAAGCTGCCTATTGTCGCTTCCCTTAGCCGCTCCCCTGGCCGGCCACGGCCAAATACTTCCCTGGGGTAAACTAGCGTCCAGTAAAGCGACTCGTTTCCACAAAGTTTTCATATTGTGTGAATTACTTTAAAACCATCACCTGACATTAATTATTCCACTATGTCCATACTATACCCTCTACAAGATGCATTGTGCCTTGTCAGTCATTTTGTTCAGCCCTACTGTTCGCTCGATGTGAGTTAGGTGATCTTTAATGACTTCATGTAAGGGACATAGTTCTTGCCATCTTACAGATTATATAATGGTAAGACAGAGATTCAGGAACCAGGTTTTCAATTGTAAGACATTTCCAGGGGCAGATGTGGACTCTGACCACAAAATATTGGTTATGAACTGTAAATTAATACTGAAGAAACTGCAAAAAGGTAGGAATTTAAGGAGATGTGACCTGGATAAAACAAAAGAACCGGAGGTTGCAGAGAGTTTCAGAAAGTGCATCACAGAACGATTGACAAGAATGGAAGAAAGACAAAGAGTAGAAGAAGAATAGATAGCTTTGTGAGATGAAATAGTAAAGGCAGCAGAGGATGAAGTAGATAAAAAGACGAGAGCTAGAAGAAATCCTTGGGTAACGGAAGAGATATTGAATTTAATTGATGAAAGGAGAAAATATAAAAACGCAGTTAATGAAGCAGGCAAAAAGGAATACAAACATCTCAAAAATGATATCGACAGGAAGTGGAAAATAGCTAATCAGGGAAGATTAGAGGACAAATCTAAGGATGTAGAGGCATATATCACTAGGGATAACATAGATAATGCCTACAGGAAAATTAAAGAGGCCTTTGGAGAAAAGAGAACCACCTGTATGAATGTCAAAACCTCAGATGGAAAAACAGTTCTAAGCAAATAAGGGAAAATGAAAGGAGGAAGGAGTATAATAGAGGGTCTATACAAGGGTCATGTACTTGAGAGCAATATTATGGAACTGGAAGAGGATGTAGATGAAAATGAAATGGGAGTTATGATACTGTGTGAAGAATTTGACAGAGCACTGAAAGACCTAAGTCGAAACAGGGCCCCAGAAGTAGACAACATTCCATTAGAACTATTGATAGCCTTCGGGGAGCCAGCCCTGACAAAACTCTACCATCTAACGAGCAAGACATATGAGACGGGTGAAGTACCCTCAGACTTCAAGAACAGTATAATCATTCCAATCCGAAAGAAAGCAGGTGTTGATAGGTGTGAAAATTACCGAATTATCAGTTTAATAAGTAACGAATGCCAAATACTAACATGAATTATTTACAGATGACTGGAAAAACTGGTAGAAGCCGACATCGGGGAAGATCAGTTTGGATTCTGTAGAAATGCTGGAACACGTGAAGCAATACTAACCCTACGACGTATCTCAGAAAATAGGTTAAGGAAAGACACACCTACGTTTCTAGCAATTGTAGACTTAGAGAAAGCTTTTGACAATGTTGACTGGAATACTCTCTTTCAAATTCTGAAGGTGGCAGGGGTAAAATACAGGCTGTGAATGGCTATTTACAATTTGTACAGAAACCAGATGGCAATTATAAAGAGTCTGTATACTGAGCAAGCAGTAAAGGAAACAAAAGAAAAATTTGGAGCAGGTATTAAAATCCATGGAGAAGAAATAAAAACTTTGGGATTTGCTGATGACATTGCAATTCTGTCAGTGACAACAAAGGATTTGGAAGAGCAATTGAATAGAATGGATAGTGTCTTGAAAGGAGGATGTAAGATGAACATCAACAAAAGTAAAACGAGGGTAATGGAATGTAGTCGAATTAATCAGGTGATGCTGAGGGAACTTGACTAGGAAATGAGACACTTAAAGTAATAGATGAGTACTGCTATTTGGGGAACAAAATAACTTATGAAGGTTGAAGTAGAGAGGCTATAAAATGTGGACTGGCTATGGCAAGGAAAGCGTTTCTGAAGGAGAGAAATTTGTTAATCGAGTATAGATTTAAGTGTCAGGAAGTCTTTTCTGAAAATATCTGTAGGGACTGTAGCCATGTATGGTAGTTAAACATGGACGATAAATAGTTTAGACAAGAAGAGAATAGAAGCTTTCAAAATGTGGTGCAATAGAAGAATGCTGAAGATTAGATGGGCAGATCACGTAAATGATGAGGAGGTACTGAATATAATTGGGCAGAAGAGGAATTTATGGCACAACTTGACTAGAAGAAGGGGTCTGAGGCATCAAGAGATCACCAATTTAGTGCTGTATGGAAGCATAGAGGGTAAAAATCGTAGAGGGAGACCCAAAAAAGAATACTCTAAACAGATTCAGAAGGATTTAGATTGTAGTAGATACTCAGTGATGAAGAAGCTTACATGGGATACAGTAACATGGAGAGCTGCATCAAACCAGTCTCCAAACTGAAGGCCACAACAACAACTTTCGATTTTATTCACACGATAGGATATTTATAGTAACAACGAGTCATGTGGCGTTGAAATAACTGTTACGTTTGAGGGATGCACCAAGCAGACTGCCACATTGGACACTGAAGCTTAGTGGATTCGATTTTGAGGTAATCTATTGACCAGGTAGAGCACATGGAAATAGAGATAGCCTCAGTTGAAAGATTTCCAGAGTGGCAGAAAGTTTAAGCAAAGACAGGCACATGATCATGTGTTAGTAGGCTAAAAGGTTGAAGAACAGTGTAGCCAAACCATGTAGCCGAACAATGCTGGTAGCAAATATGTAAACTGGACATGGAACAGTATGTGAAGAACTATGTATCATTCACACAATGGACTGAATTGAGGCAGCAGCGTATTCCACTGCAAAGATTACAAGAGGCTAGTAAACCATTTGAAGTGATTAATATAGACGCCTTAGGTCCTTTTAAGCAAACACTGGCAGGAAATCACTGTGTACTGCTAATAATAGCTCACTTTCTGTGGCACTTTTTGCTATCCCAAATCAGAAAGCTGACACGTTGTCTTGGGACATCGTAAATAAGTGGTTGTTGAATTTCGGTGTTCCAGAAACGCTGATTATGGATCAAGACAGCACTGTTGTGTCATAGTCAATGAAAAAATCGTCATTTACTACATATTCGCAAGTTAAGGGCAAGCATGTTATACCCACAAGCAAAAGGGAATACAGAGCTCTTCCATCAGACAATAGGGAAGATTTTAAGTCCTTATGTAAATACCATAATGATTCTGATACACTGTTACCCTACATTGTGGTAGCATATAATTCTCGACATTATGGATCTATCACCTTAGGAGGTAGTTTATGGAAAATAATCATTACTATTTGAGGTAGTGAAGCGTAAAATAGGGAATAATGGCGATTCGGTATCGAATTTCACAAGAACTTTGTGGAAGTTATAGAATCAATTACAAAGAGCAAATACAAAGACTCTGGAAGATCATAAATGGATGGGGTGGTGCGGTGCTAAGTTACCTGAATACTATGCAGGACAATGGTTGATGTTAATGAGCCCACACAGCCTGAAGACGAATGTGAAAAAATTCTTCACTCGTTAACAAGGTTATTTAGGCGACTTCACCGGTGGACATGCAACTGTAACTTCCTACTCACAAAACAATCTTCTGCATTGAGTGTATCTATCCATATTAGGCTGTGTCAGTCTCTTTTCCTCCATTACTGTCGTCAGTCCAATAACAACAAAAGATGGTGAGGAAGTAGGAAGGGAAAGGTGATACAAGTTGAGCAAACCACTCCTGTGTAATCTGTATGCACATTGCCTTTCACATTAAGACATGGAGTTAAACCGTTGTAGCGGGGAAGGGAGAGTGTTTTAGCCTTCGCTGTTTCATATTAAATCGCCAGTGGAGATAGGTGCAAAGAAAGTTACGTCAGTGGCGCTGCTGCACCTCTACAACCTAGGAGAGATAGGTGCCCTGCACCAACCATTAGATTCTGGGTTACTTTGTCCCCAACAAAAGACATCATCGGGAAGGATCATCAATGGACATTCAAATTGACATAAATGCCCTGGCTTTAAGCGAATGTAGCAGCTTCCGTGCAGCAAGAAAAATGGAATCAAGATTTTTGGCCATATTGTGCCAAAGAGAGCAGATTACAGTATGCCCTTCCGTGATAGTCCAAACCATCACATAGATGTGTGAAATCGAGCTGTTCCTCAGCTCAAAAGGTACAGGAAGTTGCCATAGGACATCCTCACAACACAACCATATTTCCAGAAGACATAGACCTCACTGGATATACTCACTCTGTACATGACACAGTTATAGCTACCACCACTTGATACGTTGCTATATTAGCCTTATAATCCTTTAGAAGTACTGATAGCTAAGAATCTGACCTGTCTGAATAATACCCTGTCTCCCACCGTACTCATTTTCCTCCATGAGTTTGTAGCCACGCAGAAGGGGTCCTTGTACAAAACAGATGTTCCAACACACCACAGCAGGTACCAGCAAAGGGTCATGGTAATGGGGACTTCGCCCAGAGACACCATCTTAATCCTGGTCCTAGAGTGTACAGCCTGTATCTATCAATGGGAGAGAACCATCCACCCACTTGAACTTCCAGTCCATTTCATACCACATGGGTATGTCAAACACCAATGTTTCAACAGTTGTGTGTGTTCCAGTCTCCATAAATTATGTGACAAGGTGAACAAAAAAGAAAGACAGTAATTTTATGAGATGTAAATAAGAGTGTAAAAGAATGTAAATACAATACAACTACACACATCAAAAAATGTTTTGCACCCCCAGTTCCCAGAACTCCTGAAGATAGACGTTGACTGTGGATGATGTATAACAGACACAGTCCTTTTGACTGTTCAGAGATGTCACTAAACCCGCCCAAAGATGTAAACAACCATGCATGAGCAGCGCCTATTAGATAGAGGGGTCCGACAGCCGATCAGTTCCAGTCATTCCACCAGGAAGGCGGTACACGGCTCGTGTTGACTGTAGTTCAACTATGCCTAGACGGTCAATACCGCGGTTCGATAGTGTACGCATTGTTACTTTGTGCCAGGAAGGACTCTCAACAAGGGAAGTGTCCAGGCATCGGATTGAACCAAATCGATGTTGTTCTGACATGGAGGAGATACAGAGAGACAGGAACTGTCGATGACATGCCTCACTCAGGCCGCCCAAGGGCTACTACTGGAGTGGATGACCGCTATCTACGGTTTATGGCTCGGAGGAACCCTGACAGCAACGCCACCATGTTGAATAATGCTTTTCGTGCAGCCACAGGACGTCGTGTGACTACATATACTGTGCGCAATAGACTGCATGATGCGCAACTTCTCTCCTGACGTCTATGGCGAGGTCCATCTTAGCAACCACGACACCATGCAGCGCGGTACCGATGGGCCCAACAACATGCCAAATGGACCGCTCAGGATTGGCGTCACGTTCTCTTCACTGATGAGTGTCGCATATGTCTTCAACCAGACAATCGTCGGAGACGTGTTTGAAGGCAACCCCGTCAGGATGTACGCCTGAGACACACTATCCAGCGAGTGCAGCAAGGTGGAGGTTTCCTGCTGTTTTAGGGTGGCATTATGTGGTGCCGATGTACGCCGCTGGTAGCCATGGAAGGCGCCATAACGGCTGTACGATACGTGAATGCCATCTTCTGACCGATAGTGCAACCATATCGGCAGAATATTGGCGAGGCATCCGTCTTCATAGACAACAATTCGCGCCCCCATCGTGCATATCTTTTGAATGACTTCCTTCAGGATAGCGACATCGCTCGACTAGAGTGGCCAGTATGTTCCCCAGACATGAACCTTATCTAATATGCATGGGATGGATTCGAAAGGGCTGTTTACGGACGATGTGACCCACCAACTACTCTGAGGGATTTACGCCGAATCGCCATTGAGGAGTGGTACAATCTGGACCAACAGTGCCTTGATGAACTTGTGGATAGTATGATACTGATGAATTTCCTATTGAAAAGAGTGTAAAGCAAGGTGATTCAATAGCTCCCAAACTATTTTCGGCGTCTTAGAAAAAGCCATATCTAAATTGAATTGAGTAGAAAAGGGAATTCAGATTCTAGGAAAAAGACTGAACAACTTGAGATTTGCGGATGATATTGTCCTATTTGCGAATGACATAGAAGAACTTCAAAAATTAGTTAACGAACTTGTGTTAGTGTGCTCTGAAGTTGGAGTAAAAGTGAACATTGATAAACCCAAGATAATGATCAATGAATGGACACCTGAGGGAAGTATATCAGTTGGAAGTACACAACCCCAAGGAGTCACAGAATGTATCTATCTGGGTCAACTGATAAACATGAAAGGAATTTTAAAGCCGGAAATATTACGACCAATTAAACTGGGCTGGCAAGCTTATGGGAGGCACTCTTCAATTTTGAAGTCTGAGATGTCGGTTGAGCTGAAGAAATCTATTTTTGCCCATTGTATGTTGTCAGTAGTAACTTATGGCTGCGAAAGATGAACGTTAAATGAGTTCATTGCTAGGAAGCTAACAGTAGCCGAAAGAGGAATGGAAAGATCAATGTCGGGTTACAAAAAAGACAGACAGGAAGAGACGAAGACGAAGATGAACAAAGAAGTTCACCAACATAATGAAAAGAATGAATACATTGAAATAGCAGTGGGCTGGTCATATTGCTCGAACATAAGAGTAGATGGACTAAACAAGTCCTAGACTGGAGCCCAGTTTACCAAAAAACACCTATAGAAAGACCACCAGACAGATGTGACAGGGATATAAGGAAGACAGTGGGATTCAATTGGCAACGGGAAGCTCAGGATCGGAAGAAATGGAAGATCTCACTGGGATGCTTTGTTACACGCCGACTCAAAGAGGCCACATCATTAAGTGATAGAACTGGCTGATGAAGATGACGATGATACCAGTATCGCTTGAAAAATATATAATCTAGCTTTTATGGAGTAATGGTTTTTGAATTTCTTTTCTTCTTCAAGCTTCTTTTATTTGTTTGTTTATCACGCTCTGTTGGATCGTGCGAGTCATGCTATATGCTCATGGAACGAATTGGTACATGGTTAACAGAATGCTTATTAGAAAATTTACAAACAAAATAATTAAATAATTAATCCAGTCCAATCCATCACTTGGCCTTTGTTTCCATGCATTCTAACGAATTTGTTATTCCTCCAAGAAATTTCCTTCTAATAAAAAATTATACTTTGTTTCTTTTCTCAGTTTCAATTTTTTTTAAATGTGACATAATTACTATTTCAGTCCAGTTTGACAGCATCTCAGAAAGAACGCCCATATCCTATCATACCCGGCGTCAACAGGTAAATAAAAAACTCAAAATATCTGTTAATTATACTCAATTAACCTTGCAATTTAATAGAAATCTCAGACATTTCGACAAAGATGCAGTTACCTATAGCAAAGTACTGTACGGAAAACTTACACAAATATTCAGTTACATCTTGATTAGTTTTCAAAGTAGCGCAAAGATCGATGACTTGCTTTAAATATTCCCAAAAGGAAAACTGCCATCTTGAGAAAATGTGAAAAAGTGTAGTATCCTGTTACTACAGACTCAATGAGTCACAGCTAACGAGGCAAACAAAGAATGGTCGGGTCTATTAATCGTCAACAATTGAAACATATGGAGGATAGGAGCACCCCTTAGGGAAATGGCAGCAGGACATGGAAGAAACACCAAGTACACTCAGTTTGTACATATAGAGGTTCATTCAACGTGTTGAAAAGGCTATTCTGGCATATATTGAGGTGACATTGTACGACCAACTGCAGCTTGTGGTGCACATTGGAACAAACGATACCTATCGTCTGTGTTCCGATGTCATATTTGGACCGTTCCAGCGACTGGCAGAGAAGGCTGATAATACCAGTCTTGCTCTCGGAGATTCAGCTAAGTTCACAGTGTGCACCTTTGTCCCCAGAAGAGACCATGGTCCCCTCGATCTCAGTAAACTGGAATGTATGATCCAGAGACCTTGAGGATTTTCGGACAAGGTATGCGTTGACTATCTAGACTTACACCATAGGGATGAACAGTAGGGTTTCCTAAGAGGTTCAGGTTTGCACTACGCATCAGAGGCTCCTAGCAAGGTCGTTCAATGTGTCTGGGTTGCCCAAGAGGTTTTCTTTAGATTAGGCAACTCTCCATCTATTCCAGATAACACCAGCATAGGAGACATGGAAGTATTCATGTAAGATCCAAAGGAATGACCCAATCAAGTGAGAGTAATAAAATCCTAGTAGTTAACTGCCAAACTATGTGCAACAAAGTGCCAGAATTTGAATCACTCCTGAAAAGCACGGAAGCATACATCATACAGGGTATGGAAAGCTGGTTAAAACCAGAAGTTCACAGTAGTAGGGGAAAACTGAAGCATAGATCTAAATAATAGCCTAATGGGATGCGGAGGTGGCGTATTTGTCTCAGGAAACAAGAAACTCAAATCCACTGAAATAGAAATTGAAGCAGCATGCGAGATTGTTTGAGGAAGACTCAGTATTTAGGGTGACCATATTGCTAATTAGGTCCTTCATTGACCTCCAGACTTACCACTATTATAACCAAAAACCTTAGAGAAACCGTCAGTCCGTTGATGTGTAAGTTCCTAAATCATACAGTAATAATCGGTGGAGTTTTTAATTAAAATTGGGAAAATTACACTTCTGTTACTGGTGTGCATGACATGATATTCTGTGAAACATTACTGAATACCTTCTCTGAAAACAAGTTAGAACAGGTAGTTCGGAATCCGATTCATTATGGAAATATATTAGATCGGATGGCAACAAAGAGCCCTCTCCTCTTTGAGGTTGTGCATATCTAAACTGGTATTAGTGACCACGAGGCGGCTGTGGCAACAATATATTATCAAAGTACAAGGCCAACTAAAAAGAGCAGGACTACACTGAAACGCCAAAGAGACTGATATACTCATGCGTATTCAAATACAGAGATATACAAACAGGCAGAATACTGCGCTGCGGTCAGCAACGCCTATACAAGACAACAAGTGTCTGGGGCAGATTGGTTATTGCCGCTACAATGGTATGTTATCAATATTTAAGTGAGTTTGAACGTGGTGTTATAGACGGCGCACGAGCGATGGGACACAGCATCTCCGAGCGAAGTGGAAATTTTCCCATACGAGTGTACCGTGAATATCAGGAACCCGGTAAAAAATCAAATCTCAGACATCGCTGCAGCAAGGGAAAAGATCCTGCAAGAACGGTACCAACGAGGACTGAAGAGAATCGTTCAACGTGACAGAAGTGCAACCCTTCCGTAAGTTGCTGCAGATTTAAATGTAGGGCCATCAATAAGTGTCAGCGTGCGAACCTTTCAACGAAACATCATCAATATGGGATTTCGGAGCCGAAGGGCCACCCGTGTACCCTTGATGACTGCTTACGCCTCACCTGAGCCTGTCAGCACTGACATTGACTGTTGATGACTGAAAAAATGGTGCCTGGTCGGTTGAGTCCTCATGCATATCAGCAGGGGACTGTTCAAGCTGGTGGAGGCTCTGTAATGGTGTGGGGCGTGTGCAGTTGGAGTGATACGGGACCCCTGATACATCTGGGTATGACTCTGACAGGTGTCACGTACGTAAGCGTCCTGTCTGATCACCTGCATCCATTCATGTCCATTCTGCATTCCAACGGACTTCGCCAATTCCAGCAGGACAACGTGACATCCCCACACGTCGAGAATTGTTATACGAGTTGATTCTCAAGGTACTGAAAAGATGAGTGAAATAGATATTATCGTCAGTGGCGTTGAGAAACAGCTGAAATCTTGGAAAATGAATAAAGGCTCAGGATCCAGTGGAATCCGTTTCAGATTCTATACCCAATATGCAGCTGAATTAACCCTTCTGTTAACTATAATCAGTCATGGACCAATCGAACAAAAAACCATGCCCAGTAGTTGGCAGAAAGCACAGGTCACAAGAAGGGTAAGAGAAGTCATCCACAGAACTACAGTCCAATGTCCTTGACATCGATTTGTTGTAGTGAGTTATCTTGAACCTCCTCCATTCCAACCAGATTGGATTAGACAACACCGATCATGTGAAATTAAAGTCGCACTCCTTCCACATGACATACTGAAAGCCATGGGTCAATGCAGGCAGGAAGATGCAGCATATCTCGATTTCCAAAAAGCATTTGATCAGTATCATATTTATACTTGTTATCAAAAGTACAATTATATGGGGTTTAAAGCGAAATTTGTGACTGGATAAATGATTCATCGGCAGGGAGGACGCAGCAAGTTATCTTGGATGCAGAGTCGGCAGATGTAGAGGTGGCTTTGGGTTTAGCCCAGGTAAATGTGTAGGACCGCTTGCTACTCGTGTTATACATTAATGATCTTGTGAACAATAATAATAGTACCTCAGACTTTTTCACAGATGATGCAGTTACCTATAATGAAGTACACTCCTGAAAAGTAGCCACAGATATTCAGTCGGATCTTGGTAGGATTTCAAAGTGCTTCAAAGACTAGCGGCTTGCATTAAATATTCATAGATGTGAAATTGTGCACTCCACAAAACGAAAAAGCGTAATATCATATCAATATAGTCTCAGTGAGTCACAGCTGAATAGACACAGTCGGGGAGGGCGGGGGGGGGGGGGGGGGTGCAATCATTCTACAAAGGAGATTGCTAACAAATCACTTGTGCGATCCATCCTACAATATTGCTGAAGTATATGGGACCCACACCAAATAAGAACAATGGGAGATATGTAATGTGTACAGAGAAGGGCAGCACAAATGGTCACAGCTTTGTTTGATTCTTGGGAGAGTGTTACAGTGATGCTGAAGAAACTGAACAGGCAGACCTTAAAAGGTAGACAAAAACTATCCCAAGACTGCCTACTTACAAAGTTTCAAAAACGTGCTTTAAATTATTACGCTAGGAATAAACTGGAACCCCCTTCAATACGCTCCCATAGTGACCGTGAGGTTAATTACGACTTGCATGAGGGCATTTTAACAATCATTCTTTCCACGCTCCATATGTGAAAGGAACGGGAAAAACCCTGATAACTGGCGCAGTTGGATGTACCCTCTATCTTGCACTGCATAGTGGTTTGCAGTGTATAGATGTAGATTTAAATCAGCCAACTTGCACCAAAATGTGAATGTAACAATTCGTAAGTGTATGAAATGGAATGATAACATAGGCTCACCCAGAGGTGAAGCAGGTGGAAGTTTTCAATTCGTTGGTAGGATATTTGGAAAAATTACTATCAGTCTACAAATGATCTTTAGTATAAAACACTCATGCACCCTGTTTAAGAATGAGGATGTTAACCAGCCTAGTAAATCACTCCGTTGCGTCAGACCAAACAAGCTAACGTGGAATAATTAATGTATACAAAAAGGACAAATGGGAGAGCTCCATGGAGTTCTGAAAAACCGGAAGTGGAAGGTCGTTGGAGACAGACGCTGAATAACATGTAAAAGCTAAATTGCAAAGTTCCGACTACCAGCTTTAATTGAAGAATCTAGGAATCTACTATAACAATCTACATATCATTCCTGCAGGTTGCAGTCTTTCTAAAAAATGATGTGTGGTCAGTGGTGTGGGTGTGGCCCTCAACTACGTACCCTCAGACTCAAAGTTGCAATAGTGAAAGTTTTGGCTGGTTTCGTTGTCTAGGGGCTGGGAAACGTAGTTGCCGCATTACAGGCCAAATACTGGTGAGTCTACGGAATACGATAAGAATACACACATGAATCGAATGGTCGAAGGTTTCTATCACTCGGCAATTGCGAATTATGAATGTAAAACATAAATTTATAAATGAAAGATTGCAATTAAATAAAATCTGCAGGTACTATCTTAATGACTTTAAATGATGAGTATGATAGTAGAAGTACTTTTGAGAATGCGGTATATTTCTCCAAAACACTTATTGGTGACGATGGTCCAGCAATTAAATAAAATATAAGTTGAAAAACAGGGAAACAATAGACTCCTACAGCACGTAATTAGTTATGAACAACAACGCAGCTCGAGAGATATTCATTTCTAAACGCACACTACGACTTCACTGTAGAAACCTCGGAAATCACACAAGAGCACTCCGAAATATTTCTATCCTCCGCGACCACGCGCAAACTGCTCCACTCTCCAAGTCTCTCCCGCGAGCGAGCGTCCGTCGCGCCGTCACGTCCAGCACTTCCCGTGTCGTGTCCCGTACTGCCAGCACTCTTCACCCGAACTCTCTTCCATCCAGTCTCCCCATTCACGAGCGCTGTGATTGGCTAGAGCTTTCGCGCCATGTCTTCATGCCAATGCACCCACACAAACATAATGAAACACATTCTAAATACTCGATTTACATTTAAATAACTTGAAATTAAATAAATATTCCTACGGCTGGACCATAAACACGGTCTAACACACATTATTAAACACATAAATAAATTAAATAAACATATATCAAAGGAATAGCAACAAAAGGTAGGCCAGTAGCCTAATGACTCTGTGCTTTCTAAAACACAGTAAATATTTAACCAATTTCTTAATAAATAGTACAAGCGTCACTCCAAAAGAAATGCACACCACTTTTACTTAAATCCATCTTTTACTCTACATGTTTGAAAGTTTTACAGCGTGTAGATACATCCTTTAGGAGCAATATTTTCATTTCTCCACATAATTTCCATCCCTCTCAACTGCCTTATGCCATCTTGGAACCAGCGCCTGTATACCCGCACGGTAAAATTCTGGACCAACCTGCCACTGTTTGGCAGCGTGCACAAGGAGGTCATCATCTTCAAACCTTGTTCCATGAAGAGAGTCTTTCAGTTTCCCAAAGAGATGATAGTCACACGGAGCCAGGTCAGGACTGTAAGGCGGGTGTTTCAGTGTTGTCCATCCGAGTTTTGTGATCACTTCCACGGTTTTTTGACTGACATGTGGCCATGCATTGTCGTGCAACAGCAAAACATCCTACATTTGCCGATGTGGTCGAACACAACTCAGTTGAGCTTGAAGTTTCTTCAGCGTTGTCAGAATTTATGGTGGTTCCACTTGGCATGATGTCCACAAGCAAGAGTCCTTCAGAATCGAAAAACACCGTAGCCATAACTTTTCCAGCAGAAGGTGTGGTTTTGAATTTTTTTTCTTGGGTAAATTTGCATGATGCCACTTCATTGATTGCCTCTTCGTCTCTGGTGAAAAATGATGGAGCCATGTTTCATCACCTGTCACAATTGTTCAAAGAAATTCATCTCCACCATTCATGCACTGTTCCAAAAGTTCGTTGCATTCCGTTTTTCTTGTTTCTTTGTGAGCCACTGTCAACATCCTGGGAACCCACCTGGCACAAACCTTTTTTAACGCCAACACTTTCAGTATTCTGCAAACACTTTCTTTCCCTTATCCCAGCGTAGGGTGACAATTCGTTCACTGTGATGCGTCTGTCAGCAGTCACCAAATCTTTATTGTCTGGAGTGTGTGCAGTAAGAGGCCTGCCGCTGCGAGGACAATCCTCAATATTGCCGTGCCCGCTTTCATCACGTAACCTGCTTGCCCACCGACTAACTGTACTGCGATCGACAGCAGCACCTCCATACTCCTTTTTCAACCTCTTGTGTATGTTTCCCACTGTCTGGTTTTCACAGCACAGGAATTCTGTGACAGCACGTTGCTTCTGACGAACATCAAGTGTAGCAGCCATCTTGAAGATATGCTGTGTCGGCACCACTCACGGGAGCAGGTTGAACTAAGTTTGAAAACAAGCGGGAAGGATGTGTCTACACACTAAAACTTTTAACACATGCAGAATGAAAACTGTATTTTTACAAAAATAGTGTGCATTTCTTTCGGAGTGACCTTTGTATACATCGGATATAAACAAAGGCATAGACGAATAAATACATTTATAAGCATGCTGCTACTGTTTTGTCGTGTAACTGTGGAGTACTTATGGCCTGACGCAATCGATAATAATCGGCCACTTTGACCTCCAATAACTCATGTATTATTCAAGTTACATGCCTGTAATTCATATCAATTTAGGTGTACACTAATAACTTACTAAAGACCAGGTGATCGACAAAATCGGATGAAGTGTTTATATTTTGGAAATTCGTTGCTGGGTGTTACTTGTATAATTTACCATCACATACTAAACTTTAAACTAATAAAGATGTTGAAAATCTGATTACACCATCAGAATCGTCGTGTAAATAATGGCAATGTACATGTTTCTTTTTGAGGTATCATGATTCAGCTGGCTACTATTAATTTCTATACGAACTACGAAATGTCTGCCATTAAGGTTTCACAAAGTCCGCCATCTTTGGCCCTCCCATCGCACAGCGTCACCAAGGAATTCCCAGCCACGTGCTCGATGGACCACGTGCTGGGGCTACCCCTCTCGTCTGGCTAAAGTTCCGCACCACGTGTTTGCTGCCGGGCCCCGGATGGCCGAGCGGCCCGTCCGACCACTACTTCCTCTGAACTTATATTTTCAGGGCGCGACGACTAGCCCGTTACCTCACAAGGTACCACAAAGCTAAAATTAGATTTGTTTCAACATGCACAGAGGCATTCAAGCTATGATTCTTCACCTACTTCATGTGTGAATTGGATGGAAAATACCCTCTGCCACTCAATTTACAGCGGTTTGTAGAGTAAAGCGTCTATGTAGATATAGATTTGATAGGATTATACTTAAGCCATCTTTATAAGCAATCAATGACTTAGGGGCCCCTCTCCTTCACCACCAGTTCAGGTCCTGGGTACACTGCGTGAATGCAACAAAGCTTCAGTCAAGTTAATTGACAGAAGGCAGGTCATAGGTATGTTCACTAGAACACGATCAATTCTTCTTCATGAATAATATACGCAAAACTGTTTACGAACTGTAGATAGTATGAATATTTATCTTAAGACAGATTAGAAATAAATTGTCTAGTGTTTAAAAACAATTAAAAATTTTGGATAAAGTCAGTTTCTTGTTTCTGATTGTAATGTACATTTTCTAATGGATTTTCAGGTGCAGGGTTTATATGAAAATACTCCATATAACTACACTTACCGTGTTGCGAGACTTAGTGTTATTTTAACGTTGAAATTTTATGACTGGAATTACCTGCTACCGTTTTTTCTGCCTTCAAGAGAGGAAATCTACAAGAAGGTTAACAGTATACCTCAGAGTGAGTGGTTGTAAATTGTTCACAAGTTTATAAAATAAAGTATCTTGTTACAGCTTTGAAAATTGTGTCAGTTCCTATTTTAGTGACTTCAAACGGAGAACATAACCTAACAGGGAAATTTATTCACTTCTAGAAAGCACTACCATCTCGTTCAGCCTTCAAAGTGAACTGTCATTTTCATGTGTAAATTTCATTTCTTTATGTATTAAACAACTCAGTACAGGTGCTGAGTTAACAGAATGTATCGCTTGTACAAATAAAGAGCACCCCCTCCCCTCTCTCTCTCTCTCTCTCTCTCTCTCTCTCTCTCTCTCTGTCATAGACACACACACACACACACACACATACCCACACACGCACACTCACACACACCGAGAGAAAAAGAGATGGGGGGAGGGGGGTATTTCACGTGACGTAAAGCGCAGAAACTTGAAAATATATATTGCATTAAAAATAAATAACGTAGATTTTTATTGGAACAGTGGTTTTAGGAGTTTTTCAAGCTTGTTTTTATTTATTTATACGTCAGGCTCCGTGGAATAATGCGAGCCAATGCTACTTGGTCATGGAACAATACATACACAGTTTACAGACTGCTTATTAGAAATTTATTAACAAAATAATTAAATAATTAATTAAACAAAAAGAAACTGTGAAGGAGTATATTAATAAGTAATGTATTGTGGAGAAAGGTCTTTCCTGGGGACAGTACGTCATTGTAGCACTGATCGTGCAGGCAGAGAGGTTTTCATGTTCAGCAAAACTAAGGGCTGTGCCCATGTTAGCATAGAAACTGGTAGGGTCTCCCCCACCAGACAGGTCTCAGCCGATGAACCTGACGAAGTATGCAAAATAATGCCGCATCCCTTCCAACATGTATTTCTATAGTCCTTCCCCAACTTCGTAGCACCCAACCCAAGGTGTGAAGTGATCCTTGCTGAGAGGTACACAGCACATGGGAAGATGTGTTGTGTACGAACTTACAGGGATACAGGGCGACCTGTCTGAGTGATTTTCCCTTATACCAGCGTGGAACTCCGCTGCTGTTGACGTGATACATCCCTAACTGTCACATGACCGATGCGGAGAACGCAAGAAATAATTCAAAAGCTGAGGCAAGAAATAGGGAAACAGACCTATAATACTGCACTTTCAATATTTAGAACGGCGGTTACTCAACAGGGTATCTACCGGTCAAAATCACGTCACAGAAGGAGGTGCTAATTCAGACGGTCTTTTTGAGAAGACACAGTTCTAGGCCCTAAATTCAGGACGCTGTCTGGACAGAAGTGCGCTAATCTTTCTATGAAGGGACGGGAGTAGTGGATCAACTTAAACGGACGGTGGCTAAGATAGCTCCATAGGAGGACGTAAGGCTCGTGTTCTCTCTTGTGTTTAGTTTTGTAGGTTGATTTTGCAACTATGAGACTGTCGGACTCGAATTTGGAAGATTCACACAGAGAATGCACTTCGTTAGGAAACAAACCTGATCTAAGCCCTGTATCTCTTGGTGTTGTTGTGGTCATCAGTCCAGAGACTGGTTTGATGCAGCTCTCCATGCTACTCTATCCTGTGAAAGGTTCTTCATCTCTCAGTACCTACTGCAACCAACATCCTTCTGTATCTGTTTAGTGTATTCATCTCTTGGTCTCCCTCTACGATTTTTACCCTCCACGCTGCCCTCCAATACTAAACTGGTGATCCCTTGATGTCTCAGAATATGCCCCCCTACAAACCGATCCCTTCTTCTAGTCAAGGTGTGCCACAAATTTCTCTTCTCTCCAATTCTATTCAATACCTCCTCATTAGTTATGTGATCTACCCATCTAATCTTCAGCATTCTTCTGTAGCACCACATTTCGAAAGCTTCTATTCTCTTCTTGTCTAAACTATTTATCGTCCACGTTTCACTTCCATGCTTGGCTACACTCCATACAAATACTTTCAGAAACGGCTTCCTGACACTTAATTCTATACTCGATGTTAACAAATTTCTCTTCTTCAGAAACGCTTTCCTTGCCATTGCCAGTCTACATTTTATATCCTCTCTACTTCGACCATCATTAGTTATTTTGCTCCCCAAATAGCAAAACTCATTTACTACCTTAAGCGTCTCATTTCCTAATCTAATACCCTCAGCATCACCCGGCCTGTATCTCTTATGCTTCCCAAATATTAAAGTTATTCCGTTAAAAAATAGAAAATGTCACTTCGAGATAATAACAGCTCAAGTCAAATTACTTTGTTTTATTACCCCTTATTATGTAACACACAGCCCTATGGATGGCTAAACTCATCCAGTCTTGTGTTCACGTTTAAGCTAGCTTCATATTCATACAGAAGAAACATTAATTAGACTGGTAATTACCGACCACTGAAGCCTTTTTATTTAAGTTATACTATGAATATGTTTCCCCACGAGGCTTACTGACTCACAAACATGACTCTTTTTCGGACACAAATCTCCTAACAAATCTCAGGTGCCTTTCTGTGAAATGACTGAATTACTCACACACTTTTCTCGTACGAACCAACATAACACCTGCAACTCTTCATTATACTTTGTAGCGAATTCGGCATACTGATTTATCAATGACACAGCTCTCTCTCTGCACGACCGCTCCACGCTGAAGCCCAGCAATGACTGCCCTGCACACATACCGAGACGACGCTTGACAACTAGCACTGGGCACTGGTGGCGTTATACAGAAAGGCAACGAACGCTCCCTCAGAGAAGAGGCATGCGTAGCAGTACCTCTTACATCACCCCAGCAGTTCTTTTAAACGTGAGAGTGAAGTTTCTCGAAAGCCTAGAAAGAAGACAACAGAAACCCCAAAGAAATTTTGAACCAGCAGCTAGATCACCAGAAAAACAAATAGTCGCATATCAATGGACAAACCAGTAATGGTTCCCATGTGAGTTAGTACATACACCGTCATACGAAGATAATAATAATTTTAGATGGTTGAATGCTTCCTGCAATTTCTGGTATTTGGTAGCTAACGCTTCTTGCACGGAGGAAGGCTGGATAGACATTCCAGCACCCAGCACATAAAGAACGTTGTGATGCTGAACCTCGTCATGCATCTTCTTGTCACTCTGTTACATTTCCATCATTTGTTTAACAATATTCCTTTTGTCTACAGTCATACACTCCTCCATTATAATGCTTTTCCATTCTTGATGCAGAAAGCTTTCAGTATATTTCTCTGACAGATGTTTGAACAAATAGACTTTTTAAATTCTTCCTTGCTCAACACAAGTATCTCATCAGTTGAACTCATGATACTTATGCATACATACAGACAGTGAGGAAAAGATGGTTTTATGTGTTGCATATTAAGTTATTCTCATGACAACATTATTGCAGGCTTTGCCAACTCGCAGATTCTCTACAATGCAGAAGTGGCAAAACGAAACTGCTTGCAAATTAATTCTGCATCGAGTGGGTGAACAGAGGCGCCGGCAGCAGAGAGACTGGTGGGGGCACTGGGGGTGCGAGGCTGGGTGAGGGCAGCGACATAATGATGTCAGAATTCCCGGAGTGGCCTTGGTGCACATGGCCAGTCGTGATGATGTCAAAATTACCAGAATTCTGATACTGATGTCAGCGCAACTCCTGCTAGAAACCACAGAAGCCCTTCGTTGTGATGGCCTTCCACTCACCGTCATTTCTTGCCATATAAACACAGCCCTGCACGATCTGGCGATGCACCAAGCGTTGTTCCCAGTATCCAGCAACATGAAACATAAATAAAACCCATTTATCCACAACTGTCCACAAAAATCAAACACAATAAGGTGCACAAAATACATGCACCTTCACCCATTAAGCCGTTCCAAAAACAAACCTTACATTACGTCAGCTTCGACACTAAGAGGCTCTAAAATTTTGGGATACTACAAAATGTGAAGTGAGCAAGAAGAAGATATTAAAATTCAGATGCACGTTGAGACTGTCAAGTATAATGTTGTCATTCGAAAAGAGAGCTATGATAAAAGTGGATCAGCGTTTAAGTAATTTCTGGATCAACTGAGGAAGTATTGTCAGATGTAGAAAAATCTGAACAACACGAAATAAGTTTTAAACAGTTAATAATTGAATAGATGAGGGACGGGAAGAATTAGAAACTTTAAAGTCAAACGTAGGAGAGAATTCTGGTGTGTGAACCATAATTAAATCTAACATCATAATTGTGTACTCACGTCACTGTGAGGATGACATGGAAAAAGAAAATCTGTGCTGCCATGTCGAACACACAGAGGACATTTTACAATAAGTGTGCGAACTGTTGCGCAATATCTCCATAGCCCACACATTACTGAAAGAAATTCTGAAACGAGAGTAGAGGAAATAAAAGGAGCATAATTTAACTAAAATACTAGTAAACGAAACTGATAAAAACTTTACATAGTTTCTTCACCAGTCTAATAAAACGAAGCGAACGTAGTCTACTGAATGCTAGGAGGCATTTGACAGATCTGCTTGCTAGTTTTAATCCGGCAGGCGACGTATTCACTATTATTTTTAGAAAAACCTTTGGAGGACCTTTATGTTCCTTGTAGGAAGAAGAAACGAAGATTCAGTTTTTTATATGTCATTTGAAATGGGATATGGCTGAATAGGGTGCTCTATACACACAGTATTTTAAAAACTGGGGAGACTGTACAAAAATTCAAAAAAAATGCTGGTCAGAAAGGGAGCAATAACAATTAAGGTGGGACTATTAGATCTGGGATCATTCAGCAGTTGGGGAGGATTTAGAAAATATATTGAGTGGGACTTGAATCGCAGGAAGGTCATACATGAATCCATTAGTGAATGTCATTTTAGTCGTTAATAATTAGTACAGTATGGTACCTGTGTATGTAAGGGAGAAAAGTGACTGGACGTGAATGGTATCAGATTTGATGCTATTCTTAGTTATCTGAAGCAGTTCGACATTCTGAATAAGAATAGGGAGGATGATGGAATTAGAAACAGCCAGAAAGAAAATTATGAAGAATTTGTAACAGAAGAAAACCAGAAGAAAAATGCTCCTATTATAGCATAAAAATGGAGAATTTGTGCTGGGCAGAGTTAGGGATGGAAAAGAACTGAACAAGCTTTTCGACTTATCTGGACATTTAAATCAAAGTATCTTTACATGTTCGCATTTTTAATCCACCCCCAGACATCTTATCCTCACCAGAAAATTTTTTTAGCTATTACGTGTATGCTGTTCAGTCGTATGCAGGATGACAATTATTGAACTGCATGAAATAAAATCGTAGTAACTTCTGAACGGTTTGTGTTACGACGTTCAAACTGCACGGTTGACCGCGAGGCATGATGGGAATTAGTATGCGCTGTATGATTTGGTTTAGCGATGAAGCCCACTTTCATTTGCATGGATTCGTCAATAAGAAAAATTGGTGCATTTGGGGAACTGAGAATCCGCATTTCGCGATCGAGAACTCTCTTCACCCTCAACGGGTGACTCTGTGGTATGCAATGTCCAGTCACCGAATAATCGGTGCGATATTCCTTGATGGCACGGTGACTACCGAACGGTATGTGAAGATTTTGGAAGATGATTTCGTCCCCATTATCCAATGTGACCCTGATTTCGATCAGATGTGGTTCATGCAAGACAGAGCTCGACTCTGTCGAAGGATGAGAGTGTCTGATGTCCTGGAGAAGCGCTTTGCGACAGCATTCTGGCTCTGCGGTTCCCCGAGGCCACTGACCTGGGCCTCAATTGGCCGCCATATTTTCTGGATCTGAACACATGCAACTCTTTTTTGTGGGGCTATATTAAAGACGCGACTCCTTTTTGTGGGGCTATATAAAAGAAAAGGTGTACAGCAATAACAACAAAACCACTGCTAGCTTAAAACAGCCATTCAGGAGGTCGTCGACAGCGGGTCATGGAGAATTTCGGTATTCGTCTGCGCCACATCTTCGCCAATGATGGCAGGCATATCGAACATGCCATAATCTAAATCCGAATATCTATAGTGGCGTTTACATACTGAATAAAGTGTGTGCACGCGATATTTTGTAACTAATTTACGTTTTTTTCATATATTTCAATAACTGGCATCATGTATTTTTATCGTTCCCCTAAGCTCTGTCAAGAGGCATGGGACTTCGTTTCCATGTTTACTGTGGCAGGTTATCTTCGTGGTTTTGGCACAGGGTCCGAGACTTTGCCTACAAATTGCAAGATGCAGTTGTGCCAACACCTTGCAGCTAAGAGAGCTCACTGCGCTGGGGAAGTAGTGTTAACTCGCAAAAAGTGCGAATATGACAAAATGTTTTAATTTCAGTGTTTCTGAAGCTGCTAGATAAGTCGAAAAGCTAGTTCCTGTCTTTTACAACCTCAAACAATTTTTACTCTACCACTATTTTGACATTAGACCCCTATAACTTGCAACCGACGTAGATTTTTCTTGATTCAGGCGACGACTGATATGGAACAGGTTTTTTATTGTCTGTCGCAGCATGTTACTTCTATCGCGGAAACGGATAAAGTTTTCACAAAACAATAGGCCGACCATTAATTAAATGTATTTGTCTATCTTCTTACAAAATTTGAACCGATTCGCACATGTTTGAAACAAAGAAACTGCGCACGTAATAGAACTGGTGAAAAACTTTTTTTTTTTTTGCGTAAAATCCGAGTGAAGCTAGATTTTTTAAAGCGAGTTTTCAATTTTATCGTAAGAAGAAATTTTTAATTTATCTGATTCACTTTGAACCGTTTCCGCGCTTTCATTTTCACGGAAGAAAGAATTTTACGTGTTGCATTTACTCCGACTTTAAACCATCGTATCTCAACAACGGATGAAGATTCATTTTGACTTTACCCATTTATCTACCTTCGCGCAAAGTTTGAAGTTCAAAGTACAGAAGTAGAGCGCTTCGAGAACCTCCCAGAAAAACGAGATTTTTGCACGTAAAATCCAAACGAAGCAGTATTTGCTCAAAAGGTCAAAATTTTAGACCAGAGTCCGATACAACGGTGGACCAAATCTGAACCATCAATCGCGCTCCAGCCCGAAGTTATTTCAGGGAAACTATTTTTGTACGTGAAGTCCTAATGAGGGTGACCGTTTTTGCACCAAAATCCGAACGGTTCACACACAAAAGGTGCCGTTAGCTCAGCATTAATTTCAGACCAACTAAAATCTTTTTCAAAAAGATTTAATTGATTCGCACAGTTTACCTGAGCACCAGCTCCGGTTTGTCGTTCAAACCTTGCTTCATATACTGTAATATAGCTACAGCAAGACAGATGTTCGAATGACAATAGAAATGGCCGATGATACGTGGTGTAACGATTGGAATAACAATAAGAACAGCCGATTTTGTCATGTGAAAAGACAAAGCCCTAATAATTGGCCAAGGGGGGAAAATTTTAACAGTTCCTAAGTTTTTTTTAGATGCAGGGTAATAAATTTGGAGACGAAAACTTCTATCCCATAGAATAGATAACCAGTGAAAAGTTCAGGAAACGGATAACGTCCTGAGGAAGAGTCCATTCTTGGATACTGTCATTCATAAATAACAAACGGCTTATTTTTATCAATTTCATTAGATATAATGAAGAATGGTTCCTTTGAAAAGAAATATTAGTAGAAGACACGCAGTCGAGAACATAACAGAGAACAATGCCTATAGTCAGGGGAAAAATACGGCATGCATGGGTGAACATTATTCTACAGTCAGGAAAAATGGCTCTGAGCATTATGGTACTTAACTTCTGAGGTCATCAGTCCCCTAGAACTTATAATTACTTAAACCTAACTAACCTAAGGACATCACATACACCCATGCACGAGGCAGGATTCGAATCTGCGACCGTAGCAGTCAGGAAAAGAGAGGATTCTTGCAGAGGTAATATATATCAGGTGAAAACAGTGGGACACTCCCGTCTTGATAATTACCAGAATCAAAGTTTTCGGCATCATGGGGTTTAAGGAAAAGTCAGTGACTCAAGGAGTATTTCTCACTTTTATAGAAATAATAACGTGCGAATTCCACTCCGCGTACGCAGCGAATATTTCATTAACATTTTATTCATACTAATTAGTCTCAGTAAGTGAAAACACTGGAAGCACACAATAGTAGCATATACCATTAGTGAACACGAAGAAGATAGACAAAAAATAGATTTTCATATCATTCTGATATTAAAGATAATTCATTGCTTGAATGCTTGCACTCAATCTTGTATCGAATCAGTTTCTATCAAGGCGACCATATCATCCCCCCTCCCCCTGACAGGTGCAGCTCGACCTGTATTTAATTGTCTGATATGGTTCAATTTTCTCGTCTCTATCTGTAGTTACAAACCTAGGAGACCCTTTGACAACAGGAAAGTTGAGACACACCTGTCTTCCAGACTGCATGAATATTAATGCTGGTTTTGTAGGAGATACAATCCGTGGTCTCGGAACTTCTGAATCCAGTAGCAGTTCCGACACGTCTGTCACTGTTACTTGTGCTGGAAGTGGTACGTGAATGGTGGTAAGTTCATACAGGACCAAACTGCTGAAGTTATTGGTCCCTAGGCTTACACACTACTTAATCTAACTTAAACTAACTTACACTAAGGACAACAAACAAGCCATGCCCGAGGGAGGACTCGAACCTCCGACGGGGCGAGCCATGCAAACCGTGGTACATGAATCAGAACACTGGTAGTTGCAGGTGCACTACCCTCTAGGTATGCTGCTTTAAGGCTTTCAATTGAAATGGTATCTAGCTTTCCGTTTTCCTCTATTTTGAACACCTTACCAGTTCTTTTAATCAGCCCAAAGAATTTCGTACATGGTGGCATGAATGGAGGTGGCATCGTCCCTCAGCCACGCACATTCACACTTAAATAAGTCCTTGAAAAAGAAAATTTTCCTTTCCCCGTGTATTACAGGGTTTTGAGACACAAGGAGATGAATACGGGAACATAACTGGTGGAGGAATGTTGCCAGGTCACGTTGCTCAACTGAGCAAAACATGTGGTTGCTAAGAATTCTCCCAGTACTCCTATCCGTTCACTATACATGAGCTGTGCGGTCAAGCAACCAAAGTCTTCTTTTATTGCTGTGTGTAGTCCCAATAGCGCCAAAGGCAATGTGTCTGACCACACTTCACTGCAAAATAACAATTCTTCCTGTAAAGAGCGACGCTTACATTATAGCACCCAATATATATGAAAGGCAAATATCAGTACACAGAATATAAATACCAATAATATCAACAACAACAGCCTATGAAGTAATAGCAATTAAGTTTACAAACGGTGGTTTCTTCGGCAATATTTTTTCTTGGTCACTTTATAAAAAAAATGTTATCACAGAAAATTAAAAGAAATTTCCAACTCCATATATTACATGAGAGCACTTTAAAAAGGTAGGGTACAGGGAGGGATGTTCGTCACCAATTTACAAAACAATATTTAAAATTGTTTTCATTCGTGAAAACATAATGAAATATTTTTTAATATGATAAGTTTACTCTCTACGTGAAATAAAACTCCATTAACTATTGAAAGTGGCGTATTAAAAGATAGGAAATTTTTTCCGTACAATTTAGCCAACTGGCGAACTTCCCTCCCAGGGATTTACGTTTCTTGGGATTCAGTGTTACTCGACTGCACTCAGGCTGCAGCTCTTTGTTTTTGCTGTGTCTACTTTTTCTTCGAACAGGTTCCGACGTACTTGCTTGTTCATTCCTACTGCTACCTGTGTTCATTGTGGAATTATTTCCGTCTTCGTTGGAAGAGAAGAGCTTCGGAGTGATCAAAACTGCCGAAGAATTCATCTAATTTGTTATCCTTTTTCTCTGGATATTAGGAGTTGACATCAGGTCATAAAAAGAAACATTGTGAATGTCTTTGCTCTCCAAGCCATTTTGAGATGTGCTTGCAGAACCCTGATTGAGAGGAACTGGATTATCTGAGACAGTGCTTGGTGCAAAAGCTTCCTTTGGTATGGCTTCCGGATTAAGAGGGTGAACCCTGGTTGCCTTGAAACCGGAAATAGCGTTGCTTGGGACTGCCGTCTTCAACCAAGCCTCTCTAATATTGTAGGAAAATAGATCTTCGACACAGATCGTCCAAGGTATCGCCATCTAAAGTTGTCTAAAGCTTTGTTCCAATACACTTTGAGTGCTCGGAATAAACTTTTATCAATGGGTTGCAGCTCATGAGAGCAATGAGCAGGCAGACAAAGAATTTCGACGTTGGATCTTTCCGCTATATTAAAGACTGCTTCGTCCAAATGGCTTTTGTGTCCATCCAGAATGAGCAGCGCTTTTCCTGACAGTCTGTGGCGCTTAAAATATTCCATGAATCTGCACAATGAATCGACAGTGATGCACCCTTTAGGTGTCATTTAAAATATCGAGCCTGGTGGCAACCCATCACCCCAAATATCCTTCCTGTTCTTTCATCATGGGTAGGATGAAATTTGTTCCAGTGGCATTGACACAAGCCAAGGCTGTCACAGTTTTTCCCTTTTCCCTATGTGTTGCCATGTGAACATGCTTTGAACCTCTCAAAGCTAAAATTTTCTCCTGTGGATTAAGAGTGAGTTTCAGTTCTGTTTCATCCACATTGTAGATCAGCTGTGGGGTAGATGAAAGATTCATGGCCACATAAACTTTCCCAGAAGATTATAAAACTGGGATACTCCTTCAGCGTTAAAACGCATCAATCTTAATCTTCCATAACTCAAACTTTCTCCTTTTGTGAAAACTATTTCAGGGTGGCGTGCACGAAATCCTTGAAACCAAAATTTCCCTGCATGGTCATTTCTAAACATGTTTGGGATATTTCTCTTTGCGCAACAGTCAAATACCATCGTCTGTAGTTTTTCTTTTGTAATCCCAAATCCCACAGACTGGAGTCTGATGATACAGGTAACAAGTTCATTTTCTTGATACACTGAAAGAGGCCGGACGATGTGGCCGAGCGGTTCTAGGCGCTTCAGTCTGGAACTTCACGACAGCTACCGTCGCAGGTTCGAATCCTGCCTCGGGCACGGATGTGATGTCCTTAGGTTAGTTAGGTTTAAGTAGTTCTAAGTCATGGGGACTGATGACCTCAGATGTTAAGTGCCATAGGGCTCAGAGCCATTTGAACCACTGAAAGAGTTGTGGCCTGACGAACATCTTTCTTGGTGATATGCTACCAGCACGTTTTCGTGGCCTTCAGGAGTTTTACTCGGGATCACATACAATTTAGCGGCAGCATAGACAGATTGTCCATTGCGAACAGCTGTAACAGCACTTTTCAAATCCTCTTCTTTCCATTTACCGTACAGACCCTTCGATTGTCTAACCATATTGCACGGAAAGTCAATAGAGAACGCCAATTTAGCTAATTTTAAACAGGGTAACAGAATATGAAATGTGCATCAACTTCTAATTTCCCCCAAAATTATGGTCAACATTAAAATCGATTAATATTAATACACATTAATTAAGTGGTCAATTAAAGGAAAAATTCTCAAAATATTACGTAAGGTAGCTCTTCCACAATAATCTCTTTTATTTTTCATGAGTCTAGTCTAATAAATGTCGATGTATGACGTCAGACGAGAACGGGAGGGAAATTCGTCACAGTAATGGCGAAATTCCCTCCAGAAGCACGCTTTATTATACAATAATATATCACAGCATTATTAAGTAATTTAAAATTAATTCTTTGTCGTTTCACTCGCAGCACATATTTATACACTTTAGCAGTCAAAATAATAATTTATTTATACTTACAGTAACGAAAACGGATCTCAAATGGTGGAGATGGAAAAAATGTCCCCTGTCTCAGTGTCAGTCTTCTCACGAAATGTTTTCCACTTCTGATTGTGAGGACAATACGTAATTTTCTGTGCTATCACCAGATGGCAACATAGAATGGGCATGCTTTGAATCAGTTTTTCTCATGATCGCCAACAGATGGCAGTGAGTGCTAATAGATCTGTTGCAATAGAAAGGCAAATACGGCGAACTTCCCTCCCTGGCAAACATCTCTCCCTCTACCCTATTATTTACTTATTTTACGGTGTTGTGACATTATCCACATACTGGACTTCACCACCATCTGAAGGGCATGCAGGCCACCAGTGAAATACAGCAGTTTGCGACTGGGCGCTACAATAACTCTGGCGCTGTGTTCTGCAACACGTTGGTCTACTGCAGCATTTGGCTTCTACAGCCATATCTGTAACGTCACAACGCACCTGTTCTCAGAGGCCCCGGCTCAGCTATTAGCAGCACTTGTTCTCGAACTTCCATCCTCTTCCATGCTGTGACTATTTCCTCACCAGTCGTCAGTCTGACGCGTGGCCAATCTGTGAGAACCTCATCGAGCAGCATCATCAACTGGGTGAAGCTACTGGTCTATGAGTCATCGGCGAGATCTGATGGTTGTGGGTCTCAGACTGGTTCCAACGACTGGAGGCCTCTCCCTCAGACTTATCGTCTGACACTATGGCTGATTCCAAGTGTTCTGCGTTCAATGCATGGGGCCTGCCTGCATGGCCCCGCCTGCTGCTTGGACCTAGTATTGTGTACACCACTCAGCAATCTCACAACGCTGTTGCAAGGGAAACACCTGTCTCCCGCCGGCAAAGTCTCACGCAATTGCCACTCCAATGTTCACATCCGTTGCACGTTCCTGAACACAGACATCGACCTCTTACAGGTAAGCCAGGAATAATAAAGAATTTTACCATAGAGTCAGCATTCGTGACATCGCACTCGCTGTGGCACTGGAAGATCACCATACACAGATCCTCCATAAACCATTCTGGAGCGAAATGCCTGTCCTAGCTGCTACTGGTGTCGTTGTTCGCTGTTTCTCCACCATTACAGCAGTGTAAAATTGGGTATCATTGGCAAATACTTCTGCTATATGCTTCGCGGTGGTTTTCAGAGAACAGATCCAGATATAAAACATTAGGGTTGCTTCGTTGCGTCCTCTAGCACACTGTAGTTTCAGGCTTATGACTCTAAGCTTAATGTTATTTGTGCTACTTGGCCTATACTATAATTACGAAAACAGAAAATGCCTGGAGAAGAACCGACGAGAAATAGTTTCAATTTAACAAATTGTGAGAGTTTCTAGGAGCCCTATATTCTAGTAGCGACTACAGCAATCAGTACCTCGTTTTCAAAATCCTTGAGTTTTCCATTTAACCTATGTGAGTTTTCGGAGCAGGTATACACTTCAAGTGGGGAAACAGATTAGACAGTACCCAATGCTGACAAAATTGGCTCATGAACTCTGTAGACCTTTGACGCTCGTGACAGCAACAACCCATCTGCAAAGAGTGGAGAGATCTTTCAAGAACATCATTCTGATTTCTTGACATGATTTGGAATGTGTCAGTTGGGTTATAATTGCAACATACTTTGTCAGTGAAAGACATGGAAATATGGTGATTATTTGCACCACACTTTTGGACATTAATGTCAATAAATTTTATGTTTTTTTTTTTATTTGTATCCTCTCTCTTCTCTCTCTCTCTCTATCTATCTCTCTCTCTCTCTGTCCACCTCTCTTCCTCCCCCCTCTATCTCTCCTTCTCTCTCTCTCTCTCTCTCTCTCTCCGTCTCCCTCTCCCTATTTCACGCGCACACACACACACATACACACACACACACACACACACACACACACATGACAGCATTATTTGTTCATAAATTCTTCTCAAGAGTAAGAGAGTTGTCATTAGCATAATGTGGTGTTGTTTTCACCATCATTGGGAGTACAGTCCTGCGTAGTGTTGTCGCCATGTCTTGTTCGATAGCAGGGCAAAGAATTAACGCAGTGGAATTGACTTTCTAAAGTTCGTTATCAGATGCAAACGTAATTAGTTAATGGGACGACAAATTGATCGGCGACTCCACGCCCTATTTCCCGAACCACACTAGCAATGAAATTAATACACTAAGTGACGACAGCGCCAAGAGTTCAGTCCAGCATCTACAGTATCTGAATTACATCGACAGTTGGAACAGAGTGTAAATAAAACGAAGAGGTTCGTAGAACTACTTTTAATCATTTCCTATTTGATACTGTACTGCTGTGATGGGGAGTTATTCATATCCTTTTTCGTCGGTCATTTGTACATTGTCATAACACCTATATCCAGATACATATTGCAGAAGCACGGTACTATATGTTGAGGAAAAGATATCGCGCAGTCCACCAGTAAAATACTCCACGTCTCATCCCGATTCATGGGTGGTACGTCAAAAGAAGTTTACCAATATGTAATGGCTTTATGTATAACCTTTAAGCGTCAAAGTGATTTTAGTTCTATCAGTTATGGTACTACTAACTATCTTTCTTTTGAGTTAATATGAAAAATCTATAAGCCTCATCCGCAAATTGTTTCGTAAAGTTCCTACTGCTGAGGTACGACATAAAAGAACCTAAATGGTAAAATCAGAGAAGATCTACGATTGTGGTAGTATGAAATCTTATGTAAAGTGAATGTGGAGGGGGGGGGGGGAGGAAAGGAAGGGTAAGGAACTGGTTATATCAGTTGCATCGTAACTTTATCGGGAAACAGCGGCGACGAGTGAAATTGTGTGCTGGATCAGGACTCAAACCCATGATCTCTGGGGTTCTAGGCAGTTGCGTTAGCCACTCCGCCATCCAGACACAGTGTTTATCACAAAGTTATGGAGTATCTTGGCAAGCTTCCCAGCTGACTCAATTCCCACCTAGCTCCACCTATCCTTAGTCTCCATCCATGTCATCCATGCCGGCTAACTTTAGATTCCCATGGTGTCGAAAAATATAGTGCATCCGCACTGAAGATTGTGGATTCATTGGTCCTCGAAGTGAAGCAGATGCACGGGTATGTTTATTCTGCATGATGCCTGTTCTTTCTGACATGTCTGAAAGAACAGGCATCGTGTAGAATCCATAACTGTGATATGTATTATATAAACTGAAAGTGGAGGAGGAGAAAGGAAAGGAGAGGGAAGAAACTGACGATATCAGCTGCATCGGAACTTTACACGAAATCAGTGGTGACGGAGGGAAATTTGTGGTGGACCAGACCCGGGATCTCCCTGTTTACTAGTTAGTTGCGTTAACCACTGCGCCAGTTCGGCACAGTGATTATCGCAAATGCACGGACTACCTCTGCATGCTCCTCAGCCAGCTTACATTCCCACCTAGCGCCACCTGTCCACAGTCCCTGTCCATATCCTCCATGTTCGCTGATTTTGGATTCCTGCTGGAGGTATAACGATACTGTGCATCCGCATTGAAGGTTTGGATTCGTTGCCCACCGAGGCGAATCAGTTACGTGAGTGCGTGGGGTCGGTACTTTCAGACATGTCCGAAAGAACAGACGCCATACATTCATATAAGTGTGAAATCTGTTGTCCCATTGGAAAGGTAGCAGCTGTAGTTAACCAGGTGCAGTACATCAGCTCGTCGGTATGATAGGATGTCACGTACTGTGACGGTTTGTTTGCGTCCCAGACCAGCAAACGCAGCAGTGATGGGAGGCGGTCAGTCCGCTCCTGGACAAACTTCGTTTTGCGGGCATTGTGGAGCAGCTCCTGCAGTTCCATTGCCCATGCAATGTCAGCAACCTAGTTGTAGCTCGCTAGGGCCCAAAACTTACACATAGTACCAGGGCAGACGATCTTGTGGTCAATAACGCCTTGCAGAGTAGACTTCTCCTTAATTCATTTGTTGTCAGCACTTGAAAACGTTAAGAGTAAATATTGCGCGGTTACCCCTTGGGCGGTGGATCTACAATTTTAATGTGCCAGACATGCAGGAAAAGCTTGTTCCTTCATTGCATGGTTCTAATTCTCTTTAATTATGATACTGTGCCACCAAGTGCCTCTCGTACCATATACTGAGGTTACAGGTGGAATTGGTGCCAGTAACTGTCTTTCATTGCTTATTGTTGGTTATTGAATAGATATGGTTAGGAAGGGGGGTATCATTTTCGGTTACAACTTCATAATTTTGACTTCGATAGATCTGACATTTATTTTTTAAACAAAACTCTCGTTCATTTGATTCTACACACATTTGACTGTACACACAAATACACTCCTGGAAATTGAAATAAGAACACCGTGAATTCATTGTCCCAGGAAGGGGAAACTTTATTGACACATTCCTGGGGTCAGATACATCACATGATCACACTGACAGAACCACAGGCACATAGACACAGGCAACAGAGCATGCACAATGTCGGCACTAGTACAGTGTATATCCACCTTTCGCAGCAATGCAGGCTGCTATTCTCCCATGGAGACGATCGTAGAGATGCTGGATGTAGTCCTGTGGAACGGCTTGCCATGCCATTTCCACCTGGCGCCTCAGTTGGACCAGCGTTCGTGCTGGACGTGCAGACCGCGTGAGACGACGCTTCATCCAGTCCTAAACATGCTCAATGGGGGACAGATCCGGAGATCTTGCTGGCCAGGGTAGTTGACTTACACCTTCTAGAGCACGTTGGGTGGCACGGGATACATGCGGACGTGCATTGCCCTGTTGGAACAGCAAGTTCCCTTGCTGGTCTAGGAATGGTAGAACGATGGGTTCGATGACGGTTTCGATGTACCGTGCACTATTCAGTGTCCCCTCGACGATCACCAGTGGTGTACGGCCAGTGTAGGAGATCGCTCCCCACACCATGATGCCGGGTGTTGGCCCTGTGTGCCTCGGTCGTATGCAATCCTGATTGTGGCGCTCACCTGCACGGCGCCAAACACGCATACGACCATCATTGGCACCAAGGCAGAAGCGACTCTCATCGCTGAAGACGACACGTCTCCATTCGTCCCTCCATTCACGCCTGTCGCGACACCACTGGAGGCGGGCTGCACGATGTTGGGGCGTGAGCGGAAGACGGCCTAACGGTGTGCGGGACCGTAGCCCAGCTTCATGGAGACGGTTGCGAATGGTCCTCGCCGATACCCCAGGAGCAACAGTATCCCTAATTTGCTGGGAAGTGGCGGTGCGGTCCCCTACGGCACTGCGTAGGATCCTACGGTCTTGGCGTGCATCCGTGCGTCGCTGCGGTCCGGTCCCAGGTCGACGGGCACGTGCACCTTCCGCCGACCACTGGCGACAACATCGATGTACTGTGGAGACCTCACGCCCCACGTGTTGAGCAATTCGGCGGTACGTCCACCTGGCCTCCCGCATGCCCACTATACGCCTTCGCTCAAAGTCCGTCAACTGCACATACGGTTCACGTCCACGCTGTCGCGGCATGCTACCAGTGTTAAAGACTGCGATGGAGCTCCGTATGCCACGACAAACTGGCTGACACTGACGGCGGCGGTGCACAAATGCTGCGCAGCTGGCGCCATTCGACGGCCAACACCGCGGTTCCTGGTGTGTCCGCTGTGCCGTGCGTGTGATCATTGCTTGTACAGCACTCTCTCAGTGTCCGGAGCAAGTATGGTGGGTCTGACACACCGGTGTCAATGTGTTCTTTTTTCCATTTCCAGGAGTGTATAAATGAACTATGCAAATGGTCTCTTATGTCATACTACTGTGGGCCACACTATGCGTAGCTTGGTGGGATGAACATTCTGCCCTTTTTCTAACCAACCCGAATATCTCATGCAAAATGTGGATTCCTCCCATTTATATGGGCTATTTTCGAAGACAGAGCAAATTGGAGCATAAACGCATGTTCAGACCACTAAAGTATCGTTACTTGTTGTGAAAATCCTGTATAACATTGAGACATAGGTTATATTTCCTCTAACTACTCTCTCGCCAGATAAAAAGAACCTGTTGTTATCATCTTAATATCTTTTATGTCCTGCATCACAGAACTAGAACACTAAACTTGTTTTTGGCTCATGACAGAGTGCTAAGTGCATGCTCTACCTTCGTCACAGGAAACCTCCTCACTTCGAACTCTCTTAAAATAGCCAGATGCCTTCACACCTACGACATCCCAGAAGGTAGCAGCACATAGGAGTTGTAAACATCAGACTTATACTACATACGACAATGTAGCTGATTTTACTGCGATGGTCATCTCTCCCTATGCAGATGTGAGACTGAAATTCCATTAAACTGCAACAAAAATACGCCTGATTACTGCACCATCTAGCCAATCACATCCCTAGTACTCTCGCCCTCGCTCCCACCCATCTCGTGACACCTCATGAGTATCCAACTGATTGACTAATTAATTAAACTGATCATGAAAGTCCCTTTGCATGATGAGTAATTTTTTCCTGCAGTCGGATTACAATCTGCAGGTAACCTTTATAGACACTTCTGTGACGTCTCTGGGGGCTTTAGACCATGTACTCACTTCCTCCGATGCCAAAATGGGTGGTAACTGTCATCAAATAGCTGAAGATATCCAGCACTAATTACTTTCTCCCTTTCAGTTGCCTTGTCATACCAGTGGAAGAAAGTCACTTAGAATTCTGATATGCTGCTCCAGAACTAATCCTACTGAGATCTGTCAGTCTATGGGGGCAGCAGGATGCTCCACCCTCCTCTCCACTGCTACGATGCCCCCATCCCCATGCTTACTGCTGCCACCAGGAAGCACGCGAATAGCCATCAATGCCATTGAGTCGCAAACCTACACTTTGCACACATGTCGGGGCTGTACCACCCACTGCCAACAAGACACTGCTCACCATGACATACTCGCAAACGTTGTTCTGTCCTTCTCAGAAGGACTGGGCAAATACTAAGATGTTAAATAATATGCTTGCCCTCGTCCCATGTGCAAACCAAAACGTTTTGAAACGTTTTTTCGAAATATGCGAAAAGGTTGATCCACTGAACATCATCAATTACCTGTCTGCTGACCACCCTCTCCTAATCGGGTATGAGACTGCAGATTTGGGTTTCTTTAGAATTCTACCCTGTAGAAGCGTCCCTTATGGCTCCCGCCAAATTAGTGGATGGATTCTTCGAGAATTCAAATGGGAATCCTTGGAAGGAATGCGATGTTCTTTACGAGTAACACTATTGAGGAACGATATTTGAAGCTGACTGCAGAGGATTCTACTGCCCCAGCATACATTTCTTGTAAGGACCACAAAGATAATATATGAAAAATTATCGCCCATACAGGGACACAAAGATAGTCTTTTTTTTTTCATCGCTCTGTTTGAGAGTGGACAAGGAGAGAAAATGACTAGTAACGGTACAGGCTTCCCTACAGCACGCGCCATATGATGTCAAGCTACATATGGATATAGATGTGGATGTAAATTTAATCTACTTACTAAGGTGTCAGACCATGAATCTATAGGCACCCAACACTAACTGAAAAATTTTATCTCTTATTTATCGAAAAAACAAAGGATGGAACATCTACTGCTGATTGTCTCTTCGTAAAAACCTTTATATTAGCCCAAAATTTTCTCATTGCAGTCACTTCGCAAGAGGTGAGGTAGTAATATTTAGTAATATTTTTGCCCACAATACTTGCAAGAAACGGTATAGGTCTCATCTCTCAACTCCCTTTGCACCAGAGTATCGCTTAACTGCAACATTCTCATGTATCCTCTAATCTTCAACATATAGCATTTGAATCCATCTGATTTCGACGAGTAAGAGACGCCTCCCACCAAATCACAGACTCCTGCTAATTCTCTCGAAATCCCACCTCGTTCTGACAACACTGTTTCGTTAGTCAGAATGCTGTCTAGCCTTCCACCAATCGATGATTAAAGTGCTATCACAACGAGAGAAATAGCGCACTAACGTACAGGAGGAAATTCACAACCACAGAGGGTATGAATGGACTGCACAAAGAAATTCAGAAGCATAACACCTACAATTTATCGATGTCTATTGACTGTCTATAAATGTCCCCCTGTACGTGTCCTTATCTCCTCTTCTCGTATTCCTATGATGACTACGCTAGAAACACGGCAGCGCAATGGTGACAGAGTCTTCATTGACAGTGCTCTCTCTCTCTATCTGTCTCCTCGTTTTTTTACAACATCAAACGGAGTGAAACTACCAACAATAAAAACTTGATGTAACTCTTCAGGCTTTCCCGGCGCGATCTTGACATGTGGAATAATCGAGTCTACTGCCGGATGTTTGTGTCGCTCTGGCACAATATTTCGGCCACGTAACTCGTTGCCTTCTTCAGGTGCTACCTGAGACTGCCGTATTGCTGCTGCTGCTGCTGCTGCCTGACAGGGACAGATGATTCCCTGTGGGTCGGTGGAGTCTAAGCCGGAAGGCTATTCCTCCAAACTGACGGAGCGTGTGATGTGTCCTGACTTCGTGTTTGATGTCCTGTCAGTCTGCTGAGACGGTGTTCTGGACGTGCTGGCAACTCAGTGGTCGCGAAGCACGTGGGGCCATCTGGTTGCGTTAAGACGCTGCACCCGGTGGCCCACTGCTCGAAGGAGCGGGTTTTCGGACTGTGCATGCTTCTCGTAAAAGAGCCGTGCAGCCTGACGAAACCTGTCTCGAGCAGTAGGGATCTTGGAGACTCGGTTAAGGTCGTCCGACGGGAATACCCGAGGAAGGTGCAACGCCAGACGTAGAATCCGGTTCTTAAGTCGCTGAAGTCGGTCGACGTGGGTCGCTGCAGCATTGCCCCAAACCACAGCGGCGTAGTCGATGAGCGTGTAAGATAAAGTGCAACACCCAGTTCTGGCGGGAGCGCAGGTGTCGAATTTAGGAAGCGGTAGAGTTGAGTCATTCTACCCCTGACCTTTTTGACGATGTCGTCGATATGGTGTCTCCATGTGAGCCCTCTATCCAGCGTCACACCCAGGTACTTGGCGGTATTGCCCCAAGGTACGGCGGTTCCCCTGATGGTGATCTGTGGTATGTCAGCTGGGATATGCTTCTTGATGATGAGGAGGGCTTGCGTCTTAGCCCCATTGAAGCTGAGGCGCCACCTCCTGGCCCACTGACTAAGTGTGTCAGCTGCTGCCTGCATGCATCATTGGAGCAGAGCTGCATTCATGCTGCGCATGTACATCGCCGTATCATCCGTGTAGAGGGCGAGCTGGACCCTGTCCACTCGCGGCATGTCTGCGGTATGGAGGATGTACAGTATGGGGCCGAGGACGGAGCCTTGGGGAACAGAGCCCTGGTCCGGTGGCGCGTCGACTAGTCTTCCGTGCGTACATGAAAGCTTCTGTTGGCGAGGTAAGATTTTAAGAGACGGATATGTGGCAGGGGCACACCAAGGTCCAGGGGCTTGAAGAGAAGCCCCTCATGCCATACAGAATCGAACACCCATGAAACATCCAGGAAGATGGCTCCGAAATACTCTCGTCGTTCAATGGCATCAAGGGCCTCTTCAATGAGTCGAAGCAGTTGGTGCGTTGTTGCATGTCCAGGGCGAAAACCACATTGTTCGTCCAGTAGGGGATGTTCTTCCCTGATGTGATGCAGGAGGCTGCAGGGATACAGCCTTTCAAAGACTTTGCTGACTGCTGGTAGCAAACTGATGGGCCTGTAGATGCTCGGGAGACGAGGGTCCTTCCCAGGCTTCGGGATGGGGACGACCTCAGCGTGTTTTCACTCCTGAGGATAGCAGCCAGTGCGGAGGATGCTGTTGAAAAGGCGAGCCAGCTGTTCAGTGGCTGTTGGTGTCATCCATCGCAGCATTTCATTCGTAAGCTGGTCAGGGCGTCCCGCCTTGCGTTTGTTGAGCCACCAAAGTCGATCGGAGACTTCATCAGCATCCACCTCTTCGATACGTTAGTCACCCGTAGGGGCACCGAGGAACACTGGGAGACGTTGAGCAACCAGGCGAACGTAATCCGGATTCATGGGGTCCATGATCGGCTGGAAATTTTGTTCAAACACGTGAGCAATGGCGTTGGCTTTGTCCACTGGGCTGCTGACGATGTTTCGACCAACTTTTAACTGCGGAATCTTCTGATGCCGGAGGAGGAAGAACTGTGTGGCTTTCCAGGCGGTACCATCGTCAGCCCGAAGAGTGGCCATGTGGTTGGACCATTCCTGATGGCGGTGGTTTGCAATGGCAACTTTAATGTCCCTCCTCATCCTGTTGAGAGCCCTCTTCGTTGCTGCGTTGCACGTCAGCTGCCATTCACGAAAGAGGCGGTTTTTGGCAGTTATCGCCTCCATGAGGTGTGGTGGTAGTTGCCGGGATCGGTCAGGTAGGTCAGATCGCGGCCACGGTGTGGCCCGGAGCACTGCTCGTAGAGCACAGTCTTGGAGGAATCAGGCACAGCCATCAACCCCAACATCATCTGCATCAGGTGTGTCACGGAGACCCTCTTCCAACAGCTCATGATACCAGTTCCAGTTGGTGTTCCTGGTCTGGATTCCTCTCCACTTCACTGGCTGGGTATCGACATCAATGTCAAATATAACTGTGACGTGGTCCGAAGATAAGGCATTTCGGGTGCTGGTGGATATAACATAGGGCACTCCCTTGGCCACTGCAATGTCGAGCACGTCTGGAGGCCCACCATTGTTGGGAAAGTGAGTGGGTTCATGAGGTCCAAGGATGATGGCGTTCCACCACTGGGATGCTCGGAGAAGTTTGTGTCCCTGGTTGTTGGTGAGACGGGAATGCCATTTGGTGTGCTTTGCGTTAAAGTCACCACCAGCAAAGACCTCTCCAGGTAACGCCAGCAATGCTTCAACGACCTGGAGGAGTAACTGTCGGCCAGGCGGACAGTAGACAGCAACAAACGTGATGCGCCCATGCGAAGTGTCGACAGCTACAGCAGTGGCCTCCATCGCTTGTAGCGGCGGAAGTGGAACTTGATGGTGCACCAGTGAAGTCCGGACATAGACTGCTGTGCCACCGCCATGATTTGGTCTGTTGGTCCGGTAACACACATAGTCGGATACCAGGTTTGAGAAAAGTCTCGGAAACCAGGCAAACATCGATGGCCTCATCCCGCAGCAGCTGTCGAAATTCGCCATCTTGGGTGTGGATGCGCTGGGCATTCCACACGCAGGCTGTTACGCCTTGTTGACTACGGGCCATGCTGGGACGCCAGTGGGCCGGTGGAGATTGCCTGAATTGCTGCACTGACTGCGGCAGTGAGTTGCTGTGGGATATCTTTGAGAAGCTCACGAAGTTCCTGCAGGAGGAGCTTCATTTCGGCCATGCTGGAATCGGCCGCCTCGGATGGTAAAGTTGCAGCTCATGAGTGTTGAGCCGGGATTGCCACGACGTCAGCCTGTTGTCCCTGTTGGGAGTGGTCTTGTTGGCCCTGGTCTTCACCCCACTGCTGTTCAGAGTGCAGTGCTGGTAGTCGTGCTGCGGCCCATGGATGGCGGTCCATGTCAGTGTTGGTAGCTGTTGCAACAGTGGCCGGCTTCGTCGCTGGTATGGAGGCCTGCGGGGAGGAGCCAGAGGTAGTAGCATCAGAAAAACTGACGCCAGGTCTGACTGGTGCAGGCCACTTTACGGAGCCAGGTCGGTGACCACGGCTTCGTGAAGCAGCCAGTTGGATGCTGCAACAGCTGCGGTAGGAGGCCACATGTTCCCCACCACATCCAGCGCATTTGGGCTGTCCATCTGACCGCCGCCGTGAGCAGTCTCGACTGGCGTGCTCCCCTGCACACTTAACACAGCATGGTTGTACCACTGTGGTTCGCCCCTCTTCGAGCACAGTTTTTCGGTAGTGGCAGGTGTCGCCGCGATCTTCGTAACCTGCCATAGCCCACGGTTGTGTGGGATATCACAGGTGACCACAAGGACCAGCAGAGTCTCCTTCCGGGTTCGTCAAGAGGTTAGGCAGGTTGTCGACCTGAGACCAAATCCATAGCCCAAATTCTCCAGTTGCCATTGGACGTGATCCAGGCTGTAGTTTCGAGGGAGCCCTCGAAAGACGATCTTGAGTGTCTTGTGCGTTACAGAGGGGTAAGTGTAGAATGGCTTCTCTTGTTCCCCGAACGTCGCCGTAACCTTTCTGTAATCTTCTGCCGTTTTTAAGGTGACCTTACATAGGTTGGCGCCAGCCGCCTTGATAATGACGTTATCTTGGCCGTCAAGGCGAAGGAGCAACCTGTAGAGGCTGCCGTAGTCCTCCTTGTGTTGGACCTTGTGTTTGGGTTCTCTCTTCTGAGCAGGCATCTCCACACCGTCAGCGAGCTCCTCATAGGCGTTCGTCGTCGGAACCGGCGGCGCTGAGGAGAGTTGAGCCTTCCTGGCTGGCCGTTTGACGAGTTGAAAGCCTTCGTCATCGACGACGTCATCTGCCTGTTTCGCCTTTTGGCCTTTAGCAAGGGCGCAGGTGCTTCCTGTAGGAGTGGTCGCTCGCCTTTTCGTCGTCCTGGCGGGAACGTCATTGCTTGCCATCGACTCGTCGTCCGAATCGGGCAGCGGAACTTGCAGTGCGTCCGAAACGTGTTCTCTTTTCGTATCCATATTCGTTGCCACGGTCATCGTAGGTGGAGGGGCGGATGGGGCCGCCGACAAAGCGGGCTTTGCCGGACGGCGATCCGCCACACCCTTCGCTGTACAGACATCCTCTCTCTCCGACATCTCAACACTAACACGTGCGTGCGTACTGCCATATTCGAGGATCTTGTCCAGTATTTATACCCAGAGGGCGCTGGGTGCTCTCTCTGCCGTCCGCGCCCGCCTGGCGCTGCCTGTAATGTGTTGTCTCTTCCCCGGTGCTCTCTCGGAGTCCGCACCCGACTTGGTGCGGCACCAGGGAAGAGACAACAGCTTACAAGCAGCGGCAGGAGGGCGCGGGCCGCAAATGGAGCGCCCAACGCGAGACAGGCCACAACTGCAGATGGTGGACGAGGCGGGCGCGGAGGTCCGTGTGAGCACCAGGGAAGTGCCAACACCTCAGCAGCACCGTCAAGCGGGCGCGGACCACGAACGGAACGCCAAACGCGAGTCCGGCCCCAGACAGCTGCCACGACCACAGATGGTGGACGAGCCGGGGTCGTACGTCCGGGGGAAGGGCCAAAACCTCAGGAGCAGCGCCAGGCGGGTGCGGACCGCGAACAGAACGCCCGACACAGGACGGGCCTCAGACAGCTGCCACAGACGGCGACCAAGTCGGGCGCGGACGTCCAAGAGAGCACCGGGGAAGAGACAACACATTACAGGCAGTGCCAGGTGGGCGCGGACGGCAGAGAGAGCACCCAGCGCCCTCTGGGCATAAATACTGGAAAGGATCCTCCAATACAGCAGTCTCAGGTAGCACCTGAAGATTGCAACGAGTTACGTGGCTGAAATATTGTGCCAGAGGGACACAAACATCCGGCAGTAGACCCAATTATTCCACATGTCAAGATCTCGCCGGGAAAGCCTGAAGAGTTACATCAGAAGACTCTACTGGGAGGAGATGTACCTTGACATCAAGAAGCTGGATAAGCTTCGACAGAGAAAGGGTAGGATGCTGAGTTCTCTCAGTTTCCTTCTGAGATGCCGAAAGAGAGATGTAGTTCCTGTCTTCGCCAGGTTCAAGCATCATGTCAACACCAGAATGGCGAACAGAATCAAACACCGTGACAGCCTTGCGCTGGTAAGAGAAAGAGTGCGTGACATGCACCACAGCCTAGATGTCACGTCCAGGGAGTTGCTGTATCTCCACCTTTCCATAGCAGCTACCCTGACCCAAGAAGACTGGGACCAGGTTGATGGTGCCTCCTGGTCCTTGGCTCAATTCACCATGAGGAAATCAACAGCATGTCAACAGGCCAAGTTTGAGCGCCTTAACAAGACGGTACAACAGGATGGGGATCCATGGACAGTGGTCAACCTGAGCGACAAGCAGCTCGATGAGGCCACCTCAAAAGTACTCAGCAAGGGCCTCAACTTTTTAGTGACTCCCAGAAGCATACCTGTTGCAGCCTTCTTCAGTTCAGTTGAGCAGGTCGCCAACACACTACCTTCCAACGTGTCTGAAGAGATCTGCAGGGAGATCTACAGGGCACTCACCAGGACGAAGCCCCCCAAATCCAACATCTCAAGCGAGGACGGGGTGGCACTCAGGCAGCTATGGGAGGATGGCAGCGTTGTAGTTCTGCCATCTGATAAGGGTAACTCCACGGTCAACTTAAACAAGTTGGAGTATGACAGGAAGATGCAACAACTTCTGGAAGACACTGCTTACAAACCACTAGATGGCAACCCCACCGACAAGGTGGACAAGAAGACCTGGAAGTTGTTGAAGGAGACAGGTCTACCTGAACAGGTCATCAAGAAGCTTCACCCCAAAGCACCTTTACCACCCAGACTCTACGGACTCCCCAAGTTCCACAAGGAGGGGGTCCCTCTTTGACCTATTGTCAGTAACATCAGCACAGTGACGTACCTCACTGCGCAGTACCTGAAGAAGATATTGGCACCATATGTGGGCAAATGTGCACACCACATTCGGAATTCGGAGGACTTCCTACAATGGCTAAGGCAGCTACACACCGTGGACTCTGACATCATGGTCAGTTTCGATGTGGTGTCGCTGTTCACACGAGTGCCGCTCACCGATTCACTCAGTATCATTGGAGAGAAGTTCGATGGTTCCCTGCTCGACCTGTTCAAGCATGTACTGACCTCAACATATTTTCTTTATGGGTGTCAATTTTATGAGCAAATGGAAGGAGTGGTAATGGGGATCCCTTTATCACCAGGGGTCGCCGACCTTTGCATGGAAAGGTACGAACAGGAGGCACTTGCATCAGCCACTTACCAACCCAAGTGTTTTCTTAGGTATATCGATGACACTTTTGTCATTTGGCCCCATGGCAGGGAGAAGCTAGATGACTTTTTGGAACATCTAAATTCATGCCACCCAAGTATAAAATTTACTATGGAGTTAGAGAAGGATGGACAGCTCCCATTCTTGGATGTCCTGTTCAAGAGGAAGGCAGATGCCACTCTGGGGCACAGTGTGTATCGTAAGCCTACCCACACTGACTTATACCTCCAAGCCAGTAGCTGCCACCACACGGCACAGAAGAATGGAGTCTTGGAAACATTAGTTCACAGGGCTCAGGCTCTGTCAGATACGGAAAGTCTGGTTTCAGAGATAGAACATCTACAGCTGATGTTCAGCAGAAATGGATACTCCTCCACAGACATCCAAAGGGCTCTGGAGTTTATCAGGGCCCAAAGAAAGGAACCAAGAAACTCCTCAAGAAGTAGTAACACTGCAGGAGAAGCGCCAGGTGGGCGCGGACAGCGAACCGAGTGCCCGACGCAAGACGGTCCTCAGACAGCTGCCACAACTGCAGATGGTGGACGAGGCGGGGGCGAACGTCCGTGGGAGCACCAGGGAAGTGTCAACACCTCAGGAGCAGCGTCAAGCAGGCACGGATCATGAATGGAACGCCAAACGCGAGTCCGGCCCCAGACAGCTGCCACGACCACAGATGGTGGACGAGCCGGGGGAGCACCAAGGAAGGGCCAAAACCTCAGGAGCAGCACCAGGCGGGCACGGACCGCGAACAGAACGCCCGACACAGGACGGGCCTCAGACAGCTGCCACAGACGGCTATCAAGTCGGGCGCGGACGTCCGAGAGAGCACCGGGGAAGAGATAACACATTACAGGCAGTGCCAGGTGGGCGCGGATGGCAGTGAGAGCACCCAGCGCCCTCTGGGCAGTCTCAGACAGTACCTGAAGAAGGCAACGAGTTACATGGCCGAAATATTGTGCCACAGCGACACAAACATCCGGCAGTAGACCCGATTATTACACATGTCGATAAAAACTTCGCTTGTGTCACCTGGTAGAGTACTTGATAGGATTTTATTACGTCTCTCCCTTCCAATGTATCGAAAACAAATACCGTCTGCGTGTTGGCATAGAGCATATGAAATGATCCCATGAAATGTACACATATTGACCTATTGGAACAGATGGCCAGTTATCGAAATCACTTCCACAAACATGGATTCTGTGTTGTTGTAATCTATGATGATGATGTTTGGTTTGTGGGGCGCTGACCTGCATGGTCATCAGCACCCATACAAAGTCCCAATTTTTACACAGTCCAATCTTTTTACACAGTCCACTCTAGCCACTGTCACGCGTGATTATGATGATGATAACGATGAAATGATGAGGACAACACAAACACCCAGTCCCCATGCAGAGAAAATCCCCAACCCTACCAGGAGTCGAACCCGGGATCTCATGATCCAGAGGCAGCAACGCTAGCCACTAGACCATGAGCTGCAGACACAAGCAGTGTATGACATCTTATGGTGTAAGGCAAGCTGCTCCCACAACACACAGGACGGTTGAAATAACAGACAGAGGCAGTGTTTCTTGTTGATAAAAATGTGGAAGATATCGCAACATATGGAAACTGGAAGATTTTGCCCAGTGTGGAGCATTTCCAAATAGCTGTCCAAAGGTGATGACCTATGCATCTAATCTCATCTTCCACTATGATGAGGTCTCGGTGTTCTGTTTTCGAAGAAACCGAGAGCCCTGATTCCTCTTATTGGTGGTGCAAATTGCATCCAGGTATATGATCGGTGTCCTATGTGGCGGTCACCCTGCTCTCCAAATCTTGGGATGCTGTGGCTTTGGAGCGTGTGAGACCTCTACCAGACAGTCTTTGCTCAATTTACCTGAAGAAGTAAAATAAATGCGAGAGATTACAGTTTATAACACAATGCATCGGTGGAGGCTAGTGAGTGCAGCACTGCTCTCTACCTGTTGGGGGCAGTCAGGCAGATCTGTACACAGCGAGGCTGCTAGTATAGAGATACATGTGTATCTTATTTACATGGGATGTATTACTTCAATGTTCTTCCTACATGAGACCAGTTAGGTGATCCCACATTCAAATAGTCCCAGCATACCCAGAACGTTTGAAAGCACACTGCTGTTGAAAGTTCAGTTCTTCATCCATTCTTCCAGTGGGGCCAGTCTTACAAAGAAATGCGTTTAACAACTTGTAGGAAGCGTCCTATTCTTAAGTCTTGTGTCCATCTGTGACTGATTTCTGAAGACCAGAAACAGTATATCATTACCAGCAAATCGATCTCTTTGTGTACAATCTGCAACAAGTTAGAGTATACCTTGGAAACTGGTATCTCTACCTATAGGGGGAGGGAGGGGGAGGAGAGGGAGGGAGGAGGGAATAGAGGAGGGGAGGTAAAACTGGTCCTAAACTGCATAGTCTGCGTTCACACATCGAGGTAAACACATGTGGAGCTGCCACCACTGTCTCCTGATGACATCTTTTGGGTTTTTTTTGCAGTAGCTGTGTTATTACAATGATTTTTCTCAATTCCCAGTGCATTTGTCGCGTTATGACTGTTGTTTATGAGTGGTGGTTTTTTCTTGTCAGTTGCGATGTGTAATTAGAACAGTGACGCATTTTCCATCAGTTGTGGTAGCGTGTATTGGCCTTCCTACACTTTAGTGATAGTTTGCAGCCACATCCCTTCTTACCAATGTATCTGTGTGCAAGTTCCTCAGCAGCTAATTTACTTGTAGATTGGTAGGAGGCAACACTTGTGGCAACAACTGTAGGATAGCTCCTCTCCAATTTCGAGTGCTGTTGTGGACGAGGGCACACAGCAAAGTGAACATATACACACATGCGATCGGAAAGGAGAACGAAACTCATTTCAAGCGTCCTCATTTGAACCCCATACTCCAAGATAAGCACTTCCGATTCATTCAGTGTGGATTTTTGGAACAGGACGAAGTTGTTACCTTAACTATGGATTGACGAGCCATTTAAAAAGAACACTCACAATCAACTCCAGCAAGGGCGTAGTACTATGAGTTGCAAAATGCATCGTGAGACTGTCCTGCTGCATCACCATTATTTACCGAAAAGTATTCCCCCTATGCTCATCCATTATTACCTACTTCCACTCGATGCGTAGAAGGTTATGGACGCAGTCCTCAATTGTATGCTTACATGTAACAAACGGAGTTACTAAACACTTCCGTCTACAACATCTCTTCAATTGAATACATATCCCTCCAAAAATAAAGTCAGCACCTTCCTCTCCAGCCTCGTTCCCACCAATTTTAAATAGTTGCATTTATTTAAATTTCAAGCAGCAAGGTGGTAGGTTTTCCCACCGAAATTTAGGCAGTTCTTTCAGCAGGATTATACACACACAAATAAATGTACACTATTCTCAAGGTAGTACCTTACGTCCTTCCTCTCCAGCAGCTCAAAGCAGACTAAGTCTCTTTATTGCCAATTCAATAGTGGGGGAGGGCAGGGTGAGTGGGGTAGGAGTGGAGGCAGGTAAAGAGATAAAGTGGGGGAGGGGGGAAGAGTGGGGGTGGTAAAACCATGAGTGCTATGATGCAACATTTACCCCCCACAGAGCTGAGGATGACCACCCAGGGAGAGCCATCATCTTGAATAAATTTGGAAACAATGCACATTGCATTAAAATGAACATTGTCCCCCTACTTTCCTCAACTACAAAAAGCATTTACTTATTAACACTTAATGACACTCAACTTGTTGTTGTTGTGGTCTTCAGTCCAGAGACTGGTTTGATGCAGCTCTCCATGCTACTCTATCCTGTGCAAGCATCTTCATCTCCCAGTACCTACTGCAACCTACATCCTTCTGAATCTGTTTAGTGTATTCATCTCTTGGTCTCCCTCTACAATTTTTACCCTCCGCACTGCCCTCCAATACTAAATTGGTGATCCCTTGATGCCTCAGAATATGTCCTGCCAATCGATCCCTTCTTCTAGTCAAGTTGAACCACAAATTTCTCTTCTCGCCAATTATATTCAGTACCTCCTCATTAGTTATGTAATCTACACATCTAATCTTCAGCATTCTTCTGTAGCACCACATTTCGAAAGCTTCTATTCTCTTTTTCTCCAAACTATTTATCATCCACGTTTCACTTCCATACATGGCTACACTCCATACAAATACTTTCAGAAACGACTTCCTGACACTTAAATCTATACTCATTGTTAACAAATTTCTCTTCTTCAGAAACGCTTTCCTTGCCATTGCTAGTCTACATTTTATATCCTCTCTACTTCGACCATCATCAGTTATTTTGCTCCCCAAATAGCAAAACTCATTTACTACTTTGAGCATATCATTGCCTAATCTAATTCCCGCAGCATCATCCGATTTAATTCGACTACATTCCATTATCCTCGTTTTGCTTTTGTTGATGTTCATCTTATATCCTCCTTTCAAGACACTGTCCATTCCATTCAGCTGCTCTTCCAGGTCCTTTGCTGTCTATGACACTGAACTTATTATTTGGAAAATATAGTTAGTATCCAAACAGTGTTTCAGAATTATAGCACCAACCATATTCTAGCATTAAAATGCTTCAGTTCGCTTGTGCATACAACGTTTGTAAGCATTTTACACACACTTTCCTTGCAGTAGTACACTAGTTAACGTTTTACTAGCGCAGATACGACGCCTTTTCCTTTTCTGCTATGCTGAACCAGTTCTCCTCATGTTTGTGTTGCTCCTCCTACTGCTACTGAGTCTGTACCTCTACTCCTCTACCCATTAGAAACAACTTCAATGTCTCTAACAATACAACATACATTATTACCAATGTCCTGGTAACGTTTTCCATGATATGTAAGTTTTAAACTCCTTGAGACACACTGTGCTGTGTGTCTGTTTACTAGTGTTTATTTTGTAAATAGAAGTTTAATGCACAGACGTTAAAAATTAGAATGCAGCAAGAGGCCATGTGCTTCTTTTGTGCACAACACTATACTTTTCGTATATATGTTCATAGGTGTCCAGTCCTCTCTTAGTGCCTTTGGAGAAACTCATTTTTACATATACCTGTGTCATCATGTATGTTGTCATCAGTTCCCTTTGTTTGTGTAGTATTAGAACTAAGCAGTGAGGCTTCCTTGGAACGCAAATTGTAGTACACACTTGTCGCATAAAACCAAGCAAACTTGAACTAAATACCTCTGTGATGGTTGGGAAGAGGTTCAGGAGGAATCTCGCGTTTACGTTTATGTGAAACTCCCACTAATATCAGCTTCAAGTCGATTAAGTTTCTGGCAAGTGGAACTCCAGTTATCAATGATTTAACTTTCTCCCTGAGTCTTTCATGCGAGTAACAAGTGTTTAAGAACACCTAAGAAATGATTAGACTGCGTGAACGAACTATCAGACTGCTTTCCTGCATACACCTCAAATGTGTTCAAATAGAAATTTCTGTATTCTACTGTAGCAATCAACCTTTATTCCAAATTTCTTTGGATTTTTATGGAAGTACTACTTAAACAAGCAGCGCTCCCGGAATGGAATGAGTTATTCGTCAGTCATCAGGAATTCTGTAGGATAATATGATTTCTTGTGGTTTTTTTTTTTTCCCTGTAAGGGCCATAAATTCACGAATAGCAAACAGATATGAAATTTCCTGGCAGGTTAAAACTGTGTGCCGCACCGAGACTCGAACTCGGGACCTCCGTTGCACAGTGAAAATCTCATTCTGGAACCAAACAAATATTTTCGGTTTATAGGAACATACTTAATAAGTAAATACCGAGTGGCACTACTATTTTACATGTCAGTTGTATTAATCGTCCCATAACGTATTTTCTTGTACTTTAGAACGTCTTATTCTTATTTTACACAGTATAACATATCATACTGGTTGCTATGGCTATATTCTGCTTTTACGCTAAAGTAGTTTCAGAGTTGAGTTCTGCTTTTGCACGTCTCAGCACTTTGTCATGCCAGCTCCAGGTAACTGTGTCATAATAATGTTGTGTTTTGTAGCTGGGTTCTTTTTGGTTAATTAATTGCTTGTTTCATTTGGTTTTCCCGTTCAGGTCAGAAAAAAGTAACCATTTTAACAACAAAAGTGTCGGTAATAGTTAAATAAATACGATCGGCGTTTAGTAAATAATGCTACCCATTCTTTCCCAAAAGCAGGCTGGTTTTATTCAAGATTCCAGTACATCATATTGTTCCCCACTCTTTCGGCTACAAAACCCTATCTTCACCCGAATCTCCTTACTGGGAGAGCCTGGTACCACTCCACTGGTCGACGTCAGGGCCAACCTCTTGTCTGCCAAAAGAAACTCAATGATAGCTTTCCTCTTGGAATGCATCCCCATTACAGATGCCACTTCGAAAGCTAGGTTAGCTAGCCACGTATCAGAACTTCATGAAACTATAGCGGCAGACGTGGGGATATTCCGCGATGTCCCACAACAAATTCCGCGTTTTTTCAACTGATATTGGCCGAAAAAAAAGTGTTGCTTTACTTATCGAGCGTCCTTTCTGTCTTGTTCACTTTTTCAATCTCATCATGTTTAAAAGGCTCTGGACAACATAGCCTGTAGTTTTTACTAGTATTTTGACATTTAATAACTCAAAAACTTTAATAGATATTGGAGTGAAACTTAAACAAATAACCAGTATATGTGACATCTACATTGTAAAAATTAATAAACTGTGAATACATAGCGAAGTAAAAATTGATTTTTATCTTACATACAGAATTATGTGTAATTTTTATTTTAGGTGCACTGTATTTCCACACTATTCAAATAAAATATCAAAACAAATCTTACTCTTTTAGTTATCAACTTGTTAAAATAGTAAGCCAGGAATATTTACCAATTTGTTGTTTTTTGGTTTTTTTTAAAGAAAACATGTTTAAAAATCAATTTTTTCTCCTAATAATTTAAGAATTTGTGATATGCTCCTGCTTAAATTGCATTGTTGAATAATGTGGTTCACTGTGTAAGCAGGCACTACCTTATTATTCATAAAAATTTTGATTTCGTAGCTTTAATATTTATGAGATAAAGATAATCTAAGTATGAATGTTGAAGCGTTTCAGAGGTGACAGTTGATTAGTTACCGGTAGGTTCGAAAAACATGTGGTATAGAGATGCTTCAGGAATTCGAATGTGAATCCCTGGAGAGAATGCAATATTCTTTTTGAAGAACATTACCGAGAAAATTTAGAGAATCGGTATTTGAAGCCGACCACAAAGATAAGATGTGAGAAATTTAGGCTCATGCAGGGGCTTATAGGCAATCATTTTTCCTTCGCTCTATTTGCAAGTGGAACAGAAAAGAATATGACCAGTAGCAGTACAGTGTACACTCCGCCATACAGTATGCGGTGGCTTGCAGAGTATGTGTGTAGATGAAGAAAAAAGTTGATTGTGGGAAACTGAAACCAACGATTTGCATTTCATTTTCTTCTCAATAATAACATATCAAAGCATTCCAGCTCCATAATCTTCTTGATTCTGAGTGACCTTTTCATCTTCTCTAGTTTCCTTTCCTTTCTTTATTCTGGCCTCCTTCCTGATGCTTTCAGTAGCAGTGCCACGTTGCCTGTCTACTCATTGCAGCCTACATTTCATGTTGTCCTCACTTTTGATGCCTAGTCTACTCATGGTTTGTAATCTGCTTGTTACTACATCTTTAAAACATATTATGGCTTCTATCACACCAACCTGAAAAGAAGACATACCAATAAAAACAGTTTTTGCAAGTGTTCCCAAATGTTGCTATTGAAGCTTTGATTTGGATGCTGTATTTTGCCACGTAAGCATCGTTCCAGGAGTTTATGATCTGAAAGATCTTCATATATTGGCTATAGTTCTACCATAACAGTTTCTGGCATGGCTTGTGCATGTGTATGCTTCTGTCCATTGGCTTCAAGCCTATCATACTCACCACATGAAGTGTCTCCTTTTGGGCAGAGGCCACATCGTGGATGCTCATCAGTGGATATTCTGTGAAATAGACTTGCACAAATAGGTTTTCTCGCCTCACTGACATTTTCTCTATTTCTCCTAATTGCTGGACTATAATATTCTGTGAAGTTTTCTGTTTCTGATTCAATGAGCCTGCCTTGTCCACAACTGCTTGGCCATGAGAGAGTTTTCTTCCTGTCATGTCCTTGCAGAGTTTCATAAGTCTTATCTCCATCCTCTTCTGTACGTGTCCTATCCATTCCTTTTCTTTTTTAAATTTGCATTTCACCATATGGTTTTAAAAGCCATAACGCTATTTAATCCCTTAGAGTCACTGTAACCAAGGAAGTGAGTGTACTACACATCACATTGTAAGGATACAAGGGGGATCTACCTGTGGATTAATGTTGACTCTCAGTAGCTGCACCATTGGTCCTGTAGCCGAAAATATTGTATTTATTAATAAATAAAAAAAGAAATCTAGTAGTGCTTTCCATGTGTTCACATAAAATAGCTTTGTATATTTATTTACAGCGTTTGATTTCCATTGCTAAAGACCAGGCCAGATTACAGATGAAACATGTTTCTGCAGGTCGCCATGTACTCACATTTGACAGATAATTTTAAATTATATTCTGCAAATAGGATGAGAATTATGAATTAACTGGCACACAAAATAATTTTTCATTAAGCAGATCAGCAACTTGTCTTCACAGCACACAGAATGATGATAACAGTCTGTTAAGGCATGGTGACATGTTTACAAATTTTACTTGTTAAGTCCTTCACAGATTATAAAATTCACTGCTCATATCCTCGAATAATCTCGAAGGCTAGTTCAAACAACAACACTGAAGCACACAGTATAGACAATACCGAAATCTCAGAGCAAATTGCGTATTGACCAAAACATAACTCCAAGAGAAACAAGAAACATAATTATGGAATTGTGCATGTTCTGTCCTTATACAGGCGCATGTTAGAATATTATGTGATTTTGCTTCTTTGACTATTATTTGAAATTTCCCCAGGTCAAATTAATCCTTTTTAAGTAGATATAATAATGACTGTCAGACTTTGTTTATTAAATTACCGATATATTTATTAAATTACCGATAAACACAACCAATGAATGTTTACACTATCGGTATTCCTGACTTTGAGCTATGGGATCCATATTTATTACTAAAATTTGAATATTAAGAATTATACAATTCTTAATTTGTCTGTTGTATATTTGTTATTGATGTCATTGGATTCAGAAAATTTATCCCATCAGCAATAGGATAACATAGTCCAAAAAATTATACTGGTTTGGTAACAATGTAACCTGAAAGTTTGGGATCATTGAAATATTTAATGAATTATATCTCCTGAATTTCTTAGGTGTGACCTAAAATAAACATCTCTTGCAAATGAGCTAAAATTGTTGCGCAGTTTAGAAATAATCGACTTTTCTGAATCTGTTTATTAGCTCATTAAATTTTTATGGATGCATTCTGGATTGAAAATACTGAAATACAGTAACTTTTGAAACACATCATTTCCAGCAAAACTAATTAATACACAACTTTCAGAACAGTGAAACACAAAATCAGAAGAAATAGGTTACACCCAGGAAATTAATTTACATTAGTTTGTAAATTCATGTAATGTATGATCAGATAACTGATTCCATCAACTAAATGTTTGGGAAGGATGACAACAACAAGAAAAGAAAACTACTATAGATCCTACCTGTTGTGATCAGTAACGTAACAGATGAAGTAGGCTGGTGGGGGCCAAACCTGCTTTGTCACAACACTCCGCTCCCCATGAAATAACACAGGTGACTTTTACGAAATATGAATCTGGATAATTCAATGGTAAAAAACTTACATATATACCATGTAAAGTCCTTCTCTGTACTATTATATTTCACAGTCCAAGTCCTTGGTGGCAGCAGTATTAACTCATGATCACATGAAGTAAATATAAAATAAACCCTTATCAGTCCCTTATGAAGAAAATCATAAAATTCACAAAACTTAACTTACAGTTACCAATGCAACTACAAGTACTGATATAAATATTTCACTAGCTTTTTGTAATGATAATCATAAAAACTATGGTATGGTTTAGAGGCTGTCCCTATTTTACCCTCAGGACTTAAACTTTCCATTAATTCAGATTTTAGTCTCAAATCATCCTCTGCTTATTGTTAGTAAGCTCAGTTTTGTGTCACATATTTTGTAAACATTTACATTGTTTTCACAGTTTCTGTGTAGATATAAGATAGAGATTTTCAATTATTATAATCCTTTGTGAAGAAGGAAAAAAAATCCTTTCACCTTCTTTTGGGTTCTACAAATAAAATACAAAAATTTTCATGATATTATTTAATAGATTCTTACAGAATATTCCTATCTAGCATTATACAAACACAAGACCAAATCCCTTCACCAAAATTTATCATCCTAACATATGGATAGTACCAGTTCAAGGAGATATGGTAGGACTGGTACAAGGGAAGAGCAATGTCTCGTTTTTTGGTAATGAATGGAAAGGTATAGATATGGTAATGTTAGAGAGGGTTAGCCCAAGCTCCTTCTCATCAACAAAACAAAAAGAAAGGTTAGATTCAGGGATATGCCAACAGAGTAAGTACTTAAAGGCGGAGGGCTTTAAAAAATAACTCAGGAACATGCAACTGCAACCACTCACCAGTATAATTTTTTATATGGACTGGCAGAAACGGGCGGTTGTGGTCATGCCCCTACAGTAGCATCAGAAACCTTATCACTGAAACTTTTTATTATACTCATTTGTTGATGATTTGTTGTTGTTGTTGTGGTCTTCAGAGCTGAGACTGGTTTGATGCAGCTCTCCATGCTACTCTATCCTGTGCAGGCTTCTTCATCTCCCAGTACCTACTGCAACCTACATCCTTCTGAATCTGTTTAGTTTATTCATCTCTATCCTGTGCAAGCATCTTCATCTCCCAGTACCTACTGCAACCTACATCCTTCTGAATCTGTTTAGTGTATTCATCTCTTGGTCTCCCTCTACAATTTTTACCCTCCGCACTGCCCTCCAATACTAAATTGGTGATCCCTTGGTGCCTCAGAACATGCCCTACGAACCTATCCCTTCTTCTAGTTAAGTTGTGCCACAAACTTCTCTCCTTCCCAATCCTATTCAATACCTCCTCATTAGTTATATGATCTACCCATCTAATCTTCAGCATTCTTCTGTAGCACCACATTTCGAAAGCTTCTATTCTCTTCTTGCCCAAACTAGTAATCGTCCATGTTTCACTTCCATACATGGCACACTCCATACAAATACTTTCAGAAATAACTTCCTGACACTTAAATCAATACTAGATGTTAACAAATTTCTCTTCTTCAGAAACGCTTTCCTTCCCATTGCCAATCTACATTTGATATCCTCTCTACTTCGACCATCATCAGTTATTTTGTTCCCCAAATAGCAAAACTCCTTTACTACTTTAAGTGTCTCATTTCCTAATCTAATTACCTCTGCATCACTCGACTTAATTCGACTACATTCCATTATCCTCATTTTGCTTTTGTTGATGTTCATCTTATACCCTCCTTTCATGACGCTGTCCATTCCGTTCAACTGTTCTTCCAAGTCGTTTGCTGTCTCTGACAGAATTACAATGCCATCGGTGAACCTCAAAGTTTTTATTTCTTCTCCATGGACTTTAATACCTACTCTGAATTTTTCTTTTGTTTCCTTTACTGCTTGCTCAATATACAGATTGAACAACATCGGGACAGGCTACAACCCTGTCTCACTCCCTTCCCAGCCACTGCTTCCCTTTGATGACCCACGACTCTTATAAATGCCATCTGGTTTCTGTACAAATTGTAAATAGCCTTTCGCTCCCTGTATTTTACCCCTGCCACCTTCAGAATTTGAAAGAGAGTATTCCAGTCAACATTGTCAAAAGCTTTCTCTAAGTCTGCAAATGCTAGAAACGTAGGTTTGCCTTTCCCTAATCTAGCTTCTAAGATAAGTCATAGGGTCAGTATTGCCTCATGTGTTTTTTTATTCATTATTCTTCTGATAGCGATGAATACAAAATTTATTTAAATTCTCTCATAATGCAAAATAATTATAAGTAATATATAAGCAAATAGAATCAATACTAAGCATGACAATAATAAAACCAAAATGAGACAGTTCTCTCATTTAAGAAATAGAAGATATTTTTATATAAATTGAACAAAATGTGAGAATTTTTTAGGCAGACCTAGCTCTACTCTCAGTATTAAGAAATCATGGGTACTTAAATATTTAAACTGATCACTGATTTTAAGTAAATGTCATGGAAAACTGGTATTTGTGAATCAAAATAATTACCTTACAACATTATAAGTGAGTGGAAAAACAATCTATAATTTTGTTCAAAAGCATTTTATAACAAAAATGAGATGTATAGAATATTTATGCCCATTTTTCTTTTTATGATATTCTTCATAAGGTATTATTGTCTTCTGCCATCATTTTACTTCTTCATAACTTTTCAAGAATTAAAATTTCCTATAATGTGACAATCAACACTGCACTGTTAAAAAGGGTTCATTTGCTTTTGTTTTTTTTTCATTTGCTTCTCATTGAACTTGTATAGCCAAGTTGAATTTGCAGATGAATAAGGATGATCCAGCAAGAGCAGTACTTGGGAAATGGGAAATCCACACTGATCTTTTGATGATGGCCATTTGAAAGCATTAGCAGGACAGTTATATCTTGCAGCTCAGGAGAGATGCTTATTATCTATCCCACCCAACACTGATTGTCATATACACAAGAAATGAAGTGGCTCACTACAGTGTCTTCTAACATATACTGTGGTCTCTGCATTTCACACACAATAACTGGCTGCGTTTCGTGGAGAACAATTCTTGCAATGTATATGCCACTCCAGGATGCAAACCAGTAGTGACTTGATTGAATTCCTGCCACAGGATTCATAGCTGACCACTTTTCTCTCTTTTTTTAAACCGAGTTCCCTTAATGCACTTTCATTTAGAATTAAGAGTTTCATGTTTGTTACAAATGTTAATATGGTGTGTACAAATCCAATAGCATAGCATCAACAGCTTCATGCTGGAGGTTAAATGTTGTCGCAAGATGTTTACAGAGATCTCCAACCCTATCACACGCACTTTTTCCATGACCTCTTGCTGAATATATCCATTTTTCTTAATTTCTGTAAAACAGAGTCGACCAAGCTCATAAAACTGAAAGCGGTTTTTAAAATGAGATGCTGCACCATCAGTCACACACGTTTAGGAAATGCATGGCCTCTACATGCTACATCATCATTTATCATGCTGACAGCGTAGCATGCATGTCCACTGTCTTGAATGAGATCGTCACTGACAATAGCAAAACAGGGTTATGTTCCAAGGAATTTAGTAACACATGTGAATATTGATACCTGTGATGTGCACCAGTGGTAACTTTGAATTTCGTTCTGCAAAGCAACAGACCAGTTCTCTGCAAAATCGAAATGAAGAACTAATGTGTCAATATTCTGGGATGTGGATGGTTTTACTTCCACTATGGCCTGTCTCTGAATCCCTCAGATGTGGATAAGCTATTTTTCTTTCATGACCCAACGCCTAACCCCTGTAATGAACTTCTCTGGCTCTACTGTCTTGTTCACCAACTCTTGTCCCTCCCACAATACATAAGTTATGTCATTTGCAGTATCCTGAAGGGGTAATGCTTCAACAGCTATTACTTCAGCATCAGGACACATTGCACACTCCTGAAACCAAGATTTATCTTGTGGCTTTTGACATATACACAAAAACATCAGGCCCATATCTGTGTACTCCTTTCTTGTGACACTGCTTATGGCAAAACAAACAAGTTTCAAATTAGTGCAGTAAATACATGTGTATACTTCCTTCACTATTTGACACTTTACCCACTTTGGATGTAAGGAGTAGAATTTTATGAGAACAATTTTCAAATTCAGGTTCTCCTTTTTTATTTGGAGGTATGCTTCTCTTATTGATCTTGTCATATATATTTTTACCTTTTTAACTTTTTCACCATTTTCACTAACAGAGATAATAGCAGCATTGTTAGGACTTTGCCTACTGCAATCTTTGTCATCACTTATTTAATATTCTAGAACAACATTAAGCACATCATCTTGCAGCGGATGCCCCAATCTGGGCATGCCCAAACACCTTCCTCGTTCTTTATTTTATTAACTTTTGAAGTCAAATAATGTGAGGAAGTGGGTATGTATTTCTGTTTCTGATGTTTGCAGTAGCTACCTGGTATCAATGTCAGTAACTGTACCTCTCAGTATAGGTGGCTGCTGAAATAGCAGTAGTTAGGTTCGGAAATTACGCATCACATTTTGTGCACATATTACTATCTTCAGGTTAAGCACCATTTGCATCTACATTATACACTTCACAAAGTTTTGAAGATATTGCTTGTGTAAAGCTTCTTTCAATTCTGCCACTTTTATTTGTACATACTGTTATTTTCTTGTGCTTCTTATCTTTCCTGGACGTTTAAGAGGGAATATAGTAGAGGCTACAACAGAAATGCTAACATTCAATGCATCAACAACTTCACATCTAGGAACATAAACATCTACACTGTCTTTTTCAGTTTCACATTCGGGTGATGGTGATCCTTCAGGTGCATTGTCGCTGAATTTCTTCTTGTAGTGATTGTAGCAATTCCTGCACAATGGATGTGACGCTGATACCATTGAAGACCATGTTATTTCTGAAATACCTCCAGCACTTTCCAACAGCTATGAAGTGTCTTTTGCTTTTCTTAAATGTCTTTTTCGTGATCCATACACCTCACTCTTTCACTGCTGTCTTTCCTCACAGACAATTTATCTCTAAAAAAGTTCAAACCAAACAGAAAACTCGATGCAGAATAGTTTACATTTAAGTTCTCACATGTTTGTTATAAACAGAAGAGCTATGGAAGCAGTGTTGCCAAAATGTGTATTTTACACTGGAAATTCAGTGATGTGAAATATGCATGATGTTGAAAAGTTTTCAACACTTTGTACAGAGAAATATTTCCCACTCTGTTTGCACTGACTACTAACATACTAAACAAACAATATTTTCTGTAATTCTCAAAAGTTTTTGGATGGAGGTTTTCGAGTAAATAATTTGTAAAACTCGTAAAAATGAAATTTTTTACATTTTTAGTAATAAATATTTACATAATACAAAACACAGAATTCTGTGACTTTCCAAATTAGAAAAACAGATAATTTTAAGTGGAAAAATAACTTAAATTTCGGATTTTCGTCTTAAATTTGGAAGTTAAAGGAAGGTCGTAAGTGTGCAGATGTCAACTAAATTTCAGCACACTCAGTGGGAGCTTTAATGTAGAACATCAACCAGGTCTCCAGTACTTTTGGTTTGTTAGTTACATTTTTTGTTCTCCACTGCTTTAAGAGTTATTTACAAAATATATATTTTTCAAAGGACTATACCATTTACAAAAATTAACAGGTCACGAAAATACTTTATTTCTTAATACTTATGATATAGAGGTCCAATATATATTTTTTCCAGAGAAATTCATGACCACAAGTTGACATGATCTGTATAATTTGAGATGAAATCGTCCACTACTATTTCTTCCTTTTATGTGTATTACATCCATATCAAATTGTTGCAAATACATGGCCCACCTTGTCAAACTGTTCTGTTTTAACGTACCCTGCTGCAAGAAACGCAAAACTTTGTGATCAGAATAAACAATTGTCTTGTATCCTAATAAGTATCCTAGAAATTTCTGAAAACCAGATATAATAGCTAATACCTCTAGTTTTGAAACTGCATAATTTTTCACATCAGAATGCAACTTTTGACTGCCAAAGGCCATTGTCTCATGTTCAGTTCGGTTTTCTGTTTTGTCAAGCTGAAAGTTTTCTATCCCAACTCACAATATCTAGCATCAGTATTAGAACAGAATGACACAGAAGAGTCTGGATGATACAATCTTTTACTATTAACCAATCCATCTTTCAATTTTTGAAAAGCGTCCATGTACTCACCGGTCCTGTTCCAAACTACATTTTTTAAAATAAATTCCCTAAACACAGGTAAGTAATGACTGATCACTTATAAGCTTTTGGTAGAAACCAAACAAGTGCAACATGGCTTTCAATTCTTTTTTCATCGTAGAAGGTGGAAAATTTTCTTTAGCCTTTAATTTCTTTCTGTATGGATTCCCTTTTTACTTATTATATGTCCCAAAAAAATCTCCTTTTTAAACAATTCTGATTTGGTGTAACTTAATTTCATGCCCCCTTTCTGAACAGCCAGTAAAATTTCATTGTTAAACTACAATGCTCAAATCAGCTTGAATTTGCAAAAAGTACAGCATCTAAATATACATTTATTTTGTTTGGTAATTCATTACCCAAAATCTCATCTATAGCTCTGATGAATACACAAACTGATACATTCAATCCAAAAGGCAGCACACAATAATGGTAACACTTACCTTCATGTAGAAAATCAGTACAACATCCGGATAACTTAGCCAAACTAATGTTCCAGTACCCACAGGCGGCATCAAAAGAAGTTAAGAATTTAGCACCATGGAATTTTTGTATAATTTCGTCTATATTAGCAGCCCTATCATTTTCTCGTGATACAAATTCATTTAGTCTTCTGGCATCCAATACTTATCTCACACCACTATTCTACTACTAAAGGGTTATTATACCTCTCATCAGATCCTTTTGTAATGCACTATGAAATCATTTCTTCTGTTTCACTTTTGACCACCTCTTTTCTTGAAAATGGGATTACACAAGGTTTCTTAAAATAGCGTGCACAATCTTTAAATTTTAATTTTGCTGAAAGTTCCCTAATAATCCAGATTTTTCAGAAAAGTCTTTATTATTCTGCATTAATATTTTAGCCAAATCATCCTTTTGTTCTACAGCTACACCACTAGTACGTTCTATTTTTTCCCTGATGAGTTCCATAGTCTATTTCTTCTCTCCTTGATCATTTCTATATCCTCAGCGAGATATATTAGAGGAAAATCTCCTTCCACATAACTCACATTATCCAGGTTACTGAGAATATTTGTTAACTTTTTCACAACTAATGAAAGATGAAACACCTGACACTGTGTGATCACTTGCACCAACATTTTGATTCAATTTACTTTTAATTTCAGTAAATTCTGAAATCATGTAAACTCTTGACATATTGTCCTTAATTATAGGAATACATTTTTTCTGCTTTCCTTTCCAAATTTAGAATTGAATGCTCACTGTTTCTTTTATCTGTTCTATGTTTTCAAATCATCTTTGTTTTACACACAAGTTTTGTTATCATCATGAACTTTCTGACAATTAGCACTTACTGCTTTCAACCCATTCTTAAATATTTTACAACATTTTCCTTATGGGCTTTACAATGACTGGCTACTTTGTCCAATTTAGAATCTATTTCTGTACTAGCCTCACTCTACTGGCTCCCACAACTACTTTCTACTTCAGCACTTCTTTGGCCAAATTTTGTTAAATATTGTTTTACAACCCCCTGTTCTCTCTTCGTATTACGAATATCCCCTTTATTTTATCCATGTTTGAATTCAATTCTCCTTTTAGTCATTCATATTTGTATTTAAGTTGCTAAGCATAGCTATTACTTCTGCCATGCTATTATCCATACCATCATTTTATTCTGTTTCAACTCTACCAAGCAATAAGTGGCCACTGAAAGGTTCTTATTTAACACTACAGAGTTGTATCTGATCATAGTCACTTTCAACATTACTCAAATTTTTATCATTAGTTGATGAAGCCTTTGTCATTTCTTCTCGAATTACAATATTTGTTTCATTATCATCAAGACTTCTTTCATTATCTTGCTCAGTTTCATTTAAAATTTCTATCTTAATGAGAAATTAGGTACAACAACTACACTATTACCACAGTTACCTTTATCACCAACAACAATAACTTTCTTACCACTAACAGTTTTTTCCTTACCAGCCATTTTTATAGAATTAAATTGGAACACTGCATCAAAAAAGTTCCTGAAATAGTTTTTAAATAGCTCAACCTGATAAGTTTAGTGATGCCACCTTCACGTTCATTTGCTACAATCACAGTCTAACACAACAGTCGCGACACTTCGCCTCGATTTTGTTGCCATGTGGCCAGTAAGTAAAATTGTTGACTTTGGAGCAATCATGAAAGCGAAAGCAAACAGTAGTTGTTTATTTTGGTTTGTACAACGGTTTTTACAAATGAGAGCATCTGTAGCACAATAAATTGCACCAACATCAAGAACAGAATACTAAATTTTATACAATCATGCAGTATTCTTAACGATGAACAACATTGATTCCGAAAGGGCAAGTCTACCAAAACAGCAATAGCTGAATTTGTAACACTGGTAACTAAAGCACTTGATGTACAGAAGAAAGTCTATGGTATGTTCATGGACCGATCTAAAGCATTTGATTGTGTATATCATGACATCCTATTAGAGAAGCTTCATCTTTATGGTATAACGGGGAAAGCAATAGACATCATTAAATCGTTTTTGGAAAATAGAAATCAGTTTGTAGAAATAAAGCAAAAAGTGAAAAATAATATTACAAGTGTCTTTTCAAATTATGAAATTGTGAAATATGAAATTCTCCAAGGATCTGTCCTTAGTCCACTACTTTTCATTTTGTATGTCAATTATATGACCAAATCAGTATCTGATAGTGTAGTCATATATGCAGATGACACTTCAGTCGTTATTACCAGTTCTACAACAAATGACCTGCAAGAGAAAGCTTCGCTAAATAAGAAAAGTGGAAATAATTATTTCAGGGAAAACAATCTCTTTATAAATGGAACCAAAACAACATATATACAGATACATGCAAACAAACAACACACTTTGAACAACACCACAGTCAGGCTCAGAGGCCTAGAACTAAAGGAGACAGACGGTTATAAATTTCTAGGTGTCACGGTGGATAGGTATATGTAACATGGGGGAATGACGTAAGTAACATGTGCCGCAAAATAGGTTCAAGCATATTTCTGATGAGAAAAATGTCAAAGTTAGTAAACAGACACACTCTACAAACAATTTACTATGGACTAGTCCATTCACAACTCTCATGTGGCATCCGGAATGGGGAAATGCTGCAAATGTGCACACACAAAGGCTATTAAGATTACAAAAGTGAGCCATATGATGCATCACAAAAGTATCACCTGGAGAACCCTGCAGGAATAAATTCAGGGAGCTAAAAATTTTAACAGTAGCATCAATATATACATACGAAACAATTATCTACTTAAAAACTAACTGCACTGCATTGCTAAATGGAGAACATCATGAACATAATACAAGAATAAAAAATGACTATCATAATGAAGGAAGCCGGCTAAAATTAACAGACAAAGAACCTGTAAATGGTGGGTGCATACTGCAGAACAGTTTACCACAATGTATAAAGATGGTAGAAGGTATGTGTCTTTTTAAAGAAAATTAAAAAGACATCCGATCAATATTTGCCCTTACAGTGTTAATATCTTGAAATAAAAAATTAAATAGTGTGTATGTATACATTTTTATAATGTATTTTAATAACATTTTATGTAAATATTCTATAAAATATATGTACATGTACTACCTTTTTGTAAGTAGCTATGTATATGCAAGATTTATGTAAAAATGAAAGTGTCCAATCTCATTGTAAGAAATGATCCACGGACAAATGAAGAATAAAGAATAAAGTAGACACCTCATCCATCTTGTTTTAGATTGCCTAAGGACCCTGAGAGGTATATACTGTCATGTTACTAAACTGTATCGTCAGTATTTGCTTGCAAACTAGATGTGTATTAAAGATTAATGTTTCATTTTACGAGCATTAAATGACTAGAGAATAGCAGACAAGAAGATCTTATGAGCAAATACCCCGTTTACCTTTATAATAATGTTAATTTTTTATCACTACACTTCGAACAAAACTAGTTCATGAATGCAGACAATAATAAACTCCTGTGGAATGCACTAACCCAAGCTGTTTGACATCCCAAATAAGGCACCTCAACTGACGATGAAGAGGAAACCGCCACAAAGGTTCGACAATCGCTCTAAAGCTGTAAAACTCTCCTGTGGCACAGAAGCAGCCATTTCAGCTCTCCATATATCACTGCCAGATTCATCTAAATCGTCAACACAGACCTTCTCAGACGATGACGTCGTTAGATTAAGTGCAGTTATTCGTGTCTTGGAAAGCGTGTGAGGTGTCAGAATGTGCAGAGCGCTAGACTTTGTGCAAATGTATTATGGGACAAGGAAAGTGCCTATCATTTAAAGTACAGGCAGCAACAGAAACTGCATCAGAAGGATTAAGTAAAGAAGGACAAACATATTTTGATGACTATAGGATACCGATTTTTTAAAAATGGTGCCCTTGACTTGTTGTTAAGGCAGATTAGCATGCCATTGTAGGAGAAACATGCTGCAAGATGGAAAGACAAAATAAGATTCTTGCTCTAAATTTATTATATTACAGCACTTGGGCATTGTCAGAATGTTTTACGCTTCCATCAAGGTCTAAATTACAGAGGAATGTGGAAGGCAAACAAATAAAATGTGTGATAAGTGACAATATATTTCACCTTTTAAACCAGAAGTTACAGCATTTCTCAGATACTTATAAATCAGTGAATATGTCATTGGATAAAATGTCTCTAATGGCAAATTTAACATATGACAGCATTTCTGACAGTGTTATTGACTTTGACTACTTATGCAGAGCATGCAGAGCATATTTCTCCCACTATTTGTCAGTTGGTTGTCCACTTAAAATAATGCAAAGATGAAGGTCGTATTTGTGGCAACAGGTGACAATGAGTAAAACACAGTAGGCCTATGGGATTACAAATTAGGTATTGATCCCTTTTGCGCATAGAGGTACATGTCTGTGCTTCTTACATGTGAATCTGTATGTTCATATTCTTCTGGTAAGCCGCAGTTCTATCCAACATCACAAGTGTTTCTTCACGAATCTGTTGTAGTTGCCACCGAATTCATGATTTTACCCCTACTTGCACATATTTTAGAAACATTTTTAGAACCATCTCTGTCTTCTGATATTACACACCCTCTTGAAGGCAAAAAAATAATTCAAATATTTCTTAAATCACTTGGGAAAGGAATGTAAAACAAACATTATCGCCTACTTACAAAGCATCTGACGTTCTCCTTTCTCGCCACTTGGAGCACTAGTGCCATTCCAGTTGTCAAATGGTAACAACTTTTACAGCAGTGAGTGTCGCGACTGTTATGTTAGACACTGGTACTGTCTCGTATTGTATGCTACGTCCCCAGCTAGAGCTTGCCAAACTTGGTATTGGTCCAGTTTTCAAGGTGGCTGCCCTCTCAGCTGCTCCAGTATCCAGCATTCCTTCTTCTATAGACCGGTCTGGTTATTCATAATTCCCATGGTCCTCTTCTGTTGTTCTGTTTTGCAGTCCACCTCCAATTATTTTTCAAAACAACCACAGCTAGGAATTTTTTTTACCAGCCATTGTACATTTTACTCAGTCATGTTCTAGTTCCCTACATAAGTGTACACTCCACTAACAGTCACTTGAATATTTTATAAGTTCCTGTGTAAAGGGCCTTAACAAGGCGTTCCTTACAGGTTAAGACATTAATGAAAACTTTCACTAATGATACACTAAAACTCACTTTGTTACATTATGTTCTCAGAATTCGCTTCTTCATAAACACCATATCAACTCTGATATTGTTCCTTGAATGAGGCACCAGATGCAAGTGTACAAGGAGGACCACCTGGAGATTAATATTGCCTCTCACTAGGTGCACCACTGGCCTTTTACCTGATAATGTTTGTGAAAGGAGTGTCTCTCTTAACAAATAAAAAAAGAAGCCTAGTACTACCTTTCAAACATCCACACGAAATCACTTTGCATATTTATTTATGGAATTTGATTCTCATTGCTAAAGGCCAGGGCTCATTACAGATCATACATGTTTACATAGATCTCCTAGTACTCACATCTGATGGATAACTTTAAACTATGTCCCGCCAACAGTATGAGAATCATGAACAGATCAATAAATTGTCTATAACACTCACAGAATGATGATAATAGTTCGTTAAGGCTCAGTGGTATTTTTACAAATGTTAATTGAAAAGTCTATCACTGATTCGAATAATCAGTGCTCATACCCTTGCATAATCCTGAAGGCTAGTTCAAACAACCACACTAGAGCAGATAGTGTAGAGAATACTGAAATCGCACAGCAAGTTACATACTGACCAAGACTTAACTCGAAGAAAACTGAGAAGCGTAATTACGAAACTGCACACGTTTCGTCCTTATATAGATGCACACTAGAATATTATGTGATTTTCGTTATTTGATTATTATCCGAAATTTCCCTATGTCAAATTATTCCTTTTCCAATAGATGTAATAATTACTATCAGGGTTTGTTTATCAAATTACCAATATGAGCAGCAGCTATTAAAACGTACAGAACAAATTTATGTTTACATTATAGGAATTCCTGACTTTTACCTTTGGCATCCATGTTCTTCTTGTTGTTTTGGTCTTCAGTCTGGAGACTGGCTTGATGCAAATCTCCATGATACTCTGTCCTGTGCCAGCTTCTTCATCTCCGAGTAACTACTGCAACCTACATCCTTCTAAATCTGTTTAGTGTATTCATCTGTTGGTCTCCTTCTACGATTTGTACCCTCCACACTGCCCTCCAGTACTAACTTGGTACCGAGCGAGGTGGCGCAGTGGTTAGACATTGGACTCGCATTCGGGAGGACGACGGTTCAATCCCGCGTCCGGCCATCCTGATTAAGGTTTTCCGTTATTTCCCTACATCACTCCAGGCAAATGCCGGGATGGTTCCTCTGAAATAGCACGGCCGACTTCCTTCCCTAATCCGATGAGACCGATGACCATGCTGTCTGGTCTCCTTCCCCAAACAACCAACCAACCAACTAACTTGGTAATCCCTGATGCCTCATAATGTGTCCTACCAATCTGTCCCTTCTTTTAGTTAGGTTGTGCCATAATTTCTTCTTCTCCCCAATTCTATTCAGTGCCTCATGATTAGTTACATGATCTTCCCATCTAATCTTCAGCTTTCTTCTGTAGCACCACATTTCGAAAGCTTCTATTCTTTTCTTGCCAAAACTATTTATCGTCCATGTTTCACTTACATATGTGGCTACACTCTATACAAATACTTTCAGATAAGACTTGCTGACACTCAAATCTATTCTTGATGTTAACAAATTTCTCTTCTTCAGAAACGCTATCCTTGCCATTGCCAGTCTTCATTTTACATCCTCTCTACTTCGACTATCATCAGTTATTCTGCTTCCCAAATAGCAAAACTACCTTACTACTTTAAGTGTCTTATTTCCTAATCTAATTCCCTCAGCACCACCCAACTTAATTCGACTACATTCCATTACCCTCGTTTTGCTTTTGTTGATGTTCATCTTATATCCTCCTTTCAAGACACTGTCCATTCCGTTCAACTGCTCTTCCACGTCCTTTGCCGTCTCTGACAGAATTACAATGTCATCGGCGAACCTCAACATTTTTATTTCTTCTCCATGGATTTTAATACCTACTCTGAATTTTTCTTTTGTTTCCTTTAGTGCTTGCTCAATATACAGATTGAATAACATCGGGGAGAGGCTACAATCCTGTCTCACTCCCTTCCCAACCGCTGCTTCCCTTTCATGCCCCTCGACTCTTATAACTGCCATCTGGTTTCTGTACAAATTGTAAATAGCCTTTCGCTCCCTGTATTTTACCCCTGCCACCTTCAGAATTAGAAAGAGAGTATTCCAGTCAACATTGTCAAAAGCTTTCTCTAAGTCTACAAATGCTAGGAATGTAGGTTTGCCTTTCCTTAATCTATTTTCTAAGATAAGTCGTAGGGTCAGTATTGCCTCACGTGTTCCAACATTTCTGCGGAATCCAAACTGATCTTTGCCGAGGTCGGCTTCCACCAGTTTTTCCATTCATCTGTAAAGAATTCGCTTTAGTATTTTGAGCTGTGACTTATTAAACTGATAGTGCGGTGATTTTCACATCTGTCAACACCTGCTTTCTTTGGAATTGGTATTATTATATTCTTCTTGAAGTCTGAGGGTATTTCGCCTGTCTCATACATCTTGCTCACCAGATGGTAGAGTTTTGTCAGGACTGGCTCTCCCAAGGCCGTCAGTAGTTCCAATGGAATTTTGTCTACTCCCGGGGCCTTGTTTCGACTCGAGTCTTTCAGTGCTCTGTCAAACTCTTCACGCAGTATCGTATCTCCCATTTCATCTTCATCTACATCCTCTTCCATTTCCATAATATTGTCCTCAAGTACATCGCCCTTGTATAGACCCTCTATATACTCCTTCCACCTATTTGCTTTCCCTTCTTTGCTTAGAACTGGGTTCCCATCTGAGCTCTTGATATTCATACAAGTGGCTCTCTTTTCTCCAAAGGTCTCTTTAATTTTCCTGTAGGCAGTATCTATCTTACCCCTCGTGAGATAAGCCTCCACATCCTTACATTTGTCCTCTAGCCATCCCTGCTTAGCTAATTTGCACTTCCTGTCGAACTCATTTTTGAGACGTTTGTATTCCCTTTTGCCTGCTTCATTTACTGTGTTTTTATATTTTCTCCTTTCATCAATAAAATTCAATATTACTTCTGTTACCCAAGGATTTCTACTCGCCCCCATTTTCTTATATACTTGATCCTCTGCTGCCTTCACTATTTCATCTCTCAACTCTACCCATTCTTCTCCTACTGTATTTCTTTCCCCATTCTTGTCAATCGTTCCCTAATGCTGTCTCTGAAACCCTCTACGACCTCTGGTTCTTTCAGTTTATCTAGGTCCCATCTCCTTACATTCCCACCTTTTTGCAGTTTCTGCAGCTTTAATCGACAGATCATAACCATCATATTGTGGTCAGAGTCCACATCCGCCCCTGGAAATGTCTTGCAGTTTAAAACCTGGTTCCTAAATATCTGTCTTACCATTATATAATCTATCTGAAAACTTCCAGTGTCTCCAGGCCTCTTTCACGTATACAACCTTCTTTCATGATTCTCAAACCAAGTCTTAGTTTTGATTAAGTTATTCTCTGTTCAAAATTCTACCAGGCGGCTTCATCTTTCATTCCTTACCCCACTCCAAATTCAGCTACTACTTTTCCTTGTCTTCCTTTTCCTACTATCGTATCCCAGTCTCCAACGACTATTAAATTTTCATCTCCCTTCACTGTATGAATAATTTCATTTATCTCATCATATTTTTCAACCTCTTCGTCATCTGCAGAGCTAGTTGCCATATAAACTTGTACTACTGTGGTAGGCGTGAACTTCGTGTCTATCTTGGTTACAATAATGCGTTCACTATACTGTTTGTAGTAGCTTACCTGCGGTCCTATTTTTTTATTTATTATTAAACCTACTCCTTCATTACCTCTATTCGATTCTGTATTTGTAACTCTGTACTCACCTGGCCACAAGTCATGTTCCTCCTGCCACCGAGCTTCACAAATTCCTACTACACCTAAATTTAACCTACCCATTTCCCTTTTTAAATTTTCTAGATTACCTAACCGATTAAGGAATATGACGTTCCACGCTCCGATCCATAGAACGCCAGTTTTGTTTCTCCTGGTAACGACGTCCTCATGAGTATTCCCCGCCCAGAGATCAGAATGGGTGACTATTTTACATCCAGAATATTTTACTCAAAAAAAAACCATCATCATTTAACCATAAGATAAAGCTGCATGCCCTCAGGAAAAATTACAGCTATAGTTTCCCCTTGGTTTCAGCCATTTGCAGTACCAGCACAGCAAAGCCTTTTCAGTTAATGTTACTAGGTCAGATCAGGCAATCATCCAGTACAACTACTGAAAAGGCTGCTGACCCTCTTCAGGAACCACACGTTTGTCTGGCCTCTCAACAGATACCCTCTGTTGTGGTTGCACCTACAGTGCAGCTATTTGTATTGCTGAGGCACGTAAGCCTCCCCACCAATGTCAAGGTCCAAGATTTATGGGGTGTTGGCATGGATATTGATTATTAATTTTAGATGCTAAGTATTACGCAATTTTAATATGCTATTGCATATTTGTTGTTGGAGCTGGGTTCCGAAAACTTAGCCCATCAATAGTACACTACCATATTCCAGAAATTTATAGTGGTGTGGTCACAATATAAGCTCATACCTTTGGATGGTTGCAATATTTTGTTGACTAGATCTCCTGAATTAATTAGGTCAGAGCTAAAAGGAGACTGTCTTGAAAATGAGAAAAAATTGCTCTACAGTGTAGGTATGATCTACTTTTCTGAGTATATTTACTGACTCACCAATTTTTTATGGCTTTCTAGACCTAAAACTTTGAAATGCAATAATTTTCAAAATACATCATTTTCAGCAAAACTTATTAACATAAAACACTCAGAACAATGAAGTACACTATCTGAATAAACAGGTTTCTCAGGGGAAATTAATTTACATTAGTATGTTATTCATGTAATGTGTACTCAGACAACTGATTCTATCAACGAAATTTGTGGGGAGAATAACAGCAAGAAATGAAAAATACTAATATAGATCTTAGCTATTAGAAGTGCAAAAGGCAAAGTAGGATAGCGTAAGCCATACCTGCTTTGTCACAACGTCTAGCAATTGACCTACTGAAAGGAGAGACTGCCCCTTGCTTTTCTTTTCTTGCCAAAACTATTTATCGTCCATGTTTCACTTACATATGTGGCTACACTCTATACAAATACTTTCAGATAAGACTTGCTGACACTCAAATCTATTCTTGATGTTAACAAATTTCTCTTCTTCAGAAACGCTATCCTTGCCATTGCCAGTCTTCATTTTACATCCTCTCTACTTCGACTATCATCAGTTATTCTGCTTCCCAAATAGCAAAACTACCTTACTACTTTAAGTGTCTTATTTCCTAATCTAATTCCCTCAGCACCACCCAACTTAATTCGACTACATTCCATTACCCTCGTTTTGCTTTTGTTGATGTTCATCTTATATCCTCCTTTCAAGACACTGTCCATTCCGTTCAACTGCTCTTCCACGTCCTTTGCCGTCTCTGACAGAATTACAATGTCATCGGCGAACCTCAACATTTTTATTTCTTCTCCATGGATTTTAATACCTACTCTGAATTTTTCTTTTGTTTCCTTTAGTGCTTGCTCAATATACAGATTGAATAACATCGGGGAGAGGCTACAATCCTGTCTCACTCCCTTCCCAACCGCTGCTTCCCTTTCATGCCCCTCGACTCTTATAACTGCCATCTGGTTTCTGTACAAATTGTAAATAGCCTTTCGCTCCCTGTATTTTACCCCTGCCACCTTCAGAATTAGAAAGAGAGTATTCCAGTCAACATTGTCAAAAGCTTTCTCTAAGTCTACAAATGCTAGGAATGTAGGTTTGCCTTTCCTTAATCTATTTTCTAAGATAAGTCGTAGGGTCAGTATTGCCTCACGTGTTCCAACATTTCTGCGGAATCCAAACTGATCTTTGCCGAGGTCGGCTTCCACCAGTTTTTCCATTCATCTGTAAAGAATTCGCTTTAGTATTTTGAGCTGTGACTTATTAAACTGATAGTGCGGTGATTTTCACATCTGTCAACACCTGCTTTCTTTGGAATTGGTATTATTATATTCTTCTTGAAGTCTGAGGGTATTTCGCCTGTCTCATACATCTTGCTCACCAGATGGTAGAGTTTTGTCAGGACTGGCTCTCCCAAGGCCGTCAGTAGTTCCAATGGAATTTTGTCTACTCCCGGGGCCTTGTTTCGACTCGAGTCTTTCAGTGCTCTGTCAAACTCTTCACGCAGTATCGTATCTCCCATTTCATCTTCATCTACATCCTCTTCCATTTCCATAATATTGTCCTCAAGTACATCGCCCTTGTATAGACCCTCTATATACTCCTTCCACCTATTTGCTTTCCCTTCTTTGCTTAGAACTGGGTTCCCATCTGAGCTCTTGATATTCATACAAGTGGCTCTCTTTTCTCCAAAGGTCTCTTTAATTTTCCTGTAGGCAGTATCTATCTTACCCCTCGTGAGATAAGCCTCCACATCCTTACATTTGTCCTCTAGCCATCCCTGCTTAGCTAATTTGCACTTCCTGTCGAACTCATTTTTGAGACGTTTGTATTCCCTTTTGCCTGCTTCATTTACTGTGTTTTTATATTTTCTCCTTTCATCAATAAAATTCAATATTACTTCTGTTACCCAAGGATTTCTACTCGCCCCCATTTTCTTATATACTTGATCCTCTGCTGCCTTCACTATTTCATCTCTCAACTCTACCCATTCTTCTCCTACTGTATTTCTTTCCCCATTCTTGTCAATCGTTCCCTAATGCTGTCTCTGAAACCCTCTACGACCTCTGGTTCTTTCAGTTTATCTAGGTCCCATCTCCTTACATTCCCACCTTTTTGCAGTTTCTGCAGCTTTAATCGACAGATCATAACCATCATATTGTGGTCAGAGTCCACATCCGCCCCTGGAAATGTCTTGCAGTTTAAAACCTGGTTCCTAAATATCTGTCTTACCATTATATAATCTATCTGAAAACTTCCAGTGTCTCCAGGCCTCTTTCACGTATACAACCTTCTTTCATGATTCTCAAACCAAGTCTTAGTTTTGATTAAGTTATTCTCTGTTCAAAATTCTACCAGGCGGCTTCATCTTTCATTCCTTACCCCACTCCAAATTCAGCTACTACTTTTCCTTGTCTTCCTTTTCCTACTATCGTATCCCAGTCTCCAACGACTATTAAATTTTCATCTCCCTTCACTGTATGAATAATTTCATTTATCTCATCATATTTTTCAACCTCTTCGTCATCTGCAGAGCTAGTTGCCATATAAACTTGTACTACTGTGGTAGGCGTGAACTTCGTGTCTATCTTGGTTACAATAATGCGTTCACTATACTGTTTGTAGTAGCTTACCTGCGGTCCTATTTTTTTATTTATTATTAAACCTACTCCTTCATTACCTCTATTCGATTCTGTATTTGTAACTCTGTACTCACCTGGCCACAAGTCATGTTCCTCCTGCCACCGAGCTTCACAAATTCCTACTACACCTAAATTTAACCTACCCATTTCCCTTTTTAAATTTTCTAGATTACCTAACCGATTAAGGAATATGACGTTCCACGCTCCGATCCATAGAACGCCAGTTTTGTTTCTCCTGGTAACGACGTCCTCATGAGTATTCCCCGCCCAGAGATCAGAATGGGTGACTATTTTACATCCAGAATATTTTACTCAAAAAAAAACCATCATCATTTAACCATAAGATAAAGCTGCATGCCCTCAGGAAAAATTACAGCTATAGTTTCCCCTTGGTTTCAGCCATTTGCAGTACCAGCACAGCAAAGCCTTTTCAGTTAATGTTACTAGGTCAGATCAGGCAATCATCCAGTACAACTACTGAAAAGGCTGCTGACCCTCTTCAGGAACCACACGTTTGTCTGGCCTCTCAACAGATACCCTCTGTTGTGGTTGCACCTACAGTGCAGCTATTTGTATTGCTGAGGCACGTAAGCCTCCCCACCAATGTCAAGGTCCAAGATTTATGGGGTGTTGGCATGGATATTGATTATTAATTTTAGATGCTAAGTATTACGCAATTTTAATATGCTATTGCATATTTGTTGTTGGAGCTGGGTTCCGAAAACTTAGCCCATCAATAGTACACTACCATATTCCAGAAATTTATAGTGGTGTGGTCACAATATAAGCTCATACCTTTGGATGGTTGCAATATTTTGTTGACTAGATCTCCTGAATTAATTAGGTCAGAGCTAAAAGGAGACTGTCTTGAAAATGAGAAAAAATTGCTCTACAGTGTAGGTATGATCTACTTTTCTGAGTATATTTACTGACTCACCAATTTTTTATGGCTTTCTAGACCTAAAACTTTGAAATGCAATAATTTTCAAAATACATCATTTTCAGCAAAACTTATTAACATAAAACACTCAGAACAATGAAGTACACTATCTGAATAAACAGGTTTCTCAGGGGAAATTAATTTACATTAGTATGTTATTCATGTAATGTGTACTCAGACAACTGATTCTATCAACGAAATTTGTGGGGAGAATAACAGCAAGAAATGAAAAATACTAATATAGATCTTAGCTATTAGAAGTGCAAAAGGCAAAGTAGGATAGCGTAAGCCATACCTGCTTTGTCACAACGTCTAGCAATTGACCTACTGAAAGGAGAGACTGCCCCTTGCTTTCCATACCAGACCTTCGAAGTTTTTGTCACGTTTGTGTTCATTTACTGCATTGGCACAATCTTGGCAGTGTTTTATAAGACATTCATAGTCCTGCACCGAGCCTGTATCTACAGAGACAACTGTGACAACTCCATTCAGCGATGTAAGGCCACTCTTCTGCCAGGAACCGTCCAATGCAGAAACACTGTTAGTAGATTGACCAATACCTATAGTTTCTTTCGCTGCCCTTTGCATAGAGGCTTCACTGACTTCTGTTGGAACATTGTGCAAATGTTTATAATGCCTTTGACAGGTGGTGGGAGATCCATCACAGCACAGAATATCCAGACTGATTTTCTTCCCTTCCCAATACGCCTCAAGGCATAAGCAAGGTGCATATTCACTTCAATATATTTTGTGCATGTTACAAGAGATGTCATTGCACATTTCGTTACTTTATATACCTCACATTTCTCTACAATTTTGCAGGATAGACCTCTTCCCTTACTTTATGTCTTCAGCAAATATAAGGGATTTTCAGTGTTACATTATCTACACTCAGCAACAAACAAAAGCACTTCTGAAAGCTTGCACTTATTAATTAAAATGTAGCCATTATTTTCGCTGTTCACAAAACCAATAGCTTGTTCATTTTCTCTAAGAAGTTTCAACTACCTGGCGACCTTTTACGGCTGACATCACTTCACTTTGGCCTAACAATTTCTACATTTTATAAGATTCCCAAAAATACACTTGTATTATTTTATTACCATAAAATTTATGTATACAATTAAACCGCTTGATTTTTGTCATTTTAAAACACACAGTAGTTGAAATACGCAGTCACAATAACAAAATTACAAAATGAATGCACACAGAAACATAATTAAACTCAAGTAATCTACTTGTATCGACAGAAAGATCGACTGCAATAAATCTGTGCTCATAGTACAGTAGATGTATTCTTCAAGCATATTACACAAACGAGTTGCTATGGACACAGCGGCGGTTTTGTGTTTGACAGTACTTCGACAGCTAGGAATTCTCATGCTACATCTGCTTTACAAAATGCTTTAAACACCAGAAAGATGAAGTACTATACATAAAGTATATATTTTTAGAATCAGGAACAATTATAGAATTTTATTAAATAAAAAATTGCCATTTTTGGACCCTCATGATGTCCAGATCCCCTCAAACACAGATAATCAACTCACAGATTCAACATCTTCATCATCAGCAAGTAATTCTGCAGAGATTTTCAAGCATTTTGCGCCAATGGAAAAGAAACTTCAGTTGCCTTCCTTAAAATTAAGAGAAGAAACAATGGCAAGCAAGAAATATTCATAAATAATTCCATTTACTTACATGAAGATGAATAAATATTTTATTCAGTCTTTTGTAAGCTACGTCTTGCATAAGAAAATATTCATACATCCAGTCATGTACGATAATGGCAGATTAACCTGAAACAATAATACCAACAATGACTCTGATTGCACTAGTCTAGACATGTAGACAATAAAATAAAACCAATGTTTTTTATATTCTATTTTAAGGGTAAAATGCGCGCATGCAAAGGGATCAGTTCCGGTCTACAAGCTCTCTAGTTGCCCACCAAATCCCATAAGTGTCAGGAGTGAAACGAATCTCATGCGATCTCTAATTGAGAACATGTTTTCTTTCATATCGTTAAATATGATGCCCCCTTTCCGAACAGATTTCCTGGTCTTTACTTAATATCTTCATTTCTAATTTTAAAATATGAAGAAGATGTAAGAAAGAAAAGTAATCATTAACATTATGTAGGCTGATAAAATGTTTGTTTAATTAAAATTTCACCAGAAACACTGAAAACTGTTACTTGAAAAGAATAGCACATGCACAATTTGCGATCTACAGAAAGCTCAAAATAAATTCTTCACTTTTTGGACATGTTTTCAAGTCAGCTTAGGACCAGTGTTCCAAAATTACGTTAGTACAGTTGCTCCTTCTATTACTACTTCGAAATTCTTTCTTAAGGTGACTAGACTGTTTCTTGTAATTGAAGAAGTTGAGAAATGGCTCAAATGGCTCTGAGCACTGTAGGACTCAACATCTATGGTCATCAGTCCCCTAGAACTTAGAACTACTTAAACATAACTAACCTAAGGACATCACACAACACCCAGTCATCACGAGGCAGAGAAAATCTCTGACCCCGCCGGGAATCGAACCCGGGATCCCGGGCGCGGGAAGTGAGAATGCTACCACACAACCACGAGCTGCGGACGAAGAAGTTGAGAGTTACTCTCTATATCAGCAGTAGAGGACTGCAGTAGTCTGGAAACTAGGTTAATACCTTCCAAAATTTTATTTTGAAATATGAGAGTCTGGACAAAATCAAAATTATCCATATTTTTATCAAATTAGAAGCTTCTACCCTCTCAGACTACTTCTTATTCTTTAAAATTATGCAAAATTTGTATGAAATTCTGTTTGATTTATAACTATGAATCTATTCTCGAAGATCATTTAGTTGGGCACAGTTTCTTCAGAGTCAATATAACATGTGTGTCAGTTCCAACAGTTTCATTTACTTGTTGCTATCAAACCACAGAAGCTCTAGGAAATTGTATTGTGTCAAAAATCTGTTTGTGTTGCACTGTATTCATGAGGGAATCATTTAGTACCAAATAATAATTATGTGTTTAACAACACATAAGCCAGCTGTTCAAAGAGATTTCGGGATTGCAGCCAGTTCTCATAAACTTCACTCCAGGATATTCCAGTGAGACACCTGCCAGTCATGTTCAGGTGAGCCATCAAAGACTGACGGAGACGTACATAGTGAGACAACCTATGTGTCATCCCACTCTGCACTGTTGCCCAATTTATTCTAGGCAGCGAACTCAAGATGGCGGCCATAGATGTCATAACTTCACAGTGACAGCATGGCAGGATGATGAAATTTTGGGTGAAATATGTCAATTGGGCTATCTTCACTAACCTAACCTCATCGCCCTTTCCCTCCCCACCTGCACTCCCCCCCCCCCCCCCCATCTGGACATTGGTGGGAGAAGTACACAGTCTGTGCTGGGCTGTTGGATAAGAGTCTTTATTTTGTAAGCATTGTTCCCCTCCTGTCCCCATCAGGAAATTGGCGAAAAAAGGACTCTGTGGTGGGCTGCCAGATAGGATGGATGTAAGCATGCATTGTTTATCTAAGCAACTTGAGTTGTCATAGGCAATAGCTCCATCAGTTGTGTTCACCTGACCTAGTTCACAACACCGCCACCAGAGGGTGATGTCGTCCTTCCCTCTCTCCCCACCCATGACATAATCCAAGATAGCAGTCTGGGGAAAAATGGCGAGAAAAGGATTCAGTCTGTGTCTAGCTGCTGGACTGGGAAGACAGATGAAATTGCTTACTATGTTCAATGGATGAGGTGTCTGTGCTGGAGGAGGAGTATATTAGCATCTGAGGACTGCGCCGATAGCAATGATATTTGGTGAAGACAATTACACTTCATGAAATAATGAAAATGGGGCTACGTTATGCTTGGCAACTCATACTGATGAATGCATAAGCTGTAAAAATACATCATTTGATAAAAGTCTAGTCAGTAAGTCTTCACCCCAGAGTCTCCACACTCTGCTGGAAGAGAGGCAACCTGCCGGCTTACAGCACAGCCAGGTAGTGTGCCAGCTTATGACACAGTCATGTGGTAGCCACAGGGGTCCATGCTAAGCACTTCTTGTCATGTTGGAAATACTCGTGGCCCTCCTCCTCCTCCTTCCCATCCCCAGCACACAGATACCCTTTGTCATTGAACATGAACTGCTTCAGGGGTTATTACATCTGATGTTGTGGAATATTGCCACATACAGAATTTGAAGATATCACAGCGACTAAATATACAAGCTGGAATTTTCGATGAATTTTCAGTGTCCTACAGCTGCTGATCTGGAGATGCTCTAAAGCCACAATGGCGGATGAGGGACAGCATCTCGCCAGAGGAGGATGATCTGCTTGGACATGTCTCTGAACACTTGAACAAAGAAGACATCACATTACTCTCAGATCTCATGGTACTTTCAATAGACTCCTTACCCCCATCTTGTTAAGACCAGTCTGTAGAGGCTCCTATGCCCCACACAAAGAATGTCTTGTGAATGGAGCACGCTGTTTGGTTCTTACTGAATTTACCCACCAAACTGCTGCTGCTGCCGGTGTGGGAGCACTGTCCAGACAGACAAATTGCAAGGCTATTTCGTACAGACTGAAAAAAAATACAGTAGTCATATTGCGCTGACTGTTAAACCCTGCGGAAGTGGTCTACAGATCATGAAATACAGAAATTATCACCAAAGGCACTTCCTGAATTACACTGATAAAGTTACTAAAATTGATCTCACTATCAACTGCGATGCATATTATTAGAGTACATCGATGGTGTCCATCCACTGGTATGCTGTTGATTACCACATAATGATCGACTTAACGCGTCCATGACTACATAATTAGGAATCAATCGAAATGGAACACCAAGCCATCAACTATCCTCTCACTGTGAGTGGTGAGTTTAAATGTATAGGTCCTCAATCACCTTTGGACAGCTGCTTGGAAACGCTCCACAATGCCCCAAACCCTTTTAGTTTCCATATGTTATGACTGTCTTTACTTAAAATCATCCTGTGTGTGTGTGTGTGTGTGTGTGTGTGTGTGTGTGTGTGTCATGGGAGAAGCAGTAAATTTACACCGTGCAATGTCCAGCTTTCAGCCAGAGTCAATGGATCGAAACATCCTAATGTCAGTTTAGAACCTGAAACAGACCTCAAAGGCATGGTGAAAAAAAAAACAAAATGTACGGCGGTGTACAAAGGTGTGCCATACAATGCTTGAATGTGTTACAACACAAAATCCAACATATCAGACAACAACACAGGGAGCCTCTCTTGTGAGTTGGATATGGATATTTGTTGGATATGTTGATATGGTCCTTCTACAGTATGGGTGATGACACTTTACACTGGCCTGTAGAAGTGACTTCAATCACTGAGTAGTACAATACCTGTTTATTTAATGGGGTTGGCACACATGCTCAATGGCAGCATGCAGATGGTATTTGTTTTTGATATGTATATGGGAGCTCAAACAAGGCTGCTTTTAACAAGAAGAAAAACATATTAACATCTAAGAGCATCAGCCTTGAAACCAGGAAAAGATTTTTGAAATCATATGTGTGGAGTGTGGCATGCTATGGGTGTGAAACATGGACTCTCGGGACAGAGGAACATCAGAAGCTAAATTCTTTTGAAATGTGGTGCTATAGACGCATGCTCAAAATAAAATGGATCGACAAGGTCACAAACGAAGTGGTTCTGGAAAGAGCAGGTGAGAAGAGAAGCTTCTGGAGTTTCATTGTTAAAAGAAGAGTGCAATTTACAGGCCATCTATTAAGACATAAAGGACTCCTGAACACAATCATAGAGGGATATGTCGAGGGAAAAAGACCAAGAGGAAGACCACGACTGAGGTACATGGATCAAATCGTGAAAGATGTGGGATGTAACACCTATAAAGGAATGAAGAGAAAAGCTAAAAGACGCACAGAATGGAGACAAGCTGCCATTGTAGCTGTTGCAAACCAATCCTTGGATTGACCACTACAGAAGAAAGATGTATATGGGAAGAGATGGATGTGGTAAATTCTTATCAAATTCTCTGTTGGATGAAGTTAGCGGAGTTTTTAGAGTTTGTAGTTAGCTCCTGTTGATAGAGAGAATGTTTGGGTGACAGACGTGAATGGATCCTGACAGATACAGATCTGCTTTGGACACCAGTACCTGTATGCAACTTGGAGAAGTCCTGCACTGCAGTAGCAAAATCCTTGCCCCTCTCTCAGTTCCCATACTGTAATTTTATACCACAACCTTGTGTTCAGGAAAAAGCTTCGTTTGGCGCTGGCCTTGTACTCTGTACACAGTTGGCGGAGCTGAAAAATCTTGTTCCCGCTTCCACCCAGTGGTCCTGTTGTTCTGACTCGGCTTACCCCATTTCTACATGGGTCACAGAAGGTGTTACATATAGTTCTCTCCAATTTCTGCTCAGTTCCAACTTAAACTGAATCGATCACATGCCCAAAGCTGCAGGGATGGCGGGGCAGAGACTAAGGAACAGGTACAGGACACATAGTGACTGTCTAAAATCATGCTGGAGTTTTACTGTAGCAAATAGGTTCGAAAAGAGGTGACTCATTTCAAGATATGAGAGTGTGACGAATATGACTCACTAGTGGCTGTAATCATTAAAAGATGGCCTCACGCAGGTACGTGGTTCAGTGGAAAGACTTGATTCCAAATGACAGACAGCATTTCTAAGAAAATGTAACAGCATAGACCTGAAAAGCTGGTGTACATTTCTTATGACCTCAATCTAGCACTGTATTTTTAAGGTATTTGTCACATACCACACCACCTACAGTATGTGATTATTCTCAATCAACCATCGCCTATAACCCAGTGGATATATTGCAGAACATCTGACATGCCATTGAGACAGAATGTGTTACAAATACTGGAGAAATATATAGCAGCAGCATGAGGAAGTTGCAAATACCAGCTTCATAACACTTTCCTTACCCAAATCACTTCCTAAATTCATTGATTTTATTACTAGCTTACACCACAGGCGACGTTCACTCGCACTTTCGATCTAACAGACCACACCACAGCGATCACCATCTATATTCAATATCGCGGTATTTGTGTAGAAGACCTCTTCTTTAAGAAGCAATACCATATCTCAATTTATAAAGTCAGTATAGTTTTTGACATGGACATTTGCGTGCGCCGGTAGAACCAAACCCTCTTGTGATAGTAACATCGTCGTTGCTATCATGCTTTTAACATCTGGTGGCTTGCACAACGATTATGTCTCTGTTCCTGAGACACTCTGGAACCACTCACAAGAAAAAATCAAATGAGACATGTCCATCCAGCGAGGATTTTCGCATCAGTACTGTTTGGCGTCACCAGCATTCAGTTATTGGCGAAGTATTGTACTTAGTGGTAGACGATGCATGATAGATTCATTGTGATCAGCGGGCTTATAAAGTATGTGTGTGTTGCTACACGTGCAAAGAAAATGTCCTGTCATAAGGAAGGTATGGATTTGACGTGGAAAACTGCAATAGTCATAACGGGAGTGAAAGATTCTTCTACATGGAAAATTAAGTCCAGTCATAAGAATGGTACAGATATTTCTGTTTCCACAGCCACAACCATCAGGAGAGGGTATTTCTGACACTTTGCTCATTGTTAAATGTAGTAGATTGACGCTGCAATCTTAATATTTAATTGTAAGTACAGTGATGAAATATATATCGCTGGTTTCCTAGGACGATTTTGTCTGGGTGCAGGAGTAGCCTGTCGCTGGAACGATTGACGTTTCCGGATTCTGGTGGGAGCCGTCCAGATTGGAGAAGCGCATTGGGGAAGAGAAATGTAGCCACCTAACTGTGTCACCCTCTAGACGGCTGAATAACGAAGTAATACTCAGTATGTGTTGGGTAGTCTTTGTGTTCGCATGTGTCCTTCGTGGAAATTTGAGAAGATTCAATATGGGCGTGTTTTCTGCGCTGAACCGTTATTCCCCCCATGTAAATTGTTCGGTTGACTGCTTCTACACATTTTACCTCATTATTTGGTTGAGAGAAAATCTATTGTGGTGTGTGTTGTGTGCATCTAGATGGTGAAAGAAGGGTGGAAGACACGTTTGCTAGCTCTCTATGCAAGAGAAACAGTTGACTTTGTAAAGCAGAAGGATGATTTGGAATCTATTATATCACTGGCATCGGTTTCCTCAATTTTTTCGCGATTTCACATAAAGATCTTCAGATACGAGATAAGTTTCTAGTACTTGGTGACTTGCAGCACGTTCCACCTCGCTGTACCTTGCTAAAGTTCCTGGTTTCTACAGAAATAATTTCCACTCTTTATCTTCGGAATTATATTCTGCAAGCGGTACTGCTATGTAAGCGATATTTCTATGAGCTTGATATCGAGAAGTATCGCGTAAATAATATGATATTCTGACAAACCATGTGAAAATACATGTGTTCTTCTAATCGCAGTGTATGGAGATGGATGTAGAAAGCAAGCAAGCAAACAGATAAGGGCCAGAAACAGTAACGCCTTTGTGCAAAGGGGAACCAGCCCAGCCTTTGTACAACAGTTCAGAGAGTGACTGTAGTCCATGGAGGGTGCTCTGATCTCATATCCGGCAAGCGTGTGTGAGGGCAGCTGACTCGTAACGGTTGGCCGCGATGGATGGCCGACTGACCTCGTGTAAAGTATCTACTGCTGCGAGGACTATATGCAGTGCATGTGCTTATGCTGTCGTCTTGGCGGAATATGTACGAGTCTCTGGTAGTCGATAGCTATATGTAGGATGCAGAAATGATGATTTAGTATGGTGTAGGACGCGAATTGTGTTTGCTACTACATCGATATGGTATGTGGCGATATAGGCCGGGCTGGAGGTCGTTTTCGCTCTGAAAAATTCAAGTTTTCCTCTGCAGTAGCAGAGCAGTTTAGTTGAGGAAGTGTCTTTGGTGATAACTACCGTACTTCATGATCTGCAGACCACTTTTGCAGGGTTTAACTGTCAGTGCAATATTACTGCTGTATGTTTTTTTTTTTCGGTCTTACAAAATAGTTTTGCCGCTGAAGGTCTCATAATTTCTCTGTCTGCTGGAAAAATGACTGGCAGTGCTCACACACTGGAACCAGCAGCAGTTTGGTGGATAAATTCAGTAAGAGCCAATCAGAATCCTCCATTCACAAGACCTAATTTCTTCGGGGCATAGGGGCCTCTGCAGACTGGTTCGAACAAGACAGGATTTAGGGAGTCTACTGAAAGTTCCATGGCGTCTGAAGGTAACGTGATGTCTTCTTTATTCGAAAGTTCAGAGACACTTCCAAGCAGATCATCCTCCTCTGGCGGGATGCTGTCCCTGATCCGCCAATGAGGCTTTAGAGCGTCTCCAGATCGCCAGCTGTAGGACACTGAAAATTCACCGAAAATTCCCGCCATTTTGTTCGTCTTCAGGACGGTGCTTCGAATTCTGTTGCTGTAATTGTTCTGATTTTCCAGTCTGTGCTCAGACACCAGTGTGTGCTTCGAGAAGTGAGAAAAAAATGACGTCCCTGACTCCAACAGCAGAAAATATAAACTAAGCCCATTCATCGCGTCAGAAAAGTGATGAACACTACAGCAGCTGTAGGACGTAAAAATCTCTCTCTCTCTCTCTCTCTCTCTCTCTCTCTCTGGCAGCATCTTCAAAAAAGCACCTAAAACTCGAAAAGTGTTGAGCGTCCTGTTTTAGAGTTACAGAGATATTTATTTCGACTTCCAAATATCATCGTTTTGGTGAGTAAAATCAGATATTGCAGCTGATATCTATTTCGGAATCAGTTTCCCACAAAAGCGTGTGAAGTGTCTCGGAGTCAATGTTCAGTTGTGCCGGTATATATAGGAAAATTGAGGCAAACTACTGCGCAGCAATCTTTTTTGAAAGTGTAATTACAGAAGTGTTCAGTTGGATTTAGTAACTCCTGAAGTACCCCGTGCTCAAACACAAGTGTATTTAGACTCCATGTTCATGTCCGGCGGTGGTGGTATTTGTCGGAACAAAACGTGTAGTTGTTTCGATATTCTCGCGTCACCTGCCAAGCTCTCTCTCCCCCTCCCTTGCTCTGTCTTTATGCGGCGGTACATTTAGTCCCTGTGATATGAAGTTATGTATGTGGCAATATTCCACTACAATAGATGTAATAAGTCCTGAAGCAGTTCGCGTTCAACACAGATGGTCTCTGTGCGCCGGGGATGGGAAGGAGGTGGAAGAGGGCCGCGGGTATTTCCAACGCGACAGGAAGTCCTGTGGCTACCGAGTGCCGTAAGGCTCAGCGCAAATTTAGACGGGTATAGTCAGCACCCGCTATAAAGGAAAGCCTGCTAGCCCGCTCAGTGACGTCACGCCCAGAGCCTGGTGCCGGTGCTCGCAGTCCGTTTGGTCACAGCAGTAGATTGTAAAGGGATCCGGGTGATGAAAATTCGTAAAGAAATCTGATATACCTCTCTCATGAATTACAAGATTTCCTTTCTTAAATCACCCAGTTCTTTTGCCTGTAACTTATTTCTGCATACCTTTCAGCCCCAACATAAAATCTTGCTGCAATAACTTTCACTATCTGAGGCATCAAAACTCCCAAATGAATGGACCCATTTCATTGTAGTTTATTTTATTTTAAAGTTGCTTTAATGGGGATTGTCACGACTTGTTTGATGACAGTCTGGTTAGCCGTTCAAAGATCGTCAGCTATACAAAATGAAAGTGTTTGCCGCCAGTGTGCTCTTTCCCAATGCCATTCCTAAACTGTAATTGCTGTAGTATAAATTGTACATCTCGAAAAGGCCTACCTAAACGTCTGCAACAGTATATATTTGTCTTTTATGGCTGACCACCATATACCTTTATTCCGTTTTGTAATTGCTGTGGAAGACGACTTTTATCGACAAAAATTTTGGTTGAAAGCCACCCGCAAAAGATTCTTGTATGCTCTAGCGGACTTTCTATTAGGTTTTTTTTTTTTTTAGATTTTCAGTTAAATACTGCATCATTTTGACGCAGGTCTAATGGTTTGGACGGCATTTTGTAAAGTACACACTGGTGGCTAACATTTTACGGACTTTGTTCACTGTTATTGCCGCTGCTTATTCCTTATGTTACGAAAAGCAGTAAAATCTATTTTAAAACCTGGTTGCATGATTTACCTGTGAATTAAGAAACACGAAAATTGGGCAAATAGTGGTCGAATTATAACAGCAGTTGTGTGAGTCGTTTCAAAAACCAACACTGCCATGAGAGAAATGTTCTACATATGTTTTAGTCCACCATTCAGTAAGCCTGTATGCATGCTTTTTCACATTTAAAGAAATTTCTCCTGTTAATAGTTTTTAAATGAAATGTAGTTCTAATGAATATTGATATAATATCTCTTCTCAGTTTATGCACCTTTCCCTAAGAAACTCTTTCCATTAAGAAAATCTCACTGGCTCAAGATGAGTATGTAATGGTATTGCCAGAAACTTTTGGTTGTCCATTACATATTTCAATAAATTATCTTTCCTCTTTAAGTTAACTAAATTTCAATCTATGTATTCAAATTATATCAGGTCTCAAAATACAGACTACCAAGTTAGAATTTTCCTGCTCTCAACTGAATACCTTTGAAGAAAGAATGTTTCTGTAGTACAAAATATATACTTTTGAAACAAACTGTTTGCATGAATTACATGTAAATAAATTTCAACTATGAAGATAGCTTCCGTTTCATCTGTTGATAAGTTTTATGAAGTGCTGTGACCTGTGATGAAATAATTGTGAAAAATGAACATATACCAACATTTGGCATCAAATTTGGGCTGCACTGACCAGTGGTTTAGATACTTCATCCTTCCATAAGTTGGAGGAAGGGGGTGGGGGTGGTGGTTCAGCTCTATTTAGTTCCAATACATTAACAGATCATTATTCTAAAATATATATATAGTAAACTATCAGAAACAGTGTAATTGCTTAGCAGTGAAACACAAGTTGCATCTACTAGCCATGTTGATATGAATAAATGCTAATGAAAGTAGAAAAATTCTGTATATGAATGAATTTATTTATTTCTTTATTCATCTTCCATATACTCTTGTTGTCAATAATCACTAACACATGGAATGAGAAAAATTTTAGATTATAGTGGTCCACAACAGAAAATTATAGATGTAGAGCATGTATACTATGTAGGTACAAAATAATTAAGACTTATGGACACCAAGTCAAAACATTAACAATAAACACATTCTTTAGACAGAAGTTTCATAATTTTAGAAGTAATAATGATAAATTTTGAACAACATTAATTAATTAATTGCTATTTTATAATCTCCAGGGTAGTAATGGAAGGTCTTTAAGTAAATGGGACACTAAAAGAATACAAATAAAACACTGCACCATAAAGTTTTGTGTAGGAGGAATGCATATGGAAGCACAGTAGTAGAAAAGTGGCAATGAATATAGACATTATACTAGGTCACTCTGTAAATTGTAAGTAATTACCATCTGTAATTGTATGTTATGTGGAAAAAATGTATCAGGTGGTGTGGGAATGTGATTAGTAATGCAAAAGGTGGATATGGACACATTAATTAGATTAGGTAAGTGAAAAGAAATTGTGAGAGGCTTAAGCTTTTTGAAAATTCTTTTATAAATAAAGATATCGAAAAAGCCAACAGGAGGGCATATCCGCCAGTCCATCTCAGCATAGATGATCCAGCAAGTAGGCACTTTATGGCACAGAGCAAGCATCTATTTAAAGAGCTCAGTCATTAATCAGCCTGAGGATTAGTGGCACTCAATAGTGCTTGTAATAGAAGTGAGAGCTGTTCAACAATTATATTACTATTAGATGAGGAGACCTGCCAATCATCACATACAAAGAAGGCCATGAAAGTACTGCAAAGCCCTCCTCTACTAGCTCCTCCATTTGTAATGGTAGTAAAATATTCACAAACATGATCTACAGAAGAAAATGTTGAGAGAACAACAGTTATAACAGCTGCAGAAAAAGTAGTAAACTCTGAAGGAAAAAGAGGCAATTGTCACAGCACGCGCATCTGCACTCATACCAATGACATTAATAGAAGACAGAGGAATACCACAAACACTACATGAAATCAAAGTTTGTCTACTTAAAGAATGCATAAATACTATAGTAGCTTCTTCAACAGTAACAATTGATGAATCATTAATAATTGGCAGATTTCTCAAGCTAAAATAATAACTTCAGTGTACAAAGAAAAGTGTTGCAGAGAATGTAGAAAACTATTGACCAACTTTGCTCTTGTCTTCCATTTCTAGAAGGATGGGAACTATACTTAATCACCAAAACAAATTAATCTTGTTTGAAAAAGAAGTGGAGTCTGCTATTACACAGTTTGTGTAAGTTGTTCTCAAAATAATAAAGGAAGGTGATCAAAATGGCATTGTCTTGGCTTTGTCAAAGGCATATGGCATTTTGGGCCACATAACTTTATTACACAAATTAGAAATACCGTGAACAAGATGTGCAGCAAAGAAGTGATTAAAGTCATACTTGGAAACCGCATGAAATGATTATTAGGTTTCACATTCTATAAAAAGATTACTATTGGTCCTCTCTGCCTGTCCGCAGCTCGTGGTCGTGCGGTAGCGTTCTCGCTTCCCACGCCCGGGTTCCCGGATTCGATTCCCGGCGGGGTCAGGAATTTTCTCTGCCTCGTGATGACTGGGTGTTGTGTGATGTCCTTAGGTTAGTTAGGTTTAAGTAGTTCTAAGTTCTAGGGGACTGATGACCATAGATGTTAAGTCCCATAGTGCTCAGAGCCCTCTCTGCCTGCCACACCCCCTCCCCTTCCCCCTGTATGTATCATTCGCCACCCAAACTTCAACTAAGAAAAAATTAGTGTAAGATTATTTATATCAAAGATTAATATCTTCGATAGTAATTTCATGTTAGTCTATCATTGTTGACAGCTGTTAGCAACTGTATATTAAAATATTTATATAAACTCTCAGTCATACGTTGCAATTTAGTAAGTTTCATTTCTTGACTAGTTTCAGATTAACCTAAGTAGTTCAGCTTAAGAGGCATTTGTTGATCAGGCAATATTACTGATGACAGGTTTTGTATTAATGATTTAAAAAGAACGTAAGATAAGGATTTCAAAATTACGTCGTAAGAGTTTGCACTTTTTGCTGAGTCACAGAGCATTCTTCCAGTCTTAGGATAAAATTAGAGACTGAAATGCCCCTGCACTGTCTTTGACCAGCCTGCCCTGCAGCACCGATACCGATTTAATGTGCAGCTGACCAGAAATCTCGTGAATAAATGACCTAGTAGATAGTGTCGGAAGTTCCATGCGGCTTTTCACGGATGATGCTGTAGTATACAGAGCAGCTGCAGCATTAGAAAATTGCAGCGAAATGCAGGAAGATCTGCAGCGGATAGGCACTTGGTGCCGGAAGTGGCAACTTACCCTTAATACGGACAAATGTAATGTATTGCGAATACATAGAAAGAAGAATCCTTTATTCTATGATTATATGATAGCGAAACAAACATTGGTAGCAGTTACTTCTGCAAAATATCTGGGAGTATGCGTACAGAACGATTTGAAGTGGAACAATCGTATAAAACTACTTGTTGGTAAGGCCGGTGCCAGGTTGAGATTCATTGGGAGAGTCCTTAGAAAATGTAGTCCATCAACAAAGGAGGTGGCTTACAAAACACTCGTTCGACCTATACTTGAGTATTGCTCATCAGTGTGGGGTCCGTTCCAGGTCGGGTTGACAGCGGGGATAGAGAAGATCCAAAGAAGAGCGGCGCATTTCGTCACAGGGTTATTTGGTAAGCGTGATAGCGTTATGGAGATGTTTAACAAACTCAAGTGGCAGACTCTGCAAGAGAGGCGCTCTGCATCGCGCTGTAGCTTGCTGTCCAGGTTTCGAGAGGGTGCGTTTCTGAGTGAAATATAGAAAATATTGCTTCCCCCTACTTATACCTCCCGAGGAGATCACAAATGTAAAATTAGAGAGATTCGAGCGCGCTTGGAGGCTTTCCAGCATACGTGACTGGAACAGGAAATGGAGGTAATGACAGTGGCATGTAAAGTGCCCTTCGCCACACACCGTTGGGTGTCTTGCGAAGTATAAATGTAGATGTAGATGTAGAATGAATGGAGCTAGCTGAGTCCTCGCCCATCCAAATACACAAGATTTCTCCAGATGCACCAATGTTGAGAACGTTAGCACCCCTTATCGGTGTATAGTAACAGACTTGAAAGTGTTGTGATGTAATAGCAGACGGTTAAGAAGAGTAAGAAACAGGTGATTTTTATACATGATGGAGCTCCAGACGGATGGAGTTTGGAGCATTTTACGTAAATCAACTATGCTATAAACTCTGAAGTATTGTTCTAGAGTCTAGGATCAGTAGAAGGTATTGGTAAGAGAGAACATAAACACACACACACTCCTAAGGCTACAACGTTCCACAATGAAAACAGGCTATAATGTTAGATCACTTGAGTTTCCGACCTATCAGTCGTGTGGAATACATCGCTGTTAATATCTCAATGTAAGAAATATATTTCCAGCACATGAGATACATCCTTTTTGCTGGTTTCTCTATGATAAACTATGGTATTGAACCGTAAAATTGGAAAACTGCTTCCTTAAAACAGTGGCTCTGTGTGATGCATGCACAATATAGATTTCCAGAGATGTATAGCGTCCACTGTCCACATCCGATCACAGTTCAGAAATTATACTATGCCCATATCAGTCATATATAATATGATCTTTAGTAATGGAGAATACCTCTTACAAGTCTTGTATGTATATGATGATCTTTAGACAACTTTTGCGGAGTTTAACTGCTGGTGCAATATGGTGATGTATAGAAAACAGTTTTTGCCGCTTAAAGTTTCGTCTGCAGAAAAAAAAGGGCCGACAGTGCTCCCACACAGGCAGCAGCAGCAGTTTGACAGGTAAATTCAGTGATGGACAGGCTGTCCCATTAGGATTGCTAGGAATAATGCACCCTGTGCTATTCTGGGAATCATTGCAACATCTCTCTTGCCACTGGACCCACACCGCAGCAATGAATCATCACGCAGGCAACGGTGCCTAGGTGAACACGTGTTTTGACAGGTATTTCTCGGGTGTCACTTTATGAAAGAGATGCCACCGCCTCATTCTTGTGGGACCTAAACTGACACCTACGCATAATTTGGTAGCTGACGGCCACGTCGTCACTTTGCCGGGACCGCCGGTGCATGCGACTCCTGGGGACGTGTGCAGAGTCGGCGGCGTCGGGGTCGGGCGTCGAGTGGCGGCATGTGTTTTTTATTAGCGATCTTTTGTTTAAACTATATTCCATCGATTTCACCAACCAATAGGATGCTGCGAATTTTTAAAAAACACTGCCCCGTACATGTGAAGAATATCGATTTAATTAATTTGTATAAATACTTTATATAAATGGAGTGTTAGCAGTAAAGTAGTTAAGGGGAGGGTGTGCATGAGTGGCTGACATGGAGCAGAACAGCAGGTTAAGTGCCGAACACTAGGTTAATTTGCATAATTTTTATGTAAAATGCAGTTTAGTACTTTAAGGGCGTGGGTAACAAAGAAGAATGCGCCAGAAATGGCGTTCAAAAGCATGTGAAATTCGAAAAGTGTACCAGAAAATAGGAGGACATAACTAATTACTTAATTTGGTATTAAAGGCACTACAATAGTTTAACGAAATGGGGGTGACATGGAAAATCACTTAACAGAACAATAGGTTAAGTGCCGACAAAGGGCCAAACATTAGGTTAAGACACCCTGAGTACAGTGCCGAACATTAGGCTATGCAACATCTTTGCTCCATGTAATTACTTCTTACAACACCTACAACTTTCCAAACAGAAAAGAATGATGAGCAAGAGACCCTTCCTCTCCACCACCAGACCGCCATCTTGAATTACGTCATGGAAGGGTCGACAGCCCTCTGGTGGCAGTACTATGTACTAGGTCAGTTGGGCTCCGGACCTTGTGGTGAACACACTTGATGGCAGTACTGCCTCTAATTGTTTAAATAAAGACTGAAAATGAAGACTTATGTCCATCCTATCCAGCACAGGCTGCATCCTTTTCCGGCCAATTCCTACAAAGAGGTAGTGGTCAGATGACTTAGTGGAGGTAGCCAAAGTGTCCTTTTTTCCCACCATTTTCTTAGGTTAGTGGAGGTAGCCATAGTGTGTTGCATTGTCCTGATGGAATTTGAACTTTCCACCATTTTCTGGGGAGCAGTGGGGAGGGGAGAGGGGAAGGGGTTTACCAGTGGGTGAGAGATTAATTAATTGATCAATTTAATTAAGTAGCCAGTCAAATTGATAAGGGTGAGAGGGACAATTCTAATAACTCAGACCTGAAAGTGTACCTGTAGCAGCAATGGGTGAGGTTTCCTGAGGGGAGAGGGGAGTGGGAGAGGGCAGGGGAGCAATAGATTAAATGCCTGTCAATCAAAAGGAAAGGTCCTTTTAGCAGAACAATAGGGTAAGTACCTGTCAATCGAAGGATAACAATAGGTTAAGTACCTGTCAATCAAAAGAGAACAATAGGTTTGCCCCTGAGTGCATACCTGCCCCTGATGTAGGCTACCTGCACTAGCAAAATGCACTGATTTCCTTGTTGCCCCACTATTGATGGATCCATGTTTCATCACCAATAATGATCCTGTCTCAGAAGTTGTCCCCTTCATTACCATAGCGATCCAAATGTTTTTGCAGATGTCCTAGTGCGTTTTTCTATGCAACTGTGTGAGTTATTTTGGGACCCGTCTCGCACAAACTTTATGAAAGCCAAGTATGTTTGGATGATTTTGTAGGCAGAACCGTGACTAATCTGTAGACGATGTGCCACTTTGTCAATAGTTAATTGTATGTCTAAGAAAATCATTTCATGTGAACGCTCAATGGTTTCTTCATTTGTGGCGGTAAACGGTCGTCCGGCTCCTTCATCGTGCGTAACACTTGTGCTACCATTTCGGAATTTTTCAATCCATTCGTAGACACTCCGTTGTGGCAGAACACTGTTCCCATACTGTACCGAAAGTCTTCGATGAATTTCGGCCCCTGATACGCCTTCCGACCACAAAAAACGGATCACTGAACGTTGCTCTTCTTTGGTGCACAAGCCATGATTAACAGCACGGCAGCAATAACGAAAATAACCTACAGGCTTGAAAATTGCAAACATATAACAACAAATAAACAAAGCATGCGCCATCAACGTAAAACGACAGTGCTACCACAATAAACAAAAATATAACTAAATTGCGGATAATAATTGACTTACCCTCCTAGTTACCCTTGCTCCACAACTAAACTCTGAAACCGAATTATGAGTTCTTGCTCTGATATTTCCATCATGGTTTGCGCCGTCATTCATGCACCCACTTCATCCGATACTCTAATTGCTTTATTGGGTCCATGGTACCTTTATATCCCTCTTTTAAGGCTATCATTTCGGAACGTATTCCCGCGAAATTTCTGTTGATCTATCGCATTGTTCCTTCACGGCCTGATCAAAATTACGTGTATAAACCTTTCGCTAACCTTCCACAGTTATTTTTCATTTGATCTGATTGTTCTCTAGGTTATTGATCTAATGTTGTTTTAATTTAGTCCGATTGTGGTGTTGTTTAACGTGGCATGCATCAAGACTTCTAATTTTTGATACACAATTACAAACGGACCTGAAATATCAAGTGTTTGCCGAATTGCTTCGGTTGGGGTGAGTATACTTGTACTTCTGTCTCAGTGGCTGCCATGTCTGTAAGTCCGACGTTCAGCTCCACCACATTGGCGTTTTCGACACTTTATTGAATCTGTATTTCTTCCAAACGATCCATATTGTCTACTCTGTCAATTTTTCACAACACAGTTAACAATTCTGAAAACCAATGTTATTCAATCGCCTTAGATTTGCATGGGTAAAAGTAATATAGTTAGCAACATTAAAATTCTTCCTGAACTTTCGAGAAGAAGCACATCACATTACAAGACAATCCAAGATCGCATTAGCATTTTAACTATGTGTAATGCAATAGCTATCATCTTCATCTCAAAATCCATAAGAGCTCACCAGTGATTGCAATCAAAATTCCCAGAATTGTAAATTAGCTAAATTACTGATGCTATATTGTATGTCCACTGCAGAACCTGAAGATTCGTGACATCTGGTAGCAAGAGATAAAGCAAAGGTACCCTTACTTGATTTTTCTGCTGTGATGGCTGGACAACTTTTACAATTTTATAATTTTCTTCCTTCCATATAACTACAAATGTATATTCCTTTTTTAATAGTTTCGTCTCCTTGTTTCCATTTGTATGCTTTTCTACTTATTTGATGTGGCATTGGAGTATTAGGTGGACTTTCAAAGAGATTATTGGTAATGTACATGCACTTTGTCCAGTCACAATTCGCCAGTGGCAGCGTATCTGTTCTTTGTGACAGATTAAAAAATAAGAGTAATATTTAAATCTTGATAAAATTGTGGAATGCATAAACAAAATTTTCATCGGGAAAGGTACGCCACAAACGTGCTGACGCCATGTAATTATGTATGTGCTACATATCTGGCATAAAGTATATGAATTCTTTTAGTTCCTGTTATTCTTGATGTTTTCATGCCATCGCTAGTGATGTATTAGGCCCAGGTGGTTTTTTGCTGTTCGTCATTGGTTGAAGGCTCATTGACTGAGAAACACTCTCATTATTTCCACATAAAAGTGGTAACAACTGTTTAATCAGACTTCGCGTAGAAAAATCTGCAGGTTAGAGTTGTAGTTAATGACATATTTAAATGGTAAAATACGATAATCAATTAGTCTTTCTGTCGTCAAGCAATGTGAGCACAATACCCTGACACATTCATCTGTAAAATAACAATTCATAAACACATTAAAATACGTTTGTGGCATTCATGGAAATTTATATAATATAAGAATCGTCAGTTGACCTGATCATCCTACAACAGCCAAGGCAGAAGTAAATTTGTCTCGCTATAGAGACTTTTTTAACCTTGTGCGAATATCATCGGTGGATTTTCTTCATCACTTTTTAGATAAACATAAGATGATTTTATATGATATGCTTTAATGCCTTAATAACCACTTTCACAACTGCAAGTTTTATGTAAAGTGGAGACGGGATTTTTTTTCGTGGAGGTGTGTTCCGTTTATGTAAGTAACTAAAGGCATTTTTTATTGCCCTACACGTTTCGCTTCTTTTATTTGTGAAGCATCTTCAGTGGCCTGTAATACATGTTTCTTTTTACACATATAATAAATGTATTATGTGGTAATTACAATAATATTTTACTATGTTACATTTTATCATGTTTTCCTCTTGTTTTTTAGGTTAGAGTAAATTATCGCAAAAAAAGCTCCTGATGTTGCAAGAAAACTTTCACATACAAAGAGCCATTGTAATGAAAAATAATATACTCAATGACCAAATCCATATAAGCAATAACTCTGTGATCACATCAGCCACTAAAACAATAACAAACAGAGATCTGAAACACAACCAGAATAAATAAATAATTAATCTTCTTCGCCCCCCTTCCCTCTCTTCCTCTCTCTCTCTCTCTCTCGCCCCCTCTCTCCACACACACACACGCACACACACACCACACACACACACACACACACACACACACACATCCATAAATAAAAAACACTCTCACAAAGAACGACACATTTACACGAAACGAAGCACACACACACACACACACATAAAACAAATGAAACTATCACATCACACACACAACACAAGCAAAAGAAGAGAGATAAACACACAGCGACAGTTGGCACACACATGTTGAAGACAAAATGCAAAGTGCAAGTGATGAATGCAACGTGTTGAATAATATGTGCGTGATAGAACGCCGGAAATCGGCCAACTGGAGCATGGAGACTAATGAACACATCTACAGGACCACACACGTTGGCCAACAGCGCTGCAAATCGTAAGTAACACCGAGTGAAAATGTCACATCACGAAATTTGTGCTGCAAAAGTTGATTCTAATCTAAAAAGAAAGAGAAAACATGACAAAATGTATCATATTAACATATTGTAACTACCACATAATATGTTTATTATACAGCATGTATAAAGGAAGATGTGTTACAGGATGCTTCACAAATAAAAGAAGCGAAATGCGTATGGCAAGAAACAAACGTCTTCAATCAGTTGCGGAATTCTGAAACAACTGAGTAATGGCGGAAAACATTTAAAAAAAAAAGAGGAGTTTGTTGTTTGTTTTTTGTGGCGGGAGTCCACCTTTGAAGCGAATTGTATGCTTTTTCCTCCAACTTTTGACGTTTTAATCGAACTTTTTTGTGCTTGTCTTTTCAAAGAATGTCCCATGTGCATACGGAGCACTTCTTCACAACTTCAAGAGGCTCAATGTGGAGCCCATGCCTTGTGCTTACATTTCTTTGACAAAGTCTGATATTGTCTGCTGCTACTATTTCACTAAAAGTTTGCCACAGGTGTGTCAGAAGTGGTCAGGAGAACTAATATAATCTCTTGGAGCCAGTCGAATTATCACTCGTTGCTGAAGTTTGTGTAAAAAACGATATGTAAAACAAACATATATGCCTCAGCAAGGTCATATCCAGGATTTTTATCAAAGAGATGGTCCGATTTGGGAAAGAGAATCTTAAAAAGGCTTATGTTGTCCAGTGATTCTGAAAATACATTAATTATTTTTTAATTTTATGTATATAACTAGCTTAGCGTCCATTGCTTTGCTCGCATACTGCATGGCCTACACAGCTTTTTTTTGTTTTTCCGCAATCGAATTTTTATGTTTTTCACAAACTGCATAATCTACTAAACTTTTCATGCTACTTAAGGCCATAGAAGCATGGTGTCTTCTGAATGTACTTCTGACCAAAATGGGAGTCTGGTACCAGGGCTCATAAGTTTTCGTTTGTCATGCTGTTGCGTTGTTGTGCTGATATCTTTCTACATATGGAAGGCAATGTCCTGACTGACTGACTGACTCATCGTTGCCCAGCGCAAACCGTTAAGGATAGAAACTTGAAGTTTGGAGAAGGTGTGGATCTAATACTGTAGAAGTTGTTTAAGAAGGGATTTTCCGAATTTCCAACCATAAGGGGTGAAATAAGGGATGAAGTTTTTTTAATGGCGCTATTAACGCAATTTTAAAGCTAGACCTACGAAAATTGGTATTTGGTTTCTCAGTCAGAAATAAAGAAATGTGTCTTTCAGCCGTTTTGGAAACTTAACCCTATGGGGGTGAAATAGGGGATAAAACGTTTTTTCGAAAATATGTCATTATTAAAGAACTACTTAAGCATTTTTAAACCCACATATGAACATTGGTCTTTGACTTCTAAGTTACAAATAAAAAAAATACATGTTACATTGCTTTTGGGAACTGAGCCCCTAAGGGGTAAAAAATGGGGATGAGCCTCCTTTATAAAAATATTTTATTGTGAAAGCATTTTAAAACTGAATCTATTAAAATTTGTATTTGGCTTCTCTGTTAGAAGTAAAACATGCAGAGATGAAAAAATATATGTTTCACTGCTTTTTGGAAATTCAACCTCTGAGAGGATGAAATACAGTCATATTGATTCACTGGTGCATCACTGCCTAGCCCAAACTGCTAAGGATAGAAACTTGAAGTTTGGAGAGGGTGTGGATCTTATACTGCAGGCATCCTTCAAGAAGGGATTGTCCGAAATTCCATTCCTAAGTGGGTGAAACAGTAAATGAAAGGTTTTTTGAAAGTATGTCACCATTAATGGAGTTTTGAAGCTTTAAGTATGAAAACTGGTATTTGGTTTCTCATTTAGAACCTAAAAAATTATGGAAATCAACCACTAAGGAGGTAAAATAATGGGCAAAAGTTTTTTGAAAATAAATAATTACTAAAGAACCACTAAAGAATTTTTATGGCTACAGTTATGACTATTGATATTTGACTATCCAGATAGAAATTTAAAAATATATGTTTCAATGTTTCTAGAATTTCAATCCCTAAGGGAGTGCAGTAGGTGATGGAAATTTTTAAGAAAACATTTCGTTAAAGCTAAATTTATGAAAATTGGTATTTCACTTCTCGGTTACAAATAAACAAATATTTGTTAGGAGATGAAAGTTGCTATGGAAATATCTTCATACTTAAGCAAATGACCTGATCAACAAAAACTTTGGACTCCAGGTAGGAGGACAGCCTTTTAGTCAGAAGTACAGTAGGTTAAGATCATGCTTGTATGGCCTTAATTAGCGTGGCAATCATAGAAGCTGTTGCCATTTGTAAAAAAAAATCGATTAAATAAAAACAAAAAAATCCCTGCAGGCCATACAGTCTACATATGTGAAGCAGCAGGCGCTAATCTAGTTTTCATATAAACCTTCGTCCACTAACACATATTTCTTTTTATCTAACCAAGAAGAGAGATACCAGTTTTCATAGACACAGCTTTAAAATTTTTTAAGATAATGAAATATTGGCCTAAAAATATTCATCCCTTAATTCACCCACCTATGGGTTGAATTTCCAGAAACAGTGAAACATACCTTTTTATTTCTAACAAAGAAGCCAAAAACAAATTTTTAGATTTAGCTTTATAAATACTTTCATAATTAAGTAATGTCATATGACTTTTCATCACCTATTTCATCCCCCTTAGGTGATGAATTCCCAAACACATTTAAACACTTATTTTTTATTTGTAACTGAGAAGTCAAATACTAATTTTCATAGATTCAGCTTTAAAAATATTTGAGTAGTTCTTTAATAACAATTTGTCTTCAAGAAATCATTTAATTGGATATCAGACTTCAGACACAGCAGAGACTGTGCTATAAAATGCAGAAGCAATGGGCATCCAGCAACTTCACACAAACTAAAGAATGCCCAGCATGCCAATGACTTGATAATGGGGCACAGATGAATCACGTTTAATGAACTAGAGAAGTCAACCGTTCTATCATGAGGAACCATTCACACCATCATCCATGAGGACTGGAAGACAAAGAACGTATGTGCCCCATTGGTGCCTCTTCCCTCACCAGCATGAGGGAACAGAAGTGGGTAGAGATATGCCAATAGTTTGTGTAACAATATAGTGCAGATCCGGCGGGGTTTTTTGAGAGATTGGTCTCTGCCGACGAGTCATAACTCTTCCACGAGATACCAGTCTATAGAGTGGATGTATACTGGGAACCCTCGTCCTAAGAAGTCATGGATGGGACTATTTTTGCTGGAACAAATGGCGACTGTGTTCTGGGATTAGGAAGGGATACTGGTGCTGGATTGACTCCCTTCCAATACGACCCTCAACAGTGATCAGTAGTGCAGTTCACTGCAGCAACTCCAACAATGGCGCCACGGAAAATAGGGCCGTGGTCCTCTGCTCCAACATGTCAATGAGCAGTCAAATCCCAACCACAAGACAACTGCCGCCGAGTGAATTACACATCCTGCATACTCGCTGGGTCTGGTTTCTAGCGACTATGTGCTGTTCTACACAATGAAAGAGTTCATGTTTGGAAAGAAGTTCACCAGTAATGACGAACTTCAGGCACTTGTCCACCACTGGCGCTGGGATACCCCCAAAGAATGGTTTGCTACTCAAATATCGATGCTGCCAGAACGATGTAACAAGACACTGCCGATGAATTTTTGTAATATAATCTGTATTGGTTCGTTCAGTAAATGGTTCCTGTGAATACAAAAAATTGTGGTGCTAACTGTATCTGGAAAGCCGAAGTAAATTTACGACTTATCTGAAGCCAAGTCAGAATACCTTCAGCACATCAAAGCATCCCAAGGTCCTCAATTCAGTCTTTAATTTTATTTAACTACCTTTCATTTCATTAAAAGTCTTCATTTTCCTTAAGTGATCAAGTGGAGAATGACCTCTCAGCTTCGCATGTTGACACTGGTAGGGCGTAAGTACACACAGACGGCATCGTGCGTTTGAATAGAAGTTCTTGGCATGAGCATCAACAACCAACATAATTTTTGTATAGAGACAAGACTTTTCTTCATAACGCCATTTCTCACACCATGATGTGTACTCTTCTAAAAGTTTGGCTTGAGAAACCCTACTGTCAAAGTAAACTTTCAGTTCAGATAGCTTATCTACATTCTTGAGATGGGGAGTAACGGGTATCATTATTTCGGCTGAAGATATGAAATACTCGTTTTGTTGAAAGTTCTATAGATTTTCAGTGAGTCCATATACTGCTGGCAAATGTACTGCTCGTCTGTAATGCACTTCAGGAGAGTTGTGTCGATGGCTGTCTCTTTGCTTCTTTACCTTTCTGTATACCTTGACAACAGATTGAATCACTTCTTTGGCTAAGGTTGATGATTTTTCAAATATCTTGTGACTGTCGATCTCAATTTTGTCTTCAGAACGAACGTCTTAAATTTTTCAGAGAATTCCATCATCAAATTGAAGAGCTGAGGACAAATTGTGTTGAGGATTCTGAAGATATATTAAAAGCTTTAATCTTTTTCTTTTGCTAACGCCTTTGTTCTCTAGTTTTCACAGGGTCAGCGTGGTTACAATCGGATTTGGCAAGGTTAATGTGAAGAGGTGGCTGGATACCCTTCCTGCCGCCACCCTAAACCCCCCGGGATGGAATCAATGCACCACAGCTGTCTGCGTCTAGTGTAAATCATGAAATAGTGCGAGTGTGTTTCAAATGTCTGCGAGTCACGTAACTGAGGCGGGATATGGGGAACAGCCCAGTATTCACCTAATGGGATGTGGAAAACCACCTAAAAACCACATCCAGGTTGGCCACTCGTTGTTAATCCGCCAGGCGGATATGATCCAGGGCCAGCGCTCCTACCCAAGTCCAGGAAGAAGCGCATTAGTGCTCTCAGCTAACCTGGTGGGTTATATTGAAAGCTTCAATATAAAGCTGAAAACATGTTCAGTAACTGGTAAAGCCACTTCAGAGCTTCTATTTTCCATTGCAGCTAAAATTTTCGATGCAGTACTTAAAAATTTTCTATCCAAAACAGAAAGTTCTTAAAGGCTTCAAACTATTTGCAGAAAGTAATTTAATAAAAACGTTAATTGAAGACTGACACTAAATAAATCTGGTGTCACAGATATGTAGCAATATTGGCTGTTGGATATTTAATATATTTTCTTCCAAAATATTTACTTTCTGAGTATTGTGCTTGAAAAATTGGGTGACTTCTTTTACAATACCAAGACGATTATTATGAGTGGAACATGAAGAGAGTGACTGAGATCGAGATTCAGACAATGACTTGAACAATTAACGTACATCGGTTTTCGGTGATGCTCTGTTAGCTTAGTTTGTATACCTATATTACACCCACTCATTGTTGAAGCTCCATCACATTCCTGACCTATCTGTTTCTCTGAATCAATACCTAGACAATTGCATGTATTAAAAAACCTTTGCAGAAACATTCTCTGCACACACATCTGTTAGTGCAAAAAAGTAACATCATCTTCCTTTAGTACAAGAAGGTTCTTTTGCATATCGAATACACAATGAAAGAGCTCCTTCCGAGACACATCAAATCTTCCATCTCCAATAATGGAAATACTCTTGAATCAACTTGCCATGTATATTCATAATATCCTTTTGGATTTCTGAACTTATGTAAGTGGCTTTTCTTGAGCTGTTTAACAGGTGTTTTTTTTTTAATGCTTCATCATGTGTAGCGTGATATTTTAGTTAGCACTCGAAGTTTTCCATCTTCCATGTTGGGAATTCCTGGGGTAGTGGGGCCATTATCGTTATTTCCTTGCAGGGGTAGTTCATTGTCTCCAAAAATAGCTGATTCTGTGACAGGCAGTAAAGCAGCCCGGATTTTGTTCTTTTTCCTTCCTCCTTTTGTTATTCAAAAAGTACCGATATCCTATATTTTACCCGAAATAATATTCAGAAAATATCAGCAAAAACTACACTAGAAATATGGTAGCAGTCGAACATTTTCTGTACCCAGAAAGGCCCGTACAGGACCTGCAACATGCGGTCGTGCATTATCCTGCTGAAGTGTAGGGTTTTGCAGGGATCGAATAAAGGGTAGAGCCATGGATCGTAACACATCTGAAACGTAACGTCCACTGTTCAAAGTGCCGTCAATGCGAATAAGAGGTGACCGAGACGTGTAACCCATGGCACCCCATACCATCACGCCGGGTAATACGCCAATATGCACCCAGGTTCGTCGTTGAGTACACCATTGCAGGCGCTCCTGTCTGTGATACAGCGTCAAGGGTAACCGCAGCCATGGTCTCCGAGCTGATAGTCCATGCTGCTGCAAACGTCGTCGAACTGTTCGTGCAGATGGTTGTTGTCTTGCAAACGTCCCCATGTGTTCACTCAGGGATCGAGACGTGGCTGCACGATCCGTTACAGCCATGCGGAAAAGATGCCTGTCATCTCGACTGCTAGTGATACGAGGCCATTGGGATCCAGCACGGCGTTCCGTATTACCCTCCTGTACCCACCGATTCCATATTCTGCTAACAGTTATTGGATCTCGAGTAACGCGAGCAGCAATGTCGCGATACGATAAACCGCAATCGCGATAGGCTACAATCCGACCTTTATCAAAGTCGGAAACGTGATGGTAAGCGTTTCTCCTCCTTACACGAGGCATCACAACAACGTTTCACCAGGCAACGCCGGTCAACTGCTTTTTGTGTATGAGAAATCAGTTGGAAACTTTCCTCATGTCAGCACGTTGTAGGTGTCGGCACCTGCGCCAATCTTGTGTGAATGCTCTGAAAAGCTAATCATTTGCATATCACAACATCTTCTTCCTGTCGGTTAAATTCCGTGTCGGTAGCACGTCACCTTCGTGGTGTAGCATTTTTAATGGCCAGTAGTGTATTTTTCTTTCAGTTTTAACTGAGTGTCATCTGGGACTGTACGGTACATGTACAACATATTTGATGGATGAACACGACTGGTCAGGGGATACAGCAGGAAAGAAATAAATGAACTGTTACTTTACCGACTTCGACTTCTTGAAAAAATATTAAGTACAACATCTACCCCTCTTGCTTGGTGTTTGTTCATTGATTACCAACAACACATCGTGTTTAAGGCCTCAAAGTGTAAAACGAAGTACGTGCATTGTGCTAAGGTGAAAATTGAGACTTCAGGTAGTTTCCAAATACACCACTGGAAAAAAGATTTATCGTACATTACGTCTGACAGACGAATAATCTACTGTCACGAGTTAACAATTAGATCAGAAATTGAATATTAACATAATAGTGTCCAAGAGTGTCCCTAGTATCTACCTGTTACCATGACAACTTAATGTTTGAATGTACTTGGCCAGATGTTTTTGATATGTTTAGTTTGTTCCTGTTCAAACGACACGGCACAACTGCATTGACTAGTGTTGACAACTGGAAATGTTAGTGGCAAGGCGGGAAGTTAGATGTTCTTTCGTTTCCATATTGGTGAAATTATTTTTCTTCCCGTTTTTTCGTCATGGAGTCAACTGTTGATTTTTCTGTTTACGTATTTGAATTGCAGAAACAGTGCTTAAAATTTATGATTGATACACCATTCCAAATAAATCTAACAATTTTACGTATTTATAGTGTAATCTGGGATCTCTTCACCTATAGTTATAAATAAAGTTAGGATTTTAATGCAAATGCATGTTTTTCTATATGGTGGTTACATTTCTCAAACTCTGGTATTGTTCATTTCATGGCTTAATAATATCAAACAACCTTAGTTTTCCATGCATGTTTTCACATTTTGGCTGTATAGGGAAAAAATTAATGTTTTCTGCATATTTTGATTTTTTTGCACTTAATATAACGTTTTTTTTTCATTTTAATCCTGCATATTAATCACCTTTTTCTGGCTTTAGTGCTTAATATTACTCTACTGTGTATAGTAGAGCAAATTCTGCATTTTGCTCCCTTAAATATTGAATTTTTGGAAAGAACGATAATCTGTTTTTTTCGACAATGAGCTCGCTGTTTCCACCAGGCACAGATAAAATCTCGTTACTTAGGAGTGGTGTATTTTGGCAACCCAGTAAGAAGCAGTCGTGCTCCAATCTCCCTCCACCTTCCAGGGTCCTTCTTACACTCTGCTTTCAACCTGCATTTGAACTAAGGAAGTGTTCAGGAATGTACAAGTGCGAATTTTTTTGGACACTGTGATTATTATCGACAACGCTGTTGGAATGAACATATCTGATATCGGTTTTTTTTGTTTTTTTTTTTTTTTTTTGCAATGTAGAAAAATAATTTTCTGAATTAAAGAATGTCCCAGCAGATAAACACATGTTCCCAAATGAGGATAGTTTGGGTTATTATTTATTTATCATATGGCTTTTATTTGTAATTCTGTTCACCACCTTCTCCAATGTGAAGTACATCAATATTGCTACCTCGAAGTTCTACCAGTCTCCAAATAACATTAAACTGCTATAGATAGGTAATTAGGCTATTATAGTAGTGCATACATATTTTAACTTGAAAAGGTTGAAAAATCAGCCAACCAGTTGCAAGTAAAGGTTTATTAGTACTTGACCATGGTTTTGATATTTGTAAAAATATGTTCTTCAGAAGTAGTGGCCTTGTTATGTCGCATGATTGCACAATAGATTAGACGAAGCCGAGTGACTCTTGTCATAAACAAAATTGATAAAATAAGAATTATTGCAAGCCATGGCTTTGGATAGCGCCAGATTATATATATCGTGCTTCAGAATGAAGTAGTGGTCAGAAATAAATCTGTGCCAGCTAGTAACATCGATCAGTGGACATAGAAGGCAGTGATACGTTTCAGTGTATTTTATCTTTATGTATGTACTTCTTCGCGCTATTGCTCCAGTGCTTGCTCTCGATATGTTTTGGAGCTAACTCACCGTGTCTGTAACTTATGCTTTGGTGTAAAAATATTAAGTTATCTTTCAAATGTGGAGCTTATTGTTTCTCGCCATCAGTTCCTTTCATTTAAGGTAGATAGTGGTGACCCCGCCGAAGAACTAGAATCATGATTAACAATTTCGACTGCACTACAATCAAGTCGGAGTTACAGCAGCAACCTCAAAATGCAGCAATGCAGGGCACCACAGCAGAGGTAAGCTCTTCAAATGGACCTTCATTCTCTACAGTTCAAGGCAGGAACTTCAGAAATGTTAAACTTTCCACCTTCTGGACGAAACAACTGTATCTATGGTTCAGGCAGCTATACAACATTTTTGCAACATGGCGCCCTGACTTCACTAGACAGCTTTTATTGTGGGATGACACATTTGGATGAGGCACAGATCATACAAGCAGAGGACTTGTTAAGCTGACAGAGTTATGAGATTTTAAAAGTGGGTTTTATTAAAGAGTATCCTTTAAGCCCAGAGAGCAGACTGAAACTGTTACAGGAGACACCTACTGGTGACATGGGGGTAACTGAAACAAATGTTGGCACGACTAGGATCACTACCTGTCAATGATTTGTTGCCTGAGGATTTCTTTCGTTTATTAAGCCTTAGGCAGCTACCACCAACAACCAGGAAAGCTTTAGCTGCACACACCGAATTGCCACTGGCAATCTTGGACTAAATAGCCGAGACGATGGCTAAATATGCAGAGTGTTAAGGTTGTTATACTGTCAAACAGACCCACATAGCTGAAGTTCCTGGACCAAGCATTACCAGTAAAGCTGGGAAAGGCGGCCTCAACTCAGGTTTAGTGCCAGCCATGCCACTAAGAAAAGTAGAACAGCTGCCAGTTCAATGGTGGCGGCTCTTAAACACTAGTAAATAGCCACTATGGAAACAAAAGTAAGCACAGATAAACGAAAACCATCAGTTCAAACTTCGTGGTGTTGGTTCCATTGACAGACTTTACAGCACAATACTCCACAGACCTTAGACACATATGGAGCACGAATAACATTATGGCTGATTATTTATCACTTAGCTGCACCAGTAACAAGGCAGTCTGCTGGTAGAAAATATCGTTGATCAAAACGGAGACTCTGAGTTGGCTCAGTTGTTGGCTAATCAGTCTCATGGTTTGGAGCCTGATAAAGTAGAGGTAAAAGAGCTGGTGCTTACAGTGATACATCACAGGGTAGATTACATCCTCACATTCCACTGAGACACAGGAAAGAGGTTTTCTGCGCCTTCCAGGGCTTGAATTAAAATGATGGCAAAATACGTCATACAGCCCGGAATAAGGTAGGATTCCCGCCTCTGGGCTCAGTGTTGTTTACAGTGCAGAACAGTAGGATTGGCAGCCACGTGCACGCACCTATGGGAACGTATGCTGAACCTACAGCTCATTTTATGCACCTACATATTGACTTGGTGGGACTTCTTCCATATACAGAAAATAGCTACATGTTGATGGTGGTGGATCAGTTTACACTTGACCAGAAGCATTCCCTATTTCAAATATTTTGGCAAACACTGTTGCCACAACATTACTGGCAGGTTGGTTTTCTCGCTATGACGTACAGAAAGTGATCACGACTGAGTGCAGAACAAATTTGAGGCTTGTCTATTTCAAGAGCTACTACAGATACGCGACTGCAGTCACATTCAAGAAACTAGGTACCATCCAGCAAGCAATGGGTTAATTGAAAGATTTCGCGAATCTCTGAAGGCTGTGTTACTGGTGCACAACTCTAAGTGGATAGAAACTTTGCCTCTGGTGTTACTAGCGGTGAAGGAAGATCTGAGTTGTTCACCAACAGCGTTGGCGTTTGGCGAGCAAGTACGCCTACTTGCTGATCTACTGACCAACAAACCTACAATCCTACCATCTGAGAAGCTCAGTCCGATTTTGGTTGACGATTAAAAGAATATCACGAATCAACATGCATCCCCCGCAACATCGTGACAACAAAGCACTTTTCGTACACAAGGATCTGGCCACATCAATGCACATCTGGCTATGGGATGACATTGTATGGCCCCCTGTCCACCTGTCGTGATAGAATGGAATAAAAAAGTATGAAACAGTCTCCATAGAGAGGCTGAAACCCAATCACCTGTAGGCATAGGATAACGGAACTTCAAGGGCGGCTGCTACAAACCATGACATTTGGGGGCAACACAGACTTCAGGCTATGGACCACACCGTACCGCCTACAGACCCTCCACCCATTGCTCCAAAGATCACATGGGCCGGAAGAATTGTTCGCCAACGGTATACTGAAATATCTGGGGCACCAAACTTCAAAAAGGTGGGCAGGTGTAGCGGCAAGTGATGTCGATCGGTGGACATAGATGACAGTGATATGTTTCAGTGTGTTTTATCTTTCTGTATGTACGTTTTATCTTACTGTATGTACGTCTGTCTGCTATTATTCTGGTGCTCGCTCTCGATATGTTTTGGTGCCAACTCGTTGTGTTTGTAGTTTGTGCTTTAGCGTAAATGTATTAAGTTATCTTGCAAGTGTGGAACTTATTCTTTCTCACCATCAGTTCTATTCACTTAAGGTAGACAGCTAAAGATCTTAGTCTGTAGGTGACATTTAGCAACAGCAGTTGTGACTGATGATTAGTGGTTTTGTCGTTTCTGTTGCTGTCTGTTTGTTGTTCTTTCGTTGTTATTCTCGTAGTAATCACAGTGGAAGCTATGTAACAAATTGTCTCAATGCCAAACACAGAATCGCAATTTGGGCAGGGAGGTCTTCGTGCAAGGTCTTACTGTAGCTATATTACAGCATGTTAAGCAATATTTCAACGACGAATTGGAGCTGATACCCAGGCAGATTATGCAAATCAATTGATTGCTTTTGCAAAAGATTTTAAATGGGTTGAAATTAATGCTCAGCTAATGGTACCATCTGTTTGTGCACCATTCGGATTTTCCATGCAAAACATTGAAAAAACACGTTTTTCTGGGAGGTTTCAGAAATGCGTCGATTTTATGTTTTAAACTTGTAGGAATTAGTTCAAAATTTGCTCAAGGTAGATAAATGGATGAAGTGAAAACAACTTTTTTTTTGCCCCGTAATCCTTATCTGTTGCCGACCTATGATGGTTTTAAAGTCGAGCTACATGTAACACATCAAATTCGTTCCTACGTGAACTGAATGCATGAAAACGTTTTAAAGTGAATCAAATAAATAAAAAATGCATTCTTACAGTAAAATTGAAAACTCGCTTTCAAAAGCCTAGTTTCAATCGGATTTTACGTACAAAAAACACATTTTTGTGAGTTTTTTGCGTGTGCCACTTCTATGTTTCAAACTTGTGCGAATCGGTTACAATTTTGTAAGAAAGTGGACAAATACATGTAATTAATAGTCATTCTGTTGTTATGTTAAAGCTTCATTCGTTGCTATGATATAAACGATGTTCTTCGAAAGGCAATAAAAAAATTCTGTACAAGTTCAATCGCCACCCAAGTCAATACAAATCTACATCGGTCGCCAAGCTATGGCGGTCTAATGTCAAAATTATGATGGAGTATAACTTGGGAACCAGAATGAAAAAAAAGGAACTGGCTTTTCGACTTATCTGGCAGCTTCAAAGACATTTAAATCAAAACATCTTGACATATTTGCGCTTTTTTACGAGATAACCTGACTTTCCCAGACTAATAAACTCTTTTAGTTACAAGGTGTTGGCACACCAGCACCTTGCAGTTTATAGGCTAATGTCACTGATCCTACACCCAAAATCCGTAAGATTTGCCAGCCATAGTGAAAAATATATATCATCATATGGCTGAAGAGCATACATTTAATAGATAAAAAAGTTTTTCTGCGGGGGGGGGGGGGGGGTCCTGGGAATGCATTTACTGCTGGGGTGATGCTAAAAAAATTTTCTGATTCCTGGTTGGAGGAACTGATTTTTTTTCCCGAAAGGACCATAGTTCCTCCTCCAGCCCCACGCCCTGGTACATGTATGATGAATGATGTTTGAACAAATACACATATATCTATATGCTTCGAGAGAGTGGGATACATCTAGAATAGGAATAGGAAGTATCCAAGAGTGGGGATGCATCTACAATAGGAAGTAAGGCAGAGTGGAGATTCATTGATCCAAAATCTTAATGACACATTGTGTCATACTGACGCCATGACAGATGTCATATTGGATGACATGATGGCATGTGTCATGTTATACAATATCATGTCATGCATCATGTTACTTTACTTAAGATAATGCATTATACTACATGACAATGTTTTCTAACACTAAGAAGTAAAAAGGCGCGAATATGCCAAGACATTCAGATTTAAATATCTATGAAGCTGCCAGATAAGTCGAAAATCTAGTTCCCTTCTTTTACGTCGCAATCTCTGCCTAGGACATTAGTATTTTTTGGTGGTTGGTTTGGGGTACAAAGGGACCGAACTTCAGGGTCATCAGCCCTATAATCTTTTTTGTGCTGTGATTGGAGCATTTTCATTCTGGTAGCTACGTGCACAGTTTTAAAAGCGACATTTCATAAATGTTTTGCAATATTAAATCTAGTAGCATCACTTACATCTGTTGATAAAATTTGAGGGCTATAATTACGAATTTAACTACAGGGATTATTGTGAATGTTTTATAAGGTAACCAGCATTGTCTGCCATGACAACAGAATCCTCTCACGTTATTTATCTCCCTTCGAAACTCTTCCGAAATTTCGCCTCAAGAGCTATGTAAAATTCCATCATCCATTATGTAGGAACCGCATTTATAGATTAATAACCGAATACAGCCCGTTTCACTGTCAGCGATGGTTCTGCACCATAAGTTGTTACAGACGTCTAGTTACTACTTTTCAGACTGCTTTGCGAGTAGATTGATGTACAGTGCGTCATGATGAAAAGTTGTGTGCGTTTGTTCCAGATGAGGCCAGGGAGACCAAGATATTCTTCAGCGCCGCCACCAACCAAGCGACTGTTGTCGGCAGGCAAAGTGTTTTACACCGCGTGCAGACTGTTCGGAGTCGCGCCTTTCACAATCGACTTCAGGACTGCCTCACTGAGAAGGAAAGCAGCCGACTGCATCATCACTGCTTGCGCTTGCACGCTGCAGCTGGCTTGTGCCTCTTTCGATACCTATTTGAGTTTGCAAATTATGACAGAATATAACATAGCTAACATACTGTCATATGCAAATGTTGTACAGTGTCACATTTTATGTTTACTTTCCATGTGTTCTGTGGTCTCTAGCGTAAGAGGATTCAACAAAATACTACAGATCATATCTTGGTTTGACGGTACACTAATCGCCTGTTCTGGTTCAACCATAAAGGCAGCGAGTAAGGTTATCAAGGTACAGTTATTTTCAGTTTTTCTCTGGAACATTGGAATGATTATAAACAGTCTTGCAGAAGATATTTCATCAAGTCTCAAGCTACAAACGTATTTATTCATGAACAGTATCACAGTCAACCTGCTGATGCTTTACAGGTTTGTAAACCTGCAGCTAGTTCTAAGAAACAAGCTTTTTTTATTTAACAGCTGTCTGTTGAAAATACACATCAACATGGTGCACAACAGAAAACGAACTGTGTGTTCAGGATTACCTAATGGACTCTCCCTTTGCACTAAGTCGTCCATAAGGTCCTTAAGGCGTCTGTATGAAGCACTCTGCACGTTATCGACTCTGATTACCTCAGTTCACAGTACATTTATCCTGCTGCTGCTGACCGCTAACTCCGTAATAGTAACACAGCACTTCTACATACTAATCACAAGGGATAATTTTTTCGGTCTTAAAGATGACATTGTAGAAAGACAGATGTTCATGAGTCTGATGCTGCCAGTCATCTTACTGTTGCTCACCGTGCTGCCGCCACACTGGGTGGCTGCCGAGGCGACGCGCACGCCACGGCTGGTGCAGCGGCTGCTGCTGGAAACACGCAGTGCGGGCGCCGCCGACCAGAGGGAGCTGCGCCTGCTGGCGCTGCAGGCTGCGTCCGCACGGCCCGCAGCCACGCTGCACGGCGTCATCACGCTGCGCCTGCCCCTGCTCGCCGCCTGCCTGTCCGTGGGCGTCACCTACACGACAGTGCTGCTCACTCTCAGGTATTCTGGTGCCGCCACCCTGCGCAAACGTTGCACTGAATAACTGGTATGACTTTATTGAAATCAAAGATCGATTGCGAGCACTCGAACTACTGTATACTTAATCGGCTGCTTCATATGGCATGTTCTGATGGTTCCATATCAATCTTTTCCCTTGCATTTACATCAGCAGCTTTGTTTTTGTGATTCACTTTTAGTATTTGGAACGCCTTTCAGCAGTACCACCATTTACTGTAATACGAGGTGTGGCTAGAAAAAAACTGGACTAGTACTGGTAAAACGATAAAACGAATGCAATAAGGCTGAAAGTCGCGTGGCCTGTCACGTGACTCTCGCTCCGCCTACTGCTCGAGTTTCATCTGCCTCCTGCACTCAGTCTGCCCGTGGCGTCTGTTTTAAGTAGTTGACGTTTTGTCTGTGCGTCGGAAAATGTTGAGTGTACAGAAAGAACAGCGTGTTAACATCAAATTTTGTTTAAAACTAGGAAAATCTGCAAGTGAAACGTTGGTAATGTTACAACAAGTGTACGGCGATGATTGTTTATCGCGAACACAAGTGTTTGAGTGGTTTAAACGATTTAAAGATGGCCGCGAAGACACCAGTGATGACACTCGCACTGGCAGACCATTGTCAGCAAAAACTGATGCAAACATTGAAAAAATCGGTAAACTTGTTCGACAAGATCGCCGTTTAACAATCAGAGCAGTGTCTGAGTTAACAGGAGTTGACAAGGAAAGTGTTAGGCAGATTCTTCATGAAAGTTTCAACATGAACAAAGTGTGTTCAAAAATGGTTCCAAAGTGTCTCACAATTGAACAGAAGGAACGCCGAAGAATGATTTGTTCTGACATCCTGGAAAACATTGAAAGTGATCCCACCTTCTTACAAAATGTTATTACTTGCGATGAATCGGTTTTTTTACTTACGATCCCGAAACTAAACGCCAATCGATGCATTGGAAAACTCCTGGTTCTCCACGACAAAAAAAAGCACGAATGTCAAAATCGAAATTCAAGGCAATGATGAATGTTTTTTTTTTTGACATCAAAGGGATTGTGCACATTGATTCGGTACCAGAGGGACAAACAGTGAATCAGCATTACTACATTAGCGTCCTGGCTACCCTACGTGAGCGAGTACGGAGAAAACGGAACGATTTGTGGAGAAAAAAGTCATGGATCCTTCACCAAGACAATGCCCCAGCTCACAGTGCGTTGTCAGTGAAGACGTTTTTGGCAAAACACAACATTCCCATCTTAGATCATCCACCCTACTCACCTGATTTGGCCCCCTGTGACTTTTTTCTTTTCCCTAAAGTCAAGTCAGCTTTGAAAGGAACTAGATTTGAGACTGTTGAAGCAGTAAAAGAAAAAGCGACGGAAGTAATGTATGGACTTACCGAAAATGATCTGCAGCATTGCTATGAACAGTGGAAAATTCGTATGGAGCGGTGTAGAGACCGAGGAGGAGAGTACATTGAAGGAGATAACATGAAATTGTAAATAATTGTAAATAAATGTTTTTTCCAGCATCAGTCCAGTTTTTTTCTAGCCGCTCCTCGTATGTATTTTCCTTGAAGAATGAGATTTACCAAGAATGCTAGTAATTCTTTTTATTACTATTACCGGTTTCAGCACATCTAGGCTATTATCATCACATGATAAATCAAAAGTAGTAATAGTAATAAAAAGAATCGCTAGCGATCTTGGCAAACTCGATTCTTCAAAAATAATGTAACCTTCAGATCGGCCCAGCAGCTGACGCAGTGCCAAACATACATCTATTGTAAGTTAGAACTACCTCTTATTCACAGAGGCGTAACAGATTTTGCGGGGGACAGATTCAGTAAATTAATCTACTTTTCGAGTTGTTCTCTGAAACGCATTCTGGATCAATTGACGTATCACAGTGGATATACAACGTCGAAATGCATCGAAACAGGTAATTCGTAGTATCCAAAAACAAAGATTAAAACATCGATACAAATGCGTCAATGACTTACAAAACACTGTCCCCTGGAAACTCGAAGTCCAGATATACAATCTATAATCAAAAATCAGAATGAGATTTTTACTCTGCAGTGGAGTGTGTGCTGATATGAAACTTCCTGGCAGATTAAAACTGTGTGCTGGACCGAAACTCGAACTCTGGACCTTTGACTTTCGAGGGCAACTGCTTTACCAACTTTCTTTTTTGTTTCATTTTGTTCGATATTGTTCATTGCGATTGGTCTGGGTGGACGCCACATGACCTATTCGATTTGATGGTTGATTCCTTCACTCAGTTTTTTTTTATTACAGAGGACTACCGGCTCTCTGGACGAACACGCTGAGCTACCGGGCTGGCGACAACTAAGCTACCCAAGCACGAGTCACGACCCGTCCTCACACCTCTACTTTCAACAGTACCCTATCTCGTACCTTCCAAACTCCTTTCTTCCAGGAGAGTTAGTTCTGAAAGTTTTGCAGGAGAGCTTCTGTGAAGTTTGGAAGATAGGAGACGAGGTACTGCTGGAAGTAGAGCTGTGAGGACGGATCGTGTCTCGTGCTTGCGTAGCTAAGTTGGTAGAGCACTTGCCCACGAAAGGCAAAGGTCCCGAGTTCGAGTCTCAGCCTGGCACACAGTTTTAATCTCCAAGGAAGTTTTGTAATTAAAAAGCAATATATAGATTGTTAGATAAACAGATAGATATTCCTGATAACAACAACCTCCTATGTAGTCCCCACCCACAGATCCAAATCGTGGGACTATCTTACCTGTCGAATACTCTGCCTGACAGAAAAAGTGAGGCATCCAGAAGATACAGTCAGATGTCAATCCAACTTCATAAATGTACAGATCACTGAGAGATATGTAAATGATTAGAGTTACAGTTCTCTATGAGAGATAAACAGTCACCAGAGTGCATTAGGTTGTCACCAGGCTTTGTAGGTTATGTAAGCACATTAGCAGCTTCAGATGTTCAGCGTTCACTGAGGATGATGCGTAGATGCCATGTACTTGCATGAAACACCATTACCATCATCTGACAGACTGTGTGTCTCCATTTGGCTGGCTAATCTAACAGCACAGTATCTCAGTTCGTGTAGGACCTAGATGTGTCAGTGGCCCAATGTTGAACTGCACGAAAACGTGAGGGCAGGCAAAGTAGTCATCAACATTCCAGTCCACCACAACTCACTGTCACAAGGGAGGATCGCCATATTTTGCACCAAGCACATCATAACCACTTCACATTTGCGCCTCCCATACGAGAACTAGTAATGGACGCCATTGGTCAGAGTTTGCAGCAGCCATACTTCGGAACTACTATCCATGCATAGGCTGCCATTAACACCTCAACGCAAACAGCTGTGTTTGTAGTAGTGCTGTTACCAGGAAACAAGGACTGCTGATGAATGGCTTCACATTGTGTTCGTGATGAATCACAGATCTGCTGTACCCTGGATGATCGTTGCCAGCGAGTATTGTGGCGACCTTGGGAGAGGTCTCATTCTTACAATGTTTTGGAGAGGTACAGCAGTGTTGCTCTAGGCATTATCGTATGAGCAGCCATCAATTACGGCTTCCGGTCACGAATGGTAATAACTGAGGGAGCTCTAATGGCACAGAGATACTTTACAGATTTCATGTGTCCCCATGGGTTACCTATCATGGGACTGGACTCGCATTCGGGAGGACGACGGTTCAATCCCGTCTCCGGCCATCCTGATTTAGGTTTTCCGTGATTTCCCTAAATCGTTTCAGGCAAATGCCGGGATGGTTCCTTTGAAAGGGCACGGCCGATTTCCTTCCCAATCCTTCCCTAACCCGAGCTTGCGCTCCGTCTCTAATGACCTCGTTGTCGACGGGACGTTAAACACTAACCACCACCACCACCTATCATGGGAGAGTATAGTTTGGCCATTTTTCATCAGGTCATGCTTGTCCACACATGTCACGTATCTCTGTGATGTTGCGGTACTTCCATGGTCAGCAAGATCCCCAGATATGTCCCCGATAGAATAAGTGAGGGACCATCTCAGACATCACCTTCAAACCAGTACTGCTATCTAGATTATGAAGGAACAGCTACAATAGTTGTGGGCTTAGTTGCCTCAGTATTCGATACAACAAATTCATGACATCCCTCTCAACTATAATAATAATAATAATGTCGTGGGACAAGGGCCTCCCATCGGGTAGACCACTCGCCTGGTGCAAGTCTTTCGATTTGACGCTACGTCGGCGACTTGCGCGTCGATGGGTATGAAATGATGATGATGAGGACAACAAAACACCCAGTCCCTGAGCGGTGAAAATCTCCGACCGAGCCGGGAATCGAACCTGGGCCCTTAGGATTGACAGTCTGTCGCCCTGACCACTCAGCTACCAGGGGCGGACATCCATCTCACCTGAATCACTGCTTGGATACAGGTCAGGCTACAATGTCATACTGATAAGTCACTCAAACAGACAAGTTCTTTGTAAATTTTACTTGGTATTGTTACCACTCAAATAACATCACTTACCCCTGATCCAATGAAGGTTCATTTCGTTTTCCCTTCCACTTTTGCGTGCTTCTTTTTTTAAGGCCATATACAACACTCAGAATTTGATTGTGACATTTTGGTCGAGAGTTTTTTTCTAGTGTGGTTTTAGCTCTTCTGTCTCCACATCAGCCCGCTGAAATCAGCGTAATATAAACATGATTTGTATGCAAACATTTCAGGCAATCTCTGAGGGTCCCTAAATTCTACTTTGACCCACTGATCACACTGAAGATTGGCTCTCTGTGTCACAGGAACCTGGGTGGATGATCGTTTGATTAATAAAACACTTCATAATTCTGACTTAAGAATTATGCCTGAGATGAAGGTTGGCAGTTGGGTAGTTCTGGAGAGTTCTGAGTGGAGCCAGTTATTACTAATGACATGTGCATCACTTTCAGATGGTTCCATTTGAGTATATTGTATGGTGACAAAACTGATGACAACATAATGATGTAGACCAATATTTTTTATTTTGCATTGAATGACAAAAGACAAGCATTATGCAAAGTTTTTGTTTGTTTTACAGTCAACTCAAATCACTTCAGACCTCCGCTGTTGACATGTAACTCTATAAAAGAAATCGTGAAAAGCATAACTGAAACCATGGGGATTGTGGAATTGAGAAATTTGTTGATGTGAGCTGGCTTTTTATGCCAAAACAACGAAACATGGTGTATCACTCTGTTGTTTGTGTACCCAGTTCTGTGTACACTGATGTAATCCCTGTATTCATTGTCGATCTTGACGACAATATTATACATCTCACATAGCCATTTTCACAAGATCCTAGTGGAAGTTAATTGCCATTTACCTCTGACCTACAGGTGATATGTCAATGTGCAACTATTCTGTGTTTGGCTGTGAGGAGTGCTTGTGTATCATAGTATTTTGTTTGTGTTGCTGTGCATATATGCACAAATGAAAGAAACAGACATGGTGGAATCTAGTGCCAAGTCACACTATTCATAGACTTCTCTAAAAATTTATTAAATAATTTAGTATCTCCAATGAAAAGATGGTTGGTTGTTTGGTTTGCAGATTAAAGGGACTAAACTGATTGGTTCTCAGTCACTTGAAAAGATGGAATCTCCAGAGTACTGACAACCACCCTCACTCTACAACATTCTGTACAAAGACGCTTAGAAACTATAAGGGTAGACATTAAGTTTCAAAAATGTCTTAAAAATCAAGCGGTGTCGATGAAACTAGCAAATGGCTTTCATCCTTTTGTATATATTCACATTTCAATATGACACATTTTATCCCAATGATGGAGGACTTGCTGGGGACCTCAATTGTACAAAGCTGCATCTTGACACAGTTCAGATAATGATCCACATCATAAATTGCCTTGTCGTCATTTAAACAATCGGTTCTTCTTCCAAGGAAGGAGAAAGATGTCAATAGTTGCCACGTCAGGAGGACACTGGAGGGTGGAATCGAAATTTTATAACTTTTTGAAGCAGCATTTGTGGCTGTGTTCTGTGGAGAACGATCTACAGCGTTATCATCAAGGCAAAACATCCCCTGGATAGCTTTCCACAACAGTTCGTCTTCGCACCCTCCCATAACCTCGCCAGGAGATTTTGGTAGTATGTTGCTGTGATGGTTTTCCTCATATGAGCATAATCCGTTTGCCTGACACCATGCCACTTCCGGAAACCTCTTATCGCCTTGCTCGGTGATAGTTGGGTCTTTGTAGTTTCTGGCAGTGGCAAATCTACATAAACAGTACATATATGTATAGCCTAGTTCACAGTTCAAGCGTCTGCAGTTAGTGGGCATTGCTGAAAAATCCGTCAGGAAATTTAAAAATTCGAAATGGGACTGGTAAGAAATTAAAAATGCAAGATTGCAGCGATGGGAAATTGAAAAATAATACAAGGTAGCCACAGTAGGAAATTCGAAGATATTGAAATGGGAAATTTAAATAAAATCTAAGACACCGAAACCAGTCCTTTTGTATTTTATAGTCCCCTCTATCTTATGTTACAATCTAAGATGTTGCCAAGTTCAAAATGTTTCTGTCAAATATTGCACCTATCTCCTCACATGGGTGCACATAATGCCATAATATCTAACCTTCACCTGCATTGCATCAAATGGTGCTATGTTCAAAGATAATCGCCTATACTTTAATTCTTAGTGGTAGTCATAAGTTCCTATGTTATGCTACAAAATTATCTTTTTGACTTGTGTCATCTATGAACAGAGGCGAGGTTCATATAAAGTGTGCAAATTAGCGTCATGTTCAAAAGCAAAAACTAAGTATTTCCCCATTTAAAATGTTCTATGAAAAACATGATGCTTGTTAAGTGTCACAATGTTACTTCAAAATTAGCTGTCTGCAAAAATAGAACAACACAAAAATGTAATGTTTATGTCAAGTGTCACAATGTCAAGGCCTAAATGAGGCAATGTATAAAAATTAACCTGACCAAGCTTATAACTACATGGACATGTGTTGGCTACAACAATATGTTAAGCAGACAAGCACACACACAAATAGATATTCTGAATTACTGCCAGTTACTAGAAGAATGCTACTAATGTCTGATGTTTAAAGCATGACTGTGGACTCTAACTTAATTGTTACAACGTAAATCCCACATTTGAATTGTGCTGTATCTGTACGCAACACATGTAACATGCTAAGCAGTAAGTTGTCATTTCATCCTTGATGACCAAAATGAAAGTACACACAAAGACAAACCTGAACATACAGCGTTTTGTGGGGAAGAATATAACAATATATACAGTCAATGTTCATGTCAAGTGTCACAGAGTTCTATTCACATTTAAAATACTCATCACAATATGTAAAGATTGCAACTTACAGCATTTCCTCATCTCAAATGCATGTCAGTTGTAGAAGATTTTCATTAATTCTTCACCTCACCAAGCACTAGTGCAAGGGGAAAGAAGACAATGCTTCATGTTCAACACTATAAAATTATAATAAATGGTACTGAATATTGCTTTTAATGTCATTTTGTTCTACTCGAGATTACATACAAAACAAATTATCAATCAAAGGTGCAACATTTACCAGTCGGAACTATGGTGGCAAGGCTGCCTAAAACGTCTCCAGACTGTATTTCCATAATCATCTAATAAATAAAACCAAAATCTAATCTTAATGCTCCAGAATACGAGATGTAAAAACACACAATATAGCCAAAGACAAAATAACTGCCGAACCATCAATTTAGGAGGAAAGGAAGGATTTCGACTTGATCTTTATTGCATTGTAACACGTAAACTGCATATTTTCGTAATATGCGAGGAGATTTGCATGATGCTTGTAATAAAATGTAATCTTGGTCTAAGACAATAACGAAACAAGGTTCTGCATACAGGGATAAAACATTAATACCTCTTTGCACCACCGATTTCTGCGCAAGAACAAAATTCGATCTTTCCATCAAATATAATTATTTCTCAAAATACATAAAATTTCAAGCATAAAACTCACATGGCACCACCATCGTAAATTAACTCTTCTGTAACGTTAAACAAAATTAATGTGCCTCATTTGTTGGCACTTCCAATAAAACTTACTGTTTAGGGTAAACTCACGATGACTGTAATTCGGTTATTGTAACACACTTTGTGAGGCACTTTGGACCCCCAAATTAAACATTTCCACATCTAAATCGTCAGTATTATTTATGAAACTACACACAGCTCATTTATTGACACTACTGGAATTAACTGCAGATTATTCGATGAGTGTAGTGCAAACTTCGTACCACATATTAAATGTATCAAATTATATAACACTTGGTTCTATAACATAACAAAACACACCGATCTGACTATAATTTGTACTGTAGTTCTTATAAGTAAAGATATCAGGATTAATTGTTAGCTTGTCCACTTGTGGGGCATATTATGAGAGCTGTATCAGGAGGGAAAATAGTTGATAAAAGATTTTTTTTTTAAAATTGAGATATTTGGTTGTACGGAACTCCTTCCACAGCTGGTTTTGAGCTTATTATTCTTACCTGCTGTGTTTGCAAGTTATATATAGCCGCAGAGTCCGCTGTTGGACAGCGATAAATTAGGTGATGTGTGACTGTGTAAAATCGCAGAATAATGCCATGAAATATATCGCAAAAGTACAGCAATAAATCTTTGTTTATTGTAAAAGTAAGTAAGACTCCATATACTAAAATGAGCAAAATGAAATGAAATAAATGTTGTGTGGCGAGGGCCTCCCAGCAGGTAGACCTGATCGCCTGGTGCAAGTCTTTTGAGGTGACGCCACTTCGTCGACTTGCTCGTCGAAGAGGATGAAATGATGACGATGGAGACGACACAGACTCCCAGTCCCTGAGCGGAGAAAATCTCCAACCCAGCTGGAAATAAAACCTGGGCCCCCTGGCATGACAAGCTGGCGTGCCGTACACTCAGCTATGGTGGCAGACATGAGCCAAATAATGATTCATTAATAGTATGTGGTTGGCATGTAGTCACCACATTACTGAACTTATGCTTCACAGGAGAAAGAAAGTCTGAAATAGAAATTACTGGCACAGAAACAATCATGATTATTGGATAGGTAAATAGGATAACAATAAACTCAATATCTATCAAAATAATGACAATTATTAGCACTTAGCTTCAAAACAATAAGAACTATGTCTTACATTGATGGATGCCAAGTTACAGAAAAAAAAATGATGAATGTAATGCGCCAAGATCACATATATCACTCTAACAAGAAACATGTAGAAGGTGTTCCATAACCCCCCACCCCACCCCAAGAAACATCTAAAAGGTGTTCTACAAACACCCCCACTTAAATAGCTAGGACAAAGACTACATCATCTGGAAGGGGATCATTCACATGACACAGAAAAATATGACAGTATTTACATTATGATAAATACAATGGAGTATACATTATGTTGGTCAGGAAATAATTAATAATCATTTGTAATTAAGAATTCAATCCTTTGTGTAAGTACACATGGAATGTGTTTCTATCAGTCACTTAGTTAAACAAGGTGGTCACTTTGTGTCCATTTAATGGCCTATAAATAAAGTTTCTTTTTATCACCAGACATAAAAGAGTAGGCGAATTTGGATCTATGGTTGACTTTCAAGAATATTTTACAATTATGTAATGTTGATAGCACTCGTCAGTCTAGAATGGTCAACATATGTTCCCTTAACTATACACAATTTCACAGTTGGTTTGTATTGTTTATGTTTTCACCTGTTAGGATCATGGTATGTAGGGAACAAGTGGATTTCCTTCATTGGTGGTGCACTGAGTAATGTTCTATGTATTGGAGTGCAGCATGTCAGGATCAGACAGCTGTTGTGAAGAGTGATGACCACAAGAGAAGGAATGGCACAGGCGACATCATTTGGCTGTGTTAAGATCCGTCTTGGTAGCCAGTCTTTGAACTGAAGGTCATCGGCCGGCTCAGTAGATAGGAACCATCAGTTTGGCTTGTCTGACACCTCATGGTCACCCTCGTTGACTCAGCTGTTTGGCGTGCATTAAATGGGCATATGGTACCACAGCATTACCGCAATGTAAGGCAAGACCCATACATAACACAGTAAAGGTCTGATAACATTTATGTAAACAGGAGTGATTACACATTAACATATTATTATATACATGATGAATCCGTATTTAATTGTGGGAGGTATTTAAGTGTATTATGATTGAAGAATGACTTTTTGTTTTTGTTTAACATTGTCACATAGGTTACAAAGGATCTCATCCATGTTAGATCGGAATTTTATTAACAAACTGGTATGCACAATTTAAGCGTCTTTGCTACATTTGCTTTGTTCAAAATGCAAGTCAATAACGAAAGTGTTCTGCGTAAAGGCACCCACAGCCTGAGCTGACATCACAGTTAGTGGGGCATTAAGCTCACCTCTCTCCCTCCCCCTGCCAGAACACAGATGCCTGATGTTTGATGCTTGTGCAGACTTCTGTTGTGAATGTTCGTGAGAGTGTTTGAAATGAGCTGCAGCTCTCATGCAATCTAGTACGCATCATTCCTACATCACACCAGGAGTAAATCACAACTTGCTGAGCATATTACAAGGTAAGCGCTGTGCAGACACAGTGCATACGTCAATACTACAATTCTTCAACCGTTATGGTGTGTTCCAACACTGTACTACTGCAGCCGTATCGTCAGACTTCACATAACACATGTCCATCACAATTTCTGCAGCTATCATTTTCGCTATAACATCAGCTCCTTGAAATTGCATTTTAATACAATACAGTCAATCGGTACATATTTTATTTCATGCTCTGGCAAATTCTCCCACATGGATAGCCAGATTTTCTATTCCAATATTTCTAGGCAGGCATATTCACAAATTGATTAGATACATATCTTTTAATAAGAATACTTTCTTTTGACTAATTTCTGTATTTAAAATCATTTCTGAAATCCCTCCAGTGAATCTGGCCTGCTTGTAAAATTCATCTTCAGAAAAGTGTCACATCTACTCAGGACAGAACAATAAGATCTGTCACAGGTCAAAATTCAATCTCTGCATAGAGTGTCACCTGGACACAGAATAAAATACGAAAAATGAGAGAAATGTAACAAAACAAACGATCAAAGTTGAGCAGAAGCTATACTCATATGCTCATGAGAAATCAAAGCACATTACACATGGCTTGCTGAATCTCTCATCCTAATATGCACAGAGCTTTCACATGAGTGGTGCTGATAACATTATGCACAGATACACTTCTCTCTTGGCCTTAGGTTGAAGTAGTGATCACACGTAACTATGCTACTCTTATATCTACTATACACATACATATATATAAACCAGTAAATATTTTCATAATCTATGCATCTTTGTGCCTGGTAAAGAGCTTCTCCCCTAGTTTGAATTTGGAATACTTGGTTTGGATTCAACTAAATAAAAATCTGTTGCTTTAGGCCTCCTCTTGCCTTGACTACTTAAAGATTACTTTCTTCCATGTAATAGTGTCCTTCCCTGTAGAGCAAAATTTCTGTAAATGTCATGAATTAATTGTTTACAAACTACCTTCGAAGTTATATTTAGAGATAAATCCAAATAAATAATTTAAGACTCATTAGTTATGAAACTATTTCTTTAAGACCCAGTGAGAATATAATCCCTTGAGTTTGTCACTTTAAGGTAAGCTGAAAGATAGCTCCCTGGATGTGGTATTTGTAAAATCCTTAAAAGTCTGGTATACAGAAGTTGTCACTTGCAATTCCTCTTGTGCAGAAGCGATGGTTTGAGGTACATTCTTAAAAGAATGTAATCTCCTCCTTGGTAAGTCTGCATTTGGTGTAATTTCTTGTCATAGTGTAACTTATATAAGCATGCCTGTTATGTGATGGCCGTTTACAGTTTCCTACCTTTTCTTTCCAGAAACATTCTCTCTGGATACTCGTGGTAGCGGATCCATCTATTCATTTCATTCCCTCAATTTACTAATCAGATTAGCTGGAGAAGACCATGTGTTATATAAAAGAAAAAGTTCGTCACTTGCTGCTCAAATATCTCTTTTATTTCAATATGAATTGCGCTTACTTTGACCATAGGATGGGATGGAATATGTATTGTAGCAATTAGTCTTATGTGGGCGAACATTCATATGATTTGACAAGTATTTATGATACCACATTTTTTACTAGAATCGTGTACATACTTCAACGACAAATTGTGTAATTCATCACGTTACGATCAGTCATCATTGGTAGATTCCTTTACTTTATTCATTATTTGAGTCTCTAGATCATGAAATTGAATACTTTGGGCAAACATGTCACAGGTGGGCAACGTTTTTATTTTAATTAACTTAACTTTTATCCCTTTTTGGCACTTACCATGGTACACTTTTGTCTGTGCCAGACCTATTGTAGTTCTTTGACTATCAATGCTCAAATACCATTCACCCATTGAGAAGTCCGTTGCAGAGTCCTTCTCATGTAAATTGTATAGGCCAATAACAAATTCGACAATTAGCCCACTTGTGATTAAGAACAAGCATTGTATCATTCCATTCCCTAATCTTACTTCTATTTCTCCCTGGATTCTGATGTTCCACAGTTTAATCCCTGTAGCTCCCAGAATTCGATAGTTCTGGACAGTGTACATGGTACTCTTGTTACTTCTCCTATTTTCACTGGACTCACAGTTGGGAGTACAATGGTTCAAACCATCATCCAGCCATCCTGATTTAAGTTTTCCCTGACTTCTCTGCATCACTTCAGACAAATGGGATGGTTCCTTTGAAAGGGTATAGCCGACTTCCTTCCCCATCCTTCCATCATCTGATGGGACCAATGACCTTGCTGTTTGGTCACCTCCTTCAAATCGACCAACCAGCCTATCGCGTATTTTATTATATAAACTGGTAGACATGACAGGGTAAGGTGCCCTATTTTCAAATAGCTAAGGAAGCCTAAGGATACAGGTGTTAAAAATCAGCTGAAAACTCTCCAAAAATGGCTGATATAGGTAACAGAAATGGATTTTGGTTATATGTAACCGTTTATAGCTAAAGTCAACAAAATTTATTTCATAACTTACGTCAAACAAACATGTGCATTTTGCAGTGTGTACTAGAATGGTGGTTCCTAATTTTGATTAGCGTTATTCCATAAGAAAAATTCAAGACTGGATACCTATAGATACATTGTTTTATTACAAGTAAGTAACATTGAGCTAATTCCAATTTGATTGTAATAACGATAGACTTGCAACTATGCTGAGGCTATCATTTGCAGTTTTCAGATCTGTACATCTTCTAGCTATGTATCTCTTTATTTCTAACAGCTTCCACAGCCTTCTTCATATTTTTCTCTGCCCAAAGTTTTCTTTTCTTCTGGGGCATCTAATAAAAAGTAATAATAAGTGAAATCTGTAAAGGGGTTCTATTTCCATTTGGTCAAAATAAGGTACCCTAGCACCTGTCCCGATAGGAAAGATGACTGGACTACTGAAACATCTAATGAATTATGTACTACCCACAGGTTCCATCAAATATGATACATTGCTAAGAAAAAAAGCTAAAATATCGAATATCTTACCATGCAGCTGTGATGCTTGCATTGTGCCCACAAAATATTACATTCAAACACAAGATATGGAGAAAAAATCAACTGTGAGCCCAGAATGCAACAGATGCACTCGGGAGTTATCAGGGCACTAAACTGGTGGAAGCTGCCACGTTTGGCAGCACTGTCCAGGGGCGAATATCCAGCTATCCAGTATTAGGGCACTATCTGAAAATAGGTCACTTACCCTACTTATCACTGCACACATATCAATCACAGTGTCAGTTTGTATACCTCCTACAAGAGCATGTACATTAGCATCTACAATTTACTTGTTTCATTCACGATTCATGACACTTAAATTGATTGAAAGGCAATTGTTCCCTGATATCATCTTCATTGTAATGTAGCATCTGAACTGTTTCTTTTATATTGTTCCCAGAGTAACCGTGGTTTAGTATTTGTAGTTACTCTTAATATATTATTTATGATGTCGTGTGGCACTGCTCACTGGTCATTTACATTGACAGTACAATTTAGTACAAAATTTCATGTAAGTTTGGATTGTTAACGTTTTGATTAGTGTTTGCATCATAACCAGAATAATGTCTCGGTAAAGCATATTAACTGGTCAGGTTTTGTTACTACCTCTGTTCAGTCAATTAGATTTGGTTGGCCATATCTGCATGTCTAATATGGTGTGCAGGTAGCGGCATTGGCTGTGTTGTTGAATTGACATTGTCATTACTAGCACACCATTTCTGTACTATGTTTTGCACAATGGATGGGAATGCTCCAAACCACTCTTGTTGCTGTGCATGTTAACTCTTACATTCTTCATAACCTTAACTGTTCCTTTGTCAGACATCGAGTAATACTGACTGCATAAACATGCTTTATGTACTTGGATGGTGGACATATTTGATCTGTTTCCTGTGTGAAAGTTTCAGTGAGTAATGCAGAATATACATTTTTGTTTTCTGCGTTAGTTACAGGTAGAAGCACATTAGGTTCTGTCTTTCTTACTCAGATGGCTCTTGGTGTGCACTACTGATTTGTTTTGTATCACTAACATGTGGTTCCTACAAAATTTTGCTTAACACACTTCTAGACTGATTCACTTCAGGCTTAATAATTTTATCAGAAGCGTCATATGAGCTGAAAGTCCAGCATCGCTACTTAACATTTCATATTTAGTGTAAGTTTCACTATCTGCTATGGTCTTTAACTGCTTCATGTCAGAGTTTACAAACTTCCCTAAACTACTTCCTTGTAACAATAGCTCATTTCCTGATTTCTGAACTGGGTGTGGCTGTTCAGAATCTAAATGTTCATTCACAAATGTATTCTTCCCAAAAAGCCACTCTAAATAATTTTTATCAAGATTGTGTAGGTATGCATATTTCACCTTAAGGCTTAATTTATGTACAGACTCTTCAATATTTTTATAATTTTGAGACAATCGTTTCATTTTATAAGACAAATCTGTATTCACATTCTCCAAAGTAGCTACTTCAGCACTCATTTCATTTTGTCAGAGCAACAGCTCATTTTGTTGTAGTGTCAAATTTCCTAGATAAATTGTGAGAATATTATCTGTAATGTTAATTTTGATATGTCTGTAGACAAATCAGCTATTTGTGTAGAAATTTCGTTAAAAATCTCATCATATTTTGCGGAAATTTCACCCAGTAACTTAGTGGACAGTTCATCAAATTTGGGTGACAAATCAGATGACAACTTACAAGAAATTTCTGTTCACATTTCACTACATAAGATGGACATTTCATTTCTAGTACACATTTCACTACATAAGGTAGTCATTTCAGTTTTAGTAAACATTTCACTAAGCAAGGGAGATACTTCATTATTTAAAGTGGACATATTGCTTTTAGTAGCGAATGTATCATGATTTAGTTAAGACGATAAATGTCTGAAAAATCCTCTTAAGTGGTAAATTGTGCAGTACTTTTCCCTTGTACTCGCCTATTTGTTCAAACAGCTACAGGAATTACTATACTAGTAACTGTAGGCTTAGCCATAGCTTTGTCAGCATCGTCTTAAGCTTGCGATTCTTTTTGCTCACTGAAATTTACATAAAATATCTTTCTTTTCTACCTGGTCTTGATGATGGGACCCAGTTGTATTTTATCCCATAGTCCTTATAATTTAAGATGTCAAGATTAATTGTTAGTCTGTTCACTAACAGGACACATAGAGCTACACTGCGAGTGAAAATAGTTCATAAAAGATTTTTTAAAAGAAACTGAGGTATTTGATGGTACCAGACTCCCCCCACAGCTGGTTTTTTGCTTATTATTGTTAGTATACCGTTTGTGTTTGAAGAATCATATACAAGCATAGAGTCTGCTGTTCAACAGTGATAAGTTTGGTGACAAGTGACCATATAAAATTGCTGTACAATATGGTGAAATATATATCACAATGTACAGCAAAAAATCTTTGTTCATTTTAGAAGTAAAAACGACTCCAGGTTCTAAAATGAACCAAATAATTATTCATATAATAGTGCAGGGATGGCATGCTTCACACTCAAAGATAAGTCTTAAACAGAAATCACTGCCATACAAACAATCGTGATTGTTGAATAGGTAAACAGAATAACGAAAAACTAAATATCTGCAAAAATTATGATAATTATTACCATTTAGCTTAAGTACAATAATAACTATTACTTAGACTGATGGATGACAGCGACAAAAACAGTAAAGATGAAGAAGACTTATTACACTCATTTGTTTAAGAAAATGACAAATACAGTTAATCTAAGTATCATATTTATCACTCTTACCAGAAAAATGTAGAAGGTATTCTACATAACTCACAGCATAAAATGCACTTGCTGATGAAAATATTTTGATCTAAATACTTAAGTAGTCAATGCTATTCCCACATCTATATTTGTCAAAAACTTGTCCTAGTTCACTAATATCAAAATAAGTGAAACATTGTAACGATACCCCATATTATGATGTCAACTTTATGTTGCACTGTAAAGTGTTTGTCATCTTCTGTTGCTAATGCTAAATCACACTGTCACACAACGGTAACTATGTGACTCTTTGATGTAATAGCATTCTTAACAGTATTAATAAACATTTGCACTGCTAAGAAACGCTGGTTGCTATGCTTTCAAAGTCAGACAAACATTATAGTGACACCGAGGCAGAGTATTAACTTTATCTTGCAGTACAAGCGTTTACCATCTTCTGCTGTTACAAGGTGGAGACTGCATGATAGTTCACCCCTCCATACATGAGTGTGTAAAGAAAAATTATAACCTGTCTCATACATCACCATATTACACCAAATTTTTTATCAAAAACCATGCTCCTTGTTACAGCAAAAATCGAAAAAATTTCCCCATTCATCAACATTATAATAGAATCCATAATTTAATGTCCTATAGTACAAAGAATTCTAATACCATCTCATACTTAAGACAATGTTTAAACAAGTCTGTACGAGAAGGTTCATCATTTTGCACATAAATAGTACTTATCTGGCAAAGTTGGTCACAGTGTCTGGGCTGTTTCCTTTGTTTCTGTGCAACCTAATGAAAAGGTTTTGTCCAGTGTCCATTTAAATGACAAGTCGCTGGAACGTTATGCTGCTGTTAACCATTTTCTTTTTATGTTTCATTGTTCTGGAAACAGATTTTATAATTACATAAACAGCACTTCATCAAATGTACATTATGCGACTTGTCTGCACCACACAAAGATAGCAGCCAGTTTAAGAGCAACTGTACCAAAGTCTAAATATGCTAAGCCCACTGTGACGCTATCTAATTTAATTCTAACACAAATCTGAAGCACTAGGCGCAGGTTTTTGTGTTGCCGTAATAGGAATCTTGTTTTGTGTATTTACTTCAATTCTTATAGGGAATTAGCAACTTTTTAGCTCAACAGATTAAAAAATAATAAAAAGGCTTTATTAAAGTTATTTGTTCACTGCCTTGTAACACATTGCACCAGTCAAAATGCAGCTTCACTGTGAATACTGTTCTCAAACACTGGATGAGTTGGTTGACGTTCGTAAGCAGCTGGAAATCGCCATGACTACTGTCAAACGATTGGCAGTTGCTGCGAATCAGTGTGTTGGAAGAGCTTCTGAGAGTCGTGTACCTGTGATACCTGTACCGGAAATACCTCAAGTACTACTCTCTCCTGTGGATCATGTCTCCTCCTCAGAAAGTACAGGGTCTGTCATTACCCATCTACCTGACTGCAAGTGTCGTGTCACTGGTAGACCTACACGTTCTTTACAGGATAGAAGGGGATCAGGGAGGACTCAGGGTGCAGTACCAATCTCATAGACCAACATGTTTCAGGTGCTGTCTTTCACTGAAACTGAAACTGAGCCACTGGGACTCAATTCACCTGTTTTGGGGAGACTTTTTTTGTCAGGTGTCAGGCGTAGGTAAACGCAAAAGGGCAGGTGTCTATCAATCGTCAGCAGTTCAAACATACACTGAATGAAGGGAAATGGCAGCGATGGATAGGAAAGGAAACCAGATGCACTCAGCGTGTATGCCTGGGGGCCTCATTCAATATGTTGAAGAGGCTATTCCGGCAGCCATTGAGGAAACAGGGTGCCGATTATGGTGCATGTTGAACAAACAGTGCCTGTCGTCAGGAGTCCTAGGTCAATCTTGGGTCATTCTAACTACTGGCAGAGATGGTTGAGAAGAGCACCCTTCGCATGAAGTTTCAACGAAGCTCACAATTTGCAGCATTGTCCACAGAACTAATCGTGGCCGAAATTGATTGTAGCTTGGTTTTTGGGGAAAATTTAAGTGTTTATCTACGGGATAGGCAAATGGAAAATGGAGGTGGTGTATAGTCACAGTAGAAAAGAAACTCAAATCCACTGAGATAGAAGTCGATGTTGCATGTGAGACTGTTTGGGCAAGGCTCAGTATCAGTGGTGGACATAAAATGATAATTGGGTCCTTCTATCGCCCACCAGACTCACCTCCTGGTACAACTGAAAACCTTAGAGAAAACCTCAGTTCATTTGTATCATACTGAAATCATCGGTGGAGACTTTAATCATCCAACAGTCAATTGGGAAAATTAAAGTTTCGTTAGTGGTGGCGCCATAAGACATCCTGTCAAACTTTACTAAATGCCTTCTCTGAAAACTACCTGGAACAGATAGTTAGGAACCCCACACATGATGGAAATATATTCCATCTAAAGGTAAGAAATAGGCCTGACCTCTCTGAGGACTTCCACATCAAAATTGGTACTAGTGACCATGACGTGGTTGTGGCAACAATGATTATCAAAATACATTGGACAACTAAAACCAGCAGAAAGGCATATATATTCAGTAAACTAGATAAAAAAATCAGTAGCGCCATATCTCAATGAGAAACTTATGTGAGGCAGGAGAATGTAAAACAACTCTATTTCAAGTTTAAAATAATAGTTGACCATGCACTGGATAGATATGTACGCAGTAGAACAGTTCATAATGGGAGGGAACCTCCATGGTATACAGTCACTGTAAAAAAACTTCCAAAGAAACAGAGACTACTGCATAATAGGCGCAAAACAAAATGTAGGGCGGTGGATAGATAGATACTGAATGAAACGCATTTGGCTGTCAACAGAGTACTGTGTGATGCCTTCAATGACTACCGAAGCAGAATATTGTCAAATGACAACGCATTTGGCTGTCAACAGAGCACCGCACGATGCCTTCAATGATTACCATAGCAGAATATTGTTAAATGACGTTTCACAAAATCCAAAGAAATTCTGGTCATATGTGAAGACTGTTAGTGGCACCAAAGTTAGTGTCCAGTCCCTAGAAGATGAGATAGGAACTAAAATTGAGTGTAGAAAAACTAAAGCTGCAATGTCATCTTGGATATTCGGGAATCCAGCCGGATGTTCGCGTCGTTCTCGCACGATATTTCAACAGCGTGCCTCGCTGTCTTCTTCAGATGCTACCTGAGACTGGTCCTTGGCTCGATCGAGTCCAGTATTTATGCCTGGGAGGAGCTGGGCGTTCCCTAATCGGTCCGCGCCGGGTCGAGTGTTCCATCTGTGGTCCGCGCCCGCCAGACTCAGCTTCAATGGACCCCTCCAGTCGCAGATGTTCCGACTGCCGTCGGCGCCCGTTCTGGCCGTCCTCAACGGATGTGGTTATCATCTGAGGTGTGTCAGACCTGGTCTGAGATGTTGGGTACTCTATCTCCTGACTGTTACTATGATTTCCACTTCTGTTTCGTGCTGGGCGCTCCCTAATCGGTCCACGCCGCGTCGTGTGTTCCGTCTGAGGTCCGCGCCCGTCAGACGCGGCTACATTGTCCCTCTCTGGTCGCTGGTGTTCCCTCCGCCGTCCGCGCCCGGCCTGGCTGTCTTCTGAAGTCGAGTTCATGATCTGGGGTGTGTCAGATCTGGTCTCCAATGTCAGACACCTTGTCTCACGGCTGTTCTCTCGGTCTCCACTTCTATTTCTTGTAGAATCCCGGAGTGTCCTGCGCTGAGTTTTCACAAGCTCAAGTGCTGGATTCCAGGCAGTGCTGATTTGGTATCCCGAGTCACGGTTGATTAGATTGTCTGTGACCTTAATCTCAATGGCTTCTTTAATGACACTGTCCCAAAATCTTGAGGTCTGTGTCACAATCTTGGTGTCATTGTAATCCATTGAATGACCAAGTTCCAGACAATGCTCTGCTATGGCTGATTTAGTTGCCTGCCTGAGTCTGGTATGTCTGTGGTGTTCTTTACACCTGATGTTCACAGTTCTGGTGGTCTGGCCAATGTATGACATCCCACACTGGCATGGTATGTTGTAAATACCTGGCTTGCGTAGCCCCAGGTCATCTTTTACATTCCCCAGCATAGCCCCAATTTTGGTGGGTGGGCAAAATATGCTCTTGATGTCATATTTCTGGAGAATCCTGCTGATCTTGGCAGAGATAGGTCCGGCATATGGCAGGTATGCCATCTTCTTTGCCTCTTCTGGTTCTTCTTCTTGATCCTTTGGCCAGTTAGCAGGTTGAAGTGCCTTCTGGATATCTCTAGAGGAGTACCCATTCCTGCTGAACACTGATTGTAAGTGTTCTATTTCTGTGGCCAGACTATCAGTATCTGACAGAGTTTGTGCTCTGTTGACCAGTGTTTTGAGCACTCCATTCTTCTGTGCTGGATGGTGGCAACTGCTGGCTTGTAGGTATAAGTCAGTGTGCGTAGGTTTGCGGTACACACTGTGTCCAAATGTGCCATCTGCCTTTCTCTTCACCAGAACATCCAAGAAAGGAAGTAGTCCATCCTTCTCCATTTCCATTGTGAACTGAATGTTCGGATGGCAAGAGTTCAGATGTAGCAGGAACTCATCTAACTTCTCTCTACCATGGGGCCAGATGACAAAGGTATCATCCACATACCGAAAAAAGCACTTGGGTTGATATGTGGCTGAAGAGAGTGCCTCCTCTTCAAACCTTTCCATAAATAGGTTGGCCACCACTGGTGATAGAGGGCTGCCCATAGCCACCCCTTCTGTTTGTTCGTAAAATTGACCCCCATATAGGAAGTACGTCGAGGTGAGTACATGCCTGAATAGATCAAGGAGAGCCCCATCGAACTTCTCTCCAATAAGCTCAAGTGACTCCTTCAGTGGTACCCGTGTGAAGAGAGACACCACATCGAAACTAACCATGATGTCTGTGTCTGTGATGTGTTGCTGGCCCAGTCGTTGCAGGAAATCCTCTGAGTTCCGGATGTGATGTGCACATTTACCCACATGTGGTGTCAACATCGTCTTCAGGTATTTCGCAGTAGGGTAAGTTGCTGCGCCAATATTGCTGACAATAGGTCTCAGTGGAACCCCATCCTTATGAACCTTGGGGAGTCCATAAAGTCTAGGTGGTGCTGGCGCTTTGGGACGCAGCTTCTTGATGACTTGTTCAGGCAGGCCCATCTCCTTCAACAGAGCCCTGGTCTTTTTGTCCACTTTCTCTGTAGGGTCGCTTGCTATTGACCTGTATGCAGGATCCTCCAGAAGTTGTTGCACCTTTCTGTCATATTCTGTTTTCTTTAGGATGACTGTGGAGTTCCCCTTGTCTGTGGGCAACACCACAATGCTGTCGTCCTCCCGGAGACGCCTCAGGGCCACCCTTTCATCACCTGAAATGTTGGATTTGGGTGGCTTGGTCTTGGTGAGCGCCCTGCAGGTCTCTCTTCGGATCTCTTCGGCCACACTAGAAGGTAGCGTGTTGGCCACTTGCTCAACTGCACTGATGAAAGCTGTGACAGGCACATTTCTAGGGGTCACTGCGAAATTGAGGCCCTTGCTAAGTACTTTTAAGGTGGTCTCATCGAGTTGTGGTGGCCAACCTATTTATGGAAAGGTTTGAAGAGGAGGCACTCTCTTCAGCCACATATCAACCCAAGTGCTTTTTTCGGTATGTGGATGATACCTTTGTCATCTGGCCCCATGGTAGAGAGAAGTTAGATGAGTTCCTGCTACATCTGAACTCATGCCATCCGAACATTCAGTTCACAATGGAAATGGAGAAGGATGGACTACTTCCTTTCTTGGATGTTCTGGTGAAGAGAAAGGCAGATGGCACATTTGGACACAGTGTGTACCGCAAACCTACGCACACTGACTTATACCTACAAGCCAGCAGTTGCCACCATCCAGCACAGAAGAATGGAGTGCTCAAAACACTGGTCAACAGAGCACAAACTCTGTCAGATACTGATAGTCTGGCCACAGAAATAGAACACTTACAATCAGTGTTCAGCAGGAATGGGTACTCCTCTAGAGATATCCAGAAGGCACTTCAACCTGCTAACTGGCCAAAGGATCAAGAAGAAGAACCAGAAGAGGCAAAGAAGATGGCATACCTGCCATATGCCGGACCTATCTCTGCCAAGATCAGCAGGATTCTCCAGAAATATGACATCAAGAGCATATTTTGCCCACCCACCAAAATTGGGGCTATGCTGGGGAATGTAAAAGATGACCTGGGGCTACGCAAGCCAGGTATTTACAACATACCATGCCAGTGTGGGATGTCATACATTGGCCAGACCACCAGAACTGTGAACATCAGGTGTAAAGAACACCAGAGACATACCAGACTCAGGCAGGCAACTAAATCAGCCATAGCAGAGCATTGTCTGGAACTTGGTCATTCAATGGATTACAATGACACCAAGATTGTGACACAGACCTCAAGATTTTGGGACAGTGTCATTAAAGAAGCCATTGAGATTAAGGTCACAGACAATCTAATCAACCGTGACTCGGGATACCAAATCAGCACTGCCTGGAATCCAGCACTTGAGCTTGTGAAAACTCAGCGCAGGACACTCCGGGATTCTACAAGAAATAGAAGTGGAGACCGAGAGAACAGCCGTGAGACAAGGTGTCTGACATTGGAGACCAGATCTGACACACCCCAGATCATGAACTCGACTTCAGAAGACAGCCAGGCCGGGCGCGGACGGCGGAGGGAACACCAGCGACCAGAGAGGGACAATGTAGCCGCGTCTGACGGGCGCGGATCTCAGACGGAACACACGACGCGGCGTGGACCGATTAGGGAGCGCCCAGCACGAAACAGAAGTGGAAATCATAGTAACAGTCAGGAGATAGAGTACCCAACATCTCAGACCAGGTCTGACACACCTCAGATGATAACCACATCCGTTGAGGACGGCCAGAACGGGCGCCGACGGCAGTCGGAACATCTGCGACTGGAGGGGTCCATTGAAGCTGAGTCTGGCGGGCGCGGACCACAGATGGAACACTCGACCCGGCGCGGACCGATTAGGGAACGCCCAGCTCCTCCCAGGCATAAATACTGGACTCGATCGAGCCAAGGACCAGTCTCAGGTAGCACCTGAAGAAGACAGCGAGGCACGCTGTTGAAATATCGTGCGAGAACGACGCGAACATCCGGCTGGATTCCCGAATATCCAAGATGACAACAGATCGCCGGGAAAGCATGAAGAATTACATCAGAAGACTCTACGGGGAGGAGATGTACCGTAACATCAAGAAGCTGGACAAGCTTCGACAAAGGAAAGGGAGGATGCTGTGTTCTCTCAGTTTCCTGCTGAGATGCCGAGAGGGGGAGGTAGTTCCAGTTTTCGCCAGGATCAAGCATCATGTTAACTCGAGAGCGGCAAACAGGATAAAACACCGAGCTAGTCTCGCTCTGGTTAGAGAGAGAGTGCGCGACCTGCGCCACCGGCTGGATGTTTTGTCCAGGGAGTTGCTGTATCTTCACCTAACTATAGCAGCTTCCTTGACCACTCAAGACTGGGACCAGGTTGACGGTGCCTCCTGGTCTCTAGCAGAATGCATCAGCAAGAAGTCAATGGCACGCCAACTAGCCAGGTTTGAGCGCCTCAACAACAAGGCGCAACAGACTGGGGACACACGCACGGTGGTCAATCTAAGTGAAAAGCAGCTCGATGAGACCACCTTAAAAGTACTTAGCAAGGGCCTCAATTTCGCAGTGACCCCTAGAAATGTGCCTGTCACAGCTTTCATCAGTGCAGTTGAGCAAGTGGCCAACACGCTACCTTCTAGTGTGGCCGAAGAGATCCGAAGAGAGACCTGCAGGGCGCTCACCAAGACCAAGCCACCCAAATCCAACATTTCAGGTGATGAAAGGGTGGCCCTGAGGCGTCTCCGGGAGGATGACAGCATTGTGGTGTTGCCCACAGACAAGGGGAACTCCACAGTCATCCTAAAGAAAACAGAATATGACAGAAAGGTGCAACAACTTCTGGAGGATCCTGCATACAGGTCAATAGCAAGCGACCCTACAGAGAAAGTGGACAAAAAGACCAGGGCTCTGTTGAAGGAGATGGGCCTGCCTGAACAAGTCATCAAGAAGCTGCGTCCCAAAGCGCCAGCACCACCTAGACTTTATGGACTCCCCAAGGTTCATAAGGATGGGGTTCCACTGATACCTATTGTCAGCAATATTGGCGCAGCAACTTACCCTACTGCGAAATACCTGAAGACGATGTTGACACCACATGTGGGTAAATGTGCACATCACATCCGGAACTCAGAGGATTTCCTGCAACGACTGGGCCAGCAACACATCACAGACACAGACACCATGGTTAGTTTCGATGTGGTGTCTCTCTTCACACGGGTACCACTGAAGGAGTCACTTGAGCTTATTGGAGAGAAGTTCGATGGGGCTCTCCTTGATCTATTCAGGCATGTACTCACCTCGACGTACTTCCTATATGGGGGTCAATTTTACGAACAAACAGAAGGGGTGGCTATGGGCAGTCCTCTATCACCAGTGGTGGCCAACCTATTTATGGAAAGGTTTGAAGAGGAGGCACTCTCTTCAGCCACATATCAACCCAAGTGCTTTTTTCGGTATGTGGATGATACCTTTGTCATCTGGCCCCATGGTAGAGAGAAGTTAGATGAGTTCCTGCTACATCTGAACTCTTGCCATCCGAACATTCAGTTCACAATGGAAATGGAGAAGGATGGACTACTTCCTTTCTTGGATGTTCTGGTGAAGAGAAAGGCAGATGGCACATTTGGACACAGTGTGTACCGCAAACCTACGCACACTGACTTATACCTACAAGCCAGCAGTTGCCACCATCCAGCACAGAAGAATGGAGTGCTCAAAACACTGGTCAACAGAGCACAAACTCTGTCAGATACTGATAGTCTGGCCACAGAAATAGAACACTTACAATCAGTGTTCAGCAGGAATGGGTACTCCTCTAGAGATATCCAGAAGGCACTTCAACCTGCTAACTGGCCAAAGGATCAAGAAGAAGAACCAGAAGAGGCAAAGAAGATGGCATACCTGCCATATGCCGGACCTATCTCTGCCAAGATCAGCAGGATTCTCCAGAAATATGACATCAAGAGCATATTTTGCCCACCCACCAAAGTTGGGGCTATGCTGGGGAATGTAAAAGATGACCTGGGGCTACGCAAGCCAGGTATTTACAACATACCATGCCAGTGTGGGATGTCATACATTGGCCAGACCACCAGAACTGTGAACATCAGGTGTAAAGAACACCACAGACATACCAGACTCAGGCAGGCAACTAAATCAGCCATAGCAGAGCATTGTCTGGAACTTGGTCATTCAATGGATTACAGTGACACCAAGATTGTGACACAGACCTCAAGATTTTGGGACAGTGTCATTAAAGAAGCCATTGAGATTAAGGTCACAGACAATCTAATCAACCGTGACTCGGGATACCAAATCAGCACTGCCTGGAATCCAGCACTTGAGCTTGTGAAAACTCAGCGCAGGACACTCCGGGATTCTACAAGAAATAGAAGTGGAGACCGAGAGAACAGCCGTGAGACAAGGTGTCTGACATTGGAGACCAGATCTGACACACCCCAGATCATGAACTCGACTTCAGAAGACAGCCAGGCCGGGCGCGGACGGCGGAGGGAACACCAGCGACCAGAGAGGGACAATGTAGCCGCGTCTGACGGGCGCGGACCTCAGACGGAACACACGACGCGGCGTGGACCGATTAGGGAGCGCCCAGCACGAAACAGAAGTGGAAATCATAGTAACAGTCAGGAGATAGAGTACCCAACATCTCAGACCAGGTCTGACACACCTCAGATGATAACCACATCCGTTGAGGACGGCCAGAACGGGCGCCGACGGCAGTCGGAACATCTGCGACTGGAGGGGTCCATTGAAGCTGAGTCTGGCGGGCGCGGACCACAGATGGAACACTCGACCCGGCGCGGACCGATTAGGGAACGCCCAGCTCCTCCCAGGCATAAATACTGGACTCGATCGAGCCAAGGACCAGTCTCAGGTAGCACCTGAAGAAGACAGCGAGGCACGCTGTGGAAATATCGTGCGAGAACGACGCGAACATCCGGCTGGATTCCCGAATATCCAAGATGACAACAGATCGCCGGGAAAGCATGAAGAATTACATCAGAAGACTCTACGGGGAGGAGATGTACCGTAACATCAAGAAGCTGGACAAGCTTCGACAAAGGAAAGGGAGGATGCTGTGTTCTCTCAGTTTCCTGCTGAGATGCCGAGAGGGGGAGGTAGTTCCAGTTTTCGCCAGGATCAAGCATCATGTTAACTCGAGAGCGGCAAACAGGATAAAACACCGAGCTAGTCTCGCTCTGGTTAGAGAGAGAGTGCGCGACTTGCGCCACCGGCTGGATGTTTTGTCCAGGGAGTTGCTGTATCTTCACCTAACTATAGCAGCTTCCTTGACCACTCAAGACTGGGACCAGGTTGACGGTGCCTCCTGGTCTCTAGCAGAATGCACCAGCAAGAAGTCAATGGCACGCCAACTAGCCAGGTTTGAGCGCCTCAACAACAAGGCGCAACAGACTGGGGACACACGCACGGTGGTCAATCTAAGTGACAAGCAGCTCGATGAGACCACCTTAAAAGTACTTAGCAAGGGCCTCAATTTCGCAGTGACCCCTAGAAATGTGCCTGTCACAGCTTTCATCAGTGCAGTTGAGCAAGTGGCCAACACGCTACCTTCTAGTGTGGCCGAAGAGATCCGAAGAGAGACCTGCAGGGCGCTCACCAAGACCAAGCCACCCAAATCCAACATTTCAGGTGATGAAAGGGTGGCCCTGAGGCGTCTCCGGGAGGATGACAGCATTGTGGTGTTGCCCACAGACAAGGGGAACTCCACAGTCATCCTAAAGAAAACAGAATATGACAGAAAGGTGCAACAACTTCTGGAGGATCCTGCATACAGGTCAATAGCAAGCGACCCTACAGAGAAAGTGGACAAAAAGACCAGGGCTCTGTTGAAGGAGATGGGCCTGCCTGAACAAGTCATCAAGAAGCTGCGTCCCAAAGCGCCAGCACCACCTAGACTTTATGGACTCCCCAAGGTTCATAAGGATGGGGTTCCACTGAGACCTACTGTCAGCAATATTGGCGCAGCAACTTACCCTACTGCGAAATACCTGAAGACGATGTTGACACCACATGTGGGTAAATGTGCACATCACATCCGGAACTCAGAGGATTTCCTGCAACGACTGGGCCAGCAACACATCACAGACACAGACATCATGGTTAGTTTCGATGTGGTGTCTCTCTTCACACGGGTACCACTGAAGGAGTCACTTGAGCTTATTGGAGAGAAGTTCGATGGGGCTCTCCTTGATCTATTCAGGCATGTACTCACCTCGACGTACTTCCTATATGGGGGTCAATTTTACGAACAAACAGAAGGGGTGGCTATGGGCAGCCCTCTATCACCAGTGGTGGCCAACCTATTTATGGAAAGGTTTGAAGAGGAGTCACTCTCTTCAGCCACATATCAACCCAAGTGCTTTTTTCGGTATGTGGATGATACCTTTGTCATCTGGCCCCATGGTAGAGAGAAGTTAGATGAGTTCCTGCTACATCTGAACTCTTGCCATCCGAACATTCAGTTCACAATGGAAATGGAGAAGGATGGACTACTTCCTTTCTTGGATGTTCTGGTGAAGAGAAAGGCAGATGGCACATTTGGACACAGTGTGTACCGCAAACCTACGCACACTGACTTATACCTACAAGCCAGCAGTTGCCACCATCCAGCACAGAAGAATGGAGTGCTCAAAACACTGGTCAACAGAGCACAAACTCTGTCAGATACTGATAGTCTGGCCACAGAAATAGAACACTTACAATCAGTGTTCAGCAGGAATGGGTACTCCTCTAGAGATATCCAGAAGGCACTTCAACCTGCTAACTGGCCAAAGGATCAAGAAGAAGAACCAGAAGAGGCAAAGAAGATGGCATACCTGCCATATGCCGGACCTATCTCTGCCAAGATCAGCAGGATTCTCCAGAAATATGACATCAAGAGCATATTTTGCCCACCCACCAAAGTTGGGGCTATGCTGGGGAATGTAAAAGATGACCTGGGGCTACGCAAGCCAGGTATTTACAACATACCATGCCAGTGTGGGATGTCATACATTGGCCAGACCACCAGAACTGTGAACATCAGGTGTAAAGAACACCAGAGACATACCAGACTCAGGCAGGCAACTAAATCAGCCATAGCAGAGCATTGTCTGGAACTTGGTCATTCAATGGATTACAATGACACCAAGATTGTGACACAGACCTCAAGATTTTGGGACAGTGTCATAAAGAAGCCATTGAGATTAAGGTCACAGACAATCTAATCAACCGTGACTCGGGATACCAAATCAGCACTGCCTGGACTCCAGCACTTGAGCTTGTGAAAACTCAGCGCAGGACACTCCGGGATTCTACAAGAAATAGAAGTGGAGACCGAGAGAACAGCCGTGAGACAAGGTGTCTGACATTGGAGACCAGATCTGACACACCCCAGATCATGAACTCGACTTCAGAAGACAGCCAGGCCGGGCGCGGACGGCGGAGGGAACACCAGCGACCAGAGAGGGACAATGTAGCCGCGTCTGACGGGCGCGGACCTCAGACGGAACACACGACGCGGCGTGGACCGATTAGGGAGCGCCCAGCACGAAACAGAAGTGGAAATCATAGTAACAGTCAGGAGATAGAGTACCCAACATCTCAGACCAGGTCTGACACACCTCAGATGATAACCACATCCGTTGAGGACGGCCAGAACGGGCGCCGACGGCAGTCGGAACATCTGCGACTGGAGGGGTCCATTGAAGCTGAGTCTGGCGGGCGCGGACCACAGATGGAACACTCGACCCGGCGCGGACCGATTAGGGAACGCCCAACTCCTCCCAGGCATAAATACTGGACTCGATCGAGCCACGGACCAGTCTCAGGTAGCACCTGAAGAAGACAGCGAGGCACGCTGTTGAAATATCGTGCGAGAACGACGCGAACATCCGGCTGGATTCCCGAATATCCAAGATGACAACAGATCGCCGGGAAAGCATGAAGAATTACATCAAAAGCTGCAATGCTTAACTGTGTTTTGAAATGTTTCTTCATAAAGGAAAACCGAAGAGAACTGTCCCAATTTAATCCTCATATCATTGTAAAAATGAATGAAATAAAGATTAGTGTCAATGGCGTAGAGAAACAGCTGAAGTCATTAAAACTGAACAAAGCTCCACGCCCCAATTCTATACTGAATTTGAGGCTCAGTTTGCCACTCTTCTAACTATAATCTGTAGTAAATCACTCGAACAAAACACCATGCCCAGTTCTTGGAAAAAGGCACAGGCACACCTGTCTACAAGAAGGGTAGTACAAGTGATCCACAAAACTACTGTCCAATATTCTTGATATCGATTTGTTGTAGACACTAAGAACATATGTTAAGCTCAAAAATAGTGAGGTACTTTGAACAGGATGACCTCCTCAGTGCCAACCAGCATGAATTTCGAAAACATGGATCATGTGAAACCCCACTCACAACTTTTGGCACATGACGTGCCAAAAACTTTGGATCAAGGCAAGCAGGTAGATACAGTACTTCTTGATTTTCGAAAGCATTTGACTAATTACCACACCTACACTTATTGTCAAAAGTATGAAGTATGATCATATGTGGTATCAAGTGAAATTCATGACTTGCTGTTCATATTGTACATTAATAACCTTGCAGACAATATTAATAGTAAAATCAGGTTTTTGCAAACGACGCCGTTATTTATAATGAATTAATGTCTGAAAGAAGCTGCATAAATATTCAGTTATTTCTTGATAAGATTTCAGTGTGGTGCAGAAATTTACAACATCCTCTAAATGTTCAGAAATGTAAAATTTTACATATTACAAAACGAAAAAATGTAGTATTCTATGATTATAATATCAACGAGTCACTGTAGAATCAGCCAACTCACTGAAGTACCTAGGTGTAACACTTTGTAGGGATATGAAATTGAATGACCACATAGGTTCAGTTGTGGGTGAAGCAAATGGTAGACTTTAGTTTATTGGTATAATACTGTCGGGGTAGTGCAATCAGTCTACAAAGGAGACTGCATACAAATCACACATGTGAATGGTTCTAGAATATTACTCAAGTGTGTGGAAACCATACCAAATAGGACTAAAAGGGTACATTGAACGCATACAGAGAAGTGCAGCACTAATGGTGATATGTTTTTTTTTTTTTTATCTGTGGGAGAGTGTCACAGAGATACTGTAGGGACTGACCTGGAAGACTCTTGAAGATAGACGGAAACTATCCCGAGAAAGTCCATTAACGAAGTTTTAAGAACTAGCTTTAAATGATTATTCCAGGAACATACTACAGTGCCCTATGTGTTGCTCACATTGGGATATCAGGATATGATTAGAATAATTATTGCATGTACAGAGGCATTCAAACAATCATTCTTCCCATACTCCAAACATGAATGTAACATGAAGAAACCCTAATAATTGGTACAATGGGACATATCCTCTGCCATGCACCTCAGGATGGTTTGGAGAGCACAGATGTAGATGTATATGTCGAAGACATCATATATAGGTTACAACCACAGGTTCGAGTTCCTTCTAGAACAGGAAATAGTCCAAATTACTGTTAACACAACTTTCATAACTGAAGTGGTTTATCAGTTTTAGTTTATATATTGCTCTCTGAAAATAATGATTTGAATAAAGATTTATAGGCCTAATTATTGATTACAAAGGTTGCAGATTTTGGCAATATAAAAAATAGAAGCTTCATGCTGTTTTATAAAATCGTTTTCATTATTGATAGTAACATTAGAAAAATTATAAATGAAGACAGAAATTTTGCTTGCATAAGAATTAAAGGCTAAAAGCATTGTTTTGAATGTAAACTTGTTTTCAGATCATTTAAGTTAATAATTATGACTACTAATTTTTGTGTTACTTGATTGAGACAATGAAACATGTCGACATAAATAATAAAAATATACTGACAGAAAAATAGTTTTTGACAATCAGAAACATCCAGAAATATCTACAGATGAGAAATGTGTAATTTAAGTAAGAGAATTAATCCAAGTCTGGCCAAAATTTATACACAATCGAACATTTCAGTTGTCATGCGAAAGTTTCATGCACACATGCTACAGCAAACTTATATAAAATTGTCATACATCACAATATTTCAGCAAAATTGTAACAAATTCCCCAGACATCGATTGTTACAGCAAAACTTTAACAAATTTGTACTATACCGAGATGTCATACAAAAAATTCATCAGATCGCTCCATACATTGATGTGTTACACCAATCCTGTACCAAATTGCTTCATATATTGCTGTATTACAGCAAAATAGTAATAGAGTACCCCATACATTGCTATGTTACTGCAAACGTCTAACAAATTACCCCATGTTACAGTGAAAATGTAACATATTACTTCATATTGTAGGAAAATTTGAAATAAATTGCCCTATACATCACAAACATATAGTGGCTACTATTGGGGCAATAATGGTCAGGTGTTACTGTGACTGCCATTACCTCTAATACTATTGGGTAGGGGAGGGGGGAGGCAATGATGGTCAGTTGTTTGGTGGCTACCATAATCCCAAACTGGGGACAATGATGATCAGTTGATATAGTGGCTACCACTACCACAAATGCATAGTAATAATATCCACCTGACAGTGGATGCTAGTTACTGAAGCTTAAAACTGTTTGTAACACTAGAATCTGTCATTGTGTATATGCAATGGGCATCACCTAATATGTTGTCAGGTAACATAATAACTGCCATTATCTGACGTACTATTACTGTAACATTAGAAGCTGACAGTTTATGTGCCATAAGTTGATAGTGGGGTGTTGTCTGCGGAATCTCTCTCACGTTATATTCATTTACTGGTAAGCATCAAAAGAAATTGTAACAAATTGCCTTATACATCATCATTTTACAACCAAATAGTAACCAATTTATCTATACATCACTGACGTCATGGATATGGTATTGGTCTGTAGATGAATCTCATTAATCTCATTTTTCTTCTTGGAAAAGGTCTTGACTTGTGGTATTGATAAGTCTCATTTTGTTGATTAATCATTTTTGCTTGCTGGAGAAAGTCACAATTTTCTGGAACAAGTCTCAGCCTGTTTAGTCAGAGATGTATGGAGCAATTTGTTATGATTATGATGTGTGAGGCAATGTTTTTTACAATTTTTCTATAACATGTCGATGTATGGAGTAACTTGATGCCATTTTTGTTGTAACATAGTGAAGTATATAGCCAATTTGTTACAATTTTGTAATGCTCTTTGTGAGGCTTAATTAGTAGATATGGTTACAATTTCAGTTATTTAGAAGAGACTTACTTGGCTTAAATTGTGGAATATTTTAGTACAGTCAAGATGTAATGCATGAATTTGTATATAGACTTTGTTTCCAGTGAACATGTGACCATGTGTCTTCAGCACCTCCTTTAATAAGCCTTTACTGTTTATCTTTTTTATTTAACATAGTTTTTCTCACAGAGTGTGAACTTCGCAATCATACAGTGACCCCCTCTCTCCCCACACCACCACCCCTTTGACTTCATATCTTTCTTATAGTGGTGTATATGAGTATAAATTCCCATAGTTTTCCCAGTGTGAATGATTAAAACACTATAATGCAGAATTATCCAGTTATGGAGACTCCCAGGTCTGCAATCTAATTGTCTTGTGAGGCATTCCTACAGATTCATGTATGAAAGAACACTATTTGCTACCTTCATGTATGTTAAGGTGTCCATTTTAAGGAATTTTTTCTCTGTGAAATATTTGAATTGTTTCGTGGAGTGGCTGACATATGATGATGATAATAAATAACCACCCTATTCATGCATAGTCTCTCGTTTTAGCTGACCTTACACACATGATACCTAGGTTTCCGCTTCCCATAGTTCATCTTTGAAAAAAAGAATATGTAAATGTCAGAAAGCCTCTCAGGCAAGTTTCTAAAATAGATACACGACTTTAGCTGTTAAATCTTAATTCCTTGTCACATGAATCGCCACTACATGATCGTTACAAAGCCCCTAGCATTATCCATTGTATGATTTAAGAGAAGGTAGGATTTAATAGGAGAAATTGCAAAGGGTTTGCACACATTATCGACGACAGTGAAAAGAAATGAAATGAGCAATCCTACCCATGTTTTGAAATATGAACTTGGCCAAAACAAGTCTTCACTAGGCAAACTTTCTCTTAATAAAACACACATGTTTTATTTGGCGACTCTACCGAGGGTCCATTCTGATTGCCAGTAGTAGTATCTTTCTTAATTAAATACCCCTCTTTCATTTGGGAACTCTGCTTAGATTAGATTAGATTAGTACTTGTTCCATATATCATGAATATGACACTTTGTAATGATGTGGAACATGTCAGGTTAATAAAAGGTGTCTATTCAAGATATTACATTAGACAAAATATTACATGACACTCAATAATTTTTTTGTGGGGGTTGGGAAATTACTCACTTACTATATCCAAAAATTCATCTAATGAGTAGAAGGAGTTGCAATTAAGAAATTCTTTTAATTTCCTTTTAAGTCCTATATGGCTATCTGTCAGACTTTTGATGCTATTAGGTTAGTGACTAAAGACTTTTGTGGCAGCATAATTTACCCCCTTCTGAGCCAAAGTTAGATTTAACCTTGGGTAGTGAAGATTATCCTTTCTCCTAGTGTTGTAGCCATGTACACTGCTATTACTTTTGAATTCGTTCAGATTGTTAATAACAAATTTCATAAGTGAATATATATATTGTGAGGCTATAGTGAAGATCTCTAGCTCTTTAAATAAGTGTCTGCAGGATGATCTTGGATGAGCTCCAGCAATTATTCTGATTACACGCTTTTGTGCAATGAACACTCTTTTACGAAATGATGAGTTACCCCAGAATTTGATGCCATACAGAAGCAGAGAATGAAAATAGACGTGGTAAGCTAATTTACTCAGATTATATCGCCAAAATTCGCAATGACCCTAATAGCATAAGTATCTGAACTCAAACATTTCAGCAGATCCTGAGTGTGTTTTTTCCAGTTCAACCCCTCATCAATGCATATACCTAGAAATTTTGAATGTTCTACCTTAGCTACCGATTTCTGATCGAAGTCTATATTTATCAATGGGGTCGTTCCATTTACTGTGTGGAACTATATATATTGTGTTTTTTCAAAGTTTAATGAGAGCCATTTGCAGAGAACCACTTAACGATTTTCTGAAAAACATCATTTACAATTTCACCAGTTAATTCTTGTCTGTTGAGTGTGTAGCTATACTTGTATCATCGGCAGTAAGTACCAGCTTCACAACTTCATAAATATAGAATGGCAAGTCATTAATATATATTAAGAACAGCAGAGGACCCAAGACTGAACCTTGCGGCGCCCCATTCTTGATTGTTCCCCAGTTTGAGAAATCACCAGTTTTTTGCATGTCATGTGAACTGTTTATTTCAACTTTCTGCAGTCTTCCAGTTAGGTATGATTTAAACCATTTGCGCACTGTCTCAGTCATACCACAGTACTTGAGCTTATCTAGAAGTATGTCTACATCAACAGGATTACTCTCCAGTTCATAATTAAATGCCCTGGCAGAGGCTTCACCGAACCACCTTCTAGCTGTTTTTCTAACATTCCCTTCTCAAAAAACACACAAGAAATTCGAACACTTTAATCTTTCTGTGCGACCTCTAATTTCTCTTATTTTATTGTGATGATCATTTCCCCCTGTGTAGGTTTGTATCAATAAAATATTTTCAAAGGCTGAGGAGAAAGTCGGCTATTGAAATTTCTTTGGTTGTGAATAGTAGAGATATTGTTGTGAGAATACCCCTCCTTTGTTAAGTATTTGTCTTCTAGACTGCTGAAAGTGTAGACAGCCAGCTGTGGATTGAAACTGTAGTATTGTTGTATCCTCTATTGTTTATATCTTCTGTTTTATGAACTGTAACAATTGTTGTAGTTTTTGCAGTTGTGTCAAACGATTTTCATGTAACCTTAAAAGCTCGATAATTGCAGCACCTATGATTTTGATATACATTACAGAGTGTGTCACTTTTCCTCATCGCCCCTTTTTTGCAGATTGCCTGTTAAGTTTACTAATTTACAAACAAGTACTTATCAATCTTGAAGGCAACGAACTAGAAGCTACTTCCATCATAGCGTAATCTTTAACAATGTTCTGTCTTCTTGAATATGATATCATTTCTAACCAAGGACCCACTGGTAGTACTCTGATTAATTATTTCTCAGAGGTATTCAAATTGTGTATAATTACGATAGCCTACTGGTGCTTTCGTCTCATGAGCTGTGGACCTTACCGATGCGGGGTTGCGAGAGTTCAGCAGGATGTAGTTATATGTCTTCTGGTTCTGTAGAGCATCTGTCCACTTTATTCTTCAAAACACAGACATGTACTATCTCACTCAGGCCCGCTTCAATGATTAGCCAAGGACTTGAGTATAAACAGCATTTAGATACATAGACCTTTTCAGCACAAACAACTAATTTTCTTTCCTATCCAACTGACATTTCTTTTTTTATACAACACTGCTAACAGTATTCCAAGGTAGAGTCTCTCAGCATCACTTGTACTGACGTCAGAACATTTGTCGCTGTGCCCACGATACCACATGAATATCTAATACAGAAATTACGAAAGACAAGCAGGAACTTAATCTAGAAAATGTTACATACATCAATCACTGATTGCCAATAGCGAAATATTGGCTCTGAGCACTATGGGACTTAACTTTTGAAGTCATCAGTCCCCTAGAACTTAGAACTAGTTAAACCTAACTAACCTAAGGACATCACACAGATCCATGCCCAAGGCAGGATTCGAACCTGCGACCGTAGCGGTCGCGTGGTTCTAGACTGTAGCGCCCAGAACTGCTCGGCCACTCCAGCTGGCAGCGAAATATTATTTAATGGTTATTCATATCACTTCAGAGTCACAATACAGGAAGTTTACTCATTCATATTTAATGCTGAGAGTACAGAAACTTTAAATCAAAGAAGGTACTCATGGGAATCTTTCCAAACTAAACGTACAAAATTTTTCACTGGGTGGCTTACGTGCCTCAACAATACAGACAGTTGTACCTTAGATATAACCACAACATAGGATTATCTGTAGAGAGACTAGAATAATCTGTGGTTCCTAAAGAGTGCAGGCATACCCAGTGGTTCCCCACAAAATGACGCTGGAAGTAACACCACTGTGCCTTTGCAAACACTGGACGACTGGCACTCTCCAAAGGTCGCCGCCACATTCGCCAACGATGGTTAGCAGGTGTAGTGCAGAACCGCGATTCATCAAGAAAACTGTGCGACGCCATTCATCAGCATTCGATGGTTCCCAGTGATGGCATCACTGTAACCGCAGGCGTTTTTGTTGCGATATTAATGGCAGCCTATTTATGGGACAGTATGAGTAATTACTTATTCGATATCGCAGCGCCTGTGTTATTCTAAATTACGATGCAAATTACATGCATACACGTCAAAAGGAACTTCATGTAATTCAGAATAACATACACACTGCAATATCATATTACTCTGCCAACACCGTGCATGTGACTTTCAAGTAAAATGTCCCACCTGTACGGAAATGTGCATAATGGATATAGAAGTACAGGTTGAAGACACATAGTTGACGACATATGGAAGTTCGAGTTTGGCCGCGGAACGTGCATGGATAGCCAAATGGCGCGATGAACGGGAAATCCGAGATCGAGTCCCAGTCTGGCACAAATTTTCATTGTCGTCATTCCATTCTACAGCTGATGGTTGTCCATATTCGCAGTTACAAATACATTTAATGTAGTAATGACCTAGTCTGACTGCTGCTAGTCCCTGACTAATGGTGCAGGATGATACAAAATGTTGCAGGGAGTCTATTATTTGTTCTTGGTTGGCAGGCATAGATATGAAAAGGTTACGATTTGCTTCATGCACAATGCAGCGATTCTCCCTTGTGATGGTCAGATGTGGTCACTCATAAAATTTAACGATGTGTATGTCTGCCCTCACGTTACTGTGCTCTCCACCATATGACCACTGTCACATCTGAATGCTCCAGAAATCTTGATACTGCATGATTCGATCTTCCAGCCAAATGGAGATCCGAGATCCACAATGACGTCTCTTTCAAACTGTCAGGTGCTGATAATGTTGTCTCACACGAATATGTAGCGTCGCCATACCTTTAATAGGGAGCACATCTGACACTGCTCACAGCCCTTACACTGTATTCCCACCAGGCATGGAAACAACACTTACACCCGAACAACACTATTGCACTCAGGTGGCCATTCTACCTGCCACAGAGAATTGCAGCTCCAAACATTTACATGCTCGTCGATCTTGTGTACCTGTATGACATTAAATTACCATCTGACCATGTCTGCTGGGCACTTCACTATTTTGTCAGGCAGTGTATTCCGAAGGTAACATAGTCCTCCCATTCAAATCACCAGATTGGAACTACTCAGGAGGATATCTTCAGGAAAAACAAAACTGGCATTCTACCGATGGGAGCTTGGAATGTTAGATCACTAAATGGGTAGTTAGGCTAGAGAATTTAGTTGAAGTCATATATCGTGGGCATTACTAAAATGTATTGGCAGAAAGAACAGGACTTCTGATCAGATTATTATAAAGTCGTAAATTTAAAATCAAATAGGAATAATGCAGGATTGGCCTAATAGTGAGTAAGAAAATAGGAATATAAGTAGGCTATCATTAGTGAACATAATATTTTAGCCGAGATAGACATGAAACCAAAAGCAACCACAATGGTACTAGTGTACATGCCAACTAGCTCTGTAGATGATGAAGAGATTGAATGAATGTATGATGAGAAAAAAGAAATTACTCACATAGTTAAGAGAAACGAAGTGTAAATTGATATGGGGGACTGAAATTCGATAGTATCAAAAGGAAGAGGTAGGAAAATAGTATGAGAACATAGATTGGGGGAAAGGAATGAAAGAAGCAACCACCTGGTAGAATTTAGCACAGAGCTTAACATAATCATGCCTGACACTAAGGTTAAGAATCACATAAGAAGCTTAAATATGTGGAAGAGAGCTGTTGACACTGGATGGTTTGAGATTGACTATCTAATGTTAAGAGTGAGGTGATGAAATCCAATTTCGAATTATAAGACCATTCCAAGAGAAGATGCAGACATTGACCATAATCTGTTAATTATGAATGGCAGATTAAAGCTGAAGAAATTAATAAAAAGTAGCAAATTAAAGAAATAGTACCTGGATGCGATGAAAGAACCAGCTGTTGTTTGCAGTTTGTAAGAGAGTATTAGGCAAGGATTGACTGAAATAGGGAAAAGAAGTACAGTAGAAGACGAATTGGTATGTTTGAGAGATGAAATAATGAAGGCAGCAGAGGATTAAATAAGTAAAAAAACAAAGTCTGGTAGAATTCCTTGAATAATGTAGGAGATATTGCATTTAGCTGATGACAGTAGAAACACATAACCTATGGGAAAGATTAGATATGGGCTATACGAAAATTAATAAGAAATGGAAGAGGAAGTAGATGGAGATGAGATAGGAGGTATGACACTGCGAGAAAAATTTGACGGAGCACTGAAAGACCTAAGTTGAAACAACGCCCCTTGAAGTACATGACATTCCCTCAGTAATTCTGATATAGTTGGGAGAACCATCCATGACAAAATTAAATCAGCTGATTAGATTAGATTAGATTAGATTAATACTAGTTCCATGGATCATGAATACGATATTTCGTAATGATGTGGAACGAGTCGAATTTTCCAATACATGACATAATTAGGTTAATTTAACAACATACTTAAGTTAATATAACAACTTTATTTTTGTGTTCCTTTTTTTTTTTTTAATTTATATCTAAAAATTCCTCTATGGAGTAGAAGGAGTTGTCATTCAGAAATTCTTTTAATTTCTTCTTAAATACTTGTTGGTTATCTGTCAGACTTTTGATACTATTTGGTAAGTGACCAAAGACTTTAGTGCCAGTATAATTCACCCCTTTCTGTGCCAAAGTTAGATTTAATCTTGAATAGTGAAGATCGTCCTTTCTCCTAGTATTGTAGTTATGCACACTGCTATTACTTTTGAATTGGGTTTGGTTGTTAATAACAAATTTCATAAGAGAGTATATATACTGAGAAGCTACTGTGAATATCCCTAGATCCTTAAATAAATGTCTGCAGGATGATCTTGGGTGGACTCCAGCTATTATTCTGATTACACGCTTTTGTGCAATAAATACTTTATTCCTCAGTGATGAATTACCCCAAAATATGATGCCATATGAAAGCAATGAGTGAAAATAGGCGTAGTAAGCTAATTTACTAAGATGTTTATCACCAAAATTTGCAATGATGTGTGAGATAGGTGAAACACTTTCAAACTCCACGAAGAAGATAGTAATTCAGCTTTCAAACAAGGCAGGTACTGACAGGTTTGAATATTATTGAACTGTCTTTTCAACAAATCATGGTTGCAAAATATTGACACGAATTATTTACAGAGGAATGGAAAAACTGGTAGAAGCTGACTGCAGAGATACCAGTTACTGTATCTGCCTTTCTTAAGACATTTGAAAAACATTTAAGCCGCCTGACAAGCATATTGAAGTGTGTTCAAACTGCTGGCCTCCTCCTAAATCAGAAAAATTACTTCTTCAGTACAAAGAAATAAAAAATCTTGGAGCAGTAAAGGGTGATGGAGTCCATTCTGATCCAGAGAAACGAACATTTACAGATTTTCTGTTTCTTCACCACATTCGTGATATGAGAAGATTTCTTGAAACGTGCTCGTACCACTGGCGATTCATGAAGGAATTCTGTACAAAGCCATGTCCTTTGCAAGAAGTATATTAGTGAGATACAAAATTTTCCTGGAATAAGGCACAAAAGAGTTTTTTACTTGTCCTTAAGAAGGCGCTAACACGTCCTTCAATCCCAGTATTGTGTGACGATAATACCAAGATATAAACGCACATCAACACTAGCAGTTATGGGATAGGAGAAGCTCTAGTAAATATTCAGGGAGGTGCTGAAAGTGTGATAGTTCATGCTTTCAAAGTAGTCTCCAAGTCTGAAATGAAATACTCTACAATGAAAAAGAGTGCCTTGCAGTTGCTACGCGCCATAAACAAGTTCTGGCCATATTCATTTGGCAAACCAATCGCCATTGTAACAGACCATCATTCTCTATGCCGGCTTACTAACTTGAAGGATCCATTGGGTCACATGGCAAGATGGGCACTGAGGTTTCAGGAGTATGACATCACAGTGGCATACAAATATAGACATTAATGGAATGACCCTGACTGCCTTTCAAAGAAACCTCTGGCGATCACAAGAGTGTAATCGAAATCTCATTCGTTGCTGCATTAAATGACAGTGCTGCTGAACATATGGAGATACAAAATTGCTGAAAACCACAGACACGTCGAAGAATGACGAACGCATCAAAGGCAAATTCCAATTAATAAATTAAGAGGAACTATGATCCAATCAGGAACAAATGGTTGCTCATCATTTCAACTCATCTACGACAAGCTGTCCTGAAAGTTTTCCACAATAGTCCAATATTTAGTCACCTGGGATTCATGAAGACTCTAGACAGAATCAGATATAAGTATCACTGGCCAAATTTCTACTGATATATTTAACACTGTGTGAACCATAGTAAGGAATGTTAGCAATGGTAAAATCATTTATTTCATATTTATGCTGTAATTGTCATAATCATCATCGTTTAGTGGTCCATTTTTATCCATTACAAACTTTAACAGTAAGTAGGTCAAGCTGATACACATGTTTAAGAATACAACAAACATTTGGATAAATGTACCAGATGGAGATGTTACTTTAATGTTCCAGTCATTTGATATAAATAGGGACACAAATAGTTTGATTTATCAAATTTTCTGATGTAGTCAACTTACAAAATATGTAGACACAGTCGTTGTAAAAGTAGGTCTAAAGCTCTGTTATAAAAGTTTGTTCTGCAACGGCACTGAATGGCAAAATATTAACTTGGTAAAGTAACTATAGCTGTTTCTATGTGTTTTAAGTGTAGAGTGGGTGTACATCTTAGTTTATAAGGATAGTTGCAGTTTGGTAGAAGATAGTGAATGTGAGAAATTTTTTCATGGGTACATATATAATTATGGCAAGCTGTCACTTTTTTAAGTTTTAAATTTTGATTAAAAGAGTGGCAGGCATTGAATGTAAGTAAAGGTTTCATTCATTTAAAGAGCGACACGCTAAGCTTTGCGCCAAACTAATGACACTTTTTACAGTGTTCTGTTTTATCTACAGAATTTCAAATTTCAGTATTTTCTGGCTGATAAGTTTCGTACTGGTAAGTCAGAAGTAGGATTTGGTTCATACAAACATTTATGTGGAGCAAATCATCACATTCCATACAATCACATTTTAGAACCTGAAATAAGACATATTGACAATCTATTTGGTTTGTACTCCCCACACTGTAGAAATGAAAGTATTTATTTCAGTTACTAGATTATAAGTGATGGTTCTGAACTGTGCAACTTAACTGCTATGACGTGAATGACTGTGTTTGTAGGAAACCCAAAATCTGAAGTTTCTTGTGTTGAACTCATAAAAATATAATTAATGTGTTTTTGTTTCTGTTTGTGTGTATGTAGTTCATAAAGATATACAAAAGTCCAAATGAGATCCTGTAAAATCTGCATTGCCAGTTGAAGCTAAGTATATATCCTAGTCTACATTTTGACATTCTTCATAACAGGGCCCTACTGTAACGACTTTGCCATCCTCTAGTCTCAGCTTGCTTGGAGTTTTGATTCTGAGAAGTCTTCCACACTTTAAGAGAGATACTAGTGTAACAGTGAGAGGTATGAAGGTACATACAATGCTGTTTCCAACATTCTCCTGAATAAACTGACTATTTAGTGAAGAAGGGAACTAAATAAAACTACTATAATTCACCTAAAAAAGAATAAACAATGACCATATCTTGGATTTTACATCCAAGTAATTTTATGTTTATACAGTACCATCACATATTTTATTAACTTATAGCTATCATCTAAAGTCTAGTAATGCATTATTTATCAAGTCAGGTATGTCACTGTTACCTTTACATTTAAAACAGTGTCGAATTCTATTGAAAAAGAAATTGTCCAATTTCTTGCCAGGTATGTCACTTTTATCTTCAAGTTATCTTCAAGTTCAAAATAGTGTTGAATTATATTGAAAAAATTGTCCAATTTCTTTAGTAAATAGGCCACTTGTTTAATACTCAACAATTTGGCATCATCTTTTGCATTTATTGACACAGAAAACAACTGTATTTGTCATGTACATATGTGTGTACAGCAAGTTCTGCTGTAACTATATACCTCACAACAGCACAATTTTCTGCTTTCATATACCACAATTTTCAACACTTCTTACTTACTTAAATTAAAAAATATATAAATGAAAATTTCTTGCAAATATATGGTAATCATACAATCGCATTTATTGGAGGGTGAAGTAGCTTTGTTTTTAATGTGCATTCTCCAAGCCTCACTGTCTATTTGAAAACTGTGTGATGTTGTCTTGTTGAAAGGTCCATCTGGTAAAGTAGGCTTTGATACTCTACTACAACAAGTGGACATATAACTGAATTGTTGTTGGATTAAACGCTTCATTAATGTATATATCTATGGCCTAGGGTTAGTCATATGCAACAGAAAATATATATTGTTGAACATAACATTATGATAGATACAAGCAAATCATGGCCATGCAAAGTGAAAGCGTCTAGCCTGTTCTTAATAAGGTTTGTTGTTATTGGCTAAGAACTGTACTGATGACTTTCTTTTACATCAAAAGTTCATTTTAATAGTACAGCAGTATTAGACAAATTCGAAACACAGTCTTATCAAGGCACCACAGACACAAATGTGACAGCAGGCTGTAGCAATCATTTCCACTTTTTTATTTTTTTAAATAAACACATCGCTATTTGACTGTGTTGTTGTTCATTTATGACCAAGGTTTTGGCCTTTTATACCACTTTCAAGTGACTGAGTTTATGTCATTAACATATATTACAGGACATACAGCTCAAAAATGGCTATAAATCAGGAAAAATATTCACTCCCCACCAAATATGGTCGTCTTTTATATACCAAAATAAACATTTTTTTATTAAATATGATGTGCTCCCACTATTATATACTGACCTTTTTACAAGATAATGATTTAACATCTGGCATTTCGAGGAGAGCGAATATTTTTATTAATTTATGGCCAATTTTAAGCTTGATGTCCTGCAATATATGTTAATGATATAAACTCAGTGACTTTAAAATGGCATAAAAGGCCGAAACCTGGGTTGTAATTAAATAAACAACAATACAGTTAAATGGCAGTGTGTTACTTCAAAAGTTACTGTATGACTGTTGCTCAGCAACATCAAAAACTGTTTACTCCCACCAAATGTTTAAGAAAGACCATTCTGTGAATTCATGTGTAAAGATATCCAGCCCATTGGTAATTTACACAATGTGGCATTCATAGGAATATATATGTCGGTATCGCTTTATTCATTTAAATATACAGAATTTCTCTTCAATGTGAAAACAAACATGTAAAAGACTCTGGTTATTTTCTTACAGAGATTCAAACCAGCGACAAAAATGACATTCATATGGAAGTTGAAGAGTCTGCGGTTCCTTTGTTGCTAAATTAACCTTGAGGTAATGAAGCCCATTGCCACACATCATTGCTTAAACTGTAATGACAGACAAGCAGGTCAGCTGCTGGCTGACTGGATACGAGCAGGAGACCTTACAACAAACCATTTCTTTGCATCTATACTCTAACATAACATGTTGAACCCAGGCTTAGAAGTCATATTGATATAAAATTTAATAATGGTTGCATTATGATCATTTTCTGTAATCATGTAATCTACACAACAGATGAATTACACTTCTTTTGGGATATTTCAGTTATGGCATGTTTGTGAATTATTTTATTTATCGTGGTCCCACCATTTTACTGGATTTTGTTGGATAAAAAGTAAAATAAATTAATTGTGTTTGAATAGAGCGTATTGTTTTTGTTGTGAAGAAAATTAAGTACACCTCCATTTTTAATATGTGGTTTACCATTAAGAGTTTTGCAAAGAAAGAAACATGAAAAAAGCTGAATGCCTGAAATAATCAGGTAAATGAGAAAACCATAATAACAAATGCAACTAAAACTTTGTCTGAAATTTCATAGATTAACAAAGAGTGAGAAATGGGTCAATGAGGTATCAAACTAGTTTCGCAAAAAGATATACAACTGAAACTTCCTGGCAGACTAAAATTGTGTACCAACTGAGATTGAACCCAGATCCTTTTCCTTTCACGGGCAACTGCACTAGCTAATGAACTATACAAACACGACTCCCAGTCTGTCCTCACAGCTTTACTTCCGCCAGTATTTTATCTCCTACCTTCTAGAATTCACAGTCTTCCTATATACCTCAGTAGTATGGCAAATCAGTTTCTTGCACACTTTTTATATCAAATTGATATGTAAATTAATTAAATTGTTACAGCTGTTCTACAAAGAACTGAGGCTTCACGGACACAAGCCTATTGTTCTGCTAAGCGGTTTATGACTAGCTTGAGGGTTGGTTTATAACACCCTAGGGATACTAGGGATAATCTGTCGTTCTGAGAAACCTCTCACACCATGGTGTCCGGCCATCCTGATTTAGGTTTTTCATGATTTGCCATAATCGCTTCAGGCAAATGTCAGGATGGTTCCTGTGAAAGGGCACAGCCGTCTTCCTTCCCCATCCTTCCCTAACCTGATGGGACCGATGGCCTTGCAGTTTGGTCTCCTCCCGAAAATCAACCAGCCAACCAAGAGAAAAATGGAGTTGCGCTAGGTGTTGGCATCTGTGCTACATTTACAAGCATTTTAGAGCACGTGGCAAGAAGTGGTGTAATGATCACATCAGCAGAAGTGACATAAAATCGGTAAAATTACGGAAGTTGCAAAAAATACGAATAAATCGAGGGAAAATATACCATAATGCGGGGGAAATTGAAGGAGAACTAGGGAGTACTTACATGTCTGCTTAGTGCAGAATGATCCTTGTCCATGGGAGCGAGGATGTGACAGATTCTTCTAAAGTGTCCTTTGTCTAAGAGCATTGTATTACCAGCTTGGGGCTGCAATATACAAGTACAGAATGGAACACACGTTGGACCCTGTGTGCAACATTCCTTGCATCTAATATCCAGCCAGTTCATAGTGGTGGGGCTGCCATGTACCCTGTTGGTTGTAGCCCCCTGACAACACAGGGATCGTTCTGCTGATCCTGCCAGGTGGCCCTTGCTGTGGCTGGGTGGCGCCCGTGGCGAGGGCCCTTGGTCAGAGTAGGTGGATCAGGGTGGATGATACGCAGTTAAGCGTGGCACATCTTCTCTTGCTCGTGGCCAGCCACCAGCAGTCTCTAAGCGTTCGAGGGCTCACTTCAAAGCTAACAAGTATGACCCCAAGTCGTTCCCCTCCCTGGCCACACCATGGGAGGAACGTAAAGCTATGAATGACAGGGAAACATATTCACCCCAGTATTTCGTCTGTACCAGAGCTGATGGGGAATCCTTTGTGTCCGTGAAGCCTCAGTTCTTTGTAGAACATTTAGAGGACAAGTTCAGGGAGGTGGAGGGATTGTCCAAAATGCGGTCCAGGGCAGTCTTGATAAAAACAACATCCTCTGCCCAGTCACGAGCCTTGCTCGCTTGTAAGAAGCTGGGGGACGTTTCACTTACTATCACGCCCCATAAAAGCTTAAATATGGTCCAGGGAATTGTTTTCCACAGGGATCTTCTTTTACAGTCCGCCGACGAGCTTCGCGCTAACTTAGAGCGACGTGGTGTCCATTTCGTCCGGTGCGGCCACCGGGGTCCGAGCGATCATCAAGTTGCCACCAGTGCCTTCATCTTGGCCTTCAAGGGTGACACATTACCTGAGAAGTTCAAGGTGATGTCAAGCCGTATATCCCTCCCCTGATGCGTTGCTTCAAGTGTTGGAAGTTCGGCATTATGTCTTTCCACTGTGCTTCCAGCGTCTTATGTCGCGATTGTGGTCGTCCATCCCATCCTGATACTCCATGTGCCCCGCCTCCCATCTGTGTCAACTGCAGAGAGCACCATCCCCCTTGCTCGCTGGACTGTAAGATTCTACAGAAGGAATGGAAAATAATGGAATACAAGACCCTGGACTGCCTGACCTACACTGAGGTTAAGCAGAAATTTGAACAGCTTCATCCTGTGTGCATGACATCATCTTATGCCGCCACTGTCACTCCTGCTACAGTTCCATCAGCTGCATCACATACAGTCAGCTCTCAGAGCCTAAGGACCACTCCTGCCCCCTTGATGGTGGGGGCCACTTCTCTCCCTGTTGCTCCTGCACCACCTACCTCAGGAGCAGCACCCCCTCAACCACTGGGGACATGAGTCCCCAATTCTAAGCCGGAGGAGCGTAGGTCTTCTTCGGATTCTCTCGTTAGGAAGGGATCCCTTGGGTCACTCGCTTCCCAGGTTCCTACCAAAGGCACAGCAGACGCCCACAAGTAACTGAAGAAGCCACAGGTCACTGGTCATCGAGCTTCGCGATCCTCTTCAGTCCCGGACACTGACTCAAAGAAGCCTTCCCTGCAAGGGCAACCAAAGGAACAGCGTTAAAAGCGAAATTAAAGACCCCTAAGACCAAGGACCCTGCGGTCGCACCCACTCCACCACTACGTACAAGCTCGGCATCTGAGGATGAGGTGGAGATTCCTGTGTCTGCTGTGGATCTCGATCTCGCCAGTCCCTCGGACATGATGGATGTCGCTCCTGTCGGTCCTCAATCGGTGGCAGCAGGTGACCCAGCAGTGTAATTTGCCTCCTTGATCCCTTGATGCCTTTCTCGGCCATGGACAATGTCATCCTCCAGTGGAACTGCAGCGGCTTTTTCCACCATCTTGCTGAGCTCCGACATCTTCTCAGCTTTCACCCTTTCCTCTGCATTGCTCTTCCAGAAACTTGGTTTCCGGCGATGCGAACCCCCGCCCTCCATGGCTATTGGGGTTATTATAGGAACTGGACAGCTTACGAAAGGGTATCTGGTGGTGTCTGCATCTACATCCTTCACTCCTTTCACAGCGAGTGTGCCCCTCTACAAACACCTTTAGAGGCTGTCACTGTTCGGGTGTGGACGCCTCAGGCTGTTACTGTCTGCAGTCTGTATCTTCCTCTGGTTTGGTGATGTCCTGTGGCATGTCATGGCTGCACTGATAGCTCAATTGCCGCCACCTTCTATGTTCCTGGGCGACTTCAACGCCCATAACCCTCTGTGGGGTGGATCAGTGGCAACAGGCCGAGGCAGCACCGTTGAGCACGTACTGGCACAGCTCGACCTTTCCCTTTTAAATGATGGTGCCTTCACACATTTCAGTGTGGCGCATGGCACGTACTCAGCCATCGACCTTTCAACCTGCAGCTCTAGCCTCTTACCGTCTGTCCAATGGAGTGTGCATGACGACTTGTGCGGTATTGACCACTTTCCGATCTTTCTGTCACTGCCACAGCGTCACTCTTCTGAGCGCCCCTGCAGATGGGCTATGAATAAGGCTGACTGGGACTTGTTCTCCTCCATTGCCGCTATTGAGCCTCTTTCCACTGACGCCATTGATGCGGTGGTTCACTCGGTCACCACCGGCATCGTTACTGCCACAGAATCTGCCTTTCCCTGTTGTTCTGGGTCCCCTCGGCGGAGAACTGTGCCTTGGTGCTCGCCTGAGATCGCTGAGGCGATTAAAGATCGCACGCGGGCGCTCCAGCATCACAAGCAGCATCGCTTATTGGAACCTCATCGCCTATAAATGGCTCCGTGCGCGGGCCCGCCGCATTATTCACCAACACAAGCAAGAGTGCTGGGAAAGGTATGTCTCTACCATTGGCAACCGTACCTCTCCCTCGCACGTTTGGGCCACGATTAGGCGACTCTATGGCTATTGGACCCCTGTCAGTGTCCCTGCGATTTCATTGAATGGAGCAGTCTGTACTGAATCCGACACTATTGCCAACCGCTTAGCAGAGTATTTTGCTCAGAGTTCTGCTTCTGCGAATTACCCACTGGCCTTCCGCTCCCTGAAAGAGCGATTGGAACGTCGGAGCATTTCATTTCATACGCGCCACCCTGAATCGTACAATGTTCTGTTCAGTGAGTGGGAATTCCAAAGTGCCCTAGCTGCTTGCCCAGATAAGGCTCCCGGGCCAGATTGCATCGACTGTCAGATGCTCAAATGCCTCTCGGTGGACTACCAGTGGCGCCACCTAAACCTTTACAACCGTATCTGGGTTGAGGGTGAGTTCCCGCCGCAATGGCGGGAAAGCATCGTAATCCCCATTCTGAAACCTGGCAAGAACCCACAGGAGGTGGACAGCTACCGCCCCATTAGCCTCACCAACGTTCTTTGCAAGTTGCTCGAACGCATGGTGAGCCAGCAGTTGAACTGGCTCCTTCAGTCTCGGGACCTCCTGGCTCTGTCCCAGGGCGGTTTTCGCCAAGGACGCTCCACCATCGACAATTTGGCGTATGAGTCTGCCATTCAGTCAGCCTTTTCCTGGCGACAACACCTCATCGCCGTCTTTTTCGATCTCACGAAGGCCTACTATACTACTAGGTGACACCACATTCTCGCAACGCTGCATGAGTGGGGTCTTCGGGGACCACTCCCGATTTTTATACAGAACTTTTTATTCTATCACACTTACCGAATTCGTGTTGGTGCTTCCCATAGCGCACCCCAAGAGAATGGGGTCTCACAGGGCTCTGTCCTGAGCGTCCCACTCTTTCTATTTGCCATCAATGGTCTTGCACTCACAGTAGGATCGTCAGTATCTCCCCTCCTCTATGTTGATGATTTTTGTATTTCATTCTGCTCCTCTTCTACTATAGCTGAACGCTGTCTGCAGGGAGCTATAAGGAAGGTGGAGTCATGGGCCCTCAATCATAGCTTCCGGCTTTCGACCGCCAAAACTTGTATGATGCACTTCTGTCACTGTTTTACCATCCACCCCCATCCCGAACTTTACCTCGATGACCAACTACTAGACATAGTGGAGACTTACTGCTTCCTGGGACTGGTCTTCAATGCCCACTTAAGTTGGCTTCCCCATATTTGTCAGCTTAGAAAAGTGCTGGCGGCATCTCAATCTCCTTCAATGCCTGAGCTACACCAACTGGGGTGCTGATCGTTGTACACTACTGCGGCTGTACCAAGCTGTTGTCCAGTCCCGTGTTGATTACGGAAGCATGGTGTATGGTTCAGCTGCCCCTTCTGTACTGCATCTACTAGACCCTGTCCACCACTGTGGGGTTTGCCTCACTACAGGAGCCTTTCGATCTAGGCCCATGAACAGCCTCCTAGTAGAAGCGGGCGTTCCTCCATTGCGGCTCTGGTGGCAACTACTGCTCGCAAACTATATCGCACACATCGATAGTTCACCTCGCCACCCAAATTAACGTCTTCTTTACCCCAACATAGCAGTCCATCTCCCGCAACAACGGCCCAGAATTGGGAATCCCTTGACTGACCGTGACCAGTCACTTCTTCATGACCTTGACGCTTCCCCCCTACCACCTTTCCTGCAGACTCGTTTCTGTACCAATCCATGGTCAATACCTTGGCCGCATCTTCGGCTGGACCTATTGCTTGGCCCCAAAGGCTCAGTTCCACCTGAGGTCCTCCGCTGGAATTTTCTCTCTGTTCTTGGCGAGTTTGGGGGTTCAGACATCATCTACACTGATGACTCACTGGTCGACGGTCTCGTTGGCTTTGCTTAAGCTCACGTTGACCATACAGAACAACGCTCCTTGCTGGTTGGCTGCAGTGTATTCACTGCAGAGCTGGTTGCCATCTATCACGCTCTTGACCATATCCGCTCCTGCTCTGGTGAGTCCTATGTCATTTGTAGTGACTCCTTAAGCAGCCTACAAGCCCTCGACCAGTGCTTCCCTAGGCATCCTTTGGTATTGTTAATCCAGGAGTCTCTTTATGCCCTCTACAGGAGTGGACGCTCAGTGACCTTCATTTGGACCCCAGGCCATGTTGGGAGATTGGGCAATGAACATGTTGACCACCTGGCCAAACAGGCCACCAGTAAACCTTCTCTGGACATTGGCCTCCCGAAGCCCAATTTGCAAGCAGTCTTCCTCTGCAAAGTTTTCGTGATTTGGGACACTGAATAGCGCAACCTGACCACACCAAAAAAACTCCTGCTATCAAGGAGACGACGAATGTGTGGCGGTCACCCATGCGAGCCACTCACAGGGAATCAGTTGTCATTTGCCAGCTCTGCATTGGCCACACCTGGATGACGCACAGCTATTTACTGCGCTGTGAGGACCCGCCTCTGTTTTGTTGCAGGTCGACTTTGACAGTGGTCCACATTTTGTTGGCCTGTCCCCTTTTAACTGTGCTCAGGCAGACGTTTGCGCTGCCTGATATACTCCCTGCCCTTTTAACAGATGACACTGCCATGGCAGGCTTAGTTTTGCGTTTTGTTCGGGCAGGGGGCTTTTATCACTTGATCTGAGTGCTTCTGGTTTTTTTTTTTTTTTTTTTTTTTTTTAGTCTGGCCTTTGGCCTACGATTTTAGACTGGATTTTATCGTGTGTTTCTAGGTGGTTGGCTTTTCCTTTTTTGTCTCTATGGTCGGCCAACCACTGTCACACTTTGTGTGATTTTAATTCCTTTTGTCTGGTCTCTGTCTGAGTCTTTCTTGTCCTGTGTTGTCTCTTGTCATGTTCATTGTTCGTTTTTATTCTTTGTGGGTGTTTGAAGTTTTTGGAAAAAGGGACCGATGGCCCTAGCAGTCTGGTCCCTTCAATCCTGCAAACAAACCAACCAACCTGTGCAACACTGTTTATGTATTTTAAACTCTAACAAACGACATTTACAATGTGCTTCTCTGTACTCGCTACCAATCACAATCGTGTGGTGTCAGCTAACAAATACTTTGCAGAACAGTTGCTGCATGGTTTTGAACAACATTCTGCTATATGTCTATTGAGGTAACAGGGATAAACACAAGTTGACTACTGTCTTTGATGATTTTCTGGAAAACACAGCCATCTGCCTCTAAATTGACACGGATCTGTGTTAAAGGATGATACAAAGTGGATAGAGTAATCGGTATGATTTAAAGGAAGACTGATGATGCATTCTTGGTAGAGGGAGACGTTGTGGCAGGTCATTTATCACACATTTAACCATTTTTTCCGTTGTTCTCTCGGGGTGTATCAGTTACTTGGTATAACTTACATTGAACTCGTATATAATTTCGTGCTCTGTGTGTGACTTACAGCGCTATCTACCTGCAGTCGTTAGCAGCAAACCTCTCCATAGCAGAGTCAGCCCAGAGTCAGCAGAGGACTTCCAATGCATGTGTGATAAATCATGTCCACCAAACCGACGAAAGACCTATTTCGGCTCCCTCCTCTAGATAAACGAAGATGTATGTGAAGTACTTAATTTCCCTGCCACATCTTGGACACAAATCGAATCCAGTTTGATAACTGTAGTGATTCTAAGTCAGTGACAGGAGTTTTGCAGGGTACTGCAATCCCTGTGTGTACAGCTGCTTGACAGATGTTGTGTGTGAAAGAGACTGTGTTATGTTCATAGGGTTAGTGCAGTGTGGCACGTAATTTCATATGTCAAACACCGCTGCTATGCATTTATCTATTTCCTCATAAGATGTAGTTTCATGCACTTTCAGTTGCTGATGATCATTTTATACAACTTACGCAAGCATAGCATAATTGCCGAACCTTAATCGGACGTGAACAGCGAGCGCTAGACAGCTCCAGAAAGTTATATAGTGCCATGTATTACAAAGACTCTATGTTGTTTTTTCTTTGGTGTAGGAGGTAGTAGTTTTATCATCTTAAAGTTTCTCTGCATAGTGAGTGGGATAGAAAACTTGCAGGGTGAATGTATATCAGGTATTTAAAATATATTTTCTGCATCGGTGTATAATCAGAGTTGCATTCCATGCATCTAATAAATCGGAAACCAGACTGCTTTAATATTATAGCGCTCTTAAGTGCAGAACCATGTAGCCTTAGGAGTGTGTCTTAATGTTCTACAATCATTTCTCCCTTTCCAGTATATTCCTGGTATGGAATTCAAACACTATAACAATACTACAGAACTGTTAGCACAAGTGATTTATGTAAAACCCTTCAAACTTCTTTCGTCTGGCGCTCCATCATACATAAATCAAACATTTCTTCTTCTTCTTAATCATCTACTATATCACCAAAACATTCTCAAATGTATCAGGCTCATATCTGCTGTACACCAATAAAGCGTGCTAACCTTCTCATCATGCATGCAACTAGAGAGATTGTCTATCACTGGATGAGTAACGTGAGTAAGATTGGTACAGAACAGTCCTCTTGGGGTGGTAGTTACAATATTGGAATGAGAATGCCGATCTATATAACAGGTGTCAGTCGGTTGTTCAAGTTTGGAACATGTGTTATGCTCTTCCTGAAGGCAAAATATCGAATTTTATTGATTATGTGGAACTCAACTCATTCTGTTCCTTAATGAGACATTGAATGTAGCAGGTATAGTGCACTCCTACTTCTGGTCAGATACAAATAAAATCGGAGACAATGTTGCACAGAGGGTTGGTTAAAAACAGAGGAACGGTTATAAGATGCATAGAGAGACCATCTAGAGTTTTGCTCAGGACCTATGAATGAGAAAATGCTTTGTGCCTCCCATCCACATGGGTGGAGACGGCAAATCGTAATTAAATCTTACCGAATTTATAAAGTGTTTCAGCTTAGGAACGTAGTTTTTGCACCTCCTCTCTGCTGATGGCTATTTCCTGCATTAATAAACAGTATTTGTGTCATGTGATATAGGCTGTATAATAGGGTTCACGATATGTCTACTTGTATATGACCTTCGCAGAGTAATGGAGGGGGTGATTTAGCAATGATACAAAAATTGAGAACGATGCTGTAATGTCATTGGCTGATAGCATCACCAGATCGATGGGATGAGACGTTTTGTTGACATCACAACTCATCAAGAGTGCTGGTTTGAACCTCTAGTAATTGAGTAAAATGCGATGAAATTACGTAAAACCTGATAAAATTACGAAGATTGATGGAAAATACGTAAACTTGATGAAAATATCACAAAAAAGTGGGAGGATGAGGGTACTCACATGCTCGCCTGGGTGTATGAAAATCGTTCCATTCGTCCACAAGTGTGATTGACAGTTTATGGTGCTTTCTATCAATGCTCTATGGGTTTAAGTCCTGCAGATGCCCCCCCCCCCCTTGTTCCACATGCACCTATGCAATGTCAGTCATATAAATGAAAGAAGATGCCGTGTCCAAAGATTCGGAGGTCAAGATGACAACCATCTAGGACACGGAAACAGCGATCATATATCTGGGTGCAATATGCAACACCATCATGAGGAATCGATGCTCTGACTCTCTTTGAAAAACAGTACACGAAGAGATCTATTATCCCATCACTGTGGAAGATGAGATTAAATGTAGAGGTCATCACCGTTGTTTGGAAATGCTTCACAATTCTGCAAACTCTTCCAGTTTCCATGTGTTGTGATGTCTTCCACATTTTTGTCAATAAGAAACACCGCCTCTGTCTTTTATTTCAACCATACTGTGTGCTGTGAGAGCAACATGGTTTACACTATGCAATGTCCAGCCTTCTATGAGAGCCAATGGAACGAAACGTGTTAATGTCGGTTTAGTACCTGACACAGACGTCGAAGTCATGGTAGAAAAACAAAATGTATGGCAGTGTACACAGCTGTAGTCATACACTGCTTCCATGTGTTACAGCAAAAAGCAATGTATCAAACTGCTTATGAAACAACAAGCCCTCTCCTTATACAGGTAGTTTGTGGGATATGGTCTTCCTCCAGTACAGGCGACAACGGAAGCGACTTCGATCACTGGTCACCTGTTAATGGGATCATCACATGTGGTCGATGTCAAAATGCAGACGGTATTTGTTTTCGATAAATTGGAATAGAGAGGCGTAGTAAAATCTTATTGAGTTCTGTACCAGGTGATGTTAGCAAAGTTCTTACAGTTCATAGTTCTACTTCATAGAGTGTTACAAAAATAACAAGGAGAGAGAGAGAGAAGGGGAGGGGTTTGGGACAGACAGACACTGTGCTGCCAGCGAAGACTCTGAACCATTACACTGTCATATTTTTACCTTGGTAATAATAGGAATACGATAAAGGAGATTAAGTCATCTACAGGGAGATATTTGTAGAGTGTCATTTGGTATCGATGATTATAAGTGTTATGCTTCTGAATTTCTTCATGCAGTCTGCGTGTACTCTACATGGTTGTGAATTTCCTCCTGTAAGTTTGTGCTCTACTTTTCTTGTTCTGAAGCTCTCTACCTGTCAGCCTACTATAAAACAGTACTTGCAGAACGTGATGGTATTTCGAGAGAATTAACAGGGATCAGTGACTTGGCTTGGGGTTCAGTTCTTCTAGCTCTGGCAAACGCCGCCTATTGTGCAAGAATGTACCTAACACAAATAAAAGACGCGAAGGCTTTTTAATTGTAATTACGCCCTTTATTCCTCGACGAATATGTGATAACGACGATGTAGTGGGAGGGTCTTGCTACAGCAAAGCTATGGCAGGCTGTGTGAATGGACACCCGACAGATGTGAGTGTGGTCTTTTTTCGGACGCTATACACATATAAATTACAGTCAGAAATGTTACGCTGTTGAAATGTAAAGTTACTGAGGCTTATGTTCCGACATATCACCCGACGTTTGTAGGAAATAATCATACTACTATTCATGCAAAAAATTACGTATGTCTCGTTGTAAGGGGAGGATAAATTTGACGAAGGAAATTCTGATTCAACACATTGACTAGTATATTCGAGCGTAAGGAGTGATAGATTCATTTCGTAAACACGTGCACAATATGCCAGTGCAATGGTTCAAACGGTTCTGCTGTAGAATACAAAGAGGGCGGGCAATATGGCTGTAACACAATGGATAAGCAGAACGTCCTCTCATCGGCCCCTCTTAACGGATCCTCACACGTTCTTTGTTGCACTACCAACTGCAATGTTTATTAAGTAAACCAACGGATATAGGTTATGTCTTACCAACCCTTTCGTCCGCAGGAGCGCTGTTGGTTATCACGTAGTGCTGGACCCCAGTGCTTTAGAACACTTGTTTGAGGGAGTCTTATAGGGATGCAACACCTTCTGAAAGTGCTGATTGAAAATACCTGCAGTTTATTCCTGAATCTGATAGGCTGGAAGACCTAAATACAGGGTGATTCAAAAATAATACCACAACTTTAGGAATTTAAAACTCTGCAACGACAAAAGGCAGAGCTAAGCATTACCTGTCGGCGAATTAAGGGAGCTATAAAGTTTCATTTAGTTGTACATTTGTTCGCTTGAGGCGCTGTTGACTAGGCGTCAGCGTCAGTTGATGCTAAGATGGCGACCGCTCAACAGAAAGCTTTTTGTGTTATTGAGTACGGCAGAAGTGAATCGACGACAGTTGTTCAGCGTGCATTTCGAACGAAGTATGGTGTTAAACCTCCTGATAGGTGGTGTATTAAGCGTTGGTATAAACAGTTTACAGAGAATGGGTGTTTGTGCAAAGGGAAAAGTTTTGGACGGCCGAGAACGAGTGATGAAAATGTAGCACGCATCCAGCAAGCATTTGTTCGCAGCCCAGGAAAATCGACTCGCAGAGCTAGCAGAGAGCTGCAAATTCCACAATCAACTGTATGGAGAGTCCTACGAAAAAGGTTAGTTATGAAACCTTATCGTCTGAAATTGTTTCAAAGATTGTGTTTAGTGATGAAGCAACTTTCCACACTAATGGGAAAGTCAACCGTCACAATGTCTGTATATGGGGCACTGAGAATCCGCGGGAAACAACTCAGTATGAACGTGACTCGCCTAAGGTGAACGTTTTCTGTGCCATTTCAGCCAATAAAGTTTTTGGTCCCTTTTTCTTCGAAGGTGCTACTGTAACTGGACTACAGTATCTGGAGATGTTAGAGAATTGGCTGTTCCCTCAGCTCAAACAAGAAGCACAACAATTCATATTTCAGCAGGATGGAGCGCCACCACATTGGGACTTATCTGTCCGTAACTACCTGAACGTCAACTACCCGAGGCGATGGATCGGCCGCCACGCAGCCCGTGACAGAGCACTTCATCACTGGCCTCCAAGAAGCCCTGATCTTACCCCCTGTGATTTTTTCTTATGGGGGTTATGTTAAGGATATGGTGTTTCGGCCACCTCTCCCAGCCACCATTGATGATTTGAAACGAGAAATAACAGCAGCTATCCAAACTGTTACGCCTGATATGCTACAGAGAGTGTGGAACGAGTTGGAGCATCGGGTTGATATTGCTCGTGTGTCTGGAGGGGGCCATATTGAACATCTCTGAACTTGTTTTTGAGTGAAAAAAAACCTTTTTAAATACTCTTTGTAATGATGTATAACAGAAGGCTATATTATATTTCTTTCATTAAATACACATTTTTAAAGTTGTGTTATTCTTTTTGAATCACCCTGTATTATATAACACCTAGTTTATGTGTGTGCAGATATACCATAACATTTTCGGACACTAGTTGCATGTGAACAGTAACTGGAAATGTGTGTGTATAGGAGTGTAAAGTTACTGTTGTCAGCTTCCGACTGTGCAAAGGAAATGACTATGCCTTGTCCTAAGGGCAGCATTGATGTAAAAAATTGCGATTTTGGCGCATAAGAAGGGTGAAAGATTTTATGTGGAAAATTTTGTCCAGTCATAAGAAGGATATAGATCTACCTGAGCAGTTGATGTTTCCAAAGACACAGTCCTCAGAAGATACTTCCGATACTTTGCTCATTGTCAGACGTTACCAGATTGGGGTTGCAATCTAATATTTAATTGTAATTACACTGATAAATTTGTGGCTGGTTTCCTACGACGACCCTGCCTGCCATCCAGTTGTGTGACGGAGGTAGCCCATGACGAATGAATAGACATTTCCAGCTTAAGACGTGAGCTGCTGCTGAGTCTCACGAACTGGCCAGGTGGGGTACAACTGTGTGGCCCTCTGGGCAGGTGAATAGCGAACTAACACTCAGTATGTGTAGGGAAGCCTTCGTGATCGTGTGTGTCGCTAATATTCTCCGATTTTTATATGGATATGTAAGAAGATTCAATATCCACTACTGACAAGTGTTGGCACTGGATGAATTGGTAACATCCAGAGTAGTACAACTCCGGTCATCCCAGACAGCCTCCACAGCTATGTGGTCCTCTCCGGCGGGCCGAGTCCAGCTGCAGACATGGCGCGATTGCTGAGACGCGCGTTAATGGCGGCAACTAGCGCTGCGCGACGTCTGGCCTGGCTTCTGAACATCGGGACATGAGTGCACGGGATGTGTGAGTGTTTCAGCGATTTCCGACATCTAACAGTAACAACAAATTCTATAAAATTCTGGCTTCAGTAGAAATTACGTCCTCATACTGAATCCAGCTGACGTTCGAAAATCCACTGTTTCGCTGAAATTCTGGTTTCCTTATAGAAGTTAACACCTGTTTCCCACACTGTGCTGCAATTTTAACTGTGGAAGGAATGGCATTCTTGTTTTTCTCTTTTGTTACGTGATTATGTAGTAAAATAGCACGTGAAGTACATGTACAAGTCAGGAACTAGTCACAGCAGTAATATTCTATACATTTCTATCAGAATCATACTGAAATGTATAAAGCAAAAAATAGGATGAAACCTTCAGGCATATTTCAACTGTGTGCTCCAGATGGACTCGAACCCAGAGTCTTGCCTTCTATGAGCAGTTCTCTTGCTGACTGAATTAGTCTTTGAATCACTTTTAAGTAGTGTCAAGGTCTGACTGAATATTTATACAGTTTCATTCAGACGGTACTTGGTTGTAGATAACTGCATCATTCCCGAAAAGTGGTCCTACCGCTTCTGGAAGAAAGAATATCACAGAGACGTTGCTTAACGACAGCCGCAGAGGACTCTACTGTGGAACCTTGACTTTTACAGGTGACTGAGACCGCCAGTCACGACTCGTGGACCTGTAATCGAAGCCTCAGTTCCGTAACTACTCTTCTCGTAATGTCCAAACCACACTCAAACTACCGATCATACCAGTAGGTAAGAGCATTCATTTCACACAAAAGTCAACATTCTGGTTTCGAGTTCCTCTTTCACACAATTTCTTAATATGCCACAAAGTTTTGAAAACATAGCACACTTCGCTACTGAGTGAAATACTCATTATGGAAACAAAATGATGAACACGTAACAGGTTTTTCAAACAATCCGGGCCTGGTAGAACACAAAATCATTTGATCTGTGATCTTATATAACAGTGACATCACAGTGGCAATCAGCTGACGAAATGAAATAGAAAAATTTGGAATTTTTACAATACTATTGATGTAAAACAATAGCTACAAGCCAGACATTAACTGTTAGAAAATGAGTGAAAGGAATAATGTTAAACTAAATACATTTCAAAGTAGTTAATTCGTCCTCTGTTCTATGAACATTTCTCTAAGACCTGAAACGAAATGTTGGAGAGGGGTTCTACATAAATTCAAGAACATATTCAAGGTTGAATTACCTTTAATTTAAGGACATACACTACTCAAAAAACGTTTTGCCCCACTTACATATCTCTGAACGTGTGCGTACACTTGGACTGAATGGCAGCAAGGAATAAAAGAAATGGCCTTGAGAAACAAAAAAATAACTGTGAAAAAATCAAATTATGCAGGTGTTCGGAATCACTGATATTTGCACACATGGGAAAGCAAGATCTGCTGGTGGGTAACATTCAATACTTTGTTTCTCCTCCATGTACATTGTATTACGCTTGTATCCTCCTTAGCAAAATGTAAGTATGACGTTGGAGATGTTGGTGCTCTTCAATGGCGTCCATCCTGAAGCCAGAGATAAATTCTGCCGAAATTATTACAAAGACGCAGAAGGTGTTTAGAAAGGATAGATTGCATGCAACCGGTGGTGGCGTGTTTGTTGCTGTTAGTAGTAGTTTATCCTGTAATGAAATAGAAGTGGATAGTTCCTGTGAATTATTGTGGGTGGAGGTTATACTCAACAACCGAGTTAGGTTAATAATTGGCTCCTTTTACCGACCTCCCGATTCAGCAGCATTAGTGACAGAACAACTGAGAGAAAATCTGGAATACATTTCACATAAATTTCCTCAGCACGTTATAGTCTTAGGTGGATATTTCAATTTACCAGATATAGACTGGGACACTCAGATGTTTAAGACGGGTCGTAGGGACAGAGCATCGAGTGACATTATACTGAGTGCACTATCCGAAAATTGCCTCGAGCAATTAAACAGAGAACCGACTCGTGGAGATAACATCTTGGACCTACTGATAACAAACAGACCCGAACTTTTCGACTCTGTAAGCGCAGAACAGAGAATCAGTGATCATAAGGCCGTTGCAGCATTCCTCAATATGGAAGTAAATAGGAATATAAAAAAATGGAGGAAGGTTTATCTGTTGAGCAAGAGTAATAGGAGGCAGATTTCAGACTACCTAACAGATCAAAACGAAAATTTTTGTTCCGACACTGACAATGTTGAGTGTTTATGGAAAAAGTTCAAGGCAATCGTAAAATGCGTTTTAGACAGGTACGTGCCGAGTAAAACTGTGAGGGACGGGGAAAATCCACCGTGGTTCAACAACAAAGTTAGGAAACTCCTGCGAAAGCAAAGAGAGATTCACTGCAAATTTAAACGCAGCCAAAACCTCTCAGACAAACAGAAGCTAAACGATGTCAAAGTTAGCGTAAGGAGGGCTATGCGTGAAGCGTTCAGTGGATTCGAAAGTAAAATTCTACGTACCGACTTGACAGAAAACCCTAGGAAGTTCTGGTCTTACGTTAAATCAGTAAGTGGATCGAAACAGCATATCCAGACACTCTGGGATGATAATGGCATTGAAACAGAGGATGACACGCGTAAAGCTGAAATACTAAACACCTTTTTCCAAATCTGTTTCACAGAGGAAGATCGCACTGCAGTTCCCTCTCTAAATCCTCGCACGAACGAAAAAATGGATGACATCGAAATAAGTGTCCAAGGAATAGAAAAGCAACTGAAATCACTCAACAGAGGAAAGTCCACTGGACCTGACGGGATATCAATTCGATTCTACACAGAGTACGCGAAAGAACTTGCCCCCTTCTAATAGCCGTGTACTGCAAGTCTCTAGAGGAACGGAAGGTTCCAAATGATTGGAAAAGGGCACAGGTAGTTCCAGTTTACAAGAAGGGTCGTCGAGCAGATGCGCAAAACTATAGGCCTATATCTCTGACATCGATCTGTTGTAGAATTTTAGTATATGTTTTTTGCTCGCGTATCATGTCATTTCTGGAAACCCAGAATCTACTCTGTAGGAATCAAAACGGATTCCGGAAACAGCGATCGTGAGAGACCCAACTTGCTTTATTTGTTCATGAGACCCGGAAAATATTAGATACAGGCTCCCAGGTAGATGCCATTTTCCTTGACTTCCGGAAGGCGTTGGATACAGATCCGCACTGTCGCCTGATAAACGAAGTAAGGGCCTATGGAATATCAGACAAGCTGTGTGGCTGGATTGAAGAGTTTTTAGCAAACAGAACACAGCATGTTGTTCTCAATGGAGAGACGTCTACAGACATTAAAGTAACCTCTGGCGTGCCACAGGGGAGTGTTATGGGACCACTGCTTTTCACAATATATATAAATGACCTTGTAGAGAGTGTCGGAAGTTCCATGCGGCTTTTCGCGGATGATGCTGTAGTATACAGAGAAGTTGCAGCATTAGAAAATTGCAGCGAAATGCAGGAATATCTGCAGCGGATAGGCACTTGGTGCAGGGAGTGGCAACTGACCCTTAACATAGACAAATGTAATGTATTGCGAATACATAGAAAGAAGGATCCTATACTGTATGATTATATGATAGCGGAATAAACCACTGGTAGCAGTTACTTCTGTAAAATATCTGTGAGTATGCGTACGGAGCGATGTGTAGTGGAATGATCATATAAAACTACTTGATGGTAAGGCGGGTGCCAGGTTGAGATTCACTGGGAGAGTCCTTAGAAAATGTAGTCCATCAACAAAGGAGATGGCTTACAAAACATTCGTTCGACCTATACTTGACTACTGATCATCAATGTGGGATCCGTACCAGGTCGGGTTTACAGAGGAGATAGAGAAGATCCAAAGAAGAGCGGCGCATTTCGTCACATGGTTATTTGGTAAGCGTGATAGCGTTACGGAGATGTTTAGCAAACTCAAGTGGCAGACTATGCAAGTGAGGCGCTCTGCATCGCGGTGTAGCTTGCTGTCCAGGTTTCGAGAGGGTGCGTTTCTGGATGAGGTATCGAATATATTGCTTCCCCCTACTTATACGTCCGGAGGAGATCACGAATGTAAAATTAGAGAGATTAGAGCGCGCACGGAGGCTTTCTGGCAGTCGTTCTTCCCGCGAACCATACGCGACTGGAACAGGAAAGGGAGGTAATGACAGTGGCACATAAAGTGCCATCCGCCACACACCTTTGGGTGGCTTGCGGAGTATAAATGTAGATGTAGATTTAGATGTCATCCTGTGTGATAGAAGAGTCTCTGTGACAATGTACTGCAAGGTTCAGTGGCGCCCAAGAATGCTTAACCCAGTCCCATCAAATGATGAGTTGTAGTCGCTTGAAGCTACTGTGGCACTGAAAATGTGGACTGGTGCACGCAAAGTGATGAAGTTTCCACTGCCAGGCCATATCGTAGTAACACTCATGAGACTCCACTTCACCCGATGGTGGCCTCGTGTCAGGTGAGCAGACAGTATGACAAGCTCAACTCACAAATGTATGCTTCATTATATGAATCCATGGGGTTCAATTTCCAACTAATAGATGGCTCTTAAATGTATTCTAAAACACAGCACAAGTAATGTGTGTTATGTGGAAAGGAAAAAACCTCTTACAGTGACTAGAGGAACAAATGTTGCACAGCATCTGGGAGAGAATGCACACTTCCCTGAGAACTCTGCTCACGAGCAACCATGATTGAGTACCACTTTTATGAGACTTTAGGCAAAATATGGACTCATATCTCAAGACGCATATCACTAATTGAGAAGGAAACAAATTCACAAGAGCATGTGTTACGTGCTAGTCAAGAGGTAAGAGAAGCGAAAGTGCACAGAAGTGTAAAATGTGTGGCGTTGGTCTACATTTAGGTAGCTGTTTTGAGGCCTACCAAACCCAACAATCATATCAGCTAATATGTAAAAAAGTCATATGGAGGACGGTCAAAAATAACATCAAAAACACAACACAATCCCATGCCTAAACGGCATAGGAAAACCATTGGCATTCAAAACAGCTTCCAATCGTCTCCGAATTGATAAATGCGCAAGTCCTGTATGGTTTTCGAGGGAATCTTATACCATTCTTCCTGCAAAATAGTGGCAAGATCAGATAACGATACTGAAGGTGAATAGCGATCACACATCCTTTTCTCCAAAGTAGACCACAAAGGCTCAACAATATCGAGATCTGGTGACAATGGTGGCCAGGGGAGATGCGATATTTTATCCTCATGCTCACAAAAAAAGCCCTGGACGATGCGAGCTGTGTGAACAAGGACTCTGTGGTCATAGTGATCAGAAAGCACGATCTGGTAAGAGGCTTGTGTCGATTCAGAGGTGTAACCTGCTCCAGAGTGCTGACGGGTTATTGTGGCCCAGCCATGTCTCAGCGATGGGTAGGTGGAGTTGTCGTTCAGGTGAACGCAACAGGCGTTGTAGTACGAGCGCCTTCGCTGTCTCGTATCTGTCAGTGGTTGGTACATGCAATAGGAGGTCGCTGGTAAGATCGGTGTTGGTGTGGAGGTAGCTAAAAAGCACAAAAAACTTGTGGTCGTCTGTGATCTCGGCCGACAGCATCATGCTCTGTTGATGTAACACAGTTAATTAAGGAAGTGGCACGCTTTATCTCAACAACTTCACTGATAACATAGTATTTGATTCGTGATTTAGAGTGTTCATCCATTTGGGTAGAGGTAGCGATGCCCTGGTTCTACGGTTGTTGGAACAATGGGAACATTGTTCGTTCGATAACCACAGTTGCACTGGTTATATCGTCTGGGGATCGGCGAGATGCCAAATAGATGCACAACTAAATCGTCTATAGTGATACCAGGCGATGAAACACCATCGTGGGTCATATTCTTTGCGGCATGAAGTTTGTATCCCATGATGATTGGCGGCGTGCCAGTGTGAGTGTAGCTCGGTATTTCGCGGCGCGGTTGAAAAGAAAATAACAGGGTCACCACTGTAGGCAGAGGCGAGCGGGCGTGGTAATTACGACTCTGAATACTTTTATTCTCGCAGCATTTACACAATGCGTTAGCATAGAGTGTGTACTGTAGAGAACTGATCTGGCAAAGATACAGTTGTTCTTGCTGCGGTAGGGCAGTAATATTATTGGGGAGGGGGGAGGGGGATAGATCCCCACAAGTGCTTCAGAAATTTTTTACCCTCATATATCTTTTTCTTCACCATATGTTGATCTCTTGGATCCCGTAAGCATTTACGATGTTTATATTCATACATCACCAGCATTACATTCACTTCTGATCATTCCATAGTTCATGGAACTCATATTGACAAAACAGTAGCTCACACACAAAGAAAAACAGGTGAATGCCCTCTGTACTAATAGCCCTGAAGCAGAGAGGATGCAGATTTTTTATCGTTTTTTTATATAGCGTACAGGGAAAGGGGAAACACATCATCCTTTAAGTCACAATGCGTGTGGAAGTGTATACTGAGTGACTATGACAGGGGGACGACAGCTGCAAAAGTCACTGTAGAACTGGATGATGCACTCATGTACCTCATCAGCAGGAAGATAATACAAAGGGAGCTCCAGAATTAGGGAATTTCAGTGTGAGTTCGAATTCTAAAACCACACATCAGTGGTGCAGAAGCCCCCAGCAGGGAAATGTGGTGCCGAAGCCATAAACGCATTGACTATGAAGCAAAGGAAGAATGACATTTGGCTGGATGAGTCTTGCACTCTGTTTCCAACTTCTGGCGTAGTTTATGTTCCAAGATTGAAATATGCCTGTGATTCAGTGATGATTTAGGCAGCCATATCGTGGTATTCCATGAGTATTCTGCGAAGTCAAATTACTGCCAAGGATTATGTGACCATTTTAGATGATCAGGTCCATTTCATGATACAATATTTATTCGTCATTGGTGATGTAACGAATTTGTGGCATGGTGGCACAACACCATCAAGACAGCGCTTGCATGCCACGACCAGGAGTGGACGGAGGCCCTCCCCTGGGTGCTGCTGAGTGTACGAGCTGCCTACAAAGAAGGTATTGACTTCTCACTGGCAGAGGTACTCTACAAGTAACTGATCACTCTCCCAGCAGAGTTCATATCACAAACCACCGACCCCATGGACTTCAGCCTGCCAGACATAGTAAAACGTTTCAGGGACCACATTCACCATGTCCGCATCCCACCACGCCAAACCGACCATCTTTGTGCACAAGGAGCTCCAATCGTGTACATTATCATGCTCAAGACTGACGCCATCAAACCCTCCCTCCACCCTGCCTACAGTTGCCTGTACAAAGTGCTGAAATGAGGGCCAAACACGTCTGATATTTTGCAAGCTGAAAAAATGACAACAGTGCCACTGAACCGCCTAAAACCAGCGTTGACTTTACCAGACACACCCTGTGTTTACCCTCCTCCAGTCCCAGCTTCAGGCCCCTCAAGCCAATTTGCAGTCATCCTAGACCTGTGAGACTATCTCCCACAAGAAATTTCTGTAATGCTGCAGCACTTCCTACTTATGGCCAAATTCGACAATAGACAGTCGGGCTATAGCACGGTCTCGAAATCATTAGAGTGCTCCAAGTCCCTTCTGCCTACGACAGACACAGCACGTCTTAAATCCTCTCTTTCTTCTGATGGCTACCTGCTCGTGTCAGCCCCAGAGCACTTCATAGCGATGACTGACAACCCGGGCACTGCAACTGGCGGACCGACACCGCACCACCAGCCACTGCCCCATTGGCACTGCCACTGACATCAAGGGCTGGCCGATATGTACGACCGCCCAGGCACCTGACATCCTCTAATATGTCAGTATGTCAGCCCTTACTATCGCCAGCAGGGCAAGCAGGGCAATGCATCACAACATACACTAGTCACCATGCTCTGCACATGTGGGGCGGGGGGGGGGGGGGGAGAGGAGGGGGCAGCTCTGTGGGGACATAGACACACATTGTGTGTACACTGCAAGAACAAAAGTATTCATAGTAAGTGAATGGACAGTGAGTGATTATTTATCGTCATAATCGCCACACCTGTTCCCCACTACCTACATACTTAAAGATCCGGTTGGGACACTAGGAAGAAGAAAAATACGGTAGATGCATCCATCAGGCAAGATGGAGTGAATATACACAAACTTTCCGTTTATATTTATTAAAAAGAACCAGCACAATAAATTTCCTTGAAGGTAAACAAAAATGAATATACATCTGTTATGCTGATTAAAATTGAAAATATATGACAAATCCTATGTTTCACACTCACTATATTTACATGGGGCTCCCATTACCGGATTTCACAAACCCATTTCACAATACCGTTTCTAGTTGGTCACGTAAACACCTCAAAATCGATTCTGGAAATACGTTCCTAGCTGCCAGTTTCCCACTTTCACAATCGATTTTCGCTCCCAGGTAAGCTCACAACCATTTTTGAAATGTGCTTGTACTATCAGGTTATGTCTTGCTTTCAAAATATTCGGCTAAAATGGATGGGGTGACTTACTGTGCAGTGAAGGAGAAGCAGACATATCATATTGAGCATGAAACAGTCTATCTCTGATGTTTAAGTGGAGAGAAATAGCTATTGTACTAACTAAAAAACTGGAACAGCTTTTTTCCAGGCGCCATATTTAAATAGGCTAGCAAACGCGGTTCAAAATGTAACTACGACACCGAAAAATTGTTTCCTAAATTCGGTTTTTGTCTTTTGGAAGATGTGTTGCCTGTAAATGTAGTGACTGTTAACGTTTCATGGTAGCTGTGATTGAAATATCATCGTTAATTTAGGGACTTTTGATTTAATAATCGATTAAATTAAAATCGTTTTTCGATAATAACATTATCTGCTCTCTAACAAACTGTACACCAGATTTTGTCACGTAGCCCTTATGACAAGTTGTATATAGGCTATGTTTCTCATTTCATTAATCTTTCTTATGGTACTTTAATAAAATCTTTCAAATGCTCGTCATATGTTACTGCAGATATCAGGAACTGTCTTTGATATAGCAGCTATTAGAATGCGAAACAATTACTAACGTAAATGCCTCCAGATGTTAACCACAGCATAAATGCAAACCTCTCATGAAGTTTTGTTGCCCATCGATAAATATGTTCTACTTTTAATTTTCCTCCTCATGTGTAATGAGAAGTCAGCAAAAAGCATCAACCGACTTATGTGCGAAGTTTCGGAATAACACTAAAGAAGACTGCAGCTGCAACATGTGATGCCGTGGCTAGTAACGTGATATTTTTTTTCCTTTCTTTTACTATCTAGTACTCCATATATATATTTCTGACGACGTAGAATAATTTTCATTTGGTTACATAGTGTAGAATATGAAGTATGTATGACGATGTTTACTGTGCTATTTTCTACATGGTTTCCTTATGTAAAGACTTGGATTTCGTTTCTGGTGATCTATCAAATAGTTTTGTTAAATGTATTGCGTGAAACAGAATGCAATAAGCAGAAGTGTTGTAAGATCTGTGGAACGAGAGAGGCATCGATAGTTGTCGGAAAGAATAGTAAGGAGATAGTGTCAGTTGGTGCGAAAGCATGGCGGTATGGAGGAAGTATTGTGTGTAACAATGGTGTGCGTTTAGCGCGATATTAATAAGTGACTTTTTTTGTGTTAGACCGGTTTGGGATTTCACTTTATGATGAATATTCTAAACGGACGTTGTATTACACAAACGCTGTTTGCTTTTCAGAACAGTGCTTGGTGGCAGTGACAAGACACTCGTGTACAGACAGTATTGTCGTCAGTTTAAAATTGAGCTGCATTACACAAAATGTGAATTTAATATTTCTCATTTTCTTGTCTACGATATATGACGTGTGCTAAAATACTAACTGCCAATACAGAAACTGTGAACTGTGTTGCTACGTAAATGACTGTTTTTGCAGGAACAGTGAATAGTATAGCAAGTGGAATGTTAATTTAAACACAATGTGGACTGTGCCAAACTATCGAGCATGAAAGTTGCAGTTGAACTAACGCGACCTTCAGATGCTGCATAGGCAGTTACTTTGTTCCGGCCTATGACAAATGGATGCTACACCACTTATTACCACCGCAAGCCAAAACAGGATGTAAGGAAAGATGATATTTTAATGCCAAGGACACGACTGGAGGAACTTACAAGATTCAAGTCAGCAATTTCAAACTACTTCTACCGCCATCGCCACATCACACGTACCCAGAACAGATAAGAATCAAAAACATTCCTCTCTTCGAGAAACACAATTGTAACCAATTTAATTGCGTTATGCTTTGTAATAGACTATCTCTTAATGTTTCTTTCTGTAAATAAAAGTAGTGTATAGTAAAGACTGTTCACCTTCAGTGGTTTGTTACCCCACCCCTAACAGTAGCTATTGCCATCATTTATTTGTTTTTGCTTTTCAGGGGTACTTGCATTAGTCACTGCATACGTTGTATGTGTCTTTTTGAAGGGCGTGCTTTAATGTGTATCTGCAGTAATTTAGATAGGAGAATTTATGTGTTTCACTGTGAAATTTGGCCAAATCTGTAAGTTGAGGCATCTGTCATTGAAGTTATTTGCACCAACCAATTACAAAGAACCAGCTTATTCGCCATTGGTTCAAGTTAGCATATTGGAGGGAACTTTGAATCAGACAGTTGTCAAAGTACACGATCTTTCTTTACATGCCACTTAATGTCATATTCATTCATTCATGTTTAGATGCAAATTTATCTGAATTTAACTGTTATTGGTAAGCAAAATTACAGTACACTGTGTCATTATTTATCAAATTAGCTTCAGGATGTTTTGCTGTTTTCCACTATCAAAGGATTTTATTCCCAGTATTTTAACAGGATAGGGAAACTTCTCATATGGAGGTGTGACTTTGAAGTTTCCAGAAGTAAAATGGGTTCGTGGAATTTACACAATATTAATTTACTCCTTGCAGTTTTCCTTTAAACATTTTCTGATTACAAATTCACAGCATAGTAAATCCCCAGGAACCATTTTCTTCACAAACAACTGAATGTGTAGTGCGCTAACTCCATCTACCTCCATGAACTTCATGTTTAAATACACAGTTTCAGACACTCAATTTTTTTCCTTTCCCTCACCATTCCGCTTGCTTCATCAAAAGCAGGACACTCGCCTTGCAAAATAAGCCTTTCTGAATACTGAAGTTCTGCATCCTGCATTGTATTGAGCAGAAGATTTGCGATGATGCAGCTTTTATAGCATTGTCCTGCTATGTCCATTCTCTCCAGTATAAATCTCTCTCGCAAGTAAAAGCAAATCATAGTGAAGACAGGCGAATTGTTTGTGAATGTTAGTTCGAGTTTGTTCGTTTTCATTCGCTCTGTAGTAAACAAGGCTTTAGACAAGCGTCTAGTGTCAGACAAATCTGCTACCAGATGCTGAAGGGAACCTGGCGCCTTTGATGTGGGTTTCGTTTCAGATATTCCCCTGTCCAGCTTCTTCACAGTTCCACACACCACAATTTTTTTTATTTTTCGTATGGCTAATAGAATACAGCAGTAAGTAAGTAGTAACACAAACAACGTATAAAAACAATGAATGGTCAATGTTACAGGCAACAAACAATTATTAGATCTAAAAAAGGAAGTAAAACCCAAGATACACAAAAATACATAGAAATTGTAGTAATAGTATCTAGTAATAGGTTTTTCAGAAGGAGAAGAGTAGACCAGACTCATGGTTGTATGTCCAAGTCCCTCAGCCAGCCAGAAGCACCTCCCTCCAGGAGGTGCAGCTCCTGCATTGTACCAGGGAATCTCCTCGTAGGGCAGTCCATTGCGATATGATGTAGAGTTTGTGGATTCCCACACTCGCAGTTGGGTGAGGCAGTCTGTCCCCATTTGTGCTTCCAGTAATTACATCTACCATAGCCTGTTCAGATACGATTTAAAGTTGTCCAAGATTTTCTGGGAAGACCGAAGCCCTCGGGCCGTACGGTTGGGTCCGAGACTAAGTTAAGGTGATCAGGGTTAGACATATCCCATTCCCGACGCCAGGCTTCGTCGATATCATAATTGTCCTCGATCAGCTGTTGCCCTAATCTCCATGATGGCTTACGGGACTTGAGCCTGTGGCTGGGATTCTTGCAGACTTCGTGTAAGGGTAGGTCACGATTGTTAGCGCACTTTTGCCGTTCCCTTTTCAGTGCAGATCTTCGCCTTAGATGAGGTGGGGCCATGTTAGCCAGTACCGGGAGCCATTGGTGGGGCGTCGGTTTAGTAGTGCCTGAGATGAGCCTCATGGTGTCGTTTAGCTGGGTGTCCACTGTTGCTGTACGAGTGCTGTTTAGCCAGACTGGAGCGCAGTATTCAGCCACCGAATATACTAGTGCAAGAGCAGATGTTCTGAGAACTGTGGCGCTTGCTCCCCAGCTACTTCCAGTGAGTTTGTGTAGGACATTATTTCTGGTTTTGATTTTTGCTGCGCATTTGTATAAGTGCTCCTTGTATGTCAGAGATCGGTCCAATGTAATTCCCAGATACTTTGGGAGGGGATTGTAGTTAAGCAGCTGGCCTCTGAACTCTATGTGGGGTGCATAGTTTGCCTGTCTGTTGTTGAGGTGGAAACAGGAGACTTGGGTTTTAGAAGTATTAGGTCTGAGCCTCCATGTTTCGAAATATTCATCCATTTTGATAAGGTCTTCCTCAATTATTCTTTCGGAATTGTGGAAGTCTTGATGTTGATATGTGAGAGCAATGTCGTCTGCATAGATAAACTTCTTAGAAGATGTCTCTGGTAGGTCTGATGTATATATATATTAAAAAGTAATGGAGCTATCACGGATCCTTGGGGCAGGCCATCATTTAACCTATATTTCTTGCTTATCTCTCCATCTAGCTGTACTTCAAAAAATCTATTTGAAAGCATATTGTTGATTAGGGTAGCCATTTTCTTGCAAGGAATAATGCGTTGGAGTTTAAGAATCATTGCCTCCCTCCACACTGTGTCATATGCTGACGATAGATCTATGAACACGGCGACTGTCTTTTTCTTCCTTTGAAATCCACTCTCAATATGGGTGGTAAGAGATAATACTTGATCACAGCAGCTCCGACCGGGTCTAAATCCGGCTTGTTCAATAGGAATGAAATTCTCAGCAATGGGTTTTATTCTGTTGAAAATAAGTCTCTCCAATAGTTTGTAGCATGCACTTAGAAGAACTATAGGTCTATAGTCCTCTGGGAGCTTTCCATCTTTGCCAGGCTTAAGAATGGCGACAATCTTGGTTTGTTTAAATAGTGGTGGTAGTGTTTCCGATCGTTGGATGTCATTGCAAAACTGAGTTAGCCACAGTAGAGCTCGAGGTCCTAGGTGCCGTAAGAACTCGGGGTAGACCTCATCTAAACCAGCCGCTTTACCCATTTTCATTTCTTTCAGTGCTTCTGTGATCTCTAGGATGGTAAAGGTTTTTGAGAAATTGTTGTCGGGTGTGGATTGTCGGAGCTTGGTTCTCAGTTCTTTCTTTACTTTCATAGTCTTATCCTTGTTGCTGCGTGGTGTTTTTCTCTGTTTGCTACCTCTTTGGGGTGTATGTTGCCACCCATACAGGTTTTAATGGAGCTTTCACCTAGGTTTTTAAGAAGGAGTTTGTTCGTTTTCATTCGCTCTGTAGTAAACAAGGCTTTAGACAAGCGTCGAGTGTCAGACAAATCTGCTACCAGATGCTGAAGGAAACCTGGCGCCTTTGCTGTGGGTTTCGTTTCAGATGTTCCCCTGTCCAGCTTCTTCACAGTTCCACACACCACAATGCTGGAGTAGGAGGAGGGAAGGGTGGAGGAGAGGCGGGGTGTAATAAACAAACTGATCATGTAGAGATGTTTGCATATTGACTGGATCGATGGATACCTCCAAAAATGCAGCACTCATCTGTTGCATTCTCTTATGCCACAACTTGAGGCGAGTTGCGTCCAAATGGACTTCAGTGCAATATTGGGTCAACTATTGCTAACAGATGTCTCTAAAATTGCGAAAGTGTTTGAGGGTAAATCTACTTTTCGTAGAAAATTTCACAAAGCTGTTGTTCTGATTTTATGGAAGAACTTGAGACATCGAATCTAAAAACTTCTCTTCCTGCATGCAAACTGAACTGCATACTGTCAGACACGATCACGAGCCACGAATTAGTCAAGCTTGAAAGAATTCAACTATCAGAGAATGCAGCACTTAAAACTTCTATACAGACATCAGAAGAAGAGTTATGTAAGACGCAAACACATCTTACGAAACTACAATGTGAACAGCAACGACACCACACACCTCAGCATCAACAGCAGCTTCATACAACACAACAGCTACATTCCAGCATTCTGTGCTGAGCAATTTGTAGACAGCAAGCAACAACATACATCTTTTTTTTACTATGTCGGTCAGTTAACAAATGATGTACAGCACACCAGGGGAGCCAAAAACGTGGTGGCTGACTATCTGTCATGCATTGTCCATAAGCAAAGATTGCACAAAAACGAGACCCTCAAATTCAAAAACTTTTGCACAACGTGAAAACCAGCCTCAAGTTCGAAAGTTCGAACATCATTTTCTCCCTGGCTTGGAAAAGCAGATTTGGTGCGACATTTCACAGGAAAGGGCCCACCCATTGGTTTCTCCGACTATGAAGAAATATGTCTTTGACGTCTTGCACCAATTTTCTCACCTGAGGGTATGACACACAAAGAAATTGGTAACAGACCATTTTGTGTGACCAGAAATAAAAACAAAAGCTGCAAACAGTGGACACAAGCGTATGCAGCATGTCAGCGGAGCAAAACAGGACGTCACACTACACGAGCTGTAAGCCAAGTCGACATCCTTAAAGGCAGGCTGTAACACATTCGCTTAGACTCGGTAGGGCCCCTTCCAGAGTGAAATGGTTACAAGTAAATTCTCTCAGCGACCAATCGTGTGATACTTTGAGTGGAGGCAGCACCATTGACAGACATTACCAAGGAGTCAACAACTAAAGCATTCATACAGTTGTAGATTCTCTAGATCTGGTTGCCCAGGTGTAATTACCATTGAACAGGGCCATCAGTCTGAGTTGGCCATGTTGAAGGAACTATGGAGGCCTTATGGCATCAGGCACTTTCGAACCACTGCCTACCAACCCAAAAACAACAAGTGTCTCCCATGCAACTGGAATTCCAGCTCTTATTTTGGAAGCTGCTTCTATTGCATCATTTACAATTTCGTTAATCATTGGGACATTTTCACTTCTATGAAAAATGTAGCATTCTGGCAGTCTATATGAATTCAGCATGAAATTGAATTTTGAATATCTGAATTCCAGTAAAATATCATCTCGTATGGTTTGTGGTACTTCTAATTGATACACATCTAAAGCATTTGTAAGTCTTCCACAAACAGCAATACGTGCAAGTTTGTACAAAGTGTCCATTATACAGAAATGTACTTACTGTTTCTGGCAGCTCGTCACAGACAATAGACGTTTTCGACGTGTAGTCAGAGGACATACTGTGAAGAAAACAATTTTATGCCCCTTATATACTAGATTAGTTGCTAAGCAGTTTCAGTTATCAATACTTACATTTCTATCACTCCAAAAAGACAACTTTTACACGCGCAACCTTTTGCTGGCGTGGGTGCTTGCTCAGATAATTGTCCTAAAAGGACAAATTATCTCGGCGGGACAGTGACGCCGCCATCGCGACCTTGGGACCCAGGGGGCCCCTTTGTTTTTATCAGTTGCTGACCCTCATCCATGACGAGCATCTTTTACGACTGCACGCCTTCGCAGCTCTGGCGGTGCCTTTGTACATTGACTGATGACCAAGCACTACCTGACACCACACTATGGACTCTGTGGACGATCAGACTCCAGCGTCACCTGCTATCATACGTCGCCAACCCTCTCAAGGTCCGCCTACGCACGGCCGATCGGGCCTACGCAATCAATCGTCACCGACACTGCGTGTCAAGAACGACATCGCCTTCGCCTTATGTTGGCATCCCTGCTTCGCTGGTTCCATGCGCCGCCAGTAGAAGTCAGCACGCACGCCTCAGCAGCTCAGCGACCTGCCAGGAGCTGCCTCCTGTATCCTACAGGAGGTACTACCTGCACCCTCCCGACAGCAGCCGACCTCACCTAAGCAGCAGCCCGAGCGTTCTCGAGCAATGATGCAGCCAGCTGCGTCCTCCGCTCGCCCCACAACGCCTCGCCTCCAGGCTCACCCACTTTGCTGGTACCATGCAACCTACGGGGACACCAGTCACAACTGTCAACAGCGTTGTGTGTACCCAAACGACTTCGGCAGGCACGTTTAGGCGCCAAATCCCGCCATGATAATCAACGGCGACTACCTTCCGGCGCCATACCACTTACATCAACAGCGTGGTGCCTCTACATCACAGACTTGTCGTCGGGCATGCACTTTCTTGTCAACACCAGCTATGATGTCAGTGTTATGGCAGCTAAACATGCGGGCAACGTGCTTTCTTCAGCTAACCTATCACTGGTCGCTGTGAATCACTCTCATATCGTGGTCCTCCGCTCCATCAAGATGTTGCATCATCTGTCCCTGGGTGCGACATTTCCTTGGACGTTCCACGTCGCCGACGTGCACAAACCTGTGATGGGGTTGGACTTTCTACACCATTGCAAACTTTTGCCGGACCTACAGGCTGCTATGCCCCACCACACATCTGGTTCTACCGTTCTGCACTCGAACGGGTGCAGCACATCCTTGCTCTCCACATCCTTGGCCATGCTTTCCACATGTGGTTCTCTGTTCGAAGATATTACAGCTTGCCTCTCTGAGTTATCGAACATCCGCTAACAGATCGACGAAGTACGCACTCATAACACAGGGTTATGATCCTGCCTTGCTACCGCCTCTGCTGAATTGGCTTATGCATGGATTACCTTACACTGCCTCTCTGCAGAACCACTCCTGTCAACGCAGCCTCTCTCTCCTACAGTGTTTTCTCCCTGCCCCACTCCTGTGTCGAGCTGCACCTTTCCTGCTGCCAGTTCAATGCAGATACAGTTGGACCTACAGGACACACCCGTCCCTGCTTCACAGGATCCTCTGCACTGTGTTGCCGTCATGCCACGTCCACCGTCGCGGTCCCCCACCGAGGCCCTGCCCACATCACTCCAGTCCGGCTCGGACATCCATGTCCCCACTTCGTGGGATCGCTCGCTTGCCATGGCTACCGCACTGCATGCTCAGCCATTGCCTACTGCCAACACTTCGTATACACCATCCTGGCACTCCAAGGTCAGACAACAGCGGCCACTCGTCCCGCCTCTCTAGACCCACCACGCATGCCTCCCTTTGTGGGTCTCGGCAATCAGCAATGGCACCTGCCAACAAATCCGCACCACAGACGTCACAAAGGTCGATGTCTTAACGCTAGGGAAATATTGCGAGTGAAACAGATAGTTCAGGATTTACTGGCTTCAGGTGTGCTCCGACCTTCTGACAGCAACTGGTCCTCCCCCATTCACCTGGTGCCTAAGAAAGACGGTTCGCTCTGCATGTGTGGTGACTACAGGTCCCTTAATGCTAGAACTCTTATAGACAACTATCTGATTCCTCATGTACAGCCGGCCGCGGTGGCCGAGTGGTTCTAGGCGCTTCAGACCGGAACCACACAGCTGCTACAGTCGCAGGTTCGAATCCTGCCTCGGGCATGGATGTGTGTGATATCCTTAGGTTAGTTAAGTTTAAGTAGTTCCAAGTTTAGGGGACTGATGACCTCAGCTGTTATGTCCCATAGTGCTTAGAGCCATATGAACCATTTGAACCTCATTTACAGGATTTCACAATGTTACTGCATGGCTTGAAGTTCTTTTCTGTATTGGACTGTTCGAAGGCATTTCACCAAATTCCGATGCATGAGCCAGACAATCCGAAAATGCCACTCATTACGTGTTTCGGCTTTTTCGAATACTGCTTCATGCCATATGGTTTAAAAACGTTGCACAGACATGGCAACGTTTCATTGATTCGATTTTGCTACCACTTCCTTTCGGTTTTGCCTATTTGCATGACGTACTCACCTTTGCCTCATCTGCAGAGGAACACAAATTTCACCTTGACGCAGTTCGTGTGGCTCTTCAGGCCAACGTCGTGGTTATTAATGACAACAAATCGCAGCTCTGTTCCACATCTGTTACTTTCCTTGGCCATACGGTCTCGGCCGACGATCTCCGTCCTACTGACTCACGAATCGCGAGCATCCTCGCTCTGTCTCTCCCTGAGGATTATGCACAACTACGCCGTTTCTTAGGGATGGTGAACTTTTATCGGCGACATATACCTCGGGCTGCCTCCGTCCAGTCGGCTCTAACCGACGCTCTCTCTGGTAAAAATACAACTGAAAAGCGTAAACTGGACTGGACTAGGCCCATGCTGGATGCTTTCGACAGTTTGAAATCGGCCATCGTGCAGGCTATCACTCTTGCGCACCCTAACCCCGAAGCGGAGACTTCTATCACTACCGATGCTAACGAGTCAGCGATAGGTGCTGTCCTCCAACAGCACACTGCAGACTCAACGCAGCCGTGGCGTTTCTTCTAAAGAAAAGCTTACGAGGAGTCAGCGTAAATGGTTTGCCTTAGACCGCGAACTCCTCGCCGTTTATGTGGCAGGCAAATATTTCAGGAGCGACATCTATTCTGATCACAAACCTCTTGCTGACGCGATCCGCAACCCGGCGAAAGATCTCCCACAGCGCTGCTTCCAACACATGGACTTTATTTGCCAACATTCTTCAGATTCTTGCTACATCCGCAGTGTGGAAAACGTAATTGCCGCCTACAGCTCCCTCATTTCGATGATCTCTGCCCCACTGAACTTAAAGGAACTGGTGCGACTTCAGGCCAAAGATGCAGACACACAACATCTGCTCTCAGATGTCAGTTCTTCGTTCATCATCAAACCTATTGCCCTGTGCAGGTCATCAGTTGCTATCATCTGTGACGTTTCTACCGGTTCGCCCTGCTCCTTGGTGCCTTCCCCTCTTCGGAGTGGGATTTTCGACACATTACATAATCTTACTCACTCCAGAACATGGGCAACAAGACACCTCATAACCGAACGTTTCGTCTGGCCGGGCGTGCAGCATGATTGCCACTAGTCCAGACTCCTTACTCGTCACAAAGGACGAGTTGCCACTTGCACGCCAATCACACCTTTTCCACTCCACCAGGCTACCTTCGTAGCTGTGGGGCTTCCCCACATCTTTCACATTCAACCCTATGTTCCCAAACTATGGACAAAGTCATTTACAGTACATTATATAACAATTATTTCATTATTTATTTAAATCCACAAGCATAATTTAACCAACATCATTCAAAAGTTTCACATAAATGAAACCTGTATACATAGTCAAAGAATTTCCAAGACAGATACAACATTATACATAACCAATACCACAAACTGACATGAAAATATCAATACAGATTAAAATACGTCAAAAATAGGTGTTACAATATGAGCAAAGCTACACTTCTAGGTCCTCTCCACGAGTCATTGTAATGAACCAAGTAAGACCTTGGACCCAATTTGACTGGTAATATTCTCCCTAACGTTCAGCACAGTCTGCAGATGGTTGCACCTTGTTCCCTCAGTGGCTGTCTGAACAGCCTTGGCAACATATTGAATGAGTGTTTTAATACTTTTAAAACCATGGCTTTTCCCTTATATATGTGTATCATATATATTTCACACATATGTGACTGATTCCCTGATTCCACCATACAATCCAAGAGAGGACGTTAAATTTATCTGCATTATTCAGCAATGTGACATATTTTTTGGTCCACTTGATGGCAAATTCATCGAATTATTGTCACGACCTTGTTGACACACTGGGCAGCACAAGTAATAGACAAAATACACTTCATACTTTTAAACAATTTCTAGTGAACTAAATACAGGAAAGAATTACCAGCGGGTCATTTTAGAACATTTTTATATTTGTGTTGTCGGCAGTGAGAGGTAATGCCTTAAATGTGGTAATATCAACATGGACATAATCACGTGGGAAACCTTTTCACATGAATCACCTGAATACACATGACAGCTCTGCCAACGCACTGCTCTTTTACATCTTGTGTACATGATACTGCCGCTACCTGTGCATAATGCTATCTCATGAATTTTGTCAACTCGCTGTACATTTTTGTAAGATACAAGGTTTGCGCCCATGGTTTCACCTGTGTACGCGTATGTTGGCTATGATTTTGCCAAAAAACAGGAAAAAATTATATCTTTCCCTTAATGTACACCCCACTTGTACTTTTCTCTCATCTCTTCCACCTGTTTCATGGTGTCATATCTCTCTTACAACTGCCATCTCACACACTGTCCTTCCACCTACCTCCTCACGTCCGTGCATCTTCCACCTGCCTCCTTGCACCTTCTCGTTCTTCGATCTTACGTCCTGTCCCTCTTTCATCTGCCTCCTTACACCCTCTCCCTCTTCGACTTCAAATCTTATCCATGTTCCACATGCCTCCCCACATCCTCTTCCTTTTCCACCTGGCCACTACTCTTCTCCATCTTCTATTTTCCCATAAACCGCCCCTTCCTCCCTATTCTCTCCGATCATCCACTCCTCCCCATCTCTCTGTCCATCTTCTCCTCCTCTCTCACTCTGTCCAGCTCCCCTTCCCACTCTCTCTGTCCATTGCCACCTTCTCCCTCTTTCTCGCCATATCATTCTGCCCCTGTCTCTGCAAATTACCTCTTCCCCTTCTCTCTGTCACCCCTCCCCCCCCCTAAACAGGAGCTAGGCGTAAAACCTGATTCTCTCCCAGCACATGCAATGTTAAAATAACTTATGAAAATTCAGCCAGGTGACATCTTCAACAACCGCCAACATTTCGACAAAATGCAAATCCAGCAAGGAAGTCTGTGCATGGTTATTTTTCAACTCAGTATACAGAATATCTCTTCACACACACACACACACACACACACACACACACACACACACACACACCGCAAGAACTAGAGCAACAACATTACCAAAGATGATCTACATCAGAAGTTATCGATAGCGACAATTTATAAGCAACAGGATTTAACATTGTCCCTGTGTTTTTTGACATGAAAGAGACGTGAATACCATGCCGAATTTAAGCTAAATCATCTCTATTTGTAATGTCACTTCACAATTTAATTTCAAATGATTCCTACTACCTGAAAATCTGGATATGGATGCCAGTATTTACTCGTTGTTATATTCCATAGAAAGATCAGAGCGAAGGCATTGTTCTGCAATAGAAGATTTTCTGGGCTGCTGTAAGCATGTGTGACACTTATACTTATCACACCAGTCCCGCATAGTACACCAGTCCCCAGGATTCTGATGGTCTGACATGTGTATGACATGCGCCAACAGCAATGAAAACGACACAAACGAAGATAAGCCTTTACGGATCCTAAAACGGCCCTAATCTTAGATGGTGGTCTAAAAACACGTTTTATATCATATTTCCGCAAAATACGACCAACCCTGTGGAAATGCTTCCTGTCAAAGGCGAAAACACCGTTAGACTTCGGTGCCACCTGGTTATCATCATCATCACTCACTCAGTTCGTTGTTGGCTTCTGGTGCAATGGTTATCTGATATGTCTTTCACGATAAACATTCTGACGAAAGGTGATCGCAAGATGTGTTCCCTCGGCTGACAAATTCTTGTGGTCTTAGATAACGTGGGCCCTATGAATCAAGGTATGATACATCCCTTCGCGATGAACTATATGGTGACATATGTCGGCCAATATACACATGTCAGTCTGAGATGGCTTCCTGAAAATGGCTGATCAATACATCAAGGGAAGAAAGCCATCCATCCTTTCCCACCTCCACCAAGAAATAAATATTCGGCCAAAAAACCAGGAGATTTCAATGTTGCTGATACCAAGGCACGTTCGTCGAAGTTTTCCATAAACAAATTGGCAATAATGTGTGACAACAGGCTTCCCGTCAAAATGCTATCCATCTGTTCGTAGAACTGGTCACGGAATAAAAAGTAAATGGATGTCAATACATATCGATAAAGGTTCGTTAATTCAACACACAATGTAACCTCAATTAACTGCAATGAATCAGACAGATAAATCCAAATGAAGAGAGGCCACACCAAAATCATTCAAATGCGCGCTCTCTAATCGTGCAAGAAATCCAGGAACTTCTTAATATGCTCACACCAACTACCAGCGGGATCAGCAGAGTAGCAAGGTGTTTTGCTACACAATATGTCAGTGCACCAACGTTGTCACAATCGGACTAAGAGGAGCCCATTCCTTGGGGGTTTGGGGTGGACACCATTAAAACAAACGCGTTTCTCGTCGGGGTGGGATCTTCTGACGAAATTTCAATCACCACCTTTCTCCGCCGAATGCGAAAATATTTTGTTGACACCGACCTACATAGGGAGAAAAGATCATCATAATAAAATAATGGAAACCGAAGCTGGCATGGAAAGATATAGGTGTTCGTTTATTCTTCGCGCTGTTCGGGAATGGAATAATATGAGTTAGTGTGAATCTGGCTCGATGATCCCATTACCAGGCACTTTAGTGTGATTTGCAGAGGAGTCATGTAGATGTAGAAGTAGATCTTCATAAGGTATTATCATTCCTAGTCAAGAAACAGAGGGACAAAGTTAACGTCACCCACTGGTGAATAACTTTCACTACTTATAACTCCTGACGCCGCTCATCTTTGGTTGTATTTCTCTAGTGTCTACAACATGTGTGTGTGTGTGTGTGTGTGTGTGTGTGTGTGTGTGTGTGCGTGTGTGCTATTTTTCCGGAAATACTCTGGTTACTGAGGTTTAACTTCTTTTGCATAGAACTTTCTTGCTGCATTTGTGTCTAGAAAATGACATGTTGTTCACTTGTCGAAATATCGGTGGTTGTAGAAGACGTCACTCGATTGCATTCCCGTAAGTCACCTGAACAGGAACTAGGTGGTTCTTAGCTTTTGTCAGACAATAACTGTTTTGTGCACATAGTTTTCAAGAAATGGAATCAGTGGTTTAACAAGAGATATGGAATATGTATACATACATATGAACACACATATACACACCATGTCATCAAAAGCATTCGGACACCTGGTTGAAAATGACTTACAAGTTCGTGGCGCCCTCCATGGGTAGTGTTGGAATTCAATATGGTAATGGCCCACCCTTAGCCTTGACGACAGCTTCCACTCTCGCAGGTATACGTTCAATCAGGTACTAGAAGGTTTTTGGGGGAATGGCAGCCCATTCTTCACGGGGTGCTGCACTGAGGAGAGGTATCGATTTCGGTCGGTGAGGCCTGGCACGAAGTCGGCGTTCCCAAACATCCCATAGCTCTTCTACGGGATTATGGTCAGGACTCTGTGCATACCAGTCCGTTACAGGGATGTTATTGTCGTGTAACCACTCCGCCACAGGCCTTGCATTTTGAACAGGTGCTCGATCATGTTGAAAGATGCGGTCGCCATACCCAAATTGCTCTTCAACAGTGGAAAGCAAGAAGGTGCTTAAAACATTAATGTAAGCCTGTGCTGTGATAGTGCCACGCAAAACAACAGGGGGTTCAAGCCCCCTTCATGAAAAACACGACCACAGCATAACACCACTGCCTCCGAATTTCACTCCTGGCACTACAGACGCTGGCAGATGACGTTCACTGGGTATTCGTCGTATCCACACCCTGCCATCGGATTGCCACATTGTGTACCGTTATTCCTCACTCCACACGTTTTCCCACTGTTCGACCGTCCAATGTTCGCCCTCCTTACACCAGGCGAGGCGTCGTTTGGTATTTACCAGCGTGATGCGTGGCTTATGAGCAGCCTCTCCACCATGAAATCCAAGTTTTCTGACCTGCCGCCTGTCGTGGTACTTGCAGGGATCCTGATGCAGTTTGGAATTCCTGTGTGTTGGTCTGTACAGATGTCTGCCTATTACACATTACGACCCTCTTCAACTGTCGGCGGTCTCTGTCAGTCTACAGACGACGTCGGCCTGTACTCTTTTGTGCTGTACGTGTCCATTCATGTTTCCACTTCACTATTACATCGGAAACAGTGGACGTAGGGATGTTCGGGAGTGTGGAAAGCTCGAATACAGAGGTATAACACAAGTGACACCCAATCACCTGACCACGTTCGAAGTCCGTGAGTTCCGTGGAGCGCCCCATTCTGGTCTCTCACGATGTCTAATGACTACTGATGTCGCTGATATGGAGTACCTGGCAGTAGGTGGCAGCACAATGCACCTAATATGAGAAACGTATGTTTTTGGGGGTGTCCAGATACTTTCGACCACATGGTGTACATACATCTATTATTGTATATATTGTGCTGTTTACAGGCAGCTTCGCCCACATAAATGTGTATACATATACTGAACACATCTCCTTCTCTCTCTATCCATCTCCTCAAGGGCATGCATACCCAGGGGCAAGGGGGGGGGGGGGCTGATCCCCTCACCCACTAGCTCTCAGGAAAAGGAAAAATTATAGTGTAGTCAGGTGCTTTTTTAAAAATAAAATGGTGTAAAAGTCGATTTTATATTGGTTTTTAATAGAGTCAGAACCAGAACTCTTTTATGGTTGCTTAACAAGTCGCCATTAACCTTCCAGAATAATAAAAATACTCCAAGCCTGCAGGTCTAGCGCCCCCCACCCTACCGACTATCGTGTGGGCGCCCTTTCATCGTCTCCTCCCTTACCTCTCTGTCCATTGGATCCTCCCCCACTCTTGCTCCATGCGCTCCTTATTGTCTCTATACACTATCTCACATGTCACTCCCACTCCAGTGGGAGTTAGGTGGTTCTTAAACCAAAGTATTTCTTTCTGGATAATAAGTGTTATGTGTACAAAGTTTGGTTGAAACTGATCCAGAGATTTAGGAGGAGATGTGACACACATACAACCATTTTAGATATTAAATAGATTATTATCGGGATTATTATTGTAGTTATATTTCCTTTCGAGACATGTTCAGTCCGAACTTTGTCTTCGATAAGGGTAGAAGCTGAAGCAGTGAGCTAAGATTTGTGTCAAGGCCGGGGCTTCAACCCAGGTATGCCACTTACTAGGCAGATGTGTTATCCACTACACCACCTTAGTGCTGTGGCTACCACATCTGCACGGACTTCCCATATCCATTGCCTTCCCTAGCACAAACTTCAGCTTACACCTCATCTGATTTTCCCCTTCTTAAATCGTCAGCACTGCCGAGGCTGTCCAATACTGGAAAAGCAATCTGGCTTTGTACGTAATGGGGAAATCCTTCTTCTACTACAGGCGATTTAAGAAAAGGAAGCAGGAGGCTTGGGTTCAACTTTCAGCCGTAGCACGAATTTTGACCCTCTAGTTCAGCTTCTGTCCACTATTATTATTGTTATCACAATCATAGTTAAATTATGTTTAATTTGCAGTGAACTTTATAGCTGATTTTCTTTCGCAATTATTTTAAATAAATGTATTTTAGATATCTGTTTCATCTAGTAGTTTAAATTGTTGTCCAATTTTATTCCCTGATGTAAATGCTGGGTTTTCTTCCTTGACTGTTCATAGAACTATGGGTAATATACTTAGGCCTATTAATGTTTTTCTGACACACACAACAGGTTGGGAAGTGAACTCATTTGAAGCAGGAAGGATACATATTTTTTAAATATTTCTGTACATTTAGCTCAGCTACTAAATTTACTCGTTATTCTCATGGCCCCTTTTTCCTGTTCGAAAACTCTGTCCCTGTATTTTGCATTTCATTCCAAGAAAAGAATTTCTATCTACGAATTTAGTATACAACAGACTGATATATCGTAAGTTTCCAATGTACTTTCCACTCGTCCATATGCATGAATCAATGTGAGGGAGCTGCTGAACAGTTATCTGCTTGCTGAAACTGTTGTTGTACACGTATTTAGAGATAAAGTATTCATTAACTGTACAAAACTGTTATTTACTTCAAATTTTCAGGTACATGAGGTCCGCATTGGGATTTTATTTTGACCTTTTCACCTTGTTTCCCTTGGAATTATTTTGTTTTGTGGCCCCATATGGAATGTTTTACTTTGGCATTCTTCGTTTAAACAAGGCGCCTCGAATTGTAAGTATTATTTTTTCCAGATGATTTTTAATAACTATTCCTATGATTTTCCATGAATAACACAATGTAGCCATGGTTTCCAGCACAAAACGGTGGGGGAGGGGACACAAATATGAATGACTGAACAATTTTATGGAATGCTTTTCTTGTGACGCTAATTTTTTTGCTCATTACTCATTCGCTTGAGTTCTCACTAGCCATTTATGACTTATGTCCATCCAACAAGAACCTGAGTATCACACAAAACGCTTATCTGAAAATAGTTTAAAAACATTATTGTGAAATTTTTAATTTCTCTAGCATACAGATTGTTCCATGAAGTAATGGGTGCTTCTGCTGCAAGTCAATCCACTGTCTCACATGTCCTCCATGAAGAAAGCTCACCTCATTGACATCATTAATTGTCTGTAAATGGTAAAATCGCAAAATGACACTGGCTACACATTTCAGGAAGTTTTTCTATGACAGAATCCCAAGCTGATTCTATCTGGAAATCACCATCTTGATTGAGAAGGGGCTCAGACATCTGTATTTCCATTGATGCATGGATGAAGCCGAATGGCTCACAAGTTTTGTTTCATTGTGTATCATCGACTGGCCACTAGAATTACAGTGTTCTGGAATAGGAGATTTTCTGTCTTCGAGGGGGTGAAGTAGTTGCTAGTAGTGGGGCAACAGGGGCATCACCCTATGTTGCATTGTTGCTAAATTTGTGCAAGATGGAGGATCCAAGGTGGCGGCGATAGATATGACAATGTCGCAATGAAATCATGGCGGGTAGTTCAAATTCTGCAGGGAAAACAGGTCCACTGGCCTACCTCCACTAACCTAACCACCTCCCCTCCCCTCCCCTTCCCAAGAACATGGCGTGAAAATTTTGGCAGAAAAAAATGGGGGAAAAAAGGTCACTTGGGCAACCTCCACTAACCTAAGTCAACCAACAACCACCTCTTCCTTGGAATTGGCGGGAAAAGGACTCATGCTGTGTCATGGTGCTGGAGAGGAGGAAATGTACTTTATGCATTTTCAGTGGAAAGTTGGAACAATTTATTTATAGATAGATTTCTTGTAGATTATTTACTATGCTGATACAAAACACTCTCCTTGATGTGCTTGGGGCCTCAATAAATAGCCTACAGACCTGCAAACTACTCGTAAATTACCGAAATAATGCAGTACACTGGGGTACAGACACGCAACCAACTCGTAAATTGTCAAAATAATGCATTTAGAACGCTCTGCAAACACGTTCACTAATTATAAACTGTCGAAATAATGCACTGCACAGCCCCCAGAGATGTTCACAAAATAAAGCAGTACACTGATGTATAAGACGTTCACTACGCGTAAAACTGGCTAAATAATGCATGTATAATGTTGTGCAAACACGCTCACAATGCTTAAACAGACGAAATAATGCAATGCACAAACACTCATTGCATGTAAAAACACTTTTGAACTATTGTTAAGAAATTCGACCATGATGTATCAGTGAACTGATCCCTACAGAGGTCCAAGGTGGAATGATGAGCGAATGTGACAGGGAATGCCGGACCCACCTGACCCTCACATGTGAGACGTCTGTGGGTGTGCATGTGTTTATCTCGCCACCATTGCTGGTGTGCTATGGCATCGCCTTTGTATCTGTGGGTCCAGCGCCAGCCTACTTGCTGAGTGAGATGTTTGCCCAGCTACCCACCCTCGCAGGTGCACCCAAAAGGTTGTCAGTGTTATACTGAAGTCTCATGTCTATGTAAATAACAGCCAAGTGTCCCTCTGGACGCGCTATAGTAACCTTTTGCAATGCTTTCAGAAACTGTTTACGAAAGTATCCCAGAATAACGCAGGACGCATTGTTCCCAGCGATCCTCACAGGACAACTCGTCCTTACATATCAACCCTTCAAGGAAATCGTGAAGTGCTGCAGAAATAGCTAATGGTCGCCTTTGCTGTCGTAGGAGTTTTATTAATGTCTCAGCTTCTCTGGATGGAAATTCTTGTCCTAACAGGACCTGTTTACGAAAATATCCTTGAATAACATCGAATGCATTCTTCCTTACGGTCCCAACGAGGCACTCCGTCCATCACGTGTTACCCTTCCTAGAAATTGTAACGTCCTGCTTTCAACATACATCTTAGAAACGGTAAATGTCCGCTCATGTTCTCACCACTAAAAGCCTTCATGTTTGTGCATGATTGCGAATACATCGTTCATCATAAAAGCATTATTGTTGTTTGGAAAGAAAGCACTGTCTAAGCACAGATGGTAAAATTGAACTATTACTCAAACAGAATTCGAAGCTCTGTCCTACAAAAGAGAAAAGTGGCTGGAATTTTCGGTGTCCTACAGCTGCTGGTCTGGAGACGTCCCAATGCCACAGTTACGGACAAGAGACAGCACCTCGCCAGAGATAGATTGTCTGTTTCAACTTATCTTTGCACACTTGAACAGAGAAGACATCATGTTACTCTCAGAACTTCCTGTTGATACGTTGACCCCACCTTGTTCGAATCAGTCTGTAGAGGCTCCTATGCCCCAGCACAGAGAATGTCTTCGTCTACGACTACATCTATGTTTACGTCTACGTGATTACTCTGCTATTCACAATAAAGTGCCTGTCAAAGGGTTAAATGAACCACCTTCAAGCTGTCTCTCTACCGTTCCACTCGCGAACAGCACTCAAATTTTTCTGTGCGAGCCCTGATTTCTCTTATTTTATCGTGATGATCATTTCTCCCTATGTAGGTGGGTGCCAATAGAATATTTTCACAATCGGAGGAGGTAACTGGTGATTGAAATTTCGTGAGAAGATCCCGTTGCAATGAAAAACGCCTTTGTTTTAATGATTACAACTCCAATTCTCGTATCAAGTTCGTGGCACTATCTCCCGTATTTCGCGATGGTATACAGGGTGTTATAAAAAGGTACAGCCAAACTTTCAGGAAACATTCCTCACACAAAAAGAAAGAAAATATGTTATGTGGACATGTGTCCGGAAACGCTTACTTTCCATGTTAGAGCTCATTTTATTACTTCTTTTCAAATCACATTAATCATGGAATGGAAACACACAGCAACAGAACGTACCAGCGTGACTTCAAACACTTTGTTACAGGAAATGTTCAAAATGTCCTCCGTTAGCGAGGATACATGCATCCACCCTCCGTCGCATGGAATCCCTGATGCGCTGATGCAGCCCTGGAGAATGGCGTATTGTATCACAGCCGTCCACAATACGAGCACGAAGAGTCTCTACATTTGGTACTGGGGTTGCGTAGACAAGAGCTCTCAAATGCCCCCATAAATGAAAGTCAAGAGGGCTGAGGTCAGGAGAGCGTGGAGGCCATGGAATTGGTCCGCCTCTACCAATCCGTCGGTCACCGAATCTGTTGTTGAGAAGCGTACGAACACTTCGACTGAAATGTGCAGGAGCTCCATCGTGCATGAACCACATGTTGTGTATTACTTGTAAAGGCACATGTTCTAGCAGCACAGGTAGAGTATCCCGTATGAAATCATGATAACGGGCTCCATTGAGCGTAGGTGGAAGAACAAACTAAAATGAGCTCTAACATGGAAATTAAGCGTTTCCGGACACATGTCCACATAACATCTTTTCTTTATTTGTGTGTGAGGAATGTTTCGTGAAAGTTTGGCTGTACCTCTTTGTAACACCCTGTATAACGAGCCGCCCTTCTTTAAACTTTTTCGATGGCATTCGTCAGTCTCAACTGATGCGGATCTCACACCGTACAGCAATACTCTAGAACAGATCGGACAAGCGTGGCGTAAGCTGTCTCTCTAGTAGACCTGTTGCACCTTCTAAGTGTTCTGGCAATGAACCGCAGTCTTTGGTTTGCTCTACCCACAACATTGTCTATGTGATCGTTCCAATTTAGGTTATTTGTAATTGTAATCCTTAAGTATTTAATCGAATTTACAGCTTTCAGATTTGTGTGACTTATTGCGTAATCGAAATTTAGCGGATTTCTTTTAGTACTCATGCGAACAGCTTCACACTTTCTTTATTCAGGGTCAATTGCCACTTTTCGCACCGTACAGATATCTTATCTAAATCATGAGTATAAAGAACTAGTTGTGTTTCGCAAGAACGCTAATTCTGAATCCGTGCTGACTATGTGTCAATGAATCGTTTTCTTCGAGGTACTTCATAATATTCGAACACAGTATATGTTCCAAAACTCTACTGCAAATCCACGTTAGTGAAGGTATTGATTACGTCTTGCCACTGGTGTGCTTTATGTGTGATCAGAATGTCTTTGGGTTTTCTGCCAGAATTCGAGACAGAATTTCGTTGTGGAAATTATTAAAGGCATCTCGCGCTGAAGTACGTGCTAGATTTCGAACTTTGCCAGTCTTGGGGATTTTGCGTTCTTTTAAATTTGGCATGCTTTTTTCGCTGCTTATGCAACAGCGATCTGACTCGGTTTGTGTACCATGGGGGATCAGAACCATCACTTATGTGGTATATATTTCTGAATTGCTGTCGATATTATCTCTTTGAAATCATTCCACAACTTTTCTACGTTTACATGATCAGATCGGAAGGAGTGAAGACTCTCTTAAAAAGGTATTAAAAACATTTTATCAGCTTTTTTAAAGAAATATACTTTGCGTTTCCTTTTGATGGTTGTGGGTGTTACGGTATTCAGCCTAGCAGCAACTGCCTTGTGGTCGCTAATCCCTGTATTCGTCGTGATACTCCCAATTTGTCCAGGATTATTTGTTTCTAAGAGGTCAAGTATGCCTTCGCAACCATTTACGCTTCGAGTGGGCTCATGAACTAATTGTCCAAAATAATTTTCTGAGAAAGGATTCAGTACAATTTCGAATGACGTTTTATGCCTGCCGCCGGCTTTAAATGTATAATTTTTCCAGCATATCGAGGGTAGATTGAAGTCACCACCGGCTATAATTGTATGAATGGGGTACCTATTTGAAATGACACTCAAGTTTTCTTTGAACTGTTCAGCAACTTCATCTTCTGAGTCGGGGGTCGGTAACACGATCCAATTAATAGTTTAGTCCGATTGTCGTGTATAGCCTCTACCCATACTATTTCTCAGGAACTATCTACTTGAATTTCACTACAAGGCAAGCCACTTCTGACACAAATAAATACTCCACCATCAATTGTATTTAATCTATCCTTTCTGAACACTGTTAGATCGTTTGAAAAAATTTCGGCTGAACTTATTTCCAGCCTTAGCCAGCTTTCTGTACCTGTAACTATTTGAGCTTCGTCCGCAGCTCGTGGTCGTGCGGCCGCGTTTTCGCTTGCCGCGCCCAGGTTCCCGGGTTCGATTCCCGGCGGGGTCAGGGATTTTTTCTGCCTGGTGATGACTGGGTGTTGTGTGATGTCCTTAGGTTAGTTAGGTTTAAGCTGTTCTAAGATTTAGGGGACTGGTGACCATAGATGTTAAGTCCCATAGTGCTCAGAGCCATTTATTTGAGCTTCAGTGTTTTCTATTAGGGCTTGGAGCTCTGGTTTGTTTTCCAACACAGCTACGACAATTTACAACTACAATACCGATCGTTTCCACAACTACTTTACTGTGTTTTACCTGCCACATTTTAGACGGACGCCCTTTCTGGGGTTCCCTGAGTCCTTCTAACCCAAATAACCGCCCAGTCCCTTCCACACAGCCCCACTACCCTTGTAGCCGCCTTCTGTGTGTAGTGGACTCCTGACCTATCAAGCGAAACCCAGAAACCCATCACGCGATGGCGCAAGTCAAAGAACCTGCAGCCTATGCGGTCACTGAACTGCCTGAGCCTCTGATTCAGACCCTCCACTCGGCTCTGCACCAAAGGACTACAGTCGGTTCTATCGACGATACTCCAGATGGTGAGCTCAGCCTTAATCTTGGGAGCAAGACTTGCAGTCTCTACCATTTCCGCTAGCCGCCCGAAACCAGACAAAATCCCCTTCGATCCAAAGCGACAGACATCATTGGTACCAACATGAGCCACATCCTGCAGTTGGCTGCACCCTCTCCTCTTCATGGCATCCAGAAGAACACTTTCCACATCCGGAATGGCTCCCCCCCCCCCCCCCAATATGCACACGGAGTGCACATTGACTTCCTTCCTCTCCTTGGTAGCCATGTTCCTATGGGGCCCCATTACACAAGTAATGTTGGAGCTCATGACTACCAGCAAACCCACCCTCTGTGAAAGCCCAGACCTTGTGGGCTGAGAAGCTTCCTCTGGAATAGGGTGGACAACTGCATCTGGCATAGAGACATCATCAGCCATAGATAACACCCGAAACCTGTTAGTCAAATGAACCAAGGAGGCCCTACAACCAACCCCTTGGAAAGTTTTTCGCTGCCTGCTAGACTTTGGAATGATTTCCCGCTTGACCATGGGTGAGGGGTCAACATCAGTGCAGGTGGTACCTGGGGTGGCCAGAGCAGTGGACTGATCAGGGGACCTGTGGGACAGGCTCGACATCCCTCGCATCCCTGTGTCTGACCCCCCACAGTGATGCCCGTTGGCAGCAGCCTCAAGCTGTGTGATGGAAGCCAACGCAGCCTGGAGCTGTGACCAAAGGGTCACCAACTCAGCTCGCATCTATACACAGCAATCACAGTTCCTATCCATTGCAGCAGTCGCTCCTGTTCGAAGCTCATAAAATTATGTAACAAACGAATGGTGTACTAGCCTTATTAGCAGCAGGAAAACGAGGTGCTCTGTCTCTGACAGTCTATCCACCTATCTTGTGAATGATAATGGTCCAGCACAAACACATGTCCATATTGAATCTTCTCAAATTTCCACAGAGAACACACGTGATCACAAAGGTTGCCCAACACATACTGAGTATTAGTTCGCTATTCAGCTGTCTAGAGGGCAACACAGTTAGGTCAGAAATATTTCTGTACCCCAACTGGCCTTTCCATTCGGACAGCTCCTGCCGTATGCCAGAAGTGTGAATCGTTCCCGCCAAAGGTCATAACTGCCATGTACTCTTCGCACACCAGGCAGAATAGTCCTAGGAAACTGGCCACACATATTTTATGACTGTGCTTACAATTACATATTACGATTGTTGTCTCAATCAGATGACTTCGACAATGAGCGAAGTATTGGAAACACTCCCTGGTGGTGGTTGTGTGACTGTAAATAGAAATATCTGTACCATTTTCATGACTTGACATAATTTTCCACGTAAAAAAAAAAATCTTTCGTTCCCTCTGCGGCTATCGCAATATTCCACGTCAGCCCGCCTGGTTGGCCGTGCGGTCTAACACACGGCTTTCCGGGCGGGAAGGAACGCCTGGTCCCCGGCATGAATCCGCCCGGTGGATTTGTGTCGAGGTCCGGTGAACCGGCCAGTCTGTGGATGGTTTTCCATCTGCCTCGGCGAATGCGGGCTGGTTCCCCTTATTCTGCCTCAGTTACACTATGTCGGCGATTGCTGCGCAAACAAGTTCTCCGCGTATGCATACACCACCATTAATTACTCTACCACGCAAACATAGGGGTTACACTCGTCTGGTGTGAGACCTTACCTGGGGGGTCCACCGGGGGCCGAACCGCACAATAACGCTGGGTTCGGTGTGGAGCGGCGGACGGGTGAAGTGGACTGTGGTGGTCGGCGTGGTGTTGTGGACCACTGCATTTGCGGCGGAGACAGAGCCTCTCCGTCGTTTCTAGGTCCGCGGTTAACATACAATACAATACAATACAATTCCACGTCAAATCTATACCTTTCTTACAACAGGATATAGTCATTTTCTTTGCACGTGCCGAAACACAAACGTACTTCATAAAGCTGGCATCCCCTACTACTAAGTATGATACTTCACCAATAACTGAATGCTAGCGATACGAAACAGTACTGAACGAAAATTATTGATGAGTGGACATGTTTCACAAGTTTTTCTTGCAAATGGCACCACTGTGTCTTAGAAAGAGAGGCGTCATCGTCTTACAAGCTGGCAAATATTAAAAACACGATCATAACGACCATGTTACTGTGACAAGTGGTCTTGGCTCTACAAGTGCTCACAAATATCGCTAATGATATCCATGTTAAAAACTATGCAAGCCTTATACATCGAGGTGTGGTATCATCTCCGAATGAAGTGGTTTTTCCACACAAATACTGCGACACTGAATACAGACGGTGATCGCCATTGTGTATATTAACAGACCAACAGTGCGGTTATACGTCGCCGACGGCGTAAGCTCGCAATAAAAGCACCGAATCTAGAAAGTGATTCGGCTAAGTAAAGTTGTATGAAGCCGGTATTTGCAACTTCCTCATGCCACAGCTAGATATTTCTCCAGTATTTGTAATGCATTCTGCCCCAATGCCACATCAGAGGTTCTGTGATATATCCAGTGGGATATAGGCGATGGTTGATTGAGAATGATCACACACAGTAGACGGTGTGCTGATTGAGGTCGTAAGAAATGTACACATGTTTTTCAGATCTCTAGTGTTACGCTTCCCAGTAGATGTCTGTGATTTTGAATCAAGTCTTTCCGTTCAACCACATATCTCCATTGGATCCTGTGGAGAAGTCTTTTAATGATTATAGCCACTAGCCACTAGTGAATCATATCCATGGCACTCTCATCTCTCGGAACGAGTCATCTTTTTCGAACCTGTCTATTACCTTAAAACTTAAACGTGGTTTTAGATAGTCCCTATGCATCTTGTAACTGCTCCTCAGACTCTGGCTGCCATCCCTGCAGCTTTGCGCATGTGATCGTTCCAATTTAAATCGGAACTGAGCAGAAGTCTGAGAGAGCTATATCTACCACATTCTGCAGCCCGTCTAGAAACAGGCTAAGCTGAGCTAGTGCGACAGGACCATGTTTTGACCATTCGGTGGAAATGTTAACATGTTGTCGCAGCTCCGCCAAGCGTGTACAATGTGTAAGGTCAGCACCAAATTAAGCCTGTTTCTGTAATACGAGGCAGTATGAAACACAGTACGAACAGTTACAATGGTGTTTCTAATCAGAAAAATTAGAAAGACTCAACATCATACAGGTACCGCAGTCTGAAGCAGAGCAGAGCCCCTCAGGGTCCATTCACGTCTATCACCCCAACATTCTATCATCGGTATTCTGTACCAGCCAACAGAGAAAAATTACTTACGATAAAAGCTCCACTAACTTCATCCGATAGAGAACTCGGTAAGATTTTTACTGCATCTACGATATATCGAAAACAAATACCACATGAATGCCAGCATCGAGCGTATGCGGTGCTCCTATTGAATACACAGGTATCGATCTGTTACACAGACCACTGTAAATTGTCAACACCCATAGTGTGGAAGGAGGAGCATGTCCCACAGACTATCAGTCGCAAGAGAGGCTCTCTGTGAACCTGTGTCATTGTTTGAAACATTGTTTTTTCTGCTGTAGCACGCTTTGTACACTACCACACATTTTGTTTTTCCGCCCCGACTTCAAGGTATGTGTGAGTTTCTAAACTGACATTAACACGTTTTGATCAATTGCCTTTCACAGAAAACTAGATGTCGCAGAATGTAAATCATGTTGTTCTGCTGCCCCCACAAAATACACACACACTCACTCACTCACTCACACACACACACACACACACACACACACATACACACAATGGAGGATTGAAATAAAAAAGAGTCACTGGAAGAGCTTTGAGGCGTTGTGGAACGTTTCCAAACTGCTGTCCAGAGGTGACTGAAAGCCTCTAGATTTAATCTCATCTGTCACAGTGATAGGATAGCTGATTACTCTGTGTTCTGTTTAAATTGATTGTTTTAACATTCATAATTTTTCGTGAATTATTGGGTGGTGCCATTAAAACAACCTTCTGTTGTAGAAAATGTCATTGCAGTCGTGTACACGATCACTGTTTCGGTGCTAGCCATCCCCCGAACGTGTTGCCCCTCCACCAAGACTCTTTCTCCATCTCAAATAATCAATGTCAGCAGTTATGTAGTAACCCCAACAGTGTACTAGTGGTCGGATGGGATGGAAAAGACACTGTCGATTTATTGTTACAATAAGCATCACATTGGATGGTGTGAACAATTTTAGCAATTATACTGTAATTTCAACACTGGCCAATGACAGTGGCAGTATGCTTCCCAGATTCTGTATCATCGTTAAACCGCCCTTCCTCTACTTTGCAAGTACCATTGCGAATGTAGATAGATGACTGTACAGAACGTCCATCCACTGTTAATTCTCGAACATATACATGTAAGCATACCAAACAGAGACCTACATATTTCTAGCACTTTGAGCGTACTGCGTAGTTATGATCTTTCTCTATGTGGATGGAAGTAACAGGGCATTCTCGCATTCTTAGGATAAAGTTAGAGATTGAAAGGTCTCCTTGCAATGACTTTAACCAAAGCGTCCTGCACCACCGTCACCAATTTCACCTGCCACCAACCATAAGTAGATAGGTACATTCCACGTCTCGTGAAGCAATGGAGAGTGCCGAGTCCATAACTGCTGTTACGCACACATCCAAGTGAACAAGATATTCCCAGAGTCGCGAATATCGATGAGGCTAGCACCCCTTATCGGTGCAGTAGTAGATATGAAAGAATTGTGATGTAATAGCAGGCGGTTAAGAAGAACAATCTGCGCCATGCCTCTGTGAGAAACAGTCCTGTCACACCCTTCTTGCACATCTGCTGCCATGGCACGAGGTCTCACACACACTTGCACACGCCGACACTTGCTGACCCACACTGCCGAAAGTATTCTGTACTTCCAGCAGAGGGCTCTGTGGAGATATTGATTTCTGCACAGGCCTACAACATCTCTGGCCAACATAGAGTAGGCAGTCTTTGGACTGTGAGAAAGACACGTCGTGTTCCGAGCATTTGTTCGATAAAGATGTATATAAAGTGGCTCTTTTGGATAAAATCTTAGTTACCTTAACCTCATCATGTCTGGGTGGAAGGAGATCCTACCTGAGGTGTCAGGTCAGAGGGGTGTTCTGAACACAACTTCGACAGAAAGCAGTTCAATAGGCTGTGGAGTGGAAGGGGTAGGCTAGCAATAGAACAGTGCACCACCATTGACTAGACACTCATTTATTGAACACATAAGTCAGGTATTACCCAAAAGGAACAATCAGTACAAATTACAAAATAATATTCTTTTCCTTTAATTCACTCAAACATTTAAACAGGCAAATAGCAATCACTTAACTGAAAACCTTTTAAGAAAGCAAGACTAGAAAATTTGAATGATGAGCTAAAATCATATTTAAATAGGCTCTGACCGAGCACATGTTTTAAAACGAAATACTTCCTTTAAGGAACCAGCGATCAAAATTAATTACATTATCCTCAACAACCATATTACATCCAAGACATTTCAGATTAGACAGTAATATGTAACATCAGAGAGCTGCAGTCCCAAGTTTTAAGCAGCACGTTTCAGATGGACTGCACTGCAACAGTACAATGCAAGTCCCTCAGAGAATCTCCCTGCACAGGAAGTTATTGCCGCAATCGACAAAATATCAACATCATTCCATGTACAGACCTAAAACAAACTAAAAGCTCTCTTAAGTTTGGTACAGTTAATTCCCTTTCAACATAACATACATCACAAGCACAAGTCTAGCCCTAGGACGGCACCGACACCCCGCAATTTAGCACGCGAAAAACTACAGGGATGCACTCATCACGTATCCTTACAAAATCCAAGAACAGAGAGCCGACTCCCCAATAGCGGAACATTTAACCACGCGCAGCGTGCGGGTTTGCAGGATGCTGATCTCGCCCTTAACCTCAACACCAGTTAAAATACTAGTCAGCCTACAATCTTGAATCACCATACACATTCCTTCAGTTCCTGCATAGAAAGCCATTGTGATAGGCAAACAGACCAGCATATGATAAAAGCTTAAGCAATTTCCTTACCAGACGACCCTTATGAATAGTGAGCGCACCCACAATCAAAAGACATACAACGCCAATCATAAGGACAGTAGCACGTAAGCAAGTAGCAATGGTAACTTCTGCTTAGATTGGCTACAAATCAGCGCGTGATTTAACACACCAGAGAACAGTCTTTACAACATAACCATCAATACAATACCAAATTACTCACACGTGTACTCCCCCACGATTTCGATTCGCAAAGCCATAGACAAAACGTGGAGAACGTATCACTTAGACCAACATAATGGTGCTCCCTCTGTTACCACAAATAACTGACTCCCTTAGTTGCACAGCAAAGAACCAGACCTAATGAAACCACCACAGTTTTCGCCTCTACATTGCCACAGTACAAGTGAGACTCAATCACAAACGTAATTTTACATCACCAGTTCCCGTATAGTCAATACAAGCGCCTGATTTTCACCCGTTTATAACGGCAGGCAGCAACATCGCACGGAAAAGAGCGTAGACACAAGCTCTTACCAAATCTCTTCTCCGAAAGCAGCCACCGCAACTCTCGGGAACCACTGGGACATCCAATGCAAAAATCGTTACTCCTTCACACAAATTACAGGACGCCCGCTTCCCGCTGCTTGGTACGGCGCCTTCCATTCAGAGCCAACTTTTATATCTCCATGCAATAGGTCCGGTCCCACACTCGCTGCGTCAACCCGACAACCGTCTCCCACCACGTCCCAGAGCACACCCCCACAGGACCTCGCCTCGTTAGTCCTCGCGTAGGCTCCAGAGGGCAACCGTGGCACGAAAGATAGACCACCAGAGTGGCACTATCGATATGAGCCCCCACGGCTCACTACCGTACCGAGGTTCCTCTCCTCCTACAAACCAGATACAATGGAGAAAATGTTCATTGTTACCACTGATTTAACAACAGCATATAGAACCATAAAACATCGCCATTCATTTAGGTCATTTGTTTGCAGGACCTAGATATGTTCAGTTCTTCTTCCTCCACTGGCACTATATCCCAGGGTGGGACTTGGCCTTCTCAATAATTTTCTGTCATTTCTCTCTGGACTTCACCGTGGACCTCCGGTTGTGGCAACTGACTTGGGCAGTGTCCTCTCCAACCTCGTTGCTCCATCTCAACCTAGGTCGTCCTCTTTCTCCTTGCTCTTCTTCCTCCAGGTTCACAGCAGGCTTTCCTTCTGGGATCTGACTCACCGAGTCTCATTACATGTCCAGCCCGTTTCAGTCTACACAGCTCTATGAACTTTACCACATCATCGTCCTCTTAGCAGTCATAAAGTTCGTCATTTCTTCGCCTCCTCCAGGTCCCATTTTCATATACAGCTCCAAAATTCCTCCTCAACGTACTTCTTTCTTGTGATCTCCGTTTGTTTTCACCCTGCTTTGTAATTGTCCATGTTTCTAAGCCATTAGTAAGTACTGGGCGTATCAGCGTTCTGTAAAGTCGGCCCGACCCTTAGTCCCTCGTGATAGAAGCTTGGATTTAAAATGTCGCAACATTCTAAACTAGCATCGATCAGAAGCACTTGTGCGAGCCATAATTTCAGTACAGGTGGTGCCATTTGCTTCTATCGTTGAGCCCAAATAGGTGAAACATTTCACTCGCTCAAATATCAGTCCATCGAGAGTTATTGTGGGCTGTAAGGGTTGCTTAGTGCCATTATACATATAGTTCATCATTCCTTCATTAATTCTCAGGCCCATCTTCTCTGGAATCAATGTTAGAGCTGAAAATGCATTTTATAGATCTGTAAGTGTTCTGCTCGTTAAATCCACATCATCTGCATATCACAGCAGTTTTACAGTCTTATAGTACCTCTTGTCTGAATAACCAATTCACGTACCACTTTATCCAAGTTGAAAAGCAGGCAAGAAAGCCCGTCTCCTTGCCTTAGCCCAGTTCGAGTAGGAAACTGAGGTGACAGCCTTGACTGCACTCGCGTGGTACAATGAGGGGGTACTTTAGGATGACCTCTACTAAACGTACCAATTTTCGAGGCACTCGAAATTTCCGCATTGCCTCATAAAGTTTGGTCCGGTTTGCTGTGTCATATGCAGATTTAAAGTCAATAAAAGATGGTGCACACCAACATAGAATTCATTGGTATTTTTTACTATTTGTCAGAGAGTAAATACCTGGTTGTTGCGGCCACATGTAGTAAGTGTTGCTTCACGCAGTGGAGAATGGCAAAACAGAGGCAGGCGGCGACCAAGGCATTGCGAAGTAGGCAGGCACAGATAGCCTTGCTGACAGCAGCAGTCTACCAACCGGCTGACGCAAGAACGCACAGAGTCCGAGCGCCGAGCGAAGCCTGGAGAGTGCTGAGTAAGGGGACGTGAGGCCAACACGCTAAGTTACGCTGCAATATACTGCGGGAGTAATAACAAGAAACTGCCACTGAGGGTAAAAAACGTTCTCCTGCCGGATATAAATAGTGGAGCGCAGGCAGCAGCGGACAGAAGCCATTAGGAAGCAGTTCGGATCTCAGGACGGACGTGGTCCGTGTCCGAATGTTCAATCTTAGTAGGTGACGATTCCGGAAGTCTCTTCCAGCTCCCAGGAGTCATCTGTTCGCCGCCAGGTGTCAACTTCAGCTCTGGAGGTCGACCCGAGTCCGGTTGGCACCGTGGCTGACTAACTGCAGCGAGAACTTCCAGTAGGACCGGCCGCAGCGCGGTCTCGGTCACAGGCGCCGCCGGGGACTGACGCCTGGACTTCACGGCAACCGGACCCCACGGCGCGTGGTCCGTCCATGACGGGAACTCGCGGACATCGCGACTGACGGCTTCCCAGCCGTCGGTGCAGCAGGCGTCGGCAGCTGACCTTACGGCGACGCAGCTCCGTGGGCGTGTCTGTACTGGGGCGCCGAGCGTTGACGAGTTCATCTCAACCACAGGGCATCCTGGTGGCGCGCGTTGTCGGAGAATCTACACAGCAGCAGCCAGGTGGAGGGAACCGCAGGGGTGGGCGGCGACGACGAGGGAGAAATTGTAAAGAAAGTTCAATAAACAATTGTCAAACTCCACGCCGTCTCAGTCTTTGGCGCAGACACTGTGTCTGCTGCTAACAAGCACTGCAGAAGTCGTTAAAAGTGGCCATCTGACATAACATGGTCTATAGTCGACTTTTCTGGTCTGAACCCGCATTGATAGCTGCCACTAATAGCTTCTATTGCAGGTGAAAGTCTACTAAACAGGAAATTTGATAGCACTTTATATATAATACTTAAAAGTGTTATGCCTTTGTAGTTGCTGCATTCAAATAGATTTCCTTTCTTATGCACCAGGCACACTATCCCTGCATTCCATTGTTCTGGCAACACTTCCTTTTCCCAGATAAGGCACATAATATTGTAGATCCTACGATTTAGCTCTTCTCCTCCAGCTTTCAATAGTCCAGTTGTTATATTGTCAGTCTCTGGCGCTTTATTGTTCTGCAATCGGGTAATTGCTTTGTTCACGTTTCCTTGGGAAGGGGGAGGTACTCTGGCGTCATCTTCTAAAGCGACTGGGATATCTTCAGTACGGGACTCTGAAGCATCCAACAGTTCACTGAAATACTCCACCCAACGTTACAATATCTCTTGATCATCGGTTAGTAGGACCCCATCTTTACTTTTAAATAGGTTGATGTACAGCTTAAATGCTCTTTTTCACTATTAATTTTCTGATAAAATTTTCTAACATCATTTGTTTTTCCAGTTGTCTCCAGTTCTTCAGTCTGCTTTCTTTCCCACTCCCTTTTCTTTTTTCGATGCAGTTTCTTCTCTCCTTACCTTATACCTTGATAACTTCTTACCGCTAGACGAGCATATGATTTCTCAAGCATTTTCATGTATGCCAGATTTTTCTCCCGACTTATTCCCCTACATCCTTCGTCAAACCAGGAAATCCTCGGATGTTTTCCGTCTTTCCCTAGCACTTCTTCTGCTGCGTTAATAACTGCATCCCTGCAAGCGTTCCATTCCTGAACCAGATTATCACTCACACTGGGGGTGTATAATGCAAGATTCTCAGTAACCTACTCAGAGTACGTTTTTGAGATGTCTTCTTTTTTTAACTTCGATGCCATATACTTACTTTGAAGTGCTCCTTTGACTGTTCTTGCATTAGATATTCGAGGTCTTAGTTTCGCAATTACAAGGTAGCGGGCTCTGTAAGTACGTACATCAAGTAAGTTTGAGGAATGCGTGCCATCAATAATTACAGGATCAATTCGGTTGAAGGTACGCTGATCAGGGCTATACCATGTTGCTTTATGAATTCTTTTGCGTGGAAACGTTGTGCTACCTAAAGCCATGTTATGTGATAGAGCAAACTGAATGACTGTGGCCATTGTCATTTGTGTAATCATGGAGGCTGTGCTTTCCTATTGCTGTGAGGTAATGGTCTTTTTTACCAATCTGTGCATTGCGGTCTCCAGTAATTATTTTAGTGTCGTACAAAGGGCACCTCTCACAAGTTCTCTCGGGGTTCTTAAAGAAGGTGTCTTTATCCTGGTAATCTGATATTTCTCTGGGTGCATGTACATAGATCAATAAGTAGTTTGAGAATCGGGTCTTCAATCCCATATGTGAGATTCTAGATGTTATTCCAGTGAATCCACTCACTAGGTGTTTAAATTTTTGTCTTAGCGTGAACCCTGTACCAAATTCATGGTGGCTCTCTGGTCCATGGTAGAAAATTATCCAGCTTCCCATCTCAAGCACTCTGTGTCCAGCCCATCGTATTTCCTGCAGGGCAATTTTGCCGACCTTGATTTATCGAGCTGATCTAGCAGTGACCTTAGGGCTCCCGTCCTGTATAGCGATTGTACTTTCCAGGTTCCAATAAAGACAACATTTTTCTGTATCCAAGGTTCTCGGGTGTCCAGCCGGATCCGATCGTCGTAGTTCCACGATATTTCGGCGAATAACAGGTGGTGCTGATAGAATGATCTATCTCCGCTGTGTCCGTGGTATTTATGTCTGCGGGGTCCCAAATCGTACCCCGGCGCGGACGGCCGGCGGGGCGCCGCGTGGTGGGAGGGGGTGGGGGAAGCTGCAGCCACGCCCGGTGGTAGGCGCAGTTCATCTCCGTCCGCCGTGGCGAAAGGAGCTCACGTCCGCTCGCACCGTAGCTCCTTGATGGTGTTTAATAATGGTTTCCAGGCCCAGCTAAGTTGAAACCCGGTGTCCCTGTTGACGAGGTTATCTGTTAATCGAATTTCTATGGCCTCCTTGTAGATACTGTCCCAGTAGGCACTTGCGGCCGTCAGGATTTTTGTCTTTTCGAAATTCGCTGTGTTTCCAGTTTCAATGCAGTGTTCTGCTAGGGCCGAATGGCTGGGTTGGCGTAAGCGGGTGTAACGTTTGTGTTCCTTGCATCGGTCCTCGACCGTGCGAACTGTTTGGCCGATGTAGGATTTGCCACAGTCGCGCGGTATTTTGTATACGCCCGGTTTCTTAAGGCCTACGTCATCTTTTGCCGTTCCTAGTAGGCCACGAATCTTTGCTGGTGGTCGGAAGACTGTGTCAATCTTGTGTCGCCTTAATAGTCTCCCATTTTTGACGACACGTTGCCAGCAAACGGCTGAAAGGCCAGAACTTGCTTTTCTTCTTCGGGTTGTTCTTCATCTCGGTTCTTGCTGCACTTCTGTTGTCGGAAGGCCCTTTGGATTTGGCGGTTGCCATTCCCATTCTTGCGGAACACAGTCTCCAGGTGTTTGAGTTTCGTTGGCAAGTTTTGTTCATCAGAGATCGAGTGTGCTCTATGTACCAAGGTGTCGAGCATTCCATTAAGCTACGCTGGATGGTGGCAGCTGGAGGCATGTAGGTACAGGTCTGAGTGTGTATAGGCTTGCGGTACACACTGTGACCCAGTGAGCCATCAGACCTACGTTCCACTAGGACATCAAGAAAGGGTAGTTTTCCATCTTTCTCAGTCTCCATGGTAAACCGAATGTTACTGTGGACCGAATTCATATGTTGTAGAAAAATCTGTAGCTGTTCCTGTCCGTGTGGCCAGATGACGAACGTGTCGTCCACGTAGCGAAAGAAGCATACAGGTTTCAGTTCGGCGGCTTCCTGTGTTTCCTCTTCGAAACTCTCCATGAACAGGTTGGCCACCACTGGGGAGAGCGGGCTCCCCATGGTTACTCCGTCGGTCTGCTCGTAGTATTGACCATTGAAGACAAAGTACGTAGATGTTATCACGTGCGTGAACAGTTGTGTCAGTTCAGGCCCGAATTTCTCACTGATTAAGCTGAGAGAATCTCCCAGCGGGACACGTGTGAATAATGAGACGACATCGAAGCTGACCATGATGTCGGATTCTTGTACTGCCGTCTCCTTCAGGCAGCCAATGAAGTCGGTCGAGTTCCGGATATGGTGCGCACATTTCCCCACATAAGGTCTTAGCATGCCCGCCAAGTGCTGCGCCAAAAGATACGTCGGTGCCCCTATGTTGCTGACTATGGGTCGCATCCCTTCTTTGTGCGTTTTTGGGAGACCATATATCCTCGGAGCTACCGCCAAACGTTGGCGAAGTCTGCAGCGAATCGTATTAAGCGGAGAGCTAGTCTGGCCCTGGTCAGGGAGAGGATTCGCTACACCCGTCTACAACTCACAAGAACGCCAAGGAGCTGCTGCATCTTCACCTACGATTATCCTCCGTACCTCAAGATAACCAAATACCTCACACGAAAAAGAAAAAAGTCGGTGCAGAAAAAAGTAATGTTGGGAGAGCACACTATACCTTATTTTGAGTATGTTTGTCCGATTCTTTGTTCTATGTATAGTTCTCATATTTCTAGTTTTGTGAAGGTTTAGTGGTAGGCTAACTGTTGTTGACTTATCTGTCTCAGACTCAAAAAATGGGGGCAAACTGCAACACATCTTATTAAAAAACCTCTAAAGAACACCTCATGCCATGACGAGCGCGTGGGCCGCCTAGCAAGGCTGAAAACAAAGAATGAGTAGTCAATTAATGTTAAACCAGGTGTCAGATTCAGGACCTTCCAGTGAGAAAGAAACCGCTACTGTAATAAACTGCTTATCAATTTTATTTTGATATAGCTAAAATTCAATTGTTGATTAAAGGATCAAAGTAATTACAGTAAGGAGAGAGACCTAACAACAATAATAATTTCCTACAAAGAGAGGAACAGAAATCTTTAAATAAATTTCGGCTGCCGTCATTTGGAGAGGAGTTAGTAGGATTCAAATTTAAATGGAGCATCTTCTTCATCTTGAGATACGCACAAATGTAGAAAAGCCTGCTGTTCCAACAGCCGAGGCCATGCCAGATTAGGATACGTCGGGAGCAAAGAGGAAGTGGCCAGTTCTATCACTCAGTATGCGAGAGCTAGGCATGTAACTATCTAGCAAGTTGGCAACGGAACTTTTTTTCAGGTGTAGGCACACTAGCGTTAAATGCCAGCCAGATAATAAAACCCTGACCGCCGCCACACCAAGACCATTCTGCGATTTCATGTTGGAAAGACCAGCAGTTGCTGAGTCGCCCACAAAAATGTTTTGGCTACAGGCATGCGCTGATATGCTGCAGTAAAATATAACTGTTCGTTACTTTGGGCACAGTTTAGTAATGACGCTCGCATCCGATCGCTGTTTCCGCAGTTTGGCGATATCGAGTTTTTCGCGATACAATAGGAGGGCAACACCGCCATCCATCTGGCAAGATTCATGTAAGTCTGCCACACACATTTGTTGCCTAAATCCAGTCATCTCGGATCAGCATTCCATCTCCGATATGTTCTCACTCAGCTGGTGTCATTATGGGTCAGTGCTCTTTCATTACATTGTTTTGTCAATGTGTTTGTGTCACTGGAGGCAGCCCTCAGTTAAAAGTACCTCGTTCTGTTCGAATTTGAAAATACATGGCTGTTGTAACACTTTTCTAAATATTTTTTAATGTTGTGATTTCTATATAATCTCTCTACAGTATCCATACAAATCAGTGCTCCCTGCATATGTGGAGTACTGGATACGATACTAAGATGCAATCCCAATAGCCTAATGAATAGTTTCACCCTTTAGCTAGGACAAGCTCTTTTCATTTATGACACCTGCACAGTCAGATTAGGTCAGGTGGCGCAGTCTTCACAAACATAAAATTACAGTAAAATCTTATCAGAAGCTGAAATGCTGTTCCACCAAAAAGGCATATAGAAGGCAATGTATCCTTAATTCTTTCAAGCAGAGCAGTATTGTAACACTTTACTTATGACAGCCAAACCATATATATCATGACTTCAGTAGAACTCGACAACCTGAAGATATTGTTAGAATGAAGCCAGTCGTAGCACAATAAATATGTAATAATACAGCTGAGAAATCATTGAAATAATAATGATAGTTGGAGGTAATTTTGACATGTTGACTGAAAAGGAGAGGATGTAACACAGAAATAAAAAAGTGGACATAGCAGCTTCAGAACCCATTCATATCCGTGCATGTAATATATATAGTGACTATGCCCCTCGGGGGTTAACACAAGTCCGCATCTCGTGGTCGTGCGGTAGCGTTCTCGCTCCCCACACCCGGGTTCCCGGGTTCGATTCCCGGCGGGATCAGGGATTTTCTCTACCTCGTGATGACTGGGTGTTGTGTGATGTCCTTAGGTTAGTTAGGTTTAAGTAGTTCTAAGTTCTAGGGGACTGATGTCCATAGATGTTAAGTCCCATAGTGCTCAGAGCCATTTGAACCATTTTTTTTTTGGTTAACACAAATAACCCTCACTACTAAACCAAAATTAACTGACAAGTAATCACTAAGCAAGCCCACAGTATTACCATTTCAAGTAGTATTAATGTATGATAAACAGCACAATTCTCAACTCATTACATCAAGGCAATATTAATATCTAAATAAACACAAAAAAGTCTGGATCAGTTCTACCCAACTACAAATCATATCACAAATCGAAAATCATTAAATGATCAAAATCCATCACATTTCCTACCAAAAGTAAAAGCGAAACTTATCACTGAATCAAGCACCATAAATACCCAATGAATCAGCACAGTCGAAGACATTCCTTAACTCTAATCATTACATGCAACATATTTCTCTGAATACTACTTCATGTAGACAAGCCATAGTTCTCTGATCATCAAGATGCAGCCTATTGTCTAACACTAATTAGCATAAAGTAAAAGTCATCTTCTTGAAGCCACTATAATCTGTCACGGCAGTTGTACAAATCATCACATTGGATGAACAGTATGTTACTTAGCATAGCTAACACTCTAGTCATCATTACAAAAGACAATTCCTAGCAATGACTAACTCCTAACACAATCATTCAGTCTCTCAGCATAACAAATTCCTCTATTGGCATTATGTACAAAACATTTACTAGCTTTAAACACCATTTAGAAAAATTTGCAAAATTAACCTGCATAAATAATCACTTCTTGGAATGCATAACATGAAAAATGTCCCATTAAAAATTCTTACTACAAGCCACTACATAACATAATCTGTAAATGAGCCTACATTAAAAATTACCCAATCAGTATGAACCATAAGTAAAACAAATGCATAGAGTATCTGCAACATATCATTAACACTACTACAAAAGTATCAAAAGCATGAACTTAGTAAAGTTCAGCTTAGAATTACTTCTTGAAACAGCTGCTGTGTGTGTGTGTGTGTGTGTGTGTGTGTGTGTGTGTGTGTGTGTGTGTTTGAGTTTACGGGCGCTAAACAGCTTGGACATCAGTGCCCAAACGCATAAAAACAGGAACACATGCAGTGAAGGGACTAAGACGGACAGCGAACAAGGGGAACAGCTAAAAGACACAGACCTGACGCAGTTCCAAATCGTCACATACAGAGGCAAAACAAGAGGAGAAGGAATGCACTAAAAAGGAAAGGAAACACAAGGAAGGGAGGACAGAAACCGAAGGGAAAGAAGGAGGTATTCGTGACTGGCGGACCTCTTACCTAAAATCTGGGTGAGCCAGTCATCCAGCAGCACATTAAAACCCTCTCCCTAAAATCCGAGGCAACAAATTGGACAGGACACAAAACCGTAAAACCTTAACCACAGACGTTGCGTCGTCTTGCAAAATAGAGGGCAAATCCGGTGGCAAAGAAACCACCGCCCTCTGGTCAGAGAATAAAAGACAGTCAAGTAAAATGTGGCGGACAGTAATCTGGACGCCACAAGCACTGCAGATTGGGGGGTCCTCCCGCCGGAGTAAAAAACCGTGCGTTAAGGGACTGTGCCCGATGCGTAGGCGAGTGAGGAGAACCTCATCCCGCCTGCATGACTGGTAGGACGTACGCCATGGCCGTGTGGTGGCCTTGACCAGACGCAGCTTATTTTCACCGACTGCCAGCCACTCCTCTTCCCACTGATGCAGAACGCGAAAACGCAGGAGGGAGGTAACAGCATGGAGGGGGACGCCACATGCAACAACGTGAGGGAGGGAACATGCATCTTTGGCAGCCACATCCGCCAGTTCGTTTCCCCTAATACCCACGTGCCCCGGCACCCAGCAGAAGGAAGCCTCCTTCCCCTGCCGTTGCAGGTGGAGTAGGGCATCATGGATGTTCTGGACGACCGTATCCGCTGGGTACAAGTGTTGCATGGTCTGAAGGGCACTCAGGGAGTCAGAACAGATGAGGAACTTAAGACTGGGAACACATCTCATCTGCTCTAATGCCCGCAAGATCGCAAACAATTCGGCATCAAAGATGGTAAACGCCGCAGGAAGCCATAACTTGACGACTCGATCAGAGAAAACAACAGCACAACCAACAGAGTCCCCCTGTTTAGAGCCATCCGTAAATACTGGTACATGGTCGGGATGCTGGTTTAAAATATCATAAAATAAGGAGGTAAAAACAAACGCAGGAGTGCAGCTCCTCCGGTACTCTGACAAGTCTAAAAGGACGCTGGGCCTCTGGAGCAACCAGGGAGGCAGGCGAGTAAAACCTTGTCGTTGGGGGGCCACACGCTCCACACCAAGGGACTCAAGCAAATGCTTGGCACGAATCCCAAATGGTCTAGTTGCGCTGGGACGACTGGAAAAGAGACGTTCCATAGGCGGTCGGGCAACGGTAGGGTACGCAGGGGAGGTAGGACAGGCAAGGAATTGACACACCCATCGCACCATGAGGAGTTTCCGCCGGATGGCGAGCGGCGGTTCCCCTGCCTCAGCACACAGGCTGGGGATGGGACTGGTACGGAAGGCACCAGTGGCCAGCCTGATACCCTCATGGTGTACTGCGTCAAGAATCTTCAGATACGAAGGCCTTGCTGACCCATACACGGTGCAACCATAGTCAAGACGCGATCGGACGAAAGCCCTATAAAACTGCAGCAGACGCGCCCGATCTGCTCCCCAGGACCGATGGCTCAGACACTTCAAAATATTCAGTGCCTTCAGGGCCCGCACCTTGAGGTCTTTAAGGTGAGGCAACCACGACAATTTGGAATCAAAAGTGAGGCCCAGGAACCGCACAGTGTCGCTAAAAGGAAGAATGGTGTCTCTCAGACGCAATTCAGGGGAGGTAAAAAGATGTCGAGAACGATTAAAATGAACACACACACATTTGTCTGCAGAAAAGGTAAAACCCGTCTTCGCAGTCCATGCCTCTAATCGCTGTATCGTAAGCTGCAACTGCCGACTAGCAGTGACAAGACTGGAGGAAGAACAGAAAACAGCAAAATCGTCCACAAACAAGGAGCATTGGGCAGGACTCCGGATAGTGGACGTGATACTGTTAATGGCGATGGCAAAGAGGGTGACACTTAAAACGCTTCCCTGAGGAACACCATTCTCCTGCACATAGAAATCAGATAGCACATTACCAACCCTATATCGAAAGAGGCGGTGGGAAAGAAAGGACCGAATGAAGATGGAGAGACGGCCACGAAAGCCCCACTCATGGAGTTGATTGAGGATATGGCGGCGCCAAGTAGTGTCATACGCCTTATGAATGTCAAAGAATACACCTAGACAATGCTGGTTACGCAGGAAGGCCTGCTGGATGGCCGCCTCAAGCAGGGTCAAGTTGTCTATAGTTGAACGACATCTCCGAAAGCCACACTGAGAGGGGCTAAGGAGCTGTCTGGTCTCGAGCAGCCAAACCAGGCGACGATTGACCATGCGTTCCAACGTCTTCCCGACACAGCTCGTCAAAGCAATACTCCGATAACTACTGGGATGCGTTCGGTCCTTCCCCAGTTTGAGGAGGGGAATCAAAATCGCCTCCCGCCACGAGTCAGGGTACGTGCCGGATAACCATATCATATTAAAACAATTCAGGAGAACTTCCTTGGAAGGCAGTAACAAGTGCTGCAGCATGCTGTACCGGATTTGATCATGACCAGGCGCAGTATCATGAGCCACAGACAGCGCCGAATCCAGTTCCCACATTGTGAAGGGGCAGTTTCAGAATTTGGAGACCGGAAGTCCAAGTGACCCCTCTCGATGGCAGTGCGGTAGCGGCAGAAATCTGGATCACAGTTAATAATGGCGGTAGATGCCGCAAAATGCATGGCCAGTGTCTGGGCAATGTCTCTCGGCGCCGTGAGAAGACTCCCTGATGCAGCAATGCCGTGACAGGTAGTTGGCTGCGTTTCCCGGAAATCCTCCTGATGGCTTCCCATGCTTTCGTAGAATTAGTGGAACGGGAGATGGAGTTCAAGAACGATTGCCATGACCGTCGTTTGCTCTCTTTAATCACGCGCCGCGCTTTGGCCCTTGCCACCCGAAAGGCCGCAAGATTGTCAGCTGAGGGACGGCACTTGAAGCGGCGCAGAGCTGCACGGCGGGCTCGGATGGCTGAGCGGCACTCAGTGGTCCACCAAGGGACAGGACGCCTCTTGGGATGACCGGATGACCGTGGGATTGACAATTCAGCAGCATGGGAGATCACGGCTGTAACATGGTCTACCCATTCGTGGACGCTAGCACGGTGTTCCAAAACAGCCAGTTGGCTGAAAAGTGTCCAGTCAGCTTGGCAGAGGTGCCACCGGGGCGGCACTGGTAATGCCGTAGCCTCATCCAGGAGGCAAATCCAAAGGGGGAAGTGGTCACTAGAATGGAGGTCAGCAGCAACCTCCCACAGAGCAGAATCCGTGAGTGCTGGAGAGCAAAAGGAAAGGTCAATAGCTGATGACGACCCAGAAGCAGTACAGAAATGAGTGGGAGCACCAGAATTGAGGATGCACAGTTCTTCAGACATCATGAGGCTTTCGAGAATGCGACCCCTGGAGCAAGTAGGCGAAGAGCCCCATAAGACATTATGAGGATTGAAGTCCCCCAGAAGAAGAAATGGGCGGGGGAGTTGGCTAATAAGGTCTGCGAGAGCCTCAGAGTCTATCGCATCCTGAGGTGGTAAGTAAAGTGAACAGACTGTGAGCCTCCGACCCACAAGAAGGTCAACTGCAACTGCTTGCAAGTCTGTAACGAGAGGGAGCTCAGATGAGGGGTGCATGTCACGGACAAAAACCGCAACACCACCCTTTGCCCTTTCCCCCGTCAGATCATCTTTCCGATATACGGTATAGCCCCGTAAAGAAGGAGCATCAGTGGCCCGAAAATGTGTCTCTTGGAGACATAAGCACAAAGGGCACTCTCGTACAAGGAGTTGTAATTCGGCCACATGTGTCCTGAACCCATTCAGGTTCCACTGTAATATGGGAGCCAGTGATCAGGGGGGCTGAACTCTCACCCTGCCTCTGTGCTTTGGAGGAGAGCCCATACTGGCCAGAGATTTATTCCTGGGGCGAGAAGATCGCCCCTGGTCGACATCAATGTCCATCAGCTCTGATGACGACCCACGGGAGATGTCAGACAGTACGATGGCCTCGTCATCAGACCGACCCTGACTAGTCTCCTCAGGTGGCAAAACCTTCAGCTTCGGCGTCTTTGTCTTGGGGGGCTTAGAATGCAGAGCCTTGTCAACAGGTGGAGCAGTACTCGCCTGGGCAGAAGGCCCCATATGGGGAGAGGGAGGAAGTACCCCAATGTCAGCAACCACAACCTTGTCGGACGTTGCGGGGAGAGCCACAGGTTGCAAAACAACCGCAGCAGCACAAGTGCACTGGCAAACGCAGGTATTAGTGCTAACACTAGCAACCTCCGTTTGCGTAGCAACAGTGGCCAGTTTTACCGGTTTTTTCAGAGCGGAAGCGAAAGATGTAGTAAACACAGGAGGTTGCATGGCCTTAAAGAGCTTCTTGGCCTCACCATAGGGGATGTGCTTAGATGTTTTTATCTCCTGTAACTTCCGTTCGTCGAGATAGATGGGGCAGACCCGGCTCCAGACAGGGTGACTCCCAGAGCAATTCACGCACTTCACAGACGATGAACAATCAGCTCCTTCATGCGCAGGCTGACCACATTTACCACAAGTGGCTATCCCATTGCACCCGAACGTAGTATGCCCAAAGCGCTGACATTTAAAACAGCACTTTGGGTTGGGGAAATATGGCCTTACTGGCAAATGTAAGAACCCCGCTTTAACATGCTCTGGGAGTTGTGGGCAACTGAACGTGAGAATAAACGAGTCGGATTTGACTAGGTCCCCATCGACTCGTTTCTTAATATGCTGCACGTCAACAATACCTTCATCAGCCCATTCAGATTTTAACTCGTCTATGGGGATATCCACCAAGTCCCTACATGTCACAACACCCTTACTGTAGTTCAGAGTGGAGTGGAGCTCGGTCTCGATTGCGTACTCACCGAGACAGGTTGCTTTCCGAAGAGAAGCGACTTGACGGGAACTAGATGTCTCAACTAAGAGAGTCCCATTGCGCAGTCGCTTCACAGATTTAAGTGTTCCTGCAATTCCCTCAAGACCCTTGTGGATGTAAACGGGAGAAACCCTCTCAAAGCTACCCTCCTTCCGTTTAATAATCAAAAACACATTCTGATTATCAGCATGTGCTCTGTTACGACAGTCTGATAAATCTCGATCAACACTAGGCGCTGGAGGACTCGCAGCACGAAGTCGCTTCTTCGATGGGGTGTGTTTTCCTACCAGTGGCCCACCCAAGCCACTGGTAGGGTGAAATATAGAGGTCGAAGGGTCCATTGCGGTCCCACGAGCAGCTAGGGAACTAAAGGTCCGCTCAGACAGAGCCCCGCGTGCCTGAGTAAGCCTTATACAACTGGGGTGCGGCAGGTGCCCCAGAGGTTGCCCGCTTGCGACTGTTCCACCTCAACAGCCACGCATCTCATAGGCACGGAGCACACCGGAAGATTGAGGGGTTTTTATAGAGGTTGGCCTTCCTCGCAATCCAGGCAGTCAAGCCAAGATTACCATTCCCCGCAGCACACAACATTCCACCGCCGCGCCATGCGGTGGTCGCTGAAGCATGTCCGGGGGTTACGGTGACAGGAGACTGGCGGCGCTGACCAGTCCCCAGCTCAGGACCCCGGGATCGCCAAGCCTGTACTCAGCAAATGAATGCTGAGCCCCTGGGGGCGAAACAGCTGCTATTAAAATTTTCTGTCATCAATTTTCACAGTACAGTTTAACTCCTAGCAGTAAACAGTCAGGTGTAATGGATGAACTTTAATCATTCTTAGTAACAAACACACCTTGATTTAAACCTCAACATTGAAAAAGCGGAAAGTTTTCTAACTCTCCCATGGATATAAATGTTTAAAAATCACTTTCGTTTCATTATTACATATTAATCTTTTAGGTAGTTCCCAAGATTTTCTAGTTGTCGCTATCTGTGGTACCTTTTCCATGATATTACACATAATTCTGATTCTACATTTTCCTACTAGCACCCTTTTCACGTCAGATTTCAAATTGAAGCTGTTAAGCTTCTGTTTAGCGAAAAACATGCTTCAAATTTCATACATACCATTTGCATTTTATCGTAATGAGCTTGATAGGTCAAATTTTCGTAATTTATGATTAGGACCATATAGGGTGGGGCAAATAAAAGTAGCCCAGAAGAGTGGACATGACTGCACTTGAAGAGAGAGTAATATGTCGTCCGACTATTCCCGGAAAGTGCTCTCTCGAAATTTCAATAGAAAACCTCTCTGTGATTCACAACGCCTCTCCTGTAACGTCTGCCAGTGGCGAGGCGTTTGTTGACCATCTCAGTAACGCCCTCTCGCAGATCAAACGATCCTGTGACGAAACGCTCCATCTTCATTGTATCTTCTGTAACTCTTATATCAGTCCTACCTGGTAAGAATCCCATATGATGAACAATATTCAAGAATCGGTCGAACAAGGGCCTTATTAAACTACTTCCTTAAGAGTCTTCCTATGAATCTCAGTCTGGTATCTGCTTTTCTTACTATTTGTTTTATGAGGTCATTCCACTTAAAGTCACTCTGGATAGTTACTCTTAAATATTTTACGGTAGCTACTGTTTCCAACAGTTTCTCATTAATAGCGAAATTGTACAGCAGAGGTCTTCTTTCCTATTTATGCAAAATATGTTACATTTATTTACGCTCAGGGTCAACTGCCAGAGACAGCACCATTCGTCAGTCCTCTGCAAACCATTATTGTCTTCTGGAGTTACTACATTGTAACAGACAATCGCTTGATCTGCGAACAGTCCTAAAGAGCATCCGACACTTTCTACTAGACCATTTATATATATTGTAAACAGGTACCATCATATTTCCTTGGGGTGCTTCGGCAGTTATCTTCACATCTGCAGATTTCTTACCCTAAAGAGCGACGTGTTGAGTTCTATTTGCAAGGAACTCTTGAATTCAGCCACAAATCTGTTCCGATACTAAATAAGCTTGTAGTTTTTTCACTAAACGGCATTGCAGGGCGGAGTTAATTGACGCCAAAAAAAGCGGCGTCAACCTGAGTGCTATGGATCTCCTGGAGGGACAGAGCGAGTTAATTTTTGTAAGATATCTATTTGCGGAATCCTTGTTGATTTTTAAAGAGTGGATTTTCATTCTCCATGAATGGGTTTTGTTTCTCCAACATAATACATGTTCCATAATTCTACACAGATTGACGTCAAAGATATTAGTCTGTACTTACGTGCATCTGTCCTACAACCCTTCTTGAAAGCGGGAATGACCTGAGCTTTGTTTCCTGTCCCTCTTATCCTTCGTTGCTCCAGCGATCAACAATAAACTGCTGCTAGAAGAGGAGTAGGTACTTTCGCATAATCTTTGCAGAATCTTGTTTGTATCTCATATGATTCTGATTTCTTTCCACTACTAATCGATTGCAGTTGCTTTTCTATTCTGAAGTCGGTCATTTTAATATCTGCAGTTTCGACATTCGTACGATACTTGAAATGCGGGACTTCATTATGGTCTTCCATAGTGAAACAGTTTCAAAAGACCGAATTCAGAATTTCGGCCTACTCTCTGTTATCTTCCGTTTCGGTGCCAGTATGTTCTCTGAGTGAATGAATAGATGCTTTCGAACCACTTACTGAGTTTACATATGGTCAAAATTTCTTATGATTTTTACTCAGATCGGTTGGCAAAATTTTATTTTAAGTCATTAAACGCTTGTCTTATTGCTCTCGTTAACGCTCGTTTTCGTTTCGTTCAGCTTCTGTTTGTCAGCTAGGTTCTGACTTCTCTTGAATCTGAGATGAAGATCTCTCTGCTTTCTAGGAGTTTTCTGACAGCACTATTAGACCATGGCGGGTCTTTCCCACCCCTTAATATTAATAGGTTGCTCAGAGCATATTTGTCTAAGGCATACTGAACGATGTTTTTGAAATTTTTCCATTTGTGCTCCACACCGTCGTCCTCATCACTGGTTATTTGATGCTGCCTACTCAGAGCCTCTGCAATTTGTGTCCTGTCGCTTTCGCTAAACAACAATATCTTCCTATCTTTCTTAACATTCCTTGTACAAAAAATAGTCATTGTTGCTGTCACAGCCTTCCTCTACATTAACTGATGCGGTACCAGTTAAGGCCTGTTTGTTGCTAAGAGGCCTAAGAGGTTAATTCACGAGTTGTTTCTACATATATACCTTACAGTTATGAGTTACTAATAATACTAACACAAGAAATGCATATGGATAGAGTCTACATAATCTCTGCTCACTGTCCTATCCTGCTAGAGGGAAAATTGATTCTGAATCATGTTTTATGGCAGCTTTCTGTCCAGTTCTCTTATGTAAGCAGACAAAATAACTTAACTGAATTTGTGTTTATATAGTGAAGTTATTTTCAGTTTATTAAGGGAGGACTTATTTACAGTTTTTAAATAAGCATTTGTGGAAAATATGTCCTTCTAAACAGTGGCTGAGAATTGTATAATTTGTAAGTGTCCTGTTGTCTGTGAGCTATGTAGGCTTGATGGGAAAGGGATTGTATTGGCAAATGTGCCACCTTCCTGCTGTATGTCATTGACAGTGAATTGCACAGCCATGTAATTGTGTTGTTGTCACTTGGTAGTTAAATAATGAATGACCAGAAAGTTACTGCTCGTCTCTCATCATTGTGTTACTGGTAGACTGCATAAATCTCTTTCACTCAGGTATTGCTGTCACTTGCAGAGTGGGCTGCACTGGCAAGGGGAGGGCATGACTAGGGAAATTCAGACTGTAATGAGGCCTGGCTGGCTTGTAGGTTACCTAAAGTGTGTTATCCTCTAGCAGTAGTAAGTTCTACTGGACAGCCAGTTCCTAGAAAAGATGTCTTAAAGCTTTACCTGCTTGTTACACAATAATTTAATGAACACATGAACTTGTATAAAAATGAATGAAAATAGATCATTGACAGCATGAGTGATTTTTAATCCACTGATCTGCGTTCAGTCCCACCTTATGCCAATTTTTTCTTTAGTAATAATTAGAAGGATTTTTAAATAATATGAATAACCAAAACTATCATAAATGGTATCATTAATGATATTATTTTATACATAATGCAACTGTTTGCTAGACCTAATGAAAGGAGTTGAAAGTAATGTTGATTTTTAAAATAGTTAAGTAACAGTAAATTTAGTATTTTAGAGGATTATTATGTTGAACTGTTGGTAGATGCGAACAGGTGCACCTTATTCGTCCACACCTTTTTTTAACATGTTTGTTCCATGGAAGATCTTAATTGTTGATCTGTTATTGATAGGCAGATATTTCAGAATGTCTGAGTCACTACAAAGGCAATTCAAATAATAGTACTTAGCAGCTACAGTGTGTCGTCACATTCTACATATTGACTGGTTATACTGAATAAACATGAATACACTTCCCAGTGCTTTCTGGAATATTGCCACAGCTGGAGTGTTTATATTGTTCCAGACTGTTCATGTGCATACGTCTGTTAATAACGAAGGCATGAGAGTGTCAGAAGTTGGAGATAAAATAACTCAAGACTCACTATATAGTCAAAATTACTGCTGAGAGATGCGGTTGTTCATTACAGAGGCATGCTGACTGATAATAATTTAATTGCACCAGAATCTTCAATTTCGATTTCTCGTGAAGTGATGTTGATAGGTGAGGAAATTTATTCATGTGCTGTGGACATACTAGGTGAAAAAAATATTTGTTACTGATGAAGAACTCATCCACGAAAATGTAAATGGTCTAGAAGAACCTCCTGAAGAAATACGACATAATAGCCCATCAGATGAATAAGGATCAGAAGTGGAAGAAAGAGAAGAGGCAAAATGTCGCTCTCTAGATTATAAAATAAAAGTTGTAAATATTGCAAAAGCTCATACTACATGGAACTAGAAAAAGAATTGCAAAAAAATGATGCTGTCAATTAAAAAAGAAGAAATATATGAGGGTCGCTAAATAATTAATGCCCCTCATTTTTTTAAACCCATTAATATACACTGAGAAACGTCCTTTTTGTCGTTCACATTTTAAGTTTGTTCTGTGTGCCAGTGAAGCTTCGAACCGTTCTGGCAGATGTCAGAGCCGTAGTACAGTGTCAAAATGGGGTCTACATACAACTCATGTTACAAGCAGTGTGCTGTTGTTGAATTCTTGTGTGCAGAAACAGAAACTGTTGTGAACATCCATAAATGTTTGTGTGCAGTGTATGGCGATGTTGCAGTTGATAGGAGTCGATTTGGGGGATTGATATAGAAATTTACAGCTTACACACATGTCTAAGAACCCAGAAACAAATCACCAATTTGGGTTGGACATCACTGCCTCATCCACACTACAGTCCAGACCTGGCACCCTCGGACACCATCTCTTTCGGCTGCTTAAAGATTCTCTGTGGGGAACAGACTTTGAAGGTGACGAGAGAGTCAGTCAAGCAGTGGAAATATGGTTATGCCTACAGGACAAGAGCTTTTGCCAGCTCTTCCACAACATTGGCATATGGTCATAGAATGTGATTAAGACTATGTAGAAAGATAGGACATGGATAAAACATGCTTATATATATTGTCACCAAATTCTGACTCTTAACAATAAAAATATGTTCTGAGCAAAAATGTTGGACATTACTTATTGAATGACTCTCATATATCCAGATAAGAAGAAGAAACAAAACAGGTGGGATTAATCTGTTAAATTTTCTGAGAGTGTTTGATGTGATTTTCACAACATCCAACTATCAGTCATTAACATTTCAGTAACCGGAGCTCCTAGTCCCCCCCAAGCTTTATGGATTACCTAAATTCTGAAAGGAAGGTACTCCATTTGGACCACTTGTTTGTGCTGTTGGATCTCATATCTACAGGAAGTAAAATACTTAACTAATATAATGACTTTGATAGTTGGCCACTGCAAACATCACGTTAAACAATGTCAGATGTTCATTGAGAAAATTAAACACATCATAGTTGATCCAAATGATATGTTAGTCAGACTGGAGGTGGTCTCATTATTTACAAAAGTTCTTGAGGCAGATACATTGAAACTGTGGGCAGAGAATTTTTCTTTTGAAATGACAAAATTGTTCCAATGTGCTATAATGACCACCTACTTCTTGTATAGCAGTGCATTTTATTACATGATGAAGAGAATGGCCATGTGTTCTCTGTTGTCTCCAGCAGTTGCCAACATTTTTATGGAAGTTTTTGAGGACTATATATTTAATTTCACCCCCCTTCACCCACCTTCATTATATCACTATATTGACGACATATTATGATCTGTTCACTCAGTCTAGAAACTTTTGAGCACTTCCTGGAACATATCAACAGCAAACGTCTAGTTGACTTTAAGACAGAGAAAGAAGGAACTCTGCCACTTTTGGTTGCTTTGGTACAACGAACGTGGAGTGGACGTCTCCACCACTCAGGGTACTGCAAGCTGCCTCACATTGATATGTATCTTAGTGCCCAATCCAGAAGAGAGGAGTCGTAAGTACATTGGTACACAGAGCAAATACTGTTTCTGATGAAGACCACTTGTATTCCTAAATAAATCATCTGAAGTAAGTGTTCTGAAAGAAAGGCAGTGGTTCATGTGAAGTCAGCGTTTTCGAAGAAAAAGAACGTGAGAATGTTGAACTTACACTTGATTAGTAACCGATTGTATTCCTTCCTTTCAGCGATGTTACATCCAGCAATGTAGGCCGAGTCGTGGGAAGAAAAGGTGTAAGACGTTCCTGAGAACATATAGGAGATTCCAGAATGAGATTTTCACTCTGCAGCGGAGTGTGCGCTGATATGAAACTTCCTGGCAGATTAAAACTGTGTGCCCGACCGAGACTCGAACTCGGGACCTTTGCCTTTCGTGGGCAAGTGCTCTACCAACTGAGCTACCGAAGCACGACTCACGCCCGGTACTCACAGCAGAGATACTGGCAGAAGTAAAGCTGCGAGTACCGGGCGTGAGTCGTGCTTCGGTAGCTCAGTTGGTAGAGCACTTGCCCGCGAAAGGCAAAGGTCCCGAGTTCGAGTCTCGGTCGGGCACAAAGTATTAATCTGCCAGGAAGTTTCATATAGGAGATTCTACACACTGTTAATGACAGTCTTGGTCTCTGATTCCTTGTGATTTATACTATGACTTGTGGGTGCAGAAGCAATTTCATTGGTCATTCAGTCTATATCGTTTCTGACGTTTGTGGAGCACATAAAGTACATATTAAAAATCGAGAACTGGAGAAATCCGCAGTTGCTGAGCACAGCCTCACAAATAAACACAAATTATTGTTTGATGAAACAAAAGTTTTGTACCATGCTCCTACATACTGGAATCCTATAATTAAATATGCGTAGATAAGTAGAGCATGGCCTCTGAAATCATTGTCCCAGAGAAGTTGGGAAGTGCAATGGCTCCTCTCAGCTACTAGTCTCTTGGGAAGTGTTTCCAAATCTTCATTGCCTTCCTTCTGAAAAGGTATTAATTTACTTTTTAATTACAAGAGTGATTCTGATACAATTTCACCCAATTGTGGGCACAAGCTTACATGTTATTTCAGATAAATATTTTGTGATTAGCTCATATATAATTTCTAAGTTGTTTAAAATTTTTCATGTTCTCAGACATTCAAAACTGTAGCTTTATGTAAAATCGTAATAAATGGCAACTGTGTCTATACTTTTTAAGTATAGTACAATAACATTTGCAACCTAGTGAACCATCAAAATCATGAATGACAAAAATTACCAGTAATGACAAGAAATACCAGTAATTACAAAAATCGCCATTCCTGCAAGTTATGTATGATGTCATCCATTTCTGATTATCTATAAGATCTAACAGTAAGTCAGAAACATGTCAATGTCATAGTATGCTGGTTTTGTTAGTGACTTCTTCTACTCATCTAGTGAATATTGTGACCTGAGCGGTCTCCCAATAACTGGATACAATTTTTTGTTTAAGAGATAACTTTATTCAGTGACATCATCGATTCTTTCCGTTGCATGGAACCACTTGTGCTATTGAAACTGGGACAAATAACGCTACTTACAATCTTGTATTAGCTGTGTCATACAACTTGCCTATATATACTTTTTTGTATCTAATCTGAATCTGTCCTGCTCAAAATCTCACACTTACTGACTTTTCATTCCATGTTGTTTATGTTTTTCATTGTCCTTTTATTTCAGTTATTCATGATGGAGTATTTCCATATCTGGAACGATAAACTAAATATAAACGTCTTTCTTATGAAATTGGGATACATAACCATGTTTATATCAGTGACACTTCATTTTTATGCATGTAGCTACCCAGCTTTAGTTGGTGTTACATCACTAACTCATTTGGAAAATCTGCCATCCGGTATGTTTAATTGTATTCTGATGTTTCTCTTTAAATAACTAGTATCTGACATTATACGAAAATATGAATATGGGTGGAATTAAAAAACATGTCATGCAGTCGAAATTACAACTGATATTCAATATACACTGCAAAATAAATTATATTTAGGTTTCACACTGAAACCTAACAGTTTATAAATGCTTAGATATCTGAGCAAGAACCACATACCATTTTACAACTCAGCAGTATATGGGAAGTGAATGGGAAAAATGTGTTTCTATATGGAGAAACATCAAGAGTTCCAACATTTAAATGATGTATGATGGAATAACATTATAAGTACAAAATGCACAAAAAGGCATTAAATGAAGAATGCAGGAGACCAGTCTATGAGTCAGAGACTGAGTAAATGTAGAAGTGTATTTATGACAGTTTGAGTTACTTATTTTATTAATCATCTGTTATGTGCATCACATCAATAAAAAGAAATTTAGGAATGTGGATGTTTCAAGAAATCAATTGACGAAAGACACTCAAACCATAGAAGCTTAATCTGTGCATTGCACTAACAATTATGAATCAGTATAGGCGCCTACAGCTTGACATTACTCATGCTTACATAATGTACATGTAACTTACTGAATTAGAAGGCCAGCCACTACTTATAATATTCAGACAAATGCTGCTTCTTCTCCTGTTTTAAAATATCTGCTGTTTATTTTCTTTTAGATGCTTTAGATTTGTGTGATTAGTTTGGAAATATTCAAAGAAAGTATCATATCTATAAAAACAAACACCTGTTCCCAATACAATTCTAAATCTTATACAGTCACTACTACCTGCCAAGTGACTAACAGACATACTAATTCCTTGAAATTTTATAGCATTTGGAAGTAATGGCTCGCGATGTACTCTTTGATTTTCTTTTGATGTAGTAAAAATTCTCACATTCCAGCTTTATGTCACATGGGTGCTGATAAATAAGTCCATTTTGAACACCATGGAATAAAATAGATTTTACATGATTGTGTAACTTAAAGTACAGCTGAAACTGATACTGGCAGTAGTATAAATGTGGGGTTCTAGTTACAGTGCACATTTATTAAAATTTATTGATAAAAAACCATATTTCAATTTTACTGTATCCTCATTTTAAAAAACTTGTTTATACCTATGAATGAACTTTTCATTTCAACAAAAAAATAAAAATTCAAATAATTTTTCTTTATAAATAATAAGAAAAACTCACACATACATTTCAATGATGCACTATTTAATTTTAAGAAATCGCATTCTTTTATAAATAAATACATGGATAAAACTGAATTCCAAACCAGATTTACTAAAAGACTTAAAAAGGTATTGTAAAGAAAAACACTTCACGAATTATTCTGATTTATAGAATTATTGTAAAAGTAAAGATCTTATAGAATATATTGGAAATATTCATAAGAATGAAATGAACAAAAATGAATTAACACTTAAAACTAGAAAACAACTTTCAACAATTTGTAAAACAAAAATTTAACAAAATTATTCTAACCTTAATAAACATTAATTAATCGGTTTTATCAAATAATCTGAGTGTAATATTAATAAAATTGATAAAGACAACTTATTCAAAAGCTTCCAGTTGATAAAATCAAGAAATGAAACAAAAACCTATCAAAAAAGTTTTTCAGGTTACAGCTTTCTAGATGATGATTTTCTTTAACAAATAAAAGAATGAATAGAAAAGCTTCTACTTTCCAATCAACAACAATAATTTACGAAATTAATGATGACAGTAATATTATTTACCCACAAAAATTTGTTAAGCAGAGTAAAGTTGTAGTAATCACTAAATTTAAGAATATTTTAATACAAAGACGATCGATTATAGTTGACATGACAATTTATTCAGGTTTCAAAAGAAAAATTCAAGAATTGAATTTTAAAATAAGTAACATAGCTTTTTAAGATTAACTGATTTGTAAGATTATTTCCAAAGTTCAGCAAATAAACTATTAACTGAATTGGATGAAACGGAAAGGAAAAAACCTTTTTGGTCTCTATTTTTTATAAATAACTTAGAATTAATTAATGAAATTCTACTTCTTCATTTCTCGAATTATCAAAAGAAATTAAAGGGAAAAAAGCCACAGTTAATGAACAAACATAATTAACATTGCAAAATGCAATCAAAAATGTTTTATTTATTCAATAACATCAGTTTTATATAAAGCATATTGCGGTGGCGAAAGAGTTAGTGTGTATATTTGGTCTGAAATAGATGAAATTTTTGAAAAACAAAAAATTAATTTTCCTGATCAGTTAACAGATATTCCAAAATTCGAAAAAAATCTGGAAAATTTTCTTGTATATCTAATTTACCATAAAAAAATTAACAAGAAAACATGTTTATCTTCTTTTAATTCGAGATGAAAATAATGCTCATTACAGTAGGATGAAAGATGTTTCTAGAATTGTTAAGCCACAAACAGCTAAACATAAAGAAAAAATTTATCCTTGTGATAGATGTTTGCGATGGTTTAATTCAATAGAAAAATTTGATAATCATGGAAACATTTGTAATTAGTATAAATAAGTTAAGAAATATGGCCATAAAAAGTGAAAAAATTAAATTTAAAAATTATCGTAATTCCTTAAGGGTACCTTTTGTAATTTATGCTGATATCGAATGTCTTTTAGGAGTTTAACGAATGTCAAAAAAGTCCTGAAAAATCTTATATTAACAATCATCAAACACGTGTACCATTTTCATTTAATTTCTATACCAATTATTCTAAAGGCCATTATAAATAACCTGTAATGTATACTGGTAAACATTCAGTGGAAAAATTCGTTGAAATGTTAAAACAACAATGTAGAAGAATTAAAAATTTATATAAATAAAATGTGCCAACCCTTTTGACTAAAGCAGATAAAATAAGTATTACAAATTCGAAAACCTGTTTAGTTTGTGAAGAAACATTTATTGAAGGAGAAAAAGTAAGAGTTCATTGCTATTTAACAGGAAGTAACTGAGGAATTGCAAATGAAGATTGTCATCTTAAATATAAAAATGCTTCTATTTCAATTTATATTCATCATTTTACCAATTATGTCACTCATTTATTTATTAAAGAAGTATCAGTAGATAATCATAATATTAATGATATTCCAAAAAATGATTAAAAATATATTTCCTTTAGCAAAATGGTTGAACATGGATGTACATTAAGATTCTTAGATACTTTTTATCTTCATGGCCACAAGTACTGAGCAAATTGTCTTCAAATCTTGAAAAATATCAGTTTAAGGAAATGTCAAAATATCACATAGATAATCAATTAGATTTAGTAATTAAAAAGGTGTTTATCCGTGCAAACATATGAAATTGAAAGAAAAAAATACCTAAAGAAGAATGTTTTTATTTGAGTCTTCATAAATTTAATATTTCTGATGAAGATAAAAACTGCACAAAATTAGGTTCAAAGAAGTTTAATATTAAAATTGTAGATGAATATACAGATTTTACAACAAAGCAGATGTTTTTATATTAGTTGATGTTTGAAAATTTTGGAGATACTTGAATTAAGCCTTATTAATTCGATCCAGCTTGGTATTTCACTGTTCTAGGTTTATCTTGCAATGCCATGTTTTAATTAGGTTTATTAAGCGATTATGACATGTTTTCATTTATTGAAAAATGATTTCAAGGAGGAATTTAGCAAATTATTAAAAATACACCAAATGTATTATCAAATACATCAAAAATTTTGAATTAGGTAAAGAGTCACTTTACATTACATATTTGAACGCAAATAATTTATACAGCTTGGCTATGTCTTAATTTTTACCATTTAATAATTTCTTGTGGTTAGCTCCAGAAAATTGTAAAACTGAGAAATTCTTGAAACACCAGATGATGGTTAATATGGTTATATTTTAGAAGTTTGTTTAGAATATCTACTTGAATCACACAATTTACATGAACATTTCCATCTAGCACCCAAGGGAAAAGGAAAATTACTTACACTTTAAGTAATAAAGACATATATGTTTTAAATTACAGAAATCTTGAACTGTGTCCAAATATTGGATTCAAATTAAAGAAGTCCATAGGATCTTGTCACTTGAATATTCATATAGATTAAAAAAACATTTATTTGAAAACATAAATGAGAAAAATTGTGCTAATGAAACTGAAAAGGACTTTCATAAACTAATGAATAATACCGTTTTCGGTAATACGATGGAAAATATTACGAACAGAAATAATATTAAAATAATAACTGATCAAAAAATACAATTGTTATAATTCAACACCAAATTATGAGCATACTGCTGTACTTTCAGAAAATCTAGTAGCAGTTCATACGAAAAAAACGATACTAAAATTCGATAGACTCATTTACATTTGAATAAGTATTATAAATATTTCCAAAATAAAAGGTGTGTTTTTGATTATAATGTAGTGAAATGGAAATAAGGAGTTTTATGAATACACATTCCTTTATTTCCGATATAAGAACTACAATTTTTATATAGACACGAAATCGATGATGAACAGTTTTGATGCAAATGATTATTATAATCAGAGTATTTACGAATTTCCACGAGTAACAAAGACAGTTTTAGGAAACAATGAAACATGCAAATTGTGGAAAAATTATGTTAGATTGCACTAGTTCAAGATCTAAAATGCATGTTTATAGAGCAAAGATAAAGATTATAAAAAATCAAAAGGACTTTAAAAATCTGTAGTACAAAGTGAAATTACATCTAACGACTATAAAAGCTGTTTAAATTACAAAATAAAACAATATAGACAAACGAATCTCATTAGAGCTGTTAAATGTGGATTATTTACCATTGAATGCAATAAAATTGTTTTAAGTTCTGATGATGATAAATGGATCGTATTTCTAGATAGAATAAATACTTTATCCCATAGTCAACAAAATAAATTATTGAAAAAGTTTCAAAATTTCTACAGTCCTGAAATATGCCTATCTAAAAATATTCATCCAGATACAAAATTTATTAATGAACAGTGATTATATTGCTTAATTACGAGTTCGTTAATTTCTCAAGATCTATTCAGAAATATGGTAAATACAAAATAAAGGAGGATGTAAAACAAATCTATGATTGTCTAATAAAAGAGCTAAAGGAAATTAAGAATAAATTTCCAAAAAAATCAGATGAAAAATTTAATAGAGCTTTAGAAATTTTACATGAAGATATAAATAGTTAATAACTCATATTCATCAGTAAACGCTTCCGGGCTAAATTGCCGTGGTCAATCTGTAGAACTTATTCTCCCTGACGTTTCGTTCTCAACTACGGAGAACATCTTCCGAGGTGATTTGACGACTGGCTGCTAGGAGCTGGGGCTGCCGCTTATATGGAGATCGTAGAGGGCGCCACCGCACATCACGTGGCGTCGATGTGTAGCTATCTCTGGCTATCATCTGTTCTCTCGATTGCAGGCAATCGATTGTCATGTGATTGATGCAATGTCGACCGCCATATCTTGTCCAATTTTGATCCTTCTTCTTTACGATTAAAATTGTATTGATTTTTGTGGATTTCAATTGCCTCTCTATACATACGTGTATAATAATGCGACGTCCTCGCTAGCACGCTTGTCTCATCAAATTTTATTTCATGATCGCCATCCTTAAAAACATGTTCCGCTACTGCCGATTTGTCGATATGTCCCAAGCGACAGTTTCTTTTATGCTCCGTCAAACGTGTATTGATGCTTCTTTTTGTAGTTCCTATGTAAGCCCTGCCACAACTACACGGAATTTTATATACCCCTGGGGTGGCTAGGGGGTGACGAGCATCTTTTGTTGATCTTAGGCATTCACTAATTTTCTTAGTAGGTCTGAAAATAGTCTCCACCTGAAACTTGACTAGTACTTTCCCAATGCGATCCGTGATGTTATGGATGAACGGAAGAAATACTTTTCCAGCTGATGGTTGTTGCTGTCTCCTATTTTTAGGCATTTTTCTACTTGAGTGAAGTGCTCGGTTAATCTCGTTTTTCGTATAACCATTTTTCGCAAAAGCCATTCATAAATGATTTAGTTCTTCTTGTAAGTAGCCAGATTCACAAATATTATTGGCCCTATCCCCTAGTGTTGTTATGACCCCCCTCTTTTGCCTAGGGTGGTAGTTTGAGTTCTTATCAAGGTAGTGATCAGTATGTGTACCTTTCCTGTAGACCTTATGGCCTAAGGTCCCATCCGCCCGTTTGATAACTGATACATCCAAAAAGTTAAGTTGTCCATTATTCGCTTTCTCCATGGTAAATTTGATCTTTGGGTTGATGCTATTTAAGTGCTCCAGCAAATCATTCAAGTTCTCTTCCTCATGATTCCATATTACAAAGGTATCATCCACATACCAATACCACTTCGAGGGGCTTTTTTTGGCCGACTGCAGTGCTTGATGCTCAAAATATTCCCTGAATAAATTCGCGATTGTGGGGCTTAGGGGCTTCCCATGGCTACCCCATCAATCTGTTCATAAAATTCACCATTGTACTGAAAATAGGTCGAAGATGGACAGTGTTTGAACAAGGCCACTATATCAGTAGGGAACATATCGTCTATATGAGAGACAGCTTCATCAACCAGAACCATAGTGAACAAAGACACTATATCAAAACTGACAAGGATGTCATTAGGACCAACAGTAATTTCCCTCTATTTCTCAATGAAGCGTAGAGAGTTTTTAATATGACTCTCAGTTTTACCTATGTAAGGTTGTAACAAAGAGGCAAGGTGTCTGGCTAGTTCTTGAGTAGGAGCTCCAATTGTGCTGACTATCGGTCTCAAAGGAACATCAGGCTTATGTATCTTTGGTAATCCATATAATCTCGGAGGATAAGCCTCCGTTTTACAAAGGTACTTTTTAGCTTCTGTAGGAATGGAACACTGTTTTATCAGACGATTGGTGGCATTCAACACATTCGTTGTGGGATCCTTTTTCAACTTCTTGTATATGCTAGGTTCCAGGAGATCACTGCTTCTTGTGATAATCCTCAGTATTCATTAAAACAGTAACATTTCCCTTGTCAGCGGCAACTATAATAACATTCTTGTCTGCATTGATCTCCAGCAATGCCTTCCTTTCCCCTTGAGACAGATTACTGCTGAGTCGCTTAGCTTTATGTAATATCCTGGAGGTTTCCATCCTAATTTCATCAGCAGAATATGATGGTAACTGACGAATTCCTGCCTCTATATTAGCAATAATGTCCTCCATAGGAACCTTGGATGGAGTGTTTGCAAAATTCCCTCCTTTAGACAGAACAGAAAGTTCTTCCTTAGACAATTCTTTTTCTGATAAATTAATAACCATTTCTCAAAGATTCCTATTGATTTCCTTGTTCTTAGTTTATCGTCTGTTCTATATTTCAGTTTAGTATCTAAAAATTTGTTACATTAAGAGTTTTCAGTAAGATTTTTACAGTTTCTTTGTTTAAATATTTCGGTTTCTTTCTTATTGTTGGATGTTTTGCGTTACTACATGCATCAATTAGACTAAGTAAATCGGTCCATTTCTAATTTTCTCTATCTTTTTTTTATTTTCCATTAAATCTTTAAACAATGGATGTTTTGAATCATAAAAAGTTGTATAATGATTTTATTATATTTCTACATCTATTCCTAAATTTTTTATTATAAAATTAATTACCATTATATGTTTTTAATATTTTGGTTTCCACAACTCAAATATTTTTTCAAAAGAACTTAACACATTTTTACCTGTTTTATCATTAACTGGAATAACAGAAGCAAATTCTGGGAAAATATCAATAATGGTTAATAAATACTTGTATGCTTTATTTATTTATTATATTCTTATCAAAATGTTTAAATCCAATTCGATTATTCCAAAGTAAATCATGTTAATTTTTTAAAAGAAATTTCTTATTAGTTTAAGTAATAAATTAAGAAACTCTTCACAAATTGGACATCTGCATATTTCAAAATTTTTAACAAGTTTACTCTGTTAGTTTTACAAACTGAATGAAGACCTTCAATTCTCTTTTTTTCGCTTTTAGATGTTACTCTGTGAGGATTATTTGTTATAGTAAAATTATTTATATTTCAAACGATAGATGTGGTAATCATGAATGATCAAACGATTGTCTATTTATATAGATAAGAAATTAAATAATTTTTGTTGGAATGTAGTGGCTTCATTTGATTCTATTTAATTTAACAAATATAATTTTTTCACTTCTAATGTTTTAACTGAATCTGTTAATCTTACTGTTGAAAACTTGAAAAATGTAACACTTTTCTTGATTGAATAGCATTGGTGATTATGTAAACATTATCAAGTACACTTAAAAACAAACCAAAATAGTTAAAGAATAATTTTATTTACATTTTCACCAATAAGAACAGCTGTGTATTATTTGTTCATTTCTGGTTAAAAATGAAAATTCAGTTATTGGTTTGTAAGAGATTTTATTTCGAAGATTACATATTTGATTTATGTGTGTTGTTACATGTGACTATGAGTGGCAATTTTAAAAAACTTTTTCTATTTCCGTTTTGGTAATGTAACTAATGATTAATTCATTCATTATAATCTGTTTCAGTGGGATAATTATTGAATTGTGTTACAATACTTAAATATTAGGGATTTGTAATCAGGTTTTTAACTCTTCTTATTGATATAATTATTGAATTGTATTTAAGTAATTAAATATCAATTAATTCTAATGAGATTTTTTACATTGCTCTTTGCTGATGTAATTACTGAATTGCTTAAAAATATACAGGTACTCAGGTATTCTAATAAATTGGATAATTCTTTTTCTAAATAATGTTCATTAACACCATATGTTTTATCAGTTGGTCTTTTAGATTCACTATACTTTCACCAACACAATTAACATATCTTTCACTTCAATTAAAAGTTTCTACATAATACTTTATTAAATTGTTTAGTTAAATTTTCTGATTTCTTTATGAAATATAGTAGTTAAATTTAACAATTCTGTATTTACATTTGCTCCTAATGCTTGTTCTTTAAAATTCATCTTTTAAAATTCTGTATGAACGTCTTTAGTTAAATTTTAGAATCCTCTATTAACAGGATTTGTTTTTGGAAAAGCATTACTTATTTCATTAAATACATTTTTTTCTAATTATTGAATAAATTTTAAGTGTATTTAACATTTCTCTTATTATCAAATCAATCCATTTATTATGCTTCAAATTTAATTAAAGTTGTATCGTTTGTTTATAGTTGTCAGAGAAATAAATACAAATGACAACAAATACATTCGTTAAAATTCAACATTATAATGTAATTGTTTTTGCAAAATAATTTATCAATTCTTTTCGTATATTACCACTGAATGAGTCAAATAAAATTTCGACTTTCTCGATTTGTAATAACAAATACAATGATTTTTGTAAATTAACTATTCAATGTTGAACATTTTTTTGGATTATAGTGTAATTCATCAATCATGAATTCACCTTTAAAATACTTACTTTTTAAGTGCTTCTCTAATTCTTCTATATCAAAATTATATAAAGATTTATTTACTTTTTTGGTTATTTCTTTGAAATTTGTTTTACTTTTTTCTGTTTGGTTTCTTTATTCTTTGTTACTATATTATGTTTGTTTTCTTCTTGTAAATCCTTATCAGCTTTTGTCATGCTTATTACTACATTTGCAATGGCTGCAGAACCACCAGCTAATGATCCAAAAGTTGCCACATATGGAATGCCACCAACAGTAATGCTAACAGCCCTTCATATTATTTTGTTTCTTTTTCTAGTTAGATATTCAAAAAAATTTCAAAATGGGAATACCTAATATGATATGTAAATTTCTACCAATTTTTGTCTCTTTTTTATATTATCAATATTGGTTAATTTACTTTCAAGTGGAGAAATTAAACCAAAACCAGTTAAAGTATCATCAACCGAAAAATTATTGATTTATATGGACTAAAAATTAATAACGAATTTTTAAACACCATCCTTTATCATCAGTTTCACAGTTGATGCAGTATCCGAACTGTCTCACATACCTAATTTTCTTTTTCCATATATTATTCCTCTAACTGCTGTTGCTGCCAATTTTTCACCAATCAAAGAATCGTTAGAATACATTTTTCCTTTTGCAGTTGATTGAAGTGCTTGGTTTTTTTTTTTATATCTTTATTATCTCTACTATAATGTCGTGTTTTTACAAGCTTCGTCTAATGAATTAATTCCTTCATCACCTCTAGATAATCTTCCTTATAACCTTGTTCCCAGGCCATAATAACTTTAACCAGGAACATGTACGAGGGTTATTCCAGAAGTAAGGTCCGGTTATAAAAAAAAAATCAAAACTAAAATGTTTTTTCAAAACAATTGTTTTATTTACATTCCTTACATCTTTATCTATTTTTCTACATAACTTCCATACTTATTTAAACATTTGTCACATCGTTCAACAAGCTTTTGAATGCCCATGTATAGAAATCGGCCGCCTGTGACGATAACCAGTCCTTAACTGCTTCTTTCACTTCATCATCTGTGTCGAAGTGCTTGCCGCCGAGAAACTCCTTTAAGTAACGGAACAGGTGGAAATCACTTGGCGCCAGGTCCGGACTGTAAGGAGGATGGTCCATCTGTTCCCATCCAAATTTCTTGATCAGAGCTTGCGTTTCATTTGCAGTGTGGGGTCTGGCATTGTCATGCAACAACAAGATTCCAGACGACAAAAGACCACGTCGCTTATTCTGGATTGCACGTCGAAGTTTAGTCAGGGTAGCGCAGTAGGCGGCTTTATTAATCGTTGTTCCTCTCTCCATAAAGTCGACTAACAATACTCCACGTCTATCCCAGAACACAGTCGCCATAACCTTACGTGTTGAGATTGTCTGCTTTGCCTTGACCTTGACTGGCGATGACGTGTGACGCCATTGCATTGACTGACGATTAGACTCTGGAGTGATGTGAGAAACCCATGTCTCATCCCCTGTGACAACATTGTCTAAAAGACTGTCACCTTCCTTATGATATTGCTCCAAAAAATCAAGATCAAAAGCCATTCTTTTCATTCGTTGGGGCTCAGTAAGCAGCCTGGGAACCCAACGGGCACACAATTTGTGAAACTTCAAATGTTCAGACACAATTCTGTACAAAGTTGTTCTACTCACATTCGGAAAATGCATGTCTACGTCTGTAATAGTGAATCGTCGATCTTCACGAATTTTTTTGTCAACTGCATTGACCAAATCGTCTGAAATCACTGATGGTCGGCCACACCGTGGTTCATCGTGCACATTATCCCGTCCTTCATTAAAAGCTCGCACCCACTTGCGCACTTTACTGTCGCTCATTATGTTAGGACCGTACACTTCAGTAATCTGCCGATGGATTTCCGCCGCTGAATTGTTTCTTGCAGACAAAAACCGTATCACTGCCCTTACTTCACAATCGGCGGGCTGATCAATTGTCTTAAACATTGTAAAGTGACACTGTGAACTACACTCAGCAACAGTAACAAAGCGAATGGCGGCGTTTGACGCTCAAGGCTTGCCGGGAGTCGGCGCGCATGCGTGTTTTGTCATTGGCGCCAAATTTCAATAGTTACGGCGAATCGGACCTTACTTTTGGAATAACCCTCGTAATTCAAATGCTAATTTATTAATTAAAGTAGTAACTAACTCTTTTTTAAATTTTTCCGATTTCCAAAACGGGAGGACGATTATCCAAAATCTAGTCAAATACAGGATTTCTTTTGGATTATTAATAATAAAATCACTAAATGTATTTGTTAACAATAAAGTTATTCTAATTTTTCCATTGTGATATTTATTATTTCCAGATACTTTTTCTCCATGAAGTATTGTTAATCTGTCGATTAAATCTTTAACATCATTTGTCCAAAAATAATCGACTGGTTTTCTCTACATTTAATTGGTGGTATATCGTTAAATACTTCTAAATAATGTTGGCGATAAGAAACTATTTGCTTTTCAGCTTCTATGATTTCTTCAGTCGCTTTAAACTCACTATCACCTAATACTTTTATTTCTTGTTTAACTTGTTTTATTGTATTGACAATTGATTGCTCTTCTTCTTTCAGTTTTTCTTACTTCATTGCTTTTTCCATTACTTTTCTATTTTGTGTAGCTTTCTTAACATCTGGATCGAGCAAACAGGTTGTATTCAGTCCTCTATAATCATCATATTTTGTAAACATTGATTAAAGATAAAAACGATAATCAGGTTTTTTAATGTTCAATGTTTTGTGTTCAACATATATGCTTAATGTGTATCTTCAATGTTTATGTTCAATGTTTAACTTCAATGTTTATGTTCAATATTTATGCTCACCATTTAGTTCAAAGTTTATGTTCAATGTTTATTTTCATTGCTTATGTTCAACATTTGTGTTCATTGTTTGCATTCATTATTTACATTCAGTACTTACATTCCTGATTAAAAAAATTCTTGATGTTTTCTCTGTATTTGCAATTATTAATTTTTTCGTCATATCTATTGTAATTAAACTGGATCCATCATTATTCCGATATTTATTCCACAGTTCTTTAAAATCACTGGATTTTTAATCAACTCAACAAACTAGTGATAAATGTGATTTAAATTTGTGTCATATACTCTGAAAATATTTTAAAATTTAAGATTGTCTGTGACTAATTTTTCAGTACATTTGAATAAATCTGAATCAAATAAAAACAATCTATTCCTTTATATCTAACTCTAGTAAAATATTCTCTGATTACAACCTTATTTTTCCAGATTGAAATCGTTTAATACAACAACTTATTATGTTCACATTTATCTAACAGAATAATTTCTTTGCTATTTTCAATAAAAGTAGTAATTTTTTAATTTTATTTTCAATATTCCCTTCTCATAAATTTTTGACACTTTATATGATCTAAGCCGCAGTCCAGTTCATTCATACTGGAGACAAAATATAATTATCCATCATTAATGTCGTTTTTCCACATCCACTTGGACATGTGATGGAACACTGAATAGAATTTCATAAAAGTTTACTGTGTTTATTTTTCGGTTTCTTCTCCAGAGCTCTTATTTTTGGTTACCATTTAGTTATATAAATTTCATTATAATAAATGAGTCATGTTTTTCAGCTGAGTGCTAAATCATTTGATCTTAAAATTAGGTTAACAGTTCCTTTATAACTACTTATAATTATGTTATATTAGTGGTTTTTATACAAATTTTTAACACCAAATATTACAATGAAAACTAGTAAATATATGTTAATGATGAAATGACAGTAATTCCTATCTATCAGCAGAACTTGAACTACTTGGAAAAATTTATTCAATCTAAAAACCTACTATTCTCATTAAAGAAGATAAAATCTTAAACAGAGCTAGTACTGAAAGTGACATTAAATTATTTATGAATAAAGAAGCTAGTAGTAGACAAACTTAAGGTTTGAATGGAATAGTCTCTGGATCCAATCAGAAAACTGTTGGTAGTATTCTACCAAAAATAATACTGTTCCAAATCATAAATATAAATTTTAATCTGGTTTATTAAGTCTGCTGATCATTTTCATCATGAAGCTATCATCATTTCTTCATTTAAACCGATGCTCTATTTGGAGGATCAATAATTTAAGAACCAAATTATCTTATACATGTATTTATTTTTGATACTATTCAGAATTTAGAAATTACCTTAACTGGTGAAAATTAAATTTGACTGACTAATTGACCAACTGTAACAGATATTTTAAAAATTTCTTAATACATTTGTTCTTTATACTGAATAGAAATGAAGGCTATCAGTTTCACTCTTTTCCCATTAATGAATAGATTTTGAATAATTTAAAGATTCCACACAAGAAAAGAGAAATTATTATTAGTGTTGGGAGGCATGATTTCATCGTAATCATTCAAAGCTTTATATGAATTTCAGTATTAAAGAAAGTGATGGAACAGATTATTCATCTTATGATGGAAAATACAATGAAAAATTAATCGATAATTATCATTATTATATTATTACAATATATATTATTATAATTATTTGAAAATCTGTTCAATGTTATCACAATTAAAAAAGAAACAATATTCTTTCTAAAATAACCATCAATTTATTTCCTCATCAGTTCTTATTTAATTGGCTTTATCAAATGAATTATTTATGAAAGGACCTATTTTTAATAATGGCAAAATAAAAAGTAAGAAAAATGAACTACTTTATTTATTAGAATTACTTGATAGATTTTAAAGATTCTAAAGAAATAAGTTCAAGTTCTGGAGATAATTTTCTTAGATAGTGTGATCATGCTGAAGCTGATGTTGAAGATACAATCACACTTCCAAAAGCGGGTAAAATTGTTACTGAATCGATGGAAATCCATGTTCTAGTCATTAAATGTGAACTGTAATATTCATTTCAACAATACAAGAACAACTGAAAAATCAAAAATTCCAGTTTCTTTCTTTGAGCCACAAACCACTGAAATTGCTCGAGAAAGTGAAAAAAACTGGATATAACCAATTATTATAATCATGTAGAATTTGACATGCTGAACTTTATTTTCACTGCTTTCCAAACTAGTCGAAAAATAATCAATTAATTGATTCTTCTTTATTCGATCTTATTAAATTACAAAATACCTATATAAAAATGGAAATAACAGTTTTTTCCCCAAGAATTATGAAATCTTGATCCACCGAATAACTTTTTTAAAGCTTAAAATGCTTTTCAAGATTTTGATAGATTAACACAATTAAATAACGATATCAATGGAGGTCCCTTTAATTTTATTGAAAATATCCTATCTATGTCATAAATATGACTATATGAATGAACGTTTTAACTACTTAAAAAATGATGAATTTATGTGCCACTTTTCATGAATTACATTTGGGTATGTAATTATCTACGGTATAAGGATTTAACTTCTGATTCACAATGCAGAATATTAAGTGACAAAATTTTAAACTGGAAAATCCAGTATTTTCAAAAATTAAATTGTTTCATTAAAGTTTTAATTTTTTTAAATCAATATTTTTTATAGAAAGATAAAACGAAAATGTAATATATATGATAGAATTGAAAATCTATTTAGCTAGTATACTAGTTATAGTAATCATTACAAGGAATTTTTTACTAAATTCCCAAAATTGGCACTGCAGGCGATGTCAGGCCATTACCAAAGGCACTTGTGTTATTCGTCTGCTGTCATAGCCCATTAACCCTAACAATGTCAATGTGTTTTCCACAATGCGTAATCCCTAGATGGAGGGGGGGCTACTTTGTGCCCCCCACCAAAAAAGAACTAAAGAAACAAACTAACTAACTTTGTGCTTCTTAAGTACGTAATGAGGTATTAACATAAATAAGGTACAGAAACTGATTTTAGTAAAATCTTAGCAACACCAAAGTAGTTTCCGAAATGTTTACATCAAGTGGACGGGTGCTTTATTGACATTACAAAGAAAACTTAAAAAAATACAAATTTCGTTAATTGTCGTTGATTTGCATACACAATATACTTTTTAAAGTTATACAAATGTAAAAGAAGGGTCCTGCATCTGAAAATATGTTTGTGACATTTGTTGTTAAATCCCATATTCACTGTTATGATTTAATATTTTTAGTTAAGTTTTATGGAAAAATTTAAAACAGTTACAGAATGTGGTGTAAGAAATCATTAAAAACAATAAATACTTTTCAAAATTCTAAAATATAGAGAACCAGAGTAGATAACGATATTTTCAAATGTGGGCAAAGTAACCCCCCTCCTCGCTTGGTAATCAAACGGTTAATACCAAATTTTCGCCAGCCGCTGTGACCGAGTGGCGCTAGGCGCTTCAGTCTGGAACCGCACGATCGCTACGGTCGCAGGCTCAAATCCTGCCTCGGGCATGGATGTGTGTGATGTCCTTAGGTTAGTTAGGTTTAAGAAACTCTAAGTTCTAGGGGACTGATGACCTCACACTCAGAGCTATTTAAACCATTTTTAACAAAATTTTCCCCCACTGTCCTAATGAATACGTTTGTCATATGTCCCAAATTGATTTCTGCAGTTACTTCATGCAATGTTGCTTGTTTGTTAACAGTGATGACTCTATACAAACGCCGCCTTTCCCGGCCATTAAGTGAAGGCCGTCGATCACTGCGTTGTCTTTGGTGAGAGATAATGTCTGATATTTGGTGTCCTTCACACACTCTTGACACTGTGGATCTCAGAATACTGAATTTCCTAATGTTTTCTGAAATGGAATTTCCCACGCATCTACGAGTAGCTCCAACTAGAGTATGTTCATTGCCGTCAAGAGCCCATAATCACTCGTAAACCTCTTTACTTGAATCACCTGCATACAAATGATAGTTCCACTGTCTGTTTATACCTTGTGCATGCGATACTACTGCCATCTCTATATTTGCATATCACTATCCCGTCACTTTCGTTACCTCAGTGTAATACGTTATGGCATTTCAAATGGTGACGCAAAGATACAAGACATCCTCCTCGCCTTTTTAACTTCATCTGTCAATGAGGACACTTTGCAGATTCATGGCGGGAGGCAATTTTAATTCTGCTTTTAAAACCTGGGAAGGGCTGTACATATCTGAATACTTATCACAGTATCACAATACTTGAATATTACTGGTACCTCAACTGCAGATTTTTCAGCACTCATTTAACTTTAGGACTTTCTATCTCAGAATGAACAAAAATGAACTTGTACCACTATTGAAATAAGCCCTTCATATGGTATAGCCACAGAGTTTTTATACTTCTTCGAAATGGTCCCCTGTGCTTCCTTGCCGATTTTTTTCAGTATTTCTCTTGCTGTCGCACTGTCGCTTCCATGTAGGAGAAATGGTAACTTCGCCTTGACACCATGTCTTGCAGTGACGAACTTGGAGAATTTACTGTGTAGATAATAATTAAACGATCCACACATTTCCTTCTTTAACATTACAGATTGTCCCTTCTCTAACTGCTCCTGACAGTCTCCTTGATCGCAGATTTTATCTACCATAATATTATTGCAAAACGGTTCTGTAATATGAGTAAGAACATTTAAATTCATCTTGCTAAGGAGCGTACCATTTTCGGTATAATTTAAGTTACCAATGTCAGAAACAAGATTGTCCAGGTTCTCCAGTAGTAACCATAAACCAAAGCGTTCGTCGTTTGGTCTCGTCCTCCTCCCTAATAGCTGAGGCGTGTTAAGCACTTTGGAGGATTCCATTTTGACACTTTCAACTACCACAGAAGACTGATCGGATGCAGCTGTAATGCATCCTTTTATACTCTAAATATCCACGATGGCGACACTTCCGGTCACGTGAACTTCCGGTCTTACATCCTAAATTTGATTGTACATGCAGTTCAATCAATGAATAGCGCTACTTTGTGTGCAAGGTGTCCATGGGAGGGAGGGTGACAGGCACACACAAGTACCACCCTTATGTGCAGGTTGGGGCCTGAAAGAGTAGCACCTTTGTGCTGAGGGGAACTGTACGGCACTGCTTGTCTGAAATGTGTATATGTTGCAGTGTAAAGTTACAGTGGCTTATGTACCGGCATGCCCAGAGAAAATGACTGTGGGTCCTATCGTAAGAGAGGTATGAATTTGATGTGAAAATCACGACAGCCATAAGGGGAATTAGAGATTTTCATTTTTATGTGCATTATTATGTGCAATATAGATACTGAGATTTGTTCCAGAACCACAACCGTCAAGAGGAGACATTTACAGCGCATCACTCGGTGTCAGACTGCAGCAGTCATATTTAATTTTATTTCAATGATAAATATGTGCCTGCTACCCAATATTCCTGTAAATCTGGAGATGGCTGTAGAAAGCATAGCAGCAACCAAGCAGGTCGGAGCCAGAAACAGCATCTCAAGGAACGCCTTTTTTCTGGGCTGGGGCTTGCCCATCCTTTGTATACCAGTTCAGAGAGTCAGAGAAAGCGTTCGAACTCTACCACTCAGATCCTCCTGGGGCAGGGGGTCGTCCATGGCTGACTAGCCTCTCCCTGGCTGACAAGTGCTTCCACGGCTGCAGTCATGGGCCGCGTTTACAGCGGCAGTATCCTCCATCGGCGCTGCACTGCGGCACAGTGAGTACCTGGGATGTATTTGACGATCTGTAGACCACTTTTGCGAGGTTTAACTGTCAGTGCAATATGGCGACCTGTACAAAGTAGTTTTACTGCTGAAAGTCTCGTCTGCAGGAACAAATGGCGGACAGTGCTCCCACTCTGGCAGCAGCAGCACTGTGGCAGCTAACTCCATTCATTCACATGACAGCCTTTGTGCTGGGATATAGGAGCCTCCACAGACTGGTTCTAACAATATGGGGACAAGGTATCTACAGTGGGAGGCTGACCCTCATGTACCATTGTGGCATTACGACATCTCCAGAGCAGTAGCTGTGTGACACCTAAAATTCCCGCCGTTTTCTCTTCTGTAGAACAGTGCTTCGAATTCTGTTTGCGTAATTGTTTTGTGCTTAGACAGTGCTCTTTTTCCGAACAACAGGAATGGTTTTATGATTAACGGTGTTTTCGCAAGCGTGCACAGACATGATGAAGGCTTTTCGTGGTGAGAAAGTTAACTATTTCAGGGACTATGTTGAAACCGAGACGTCACGATTTCTGGAAAGAGCAACGCGTGAATACTCGTTAGGACCACCAGGAAGAATGCAATCGGTGTTGTTCTGGACTATTTTCGTAAACAGGTCCTGTTAGGACAATAATTTCCATGCAGGAAAGCTAAGACATCACAAAAGTTCCTACAACAACAAAAGCGACTATTTCTGTGACACTTATGAATTTCCGAGAGGTCGACCTGGCAGTTATTTACATAGACATATGACATCAGTATACCACTGACAACCTTTTACCTGCGCCTGTGAGCAAACATATCGCTGAGGGTGAGCGCTATATGAACATCTCACTGGACAGCAGGTACAAAAACTACGCGTCATCGCACCAGCAATGGTACCCAGGTGAACACGTGTTTTGACAGGAATTTCTCAGGTGTCGAGTATGAAAGGGATGCTGCTGCCTCATGCTTGCGGGACTTGAACTGGCACCTGCACATGTTCCCGCAGCTGAGGCCACATCGTCGGTCTGTGGGGGCCATGGGTGCATCCCGACTCATGGGGGCAACTGTGATGGTGTAATCTGTGATGCAGTGGAGAGGGAGTCACGGGTGGTGTGTGCTTCACAATCGAAAAATTTTTACCAGTGTAATTACGTGTGATAGGTGTTTTGTGATGGTATTCCTTGTGTGATCAGCATAAAAAGAAGGGCATTCTATTTAATTACTTCTTACAAGACCATCTTTCTAAACAGTAGAGAATGATGAGCAAGAGAAATCCAGCCCCTGCAAACTGAATTTTTTTACAAATAAACAATATACCCTTGAATTTCCCTTTGTGTGATCCTTCCTCTCCACTGCAGAGCCTCCAATTTCCAGCTAGAGGAGGGGAGGGGGAGAAGTGGGAGAGGGAGAGGGGGTTGTCATGGGGTAGGGAATCGATTTCCTGAAAAAAAATTAAATAAATAAATAAACTATATTCCATAAACTGCCTTGAATCCTCTAAATTGTTTAAATAAACAATTTTTCACCCTTTGTCTAAACTGTTGAAATTATGTTTCATACACCACAATCGAATGCCTCCAAATGACTGATCAATTGAGTCTTTTTCCCACCAATCTCCAGGAGGGGGTTTACCAGTGGGAGAGGAGTTAATTAATTGATCAATTTAATTATGTAGTCAATCAAGTTTATAAGAGTGAGAAGGGCTATTCCAGTAACTCAGACCTGAAAGTACCTGTAGCATCGTGGGGAGGGGGTGGGTTGGGGGTTTCCTGGGGGATGGGGCAGGGGGATGGGGTGCTGGAACAATAGGTTAAGGACATGTCTACCAAAAGGAAGGATCCTTTTAGCAGAACAGTAGGTTAAGGACCTGTCAATCAAGGGAGAAGAATAAGTTAATGACCCGTCAATCAAATGAGAACAATATTTTTGTCCCTTAGTGCAAACCTACCCCTAATGTAGGCAACCCTTGTCCCGCTACTCACATTGTATCAACCATAAATCTCTTAATTAATGCCACACACCATTACATGAAATAACTGAAATACCTTTCAGCTAGAAACCAACATAATGCTTTTAATTGTTAATTCCACTGTCTACCAAATTCTTCAAGCAGCAGCCACTGGCCAAGACAAGAGCAGCAACATGGAAGTTATCGAATTTGCGATATTATACGAGTTCCTAAACAGGAGCGAATTATATAGTTTCATCTATGTGCTTTGGCAGTTTAGTTTTTGAAATTCTTCTTGTTAATTTAATATTTAATAGACACAGTTCTCGCATTTTCGTTTGTGTTGGGAATTAAACGGAATTTGTAACATATTACAAGTTCCCATTCAGGAGCGAATTATTTAGTCCCACCTGTGTCCTTTGGTAGTTTAGTTTTTGAATCTCTGCTTGTTAATCTAGTTTGCTAGGCACAGTTCTTGCATGTTCGTCATTCTCTACTGTAGAGTTTGTAATGCTGGCCAAGAAACAGCAGCACCAGGGAAGTAACCGACTTTGTGACTTTTACGAGTTCCTAACCAGGAGAGAATTATGTAGTTTCATCTGTGAGCTTTAGTAGTTAGTTTTTAAATTTCTGCGAGTTGATTTAATATTTAATAGACACAATTCACGCGTTTTTGTTTTTGTCAGAAAGTAAACCAATTTTCTGACATGTTACAAATTATATATTACAAGCCCCCAATCAGGAGTGAATTATTTAGTCTCACCTGTGTGCGTTGGTAGTTTAGTTTTTGAATGTCTGTGTGTTAATCTAATTTATTAGACACACTATTTGTTTCTTCATGAGTGTCTACAGTAGTGTTCCAATGCACATGTCAATAGTACGTTGTTTGTCTGTGTAATGTAATTTTTCATGTCTTTAGTATGGATAGGGACTGTGACTACTATGTGTAGGTGCGAGCTGAGTTGGTGAAATTTCCCTCTTATCTCCAGGCTGTATTGGCTTTGGTTATACTGCTTGAGGCTGAGTGGGTGGGCATCACTGTTGTGGGCCAGCTGTGGGCATCGAATCAGGTCCAGTGCGATCCACAAGTCCCCCAAATGGTCTGCACTGGTGGCCAGCCCAGTTACTGCTCGCATTGAAGTTGACCCCTCATCTTTGGTCAACTGAGAGGTCGCCTCAGGGCGTGGCAGGCTGCAAATACTTCTCAGGGGACCGAAAATAAGGCCTCTCTGGTTAGTCTCTCAAGTAGGTTCCAGGTGCTGTCTGTAGCAGACACTGTCCCTGAGCCAGTTGCAGTCACTTGTCCTGTTTCAGAGGAAACCTGCAGGCTACAAGATCTGGGCAATCACAGAGGGTGGGGTATTGGTAGTTGGGAGCTCCAATGTTGGCTGTGTTAAGTGTCTCTTTAGGGACATGGCTGCCAAGGAGAGGAAGAAAACTAATGTGCACTCTGTCTGCACACTGAATGGAGTTATTCCAGACATGGAACAGGGCTGGGCGCGGTGGTCGAGCGGTTCAAGGCGCTTCAGTCTGGAACCGCGCGACTGCTACAGTCGCAGGTTCGAATCCTGCCTTGGGCATGGATGTGTGTGATGTCCTTAGGTTACTTAGGTTTAAATAGTTCTAAGTTCTAGGGGACTGATGACCTCAGATGTTAAGTCCCATAGTGCTCAGAGCCGTTTGAACCATGGAACAGGTCGTTCCAGATGCCATGAAGAGCACAGGGTGCAAGCAACTGCAGGTGGTGACTCATGACAGTACCAATGATGTGCGTTGCTTTGGATCAGAAGTATGGCAACATTTGGCCACTCTATACAGAAGCTCAACACCAACTCTTCTACACATTAGACGTGGCCAGTTTTCGTTCATTTTGGGGAACTAGTTCACTGGAGGTCATTCCTCTTTGGGAACCATTCATATATACTCATTCACCGTTTCTTTTTTTCTAATTGTGCACGCTATATGGTCCAAAGAACTCGTTAGTGTATGGAATGGAGCCAGCAGAGGGAAAGGAGTTTAGTAGGACTTCTCAGAAAACATCTCCTTAATCAGGTGATGTGAACAGGCCAGTGACTGCAAGCTAGGGTCTTGCAAGTTTCACATTTATTTCAGAAATAGCATATGACACCAAGGAAGACTCTAATTTTTTAGTTTGGCTATGTCTTTGCGTGGGAAATGAAGACTTATTTGAAAAAATCCCAACTTCTGACACAGGAGCTGAGAGACTGCATACTAAAATTAGAAGCTTTGTATCAATGACTACATAAATATGCTGGAAGATTGTTGGAATTTCATATGTGAAAATAAACAAGACTTTTCTCAAAACAATGATGACATAACACAAATTTTTGATTTGAAGGCCTTTACAAACGTTAAGGAAAAAACACAGAGGGGGGGGGGATTTCTAGCAGTTCAACGCCTAATGTGATGAATGGCGCTGCAAAAACAATGCTAGACAGAGCCACAAGTGCACATGTCATCATGATGTAGTCCAGGCAATTGGATGCTGTGCCATGTGCATGGAAGAGAGAACCAGCAAGATTCTCTCTTTTATGCATATGGACAGCATGTAATTGGCCGGATTACATCATGATGACATGTGCAGAAGCGGCGCCCTCTTTGTTCATATGTTTTACTTGCTCTCTCTACCTAGCATTGTTTGCAGCGCCATCCATTACATTCCGAGGTGAATGCAAGAAGTATTTCTCCATGTATTTTCCTTTTCAGATGCACACTTCCATGCATTGCTAAGTGTACAGCCAGTGTCTCTATTGAAGTTATTTCGATTAAGAGCATGATGGTTGCCCCCCTCCCTTTTCAACTATTGGCTGGGTCAAAAACTGTTTATCTTTCTTGATGGTCAAGTTCTTCAAAGCAAAGAAATGTGCTACATCATCATGGTTTTGAAAAAAGTCTTGTTCATTATCACACAGGAAATTCTGACAATTTTCCAGCACATTTATGTCGTCACTGATACAAAGCTTCTACTTGTAGCATGCAATTTCTCAGCTCATGTGTAGGAAATTGCTATTTTTCCAAATAAGTCTTCATTTCCCACACAAAAACATAGCCAAACGGAAAAATTAGTCTTTGTTAGCATCATATTTTATTTTTTAAATAAATGTGAAACTTGCAAGCCTTACGTAAACTTTCATCCATTACAATTTAAAAAACTATTAAAAGTTACGTAGTTATTTTAATAATTAATCTTTAAATCAAGCAGATAAAAACTAAAAGAATTGTGAATAAAAAATAATTGCCTTGTGACTGGTTTGTGTTCTAAAGTTGGTCTAAATAACGAAGAGAAAAACAGATTTCTCTGTTTGTTGCCCAAAAGATACATTTATGATATGCAATTTAATATTTATGTAAGTTAATATTTACCGGTCATGAACACTGAATACACAGAGTATGAGAATGAGGAATGGAGGAACTAGAATGAGGAATATGACTGGCTGCAGAGAATGGTGAACAACCTTTCCAGAAACGAGACTGACCACAACCGCACTAAACGGTGAATGATCACTCCTTAGAAGTCGCGCCTCACTTGTTCCATCCACTTTAGTGAATGATCACTCCTTAGAAGTCGTGCCTTACTTGTTTCATTCACTTTAGTGGACCATTCCTTTGGCCCGTTTGCTCACAAATAACTAGTCTATTGGACACACTAAGATGGCATATATACTCTAGAATTAGGGCATTATTGCCATTGTATACCAAGACAATGCACTCTCATAGAAAGGGCATGCACAGCTCTGGAATTTTCAGAAACAAACGATAAGTAATAAGTAAAACATCAGTACATTATACTCTTAACATCAAATACAGCAGTACTCCTTACATATCCCCCCCCCCCCCACCCCCAGTAGAAGTTTTTCGAAAATGGAGGAAAATTTTTTTGAAATTCCGAAGGGAAATAATACATATCCCACAGAAATTTTGGCCTGCAACAAGATCCAAACAAAACAAATAATCGAAGAAAAATTCAGGAATGGTTTTCTCCTGACTGTTGTGCTGTAATACAGCAGAAACGTCAAATAAAATTTTTATCCCATTCATTCACTGAAAATTAAAATTTTTACGTTTTTGTTTATATATGTGATATGCAGACAATGAAGATGTATAGAAATCAAATTTGCCATATATCTAGATTAAATAGCAACAAAAGTATTGAAATGCTTTTGTACAGACAGCCATGTAAAATGTGCCATGAAAGGTACATAATACAGCCTGTTTTAATGTCTACAGCATACAGTGCACTTTAATCCTATTACTGTTAATGCATTTCACGTAATTTAAAAAAGTTACATAACCCTTTTCCATTCTTCCCTGATTGTCTTACACTCTACCTGAATGGCCACAGCAATAACTACTGGTATTTGTTCCGTTTCTGAGTAGAAAGCACAAAACACAAGCTACACTAACTTCCTCCAGGCAACATCCGCCACCCACCAAATAATAGGATTTTTTTTACTGTTGTTGTGTTGCGGTTTGATGCTGCAAACTGTGTCGCTCCCTTGTGTCGTCGTGATGGTCGTCGCAAACAACTACAATACAAGATGATGCAGAACTCCTCTTCTTGTCTCGAACCACCGCAATACCAGATGCCATAGATTTCCCTTTCACACACAAGCTGTTGTCTACAACACTCTCTTATCATTCTTCCCTCATTTAGACTCGGTGCACTATTGTTCAAAACTTATTATTGTATACCGCCTCCAATCTCTTATTCACCGAAAAAGCAATAGTTCAAGTAAAATATGCCAAATATAATATTTCTGTGGCATTGTGATAACAAAATATAAACTGCATCCTGTCGTGGATACAAATGTAATATGTCTGTCCCTGTCTCTTTATTTTTGATAATGTATATTTTTAGCTATAGAATTCAAGATTGGTGGCTTTGCTGGGAGATCACGCATCATTATGAAACGTGCATAATACGAATATGTATGTCTCTTACTTTGCAAATATTAAAATTATTTAATTAAAGAATGAAAAATGTCACTTTGAAACTATAATAGTACAAGCCAAATTACTTTGATTCATCGCTCCTTTTGATTGTAACACACTTTCCTAACAATGACTGTGCTTGTTCAGTATCACTTAATAGCTATGTCTGTTTTACAGTCAGACTGAAATAATCGTTCCTACTTCGCATTTCGTCAACATGAAAGCACTGATCGCAAAAGCCTTTTCATTTACTTTCTACTATCAGTATGTTTCTTCATGACCATGAGTGATTCTCAGATGTGACACTGTATCAATCATAAATCTCTTGACTAACCCCACACCCCCTTCTGCAAAATAATTAAAGCATTTTTCTTCTACAAACCATCGCAACACTTTTAACTATTAATTCCTTTTTCTATCAAATTCTGCACATTTCTTATCCATGGTGCAGCAACGCACGACCACTTCGCACGGAAGCTTAACACCGTCTCTTCTGCACACGCCAGTATATCGCATGACTACTAGCTCTGGGGCATTGTTGCTATCATGCAGCAAGACAATGCTCCCTCATAGATAGGGCGCGCTCGGCTCCTAAACTTCAAGGAGCCAGCGATGTTTATACGTTATGCTGTGAAAGATAGCAGAACTCCTTACACATTCCTTATGAAGTCGTAAATTTTTGGGTTACATTTTGCTGAAAACTTTAAATTAATTACGAAATCTTGGATAAGATATCAATAAGAACAATAAACTTTTTTTTCAAAATTTTAAAATATAAATTGTATGAGTAGATTACAGTATTTTCAAAAGGTCAGCATAAAGTACCCCCCGCCCTAGAGATTGTGAAGGTTAATTAACCAGCTGTCCCAACCTGCTAGTTACATCCTCCCCCACCTCCCTTTACAATCACAAACATATAAAATATGTCAAAGATTGTGCAATCATGATGATGCTCCTGTTATGAACTTTAATTCAATTCATCATCCCATTTTAATGATAAAAACTAATATTTAACAAAGTTTGTCATTTTTGCTTTAGACATAACATCACAGTCAGAGTATTCTCAATACCTGTGAAGTAATTTTTTTTCAATAATAAACATATATATTTTGTGAATGAGTTTTGCTAATAAATTAGTGTTTTGTAATTATATTGATGTTTTAACTAAATGTTTTACAAGTTTTTTCTGCGCAAGATCGGTGTAATGACTTCTTGATAATATTTATTTAATACAGGCTCATTCCATGAGTGATATTTCCCAAGTTTTGTAAGTCCTCATAACAAATAGTATCAGAATAGCATCGGTGTCAGGCTGCAAAGTAATGTGTTAATGTAATCATAATCTTTAATTTCGGAGGTGATTGGACTAACATTTCAAGCTTGGCCTTTCTTAAGTGACTAGACTAAAATTTAATATTTGGCCTTTCTTGACAGCTATATAAATGACTGGACTAACATTTAAAGTTTGGCCTTTCTTGGCAGGTAATATATATATATGTATATATAAGTGACATATTCTGCTAGCATTAATATTACACAAGCACACACACACAAACAGAGAGAGAGTTGATAAGGCGCTTGTCTGCCCAATTCTTGAAGATCGTTCATCTATCTGGGATCCCTATCAGGTAGGGCTGATAGAGGAGATAGAGAAGATCCAACAAAGAGCGGCGCGTTTCGTCACGTGATCGTTTATCTGGCGAGAGAGTGTTATGGATATGCTAAACAAACTCCACTGGCAGACGTTACAAGAGAGACGTTGTGCATCATGGAGAGATTTCCTATTCAAATTTCGGGACAGCACTTTTCAGGAGTCGGGCAGCATGTTATTTCCCCTCACATACATCTCACATATTGACCATGAGGCGAAAATTCAAGAAATTAGAGCCAATCCAGAGGCTTACCAACATCATCCTACCGACACACTATTCGCGAGTGGAACAGGGATGGAGGGATCAGATAGTGGTACTGAAAGTACCCTCCACCACACACCATTAGGTGGCTTGTGGAGTATGATGTAGATGTAGACTGCACATTCACGATAGCAATCTTTCAGAATGGGATTTATAGAATTCAGTATGCAACTGGATGAATGAATATCACCATAAACTCAGCTAAATAACTAAGTAATCAGGTTATCATCAACTTCTTTGCTTTTGATGGTTTATCAACAACTGAAATTCAATTGACTACTTCTAAGTATACTGCTTCTTAATTTTCCAGTTAAGATTTTATCAGCTGAATTCAAATATGGTCTTGTAGAGCATCCTAAAACAATAACCAAACATGAATACGTCAAGGAAGTTCTCTGTTTGGTAGTGACAGAATGTTCTATAGTTAAAGATATGTCAAAGATCTATGGCATATCAAAAGAAAATTAAGATTCGTTTTACATGCAAAATTTACTATGTAAACTTTTTGTGCAGAATTTATGATACTTTTTTTTATTATGACCAAAACTGAGAGTGAATACAAATTTCTTAGTAGTGTTCCATTCATTTTAAAAGACTCTGTGACATGGGTCCATCACATTATCAAAACAGCTATCTTAGCTTAGATCCCATTGAATTCTGTCTCTTTCCACAGTTAAAGAAATCAGTGGTTTGCAAATGTGATGAATCCAAAGATTTAATTATAGAAAGTGAAGATGGCCAAAATATTTGATGAGGCAAATATCCACAGCGGGCTTCAAAACTGGTCTTGCAATAAATAAGAAATTACTGGTATTGAAAGGGGATTTTTTAGTTCTGTTAAGTGTAGACGGGTATTTTACAGACCTCTCAGAATTGCACTTCTGCCAATTGAATGAACTAAACATATTAAAGTTGTTAAAAGAGAGATCACATTCAAAAACGAATTCATTTTTACCTAAAAAATATTCTTTCACAGCAAAAAAGAAATTTTCATCTCATAATTTTAAATCAGAACATGTAAAACGGTATATTTTGCACAACCCTTACAGTACAAACAGCCACTCATCATCTGTCACATAAAGACATTATAACTGCATTATTACCATAAATGTGGAAAATTGTCCAGTTCTTCTCTTTTTTGTATGTACATTTTGGATCTTCTTTACATTCCATTTCCACTATGATTTCTCACCTGTAGACATCAGTTACATATTAATCTATGTTTTTATTTTCAGGAACTAAACTGAGGATATATTGTGAGACAATGTTTTCATGTATGCACATTTTCACTAAAACACATTTTTATGGAATTATTCCACATAGACTGCCAACAACAATTTTTTTGACAATGATGATCCACTTCAGTCAACTGTCAACCATGATATTTATTGGTGAAATTTGCTCACTGACAGAAATAGTAAATCATAGTATGTCCAAATATGCCAGAAGTGTTATTAGTTTAAAGGTAAGTCATCTTCAACTAATAAAACTAACAACCCAGTAGCTTCCCTACTTTCATTGTACAGATTTATTTGCCCATGTAACAAAATAAACTGCTTTCACAAGTCCCATATCCTATATTTTTAAGAAAACCCTCAACAAAATATTTATCGTTTATGTATCTGAATTGATTCTAAATGTTGTATGATAACGTTGTTTTTTAGCTTCTCCCTCTCTAATTAAACTCTAAGACAAAAAAAGTTATACAAATGGGTAACAAATTAATACATACAGGTATTGACAGAAAACGCAAAACCGTAAACCTCGGGGGCAGATTGATGAATGTGTGACACTGTTGCGCAATTTCACTGTGCTGTTGACTAGGAGAGTAAACAGGGGATATGTCGATAGGAAGCTATCAGTCTTTGTGAATTTCGTTCTGTGTACTCAGTTTGGCAGTAGCTGTGCCTCACAGACAGTTGCATAAACAATATATGAGGATATCAGCTTTTGTAAGAGGACGTGTATTTGGCCTCACGAAAGCCTGTTGGAGTAATTGGCGAACTACTCGACCTATGAATATAAGCAATGCCACTTTTCCACATTTTTTGGAGGAATGGGTGAAACATGGTTGAACACAGTGTCAAGAAGGAAGCAGTCGACCTAGTGAGACGACAGAACGTGAGGAGTGATCAGTCGTCACAGAGGCACTCATAACCCCAGATTCATCATCATCGATCCTACATGCAACTGGTGCTTTAGTGACCACAAGGACCATTAATTGAAGGCTCACAGAAAGGACGCTGAGCTCATGACACTTCTTGTACCAACTACCATTGACTTGTTTGGCAACAAGCCCATTTGTAGTGGTGTGTGGCACATTCGGCCTGAACTCTCATTCACTGGGGCATAATCGTCTTCAGTGATGAGTCCAGCTTCGAACTCAGCCATGATGACCAAGGAAAATGAGTCTGGGGACCTCCAGGAGATGGTGGGATACCAGTCTCATTGTCACCCACCATATGGACCGAAAAATAGCAGTGATAGTCTTGGGTGCCATTTTGTTTCTTAGCAGGACCCCTTTCGATGTCATCCACGGCACTCGTACAGCACAGAAGCACGCTGGTAATGTTCTAAGCCTGGTTTGATACATTTTGTGGCAATCCATCGTGGGATTACATTTCAATAAGATAAAGCCTGCCCGCACACAGCGAGCATTTCTACTGCTTGTATTCATGTTAGCACAATCCTACTTTTGGCAGCAAGATCATCAGATCTCTCCCAAACTGAGAACGTTTGGGGCATTATGGGCTGGGCCCTCGAATCAGTTAGGGATGCTGGCGATCTAACGCTCCAATTGGACAGAATTTGGCACTATATCCCTCAGGAGGTCATCCAACAACTCTTATCAATCAGTGCCACGTCGAACAACTGACTGCATAAGAGCCACAGATGGACCAACATATTACTGACTTGTTCAATTTCTGAAGCTCTTCCTCTTGAATAGATCATCCAATTTTTCTGAAATTCTAAGTCCACCATATGCACTATCTGGCAACATTGTAGGAAACAGAAGTGTCTGGAGTAAATGCTGTCATTCTTTGCAAGCCGTGACAGAGCTGTATTTGCTCGTTGTCTAATGGAAAACGTCCAGCATTGTAGAAACAAAGTAACGAGTTCGAGATTCCTCAGTGCCTTGCCTTTTTTATTTATTTGTTTTTTAATCGTATTTCGGATGTCTGCTAAAGTTATGTCTGATTGAACCTCAAAGATAATTCGCTTCACTGTCTAACCCACCAGTAACAGCAAAAACTTCCAGAAACGGTTCCATCAGACAGCTCGTGGCTGCCTTAAGGTCAGAACAGATCGCATTCTAGAGTTCCTTTGCTCCACAGCGGTCACCGGTCACCGGCTACCGGCCATACGCTACCTGTCGCCTTATGCCAGGACTAAGCGAAAACGGTGCTGCGCTACAACTTGCCGTTTAGGTATTTATCTTCCAGTTACATACTGCATTTTGCGTGCTTGAAACTTATGAACATTGTTCAAGAGTTGTAAAACTGAATCGCAAGTGGAAAAAGATCTAATATTTGAGACGTTGTATTCACTATGGATTTAATAGAAGGCTGGAGGCAAACATAGCCAGCTCGGAACCTTTTTATTGTTCGAGGGGTGAGGGAGTTTGGGATTCAGTTGTACTACTAGCAGGAAGAATACCAGCCAACGTGTTCCTTGAATTGCCTATAAAGTAACTATAGATTCTGCGTCGGCAATGCAGCTGCTGAGGGGCAGAATACCAATAGTATAAATCACTGAGTCGTATTCGAATTTCTGTAAATAGCTTTAGGGACTAGACCAAGTAACTAATAATATTCAGGTGCACTGACTGCAAACTAAACATCCTAAATCAATAATTGTTACAATGATTTGTGTATTTTTGTCTTAAGAATACAGGAAACAAAAAGCTCATCAAAAGACATGATTCTCATTTTTGGAGCATAGCCAGTGTTGATACTATCAACTTTATGAGGACGAAACACATCTTTTTTTTTTAATTATAGGCTCAGAAAACATTTTTCTTGGGACTGTTGTCACTGGCGCTGTCCCATAAGACAGTAATGAAGAGGCATTGACTGCAAAACATAAACACCCACAGGGAGACTCCGCAAGCTACGAATGAGAAAGTTCCAATCAAGGAAGGCTGGTGTACAGGAAACCACACTCAATGATAGAAAATATGGGCTCAGAAAGCCGTTAAAAATTTAACCAGTCACAGCTAGTGAAGCATTAAGAACGTGAACATTCATTGCTACAGTAGAGGCAAAGGTTGAAAGAAGCAAGTTTCCCACAATGTAAATGACAAGAGACATTGTAATTTACTCGTAAAATAACTTTTTTGCAGTCGAAAACGCACATTTCAAACTCACTGTCACTTATTACGCATGGAATGTTCAGACTATTTCATCAAAGTCACGAATAAGTATGTAGCGAACGTAGTAGGATAATTCAGCTCCAGTCCTGGAAGTCCGCCGACTGTCACTCAGGCGCCAAACATGTTCTGGATGGCACTTTATGTGTAACTGTTTTTCGAGACGATACTAGTGCTTTGGGAATTGTTTTGTGATGCCGTTAATTCATGTCAAATACATGTGAATCAGAGTGCAGCGCCTATATACTCAAATAATTAAAGGTCGGTATGTTTCAGAACAGTAGAAACAGGATTTCAACGAGCTTATTAATTGGCTAACTGTAACATATAAAACATGTGTAGTGACTGTCATTTCAGTTGCATAGCACTTGCTAATATTTGTGAAGGAGTTATCTGCAAAATTAATGTAATCATCACAAGAATCAACTCTGTGTCTGCTTCTTGGTAATTAGACAAGTGCTATGGATACTAGACTGAGCAGGTTGACGGGTGTTTCCCTTCAAGCGCTAAGAGGCTTTGGTTGCATTCTCTGCTTGTACCCGACGGAAACGTGAGCCATTGTAGCAGGGTATGTGTTCCTAGCCATACATCTGTGTATAGTGTATGACTGCTCGTAGGGAAGGATGAAGTAAGTAGATCTTAACCAGAATTGTTGTTCATAGGAAGCGTCATTTCTCCACGTTATCTCTACTTACTCGTAGGTAGTCAGCGCTAGAGTAAGTGTGTCACTACTACCTGTGTCATTCAAATCAGGTGGACAGCGTAACATCACCACATTGAGCACCCATAGCTTTCTGATTATGCAGTCGTTACTATCATCTACATGCAACGGTTACAATACTTTGCCAAGAAAAACGAAAATTGGCTTATGAATGGGAATTTCTATTGGCAGTACGCCTATGACTGACGCCCAAAATAAAAGTAAGAAGTTAAGGGGGTAGGACGTTAAACAGGCTGACATAGCAGGAGAGGCACCACAGGACATTTTAATTTCCAGTGTCTATACTTTTACAAATAAATTCATAAAAATTTGTCAGCATGACCAAGAAGTATTCAGGATTCACACTGATAGCAGTGGATGTTGAAAAACATAACAAAAGCAATTTGTTTTATATTTGAAATTCGACCATTTTTTCCGTTACCATTGGCTGCGTTAATTGCTTTAGGTACACTTTTCTTCATTTGTAAGACAGATTCTTCAATGAATTTTCCACAGCATACAAATCATACTTAAAGGAGTATGAAACTCTAGAATTTATTTAGTTTATGAAAAAATGACTGACTTATTACATTTTAAACTTCATGTTTAGAAAAAACTCGACTTTTATAGTTAATTATCCCAATTTTTACCACGATTTTTAATAGATTTGGAAAATTCTAGAGTTTTGCATGAAGGATTTTGTGTTTCATAATCATACCAAGTTTGATAGTAATAGGACATTTATTTTGGATGCTACATGTACCTAAGTACACAACATTGTGTTTTGCGGAAAATGACCGTTAAAGTTGTATTTGGCATAGTTTTAGAACTGTCCAGCACGATAAGCAAGTTCTTTTTCGTTTTCAGTATCAGTTTCCTTCCTCTTCACATTCCTATGATGTACTCTTCTCGATTTTATGACCTCCAAAACTGATTTATCTGCTTTCACTACATACTCTCTGTCTATCACATACAAAGCTTTGATACAGTTCACTCTGGGCTTAATTCCCATTTTCTCTAATACGTACATATTTCCTGCTTTCCACACAGTCATTAAAACATGAAACTGCATCATAAACACCAATAGCAAGTGTATTTCTTCCCACAAGATCGGTTTTTGGCAATCTTTCCCATACACATTGGTTAAAACTTTCATTTGGGTTTTGGGTACCACAATGAAGGCATTTCTTCAGTAAGTTTTCATTTGCAAGGTTCCTGAATATAGGTTTGATGGCTTCCGTTACAGCAGTTGGTAGAGAATTCCTATGATGATATTCTTCACCACCAGCATTTGATCTTTGATAGCCACACCATGATTCACTTCCTTTTGGGCATAAGTTATGGATAGAGTTATTGTCTGTGGACATTTTGTGGAAGTATAAGGCCCAAACTGCTTGTTTCATATTTTTCAAGTCCCCTGTGTTCCTTCTTATTGCCATTCTACATTCGTCAGTCGCCCTCTCCCTTTTATTCCCTTCCCATCAGATAATTTTTTCCTGACAAATCTTGTCTCCGTCTTCTAAGTCTAGTGCCAAGTCTTTTCTGTACATGTCCCACACATTCTAACTTCTGCACAATGGTCTCAGCTCCATATGGTGCACACTTTTGAATCTCAAGGAAAGCTTTACTGTCACCATCACCAAGGTACTTCACATAATGCAGGCCACGGGAGCCAACAGATCTGGTAAACAAGGTTACAACTCCCTGCACTTCCATACCTCCACTTGAGCCTTTATAGTTCATATTACATACATGATCTGCTATCCCTTTCACACAACTATGACAAAATTTACTCAGCACTTCAACATCTAGTACCTTACCAGTGTCAATACATGTTGCTGTTACATCACCATTCAATGAAGTGTGCCCTCTTTTTTGTCAGGTACCATCAAAAGCAGCCACTATGTCCCTGTCACCATCATTTTCGACAATAGATTTCTTCTGCAGCACTTTTCATTGAACATTCTGCAACTTCTTTTACAGCCTCAATCAGTAAGCCATAATACCTCTCAAACTTTGCTGGAGGAGGAGAAAGATTCATCACTGCATGAAGTGTTCTTGCTGCCTTCTGTCCCCTACCAATACAGTGCATGCCATATGCTGCCCTCAAATTCACATCATAACCTTTGTTTGCCATTGTAGATGTCTTGCAAGACGCACCAACGTTGCATTTGCTGCATATCACAGATAAGTTCGTAGCAAGGCCTTTCCTGGCACTCTTATCTTCCACCAAAGAAACACACTGAACACCAAAGCAATGCTTGCACATATCATTGTCCAATATTAATTATGACAGTACGTTAACATCAACGATAATATTACATGAACCTTCGGATTCATAGCCTCCATTTTCATTAGCACGAAAAACAAGTTTCCTTCTAGAAGGACACGGTGGTGAATTGTTTACTGGCTCTGAGAGGTTGCAGTCTTGAGCCACTGATGTAACATTTGTTGTAACACCCTTTACTGTGTATCTGTTGCCGTGGTGACGTTGTTTACGGTTGAAGCAACGAATTCTAGGCTTCCTGTGCGATAATATGCCACAAACGAACACAAAACAACATAGCAAAATGAAAATTATGTCGAAGATCACAGCACCACACTGCACGCCTTTCAAAACATAGAACAAACAAAACCAGCAATAAAAACAATGCATGTCGATAGCAGCAGAGAAAGTATCGATATCGATAGTCCTTTGTTTCACGTATGACTATCTTTGGCACAAATATTACATTCTAATTCTACAGAGCGAAATACACTTAGGTATGACAGAAGAATGCTGTGCAGAGGGGCATGACGTTGCACCCTTATACAGTCAAGAGCAAATTATGTACCTTATAACTCCCCAAATATATATGTTTTATGCGTCAAATTATTCAGGAAGATGTGCCCTACACAATAAGCATATTTTTGAAAACTCAATTTTTTTTCTTAATTTTTGACATCCTACCCCCCTTAAAAAACTGAACGAGGAGCAGAACATATGCTGGTTGTACGCTCTTACTTGGCCCCTTTGAGGTCAATGGAAGTCGGCTGACTTCGACCCGTTCAGGAATGATGCTCGTTGCCAACCTTAGCTATAAGAGTATCGTTCAGCATAAAGATAAAGTAGGCATTGCGGATATGGTTGCCATATGTAGTGGGGACCTCAGCGGCACACACTGAGATGACGGTGTACAAAGGACGTAAAAAATTCATGTATTATAAGTTCTTTTTTAGAACTCAATTACATGGAACTTGTTGCCGCTGAAATAGTTGGCACACTATGTTTTCGAGAAGATTTCACCTTTTTCAGCTAACAGATGGCGTTACTTCGGTTCTTGAGACAAGCTAGTAGCAGTATTTTGCAAAATAGGTATAAAATTGGGTATTGTTGGGATGTCGGGAAAAGAAAGTCCACAACAGCGACGGTTCCGATGTATCGGAACGGATGGCAACCCTAGCTGTGAATAGAGTGTTGCTCTGTATGCGTTGTTGCACGTATCGACTCGCCATAAGCTTGCGTGTCGCTTCTGCGGCACAGTATTCCATTACAGTTCGTTTATTTTAGGGCTACACGTTAAAAGCTGCCTGCTCTTGTCTCATCAGTGTGCCAGGAGGCTAGCGCAAGCTTCCATTCCCAGCATTCTCCACACAGGGGCCAAGCAAAAGTGTGCGATCTACAGAAATTTTCTCGAGTTCTTGTAGTTTGATTTTAATTAATTCCTGACAGTCGCACACTACCTGGTCCTTTCAGCTGCCAGAATATTCAGATGTATATTATCAAAGTTTGATTGCTGTAACACTCCAATGCCTTAAGCAAGTCTCCATTTTGGGTCGAATATTATTATGAATGCAACGTTAATTTGACTTTCAGTCCATCTCCAGACGACTTGTAACAACAACGACGCTGTACTATTGTACATACAAGTAAATTTTTTTTTCCATCTGATTTTTCGATAAATTAGTGTAATCGATGTTCTGATTTCATTTCTTTTTTGTTTCATGTCATTGTGTTAAGAAAACTGTAAACAAGTTTCAATGTGAATATTAATGTGTATGTCAAATGTCAAGTAATATTGTAATATAATTAAAATGTAACAAATGTTGAAACTGTTGTAAGATGTTTAAAATTGTAACTGTGCATCTGGTCCATATGTAGGCAATGTGTTAGGATATGTAGAGTGCAAAACCTCGGGTGAATACCCTGTCTGTAAGGGAGTGGTAAAAGGTGGATGGCAGGCGAGCGCGGGAAAATGCGCACAGGCACTGCACGGCACAACCGGCTCAGCAGTAGTAGTTAGTTGGAGTTTGGCACTGGTTTGAGCAACACCTTCTGGAGCGAGGAGGCTCTCCTGGAAGACGTAGCTTCACTGAGCCTCGGGTATGCCGTTCCAACGCCCACACAGCATGGCAAAAGTCCATAGGCACTAAATGGAAAAGTATTGCGACGCAAAGAAGAATTAAAGTGCCGATACGTCAAGAGCCATAGCTGTGGTTGTATGTGTGCTCTGTGCCTCGCCATCTCGCCGCCCGCCAACCGCCGCATCGATACAAACAGGTTGAAAACTTTTAGTACTGTATTCGTATGGACCAGAGAGTGAACTGTTCAATAATAAACTAAATTTTACCAGAACTTTCCCATCATTTAATTATCCTCACAACTAACCTAGACAGAGTCCTTTCCAAATGTTGTGCAATCCGAGTGTCCCGAAATGAAAAATTAAATTTTGTGTTAATAATAATTACTTGCAGACCTAGCTATGTTACAATGTTGTTTAAAGAACTGTTTTGTTAATGAACCAGTAGATGAATAATAAAGGTCTAACGAAGTTGAAAGATAACTTTAATATTGATATAATAATGAAGTTTAATTATTTCGAGACAGATATAAAGGTATTTAAATGAGCAGGAAATAAGATGAAAAGAATAGTAACTTTTATACTGGAAATCTTGAACGCATAATAAATTCAGTAATCAATTTTTTTAATACAGTGATCATAACAGTTTCAGGAACCCTTCCCCTCCTTTTATTCATTTGAATTCTGAAGTGTTCTAAATTGGTTTGACCAGTAAAAGTTAAAGTCAATATAAAAGTCAAAATTTGTCAGTGTTTTATCTTTATCAAAATTGACATTTTGTGTGTGGCTCGAAAGTGCTATTTCTAGGGTAACCTATGCCCGATTTTAATCAGATTAATAGACAGTATAAAGTTTTGTAGTATACATTGTAGTGTGGCGTTATGTATTTATGCGTTTTCCATATCAGTACAGAACGTGAAACTATCAGTTCAATAGATTTTCTGGTTCTAAAATTCTACTATATTATGCAGTGTTAGTACTTGTTGTTTTGCATGAATATCTACCAACTTGTACAGGGAAGAAACTCAGTTAATGCCTAATTAGGCTGGCGACCGTATTATTATTAAATTGGTAGCATCTTCAGTGTTGCTTTTGGTCCATCCTGACGTGTAGTTGCATTTCGGACTTGCTTGACGGATCATTGTTATTACAGAGTGTGTGTAAGTCTGATTTGCCACCATTCAGGTACACGCGGTCGATATCTGTAAGAAAATCCTTTCTCATAAGGTGAGTTCCGCTCACTTACCATAGTACAGGCTTTAATGAGTATTGTGTGCCCCACGCGCACATTACAGACTCACAGAATGATGTCTGAAATATTCTGACAGTCGTGTTGACTTTCGCTTGAGCTCTGGAAAGAGTTGTGGCGTCCGGCAGTCAGTGGTGAATGCAGATGTGTGAAAGATCTTCGCTGCGGTAAGGAGTACTCCGCTTTGTTGCACATTCCCCATACCATAGTTAGTAAATAACAAAAGGTTCAGTGTGCTGACAGACCCAGTGTCCACAGGTCCTTAAATAAGAATCAGTGAGCAGTAGTAATGCATTAAAGGAAACAGCCTGTTGGATGAAACAATGGAGAACTCCCGATTTCAGCAACGTTTCTGACTTGGACTACACTACGAATGTCCTGTCACATTATGCTTCAAGATCCTAAAAGTTTAACTTTCTCATTCCATACTAAAACAAGTGGAATGAGATGAGAGGAAGAAATGAGTTATATGCTCCTGAGAAAAGTTGTTACTTGTGTACTACTACAGAGTGCAGAAAAGTTCCTTATTTCTTTTTTGTGTGATGTGTAAATTTTGGTACCACCCCTTCTTGCTTTTTCTTAGGATCAAAAGAGAGTGGACAATCTGTCACTGGTCAGTGCTCTGGTGACCAATTTCGTGTGCTGGTTCCACTTGCTTCATTGAATTTGAGTTTCTCGTTGGCTACTCGACGAATGAGCAGAGCCTAGATGATGTCTTTCTGTTTATATCACAGTGTAGTCGGTGTGTCACTCTACATAAACGAATTGGACACTGCTGATTGCTACATTTCTCATGAGTCACTACCCCAAGAACGCTCTCTATCTATGGTAAATATATTTTACACGTAAAACACCCTCCAAGAATTTTGTGAATGTAACATGCAGGACACAGGCTGAATAAAAATTAATTTTTGTAACTTGCCATTGCATTAAAATATTTCACAGTGGCATTAAATGCAATTTTTAGTGTGGCTGTCTTTTGAATCTTAATGGCATCTGTTTATACAATGTGTAAACTTGAACAAATGCAAATCAGACAGATGTGCAGACACACACACACACACACACACACACACACACACACACACACACACACACAGTCACTGCGTCCAGTGTGACTGACGACCAATGTCTGTTCGGCAATCCATTCCTGCGTCCAGTGTGACTGACGACCAATGTCTGTTCGGCAATCCATTCCTTAGTTGCCATCAACTGGGTGAATTTCTCAGCTTCCTGGCAGTGCAGGAACCGTGAGGATGAGACGTTCTGGCCCTGAAACCAATACTGAATAGCTCTGCTCTGATGGATGCGGCTATGGTGCTGTAAATAAATTGTTATCTATTTATTTCATCTATCTGCATTTAAAAGTGTATTTCTAACTGGCACACTGTATCACCAGTTTCTGTTGCATTTCATAATGCAGATACTGTCAAAGCTGAGAGTTCTGGATTAAACAGTACGATGAGGAAATTGGTTTACCGAGTCCATGATATGATGAGAGTCGTAGCTTGCTGAGAGCCAGTTAAGACAAAACGGCTGACTGATGTGATATCGAACTGAGAAATGTAAAACATTAGACGATTTTAATCTCTGTGTGACAACAATACTGTGCAAAAAGAGACCCTCGATGTATAACAAGCAGAAACTTTACAAAACATTTTGAGGAATATGACTTAGCAGTTGCAAATTCACGAAAAAGATTAAAGAGATAAACATAAATCCGAAAATGTCCGATACTAAAGCTAACCAAAGCTCTTCAACTATGTTGGAAGATGCTTAACAGATGTTAATAAAAGAGTAACAAAACAAGCATTTATGGTTAAGAAAGTCAAACAATATAACATATCAGAAAAAATACATAGCTCTAATGCAAAATAAAAAGTACACGATTTATATCACTACGAACCCTTAGGAATGAAGCAAAAAATCGGCTGAAAGCAACAGTAATGTACATTCAGAAGACAAAGTCTAGAACAGGAGTCTAGATCAAAACAATAAACATCTGAAAGCTCTATGTCGAACAGAGAAGACAAAATGAACACAAAAAGGAAGATGCAATTCATTCCATATACCATTAAACAAATCACTCAGTTTAGAACAATATATGAAGTTAGAAGCTATACAGGTAATAGAGGAAACTACTTTCAGGGCATCGTGCTCAGAACGAAATGCAACAACAATGTTGGGGACATCAGGAGAATACCAAACGACAAAGCAGGATGGTTGCTTCGAAAAGTTGTAATCTCTAGGATATAAATAGGTGAATATTTGAAAACTCTCAAGAAATTTTTGCGCTATTTGCTATTCATATCTGCAGGAAATTGATCTCTGCTTGAAGATACAAAAGAACGACACTTGCTTTCATTATGTATTCTATAATATTAACATAGGTCTCTCCGTTGTGGTGCCCTCAATTTTCCACAGGTGCCCTACTCATCGAGCCCAGATGTAACCTCAAAAGTCAGCAGGAAAGCGACCACTTTTCTCCATTCCCACGAGATACTTCGGACTGAAGAGCTCTCCCCATGACCGATACACCTGGTAATATCAGAACTGTTTGCCTGTTAAGAAAACCGCTCACAAATTCATTTATTTTACAAATGCAAAATGCAACACGAACAATTTTATAACAAGGCAAACATTTTATAGCGGGTGTTCTTCGCTACGTTAACGTAAAGCCAATTTCATTTAAAACATTTGCATTTACGAGACTATATACTATCAATTTATTGATATCTCGCCTGATCTGCGACATCGGTGACGTCGGAAAATATTTCCTGCTCAGAAAATATAACACTGCTTTAAAGTCAAACGCTCCTCCACAAAAGTCAAGCGGTCGATTTTCTGATAAAGAGTCAAGCATTGCTTTATATCAGCTCTTTGGCATAAAATCATTTTATCGTTCAGTCTCCTTCTCACAGTTCTTGCACTTCCAGGAAACTGAGAAATCTATCTCTTTTGACGCCAACTGAGAAATGGGTTGACACTGAGTGGTCGAAGGCTCCAAGCTCTCAACTGATACACATCCACTGAGCGGCAAGTTACGTGTTTATCTTTTTCTGTGTTTCCAAGCAGTACATTTATTAAATTTCATGCGTGTTTCTCTGTTTAAGAGGTATAATCTCGCGTTTTTGTATGTTTAAATTCATTCAGTCTGAAGCGCTCACTGAACAGCCAACTGAGTAGCTCATTAACGCTTCAGCATCCACCAGGTCACACATCAGAAGGGTAGCTAGTTGCATGTCTAGGACTGTCTGCTTTTATAGTCACTTCTTCAGTTAGTCTTGCTAGGATGGCTACGATCTGTGAATGCTGTGTGTGGATGCAGGAGAAGCTGACCGCAGTTCGCCTATAGCTGGATGTACTTTTGGCTATGGTCACTCACTTTCAGGCTGCTGCCTTGGGGTGTGGCAGTGGCGGAGTGTCAGACGCCTCAGGTGTCACTTGTTGTGCCCACGGGCTCTGGGTCTGAAGCAGCTCCTAGTGCACCCAGTGCGGTGAATCTGCCCTCAAAGCAGCGTGAGTGGCGGCTGGTAACGGGTTTGCGTCGCTCAAGGCGGAGGGCCAATGTGGAGACTGGTCATCTGGCCTCATCCAGTCACCCTATGAGTGGAGATCCGGCCAAGACACTTCGACTCAGACGATTTTATCAGTAAACTGTCAAACTATTCGTAATAAAGTTATAGGATTTATTGCCCTGCAGGAAAGTTCTCCAGCTCAATTTATTCTTGGGACCGACAGCTGATTGAACCCCCGAAGTGGAAAGCTCTGAGATATTTAGTGAGTCGTGGAACGTATATTGGAAAGACAGATTAGAACCATAGGAGGGGAAGCGTTCATTGCAGTTGACAAAAACATTGTCTCTAGTGAGGCGCAAGTTGAGTGTGACAGTGAAGTTATCTGGTCGCGTATAACAGGTGTGGGTGAAACCTAGTTAATTGTTGGATTTTTTTACTGATCACCCGATTCTGCTGTGACAGTTATAGAATTATTCAAAGAATGTCTACGGCCAATTCGCGTAAATATCCAGATCACGCTATACTGGTTGGAGGAGACTTTAACCTGCCGAGTATAGACTGGGATGTCTGTGGATTCATTGCAGGGGTACAGACAGACAGTCATGAAAAATATTATCGACAATGTCTGTATAGAAACGGGGATTAGAGATCATTATATCATTATAGCAACTATGAATACGAAAATTAATAAAAATCATTCAAGAAGGCTAGAAGAGTGTTTCTGCTAGATAGAGCAGATAAGCAGTTGTTAACAACTCACTTAGACAGTAAACTGGCTTCACATAGTTCAATAAGATGGATGTAGATGAATTATGGGCAAAGTTTAAGCAGACTGTAGATGGTGGTCTTGAGAGTTGTGTGCCTAGTAAGTGGATAAAGGATGGAAAGACCCACTATGGTTTAATAACGAAATTCGGTGGATGTTGCGGAAGCATATGCTGTTGCACTCCCGGTTCAAAAGGGAACACATGAATGACGACAAGCGAAGGTCAGTAAAGATTCGTGCGTCTGTGAAAAGATCTATGCGCGGAGCATACAACTACCACCGTCACACCTTAGCAAAAAATCTGGCAGAGAACCCGTGAAAATCTTGGTCTTAATGTAAAATCGCTAAGCGGGTTAAGACTTCCATTCAGTCCCTTGTTGACCAGTCTGCTGTGGCAGTTGAATATAGCAAAACGAAAGCTGTAGTTTTAAATTTCACGTTAAGGAAATCGTTAACACAGGAGAATCGTACAAACATACCGTCATTTGGCCATCGGACAGATTCCCGTATGCACGACAGTAATAAGCATGCCTGGCATAGAGAACCAATTGAAAGATTTGAAAACAAATAAATCACCATGTCCGGATGGAATCCCAGTTCGATTTTACAAAGAATACTCTACGGTGCTGGTCCCTTACCGACCTTGCAGTTATTGTGAATCTCCCGCCCAGCACAAAATCCCAAGCGACTGGTAAAAGCGCAGGTGACTCCAGTATATAAGAAAGGTTAAAGAATGGACACGCAGAATTACAGAGCAATATCCTTAACTTCTGTTTACTGCAGAATCCTTGAACATATCCCCAGTTCGAATATAATGAACTTTCTTGAGACTGAGAAGCTTACGTGCAGGAATCAGTATGGTTTTAGAAAGCATCGTTCGTATGAAACTCATCTTGCCCTTTTGTCGCACGACATACTGAGAACTATCGATGAAGGACAAGAGGCAGCTTCCATATTTCTAGATTTCCACAAAGCATTCGACACGGTGCCGATAGCACTCTGTTAACGAAGATACGAGCATACGGTATAAGCTGACAGATATATCAGTGGCTCGAAGACTTCTTAAGTAATAGAACCCAGTGTGTAGTCCTCGACGGCGAGTGTTCATCAGAGACAAGGGTATCGTCAGGAGTGCCCCAGGGAAGTGTGGTAGGACCACTGTTGTTCTCTATATACATAAATGATTTGGCGGACAGGGTGGACAGCAATCTGCGGTTGTTTGTTGATGCCGTGCTCTTGTTTGTTGACGATGCCGTGGTGTACAGTAGGATATGGAAGTTGAGTGACTGTAGTAAGATGCAAGACGACTTAGACAAAATTTCCGGTTGGTGTGATGAATAGCAGCTAGCCCCAAATGTGGAAAAATATAAGTTAATACGGATCAGTAGGAAGAAGAAACCTGTAATGTTCGGATTCAGTATCACCGGTGGCATTCTTGACACGCCCAAGTCGTTTAAATGTCTGGGCATAATGTTGCTAAGCGATATGAGGTCAAACGAAGATGTGAGAATTGTTGTGGGGAAGGAGAATAGTCAGCTTCGGTTTATTGGGAGAATTTTAGGAAAGTGTGGTTCATCTGCTAAGGATACTGCATGTAGGACGCTGTTGCGACCTATTCTTGAGTACTACACGAGTGTTTGGGATCCGTACCAGGAAGACATCGATGCAATTCAGAGGCGGGCTGCTAGATCTGTTACCCGTAGGTTCGAACAACACGTAAGTGTTGTGGAGATGATTCAGGAACTCAAATGGGATACCCTGAATGGAAGGCGACGTTCTTTTCGAGAAACACTATTGAGTAAATTTAGAGAACCGGCGTTTGAAACAGACTGCCGAACGATTCTACTGCCGCCAATATACATTGCGCGTAAGGACCACGAAGATAAGATACGAGAAATTAGGGCTCATACGGAGGCATTGCTGCGGCGAGGTTCTTTCTGTCCCTTTACGACAAACCTGAACCTACCTGTGAACATTGTCTGAGCAGATCATCAGTGGGAAAGCCGAGTGAAACCTACTGTACTTCGACGTGAACCAGGCTCCAATTTCAGTCGCTAATCTACGTTTCGGCAGAAAGTTTCACAAGAAATGAAAGGTTGGAAATTTTGTCCTCAGTTAATATATTCTGAAACTTAGGTGAACAAGTATCACTGCCAAGCCCGTGCTAGTCTTAACGCAGTCACTCACAATCCCTTTCACTCACGTTAGCAAGTTTATAGTGTTGCATTTCCCGAAAACGTAATAGCTTCAAAAAAACTGATTGTTTTTGATTAAGAATGCTCGCCAGGTATTAAGTCTGCCGGTACCAAATGCAGACACAGTTTTCAGCCACCGACCTGCTCAATACGCCACGCGGAATATATGTTTTTCTCGTCACAAAATTCACTTAAAATTTCGAAATTTCTACACGCCCATCGGAATAATTATGCCGTCACCTTACCACACTTTTGATGTATGAAACACTGCTAGATCGGGCAACTTATCGTTTCCGTCGGAACTACTACTACACACGTCCGAACTGTTTCATGGCTAGGCTCCCACTCTTCACTAGAATACTCCAAGTCTTCTCTACCATCAGAAAAGGCGCGCAAAGAATATTGCTTTACCATTGGTCAGTTTACTCAACAGCTGACAGCAAAACAACATTTTCCCGCGTCAGTCCGCGTTTTTCATCAATAACCAATCGCAAAATAGTAAACCTAACGACTGCACTTTTTACCGACGTAGTTATCTAATATGCTGAAGTTTCGCTTATGCCTAAAGATATTTACTATTGTTATTTATACCTGAATTAACTTCCCCTTTACCATAAACTTACTTTACAAATCTATTCTACAAAAATCCCCTTTGTCCATATCCATACTTCTTCGAAATGTTCCCACACTAAATCCTACTACATAACTCGTTAAGCAATTATCTTCATATTAACCATATATGAAAAACATTCTATTACTTTAGTGCACTCTAGTGGGCACAATCGAAACTAAAATCACAGTCCCCCTATCCAATATTGTCCTCTATCGGCTGATACATAAACTACGCGCGCGTCCAGTCTCGCGTCACCATCTGTCACTATCCAGCTCTGAGACACATCTTCCACTTAACCGCCTCCAAGGCAGGATTGGTATATGGCCTCACATCCCCTATGACTACAAAATTCGATTCCAAAAATTTTTTAAATTATAATAATATCGATCCTGACTTAAAATTACAAAATATGTCACAAAAATATTCTCATTCTTATAGACTAAAATAACAAATATATTACTTCAGACTTGGCAGTCTATAACTAACCTAGTCTAAAATCTTTAATTTCTTTGATAATAATCCTTTCTTACTTGAAAACATTTTTTTTCAATCTCTCAAAAACGTTCCTAACTTTTTTAACAATTTTTTTTTACATTTACTTCTTTGAATGCCTCTTTTTCATGCACTGCAGTTGGTGTCCTACAATTTGATAACAGTATTTTGTCCTACCTTAAAAAAATTGCACATAACTATCGCCTATTTATCACATATTTTTCCGTGAGTCTTGAGTATGGCACCTTCCATTGTAGCGTCCATAACACACCTCCTTTCTCCATTTATTGGTCCCTCCATGGTTTACATGCATTGCTGTCCCTGAAACCATATTTCCATCTGAGCCTACATTCTTTATATAAATCCTAATATACAATTACTTGTAGTATAGGAGATTGTTTACATTTTTTACTATTTAGTTTAACTTGAATTCAAATGAAAGTAAATTAACAGAGTGTTGCTTACTCAAATCAGCAAGATCAAATCTACTCGAAAATCTTTTCTATAATTTACTTCTTTTCCAAAAACTTAATGAATTCAAAAGAACTAGTTGCTATTGCAAGCAAAGATTACATTAATTTTTTTCTGTTTACTTTCACTCAACTTGAAAATATGTAATGGTAAAAAAACACATTTCCTATAAAGCAATTATTTACAAACATTCTTATAGCACATAGTTACCACTTTTTATGTAGTGTCTCTTTTAATTACTTCTTCCTCATAGTTTCACCACTATGTAACAAAAATCAATAATTTTATTTACAAAATATACATATATTCTCCACATTCATTCATACTCTACTCGTAAAGAATATTCTTCACCTAGATCTCCTTTACTAACTGCCCTTGTCATGTCCGGTTACTCTCATTTTTGTACATGTCACTTAGCCTTCAATCACAAACTGACCCCCATCTCTCTCACCACAAAACTTACTTCATCTTAATCCCATGACTCCATCTTACACCTACAAACACACCTTCCCTGATAGAGGAGAATATTACAGAAGATAGATTCAGCTCAGAATGATTAGAAGAGGAAGACTGGCAATACGAAAAGAAAGTATTTTTATGATCTAGTAACACTTCTCTTAACCGGTCCCTTTGATCCTCCTCTAAATCTGGCACCTCTTTCACTTTTTGTTCTATTTTTTTCTTGTACCACCCTCATTTCCTCAGGGTCCACCCCCACATCATCTCCATACTCATTGTAATCTCCCAAATCCTCTGTCCTTCTACAGTATCTAACTAGTATACTGGCTACTTCTTCATTGATCACATAATCTTTTCGAAAAAATGGCACAGCCACATCTTTCCCATTTATCACACTTTCTTTAAAATTTAATCTCCCTTTGTAATGGTTAAAGAAATCTACACCAATCAACATTTTTATACACAGATCAGGAATTATAAGGAAGTCATGGAATACTTCCACTCCATTTATTTTGACTGGCAACAGAACTTCATGCCTAACAGGTTTTTTCACTTTTCCAGGAGCTACAATAATCTGTACCCCCATTACTGGCATAATTACAAGATCATTCCCTTTTTGCAATGATTCTAATCAACCTTTACTCACAGCAAATAAATCACCACCTGTATCTGCTAAACACTGTACCTCTTCATCACACACTTGCAGACTAATTATTGGTTGACTCAATATTTTTCTTTCCTTGCTAGTATCGGCACCCTCGTCCAACAAGTCGTTCACAACCTCTCTTCTATCGAAACCTTGCCTGTTTCCAGAAATTACACAGATTTTTGCAGAATCACCTTCACCACTTTTCTCCCCCATACTAAGTATTCTGTTCACTAGTGACAACTCAAAAACTCCCTTCTGGCGCTTCACCATTCTCCATTATAGCCTCTCTCTTTTCCCTTTCTCCACTACTAACTGGTCGACCCCCATTTTGGTCACCATCCTCCTGCTTCTCCCTAATAGCCTCACAAATATCGTCTTTAATAGACACTAATATTTCCTCCACACTAGCATCACTAATTTGCTGTAATTCTGCAGCCTCTATACTTTCTCCTTCCTCAGAACATGACTCGACTTCAACTTGCTTGCTAACCACTTTCTTGCAATCGGATTCTGTCACATCTCCCACTAATACACCATCCCTCTCGTCTGCAATACAGTGCTTATCTTGTTTATGTCTATCCAAAAATTCCTCTAAACCTCCATTAAACGTACAGATTTTTACGTAGCTCGTTTCGTCTGTTACTACTACCTTCTCCTGTACCTCCCTTACAGTCCCTGTCTGATTACTATTAACACATACAAAAGATTTTGCTAGCGGGCTCAAACTACTACTTCCCGTTTGGTAAATGCTAGCCCTTTCACAAACGGCATTTAGTTTGACAGATTCTATAGTTCGGTATGCTTTCTTGCGTTTACCCCTCTCTGCTGCTGCCTTTGCACAACATCATTCCCTCGCACTGGAGAATACGATCGATAATCGTGCACCTGTTCCCTATTACTTCGCCTATCATTTGCAGGATAGTGCCACCTCCCGGCACCTCTGCCCCTGCTATTTCCACTGAACACGCCAATTCTGTTAATGTTTACATTATGTCGCGCTCCTGCATCATTTGGTGGTCGGTCACTACGATTTGCATATTCCTCCTCATGCAATAACTTCTCAACCCTCTCCAAATGACTAATGAACTTACACACACCATCCCTCGGCGCTGAAATAAGTTTGTTCCGCCAGTGCATAGGCTGTTTACCTTCTAAACCCATAACAATTTGCTTCGGCTCGATTTTGTTGTTTAAATATGACAAATTTGTCATCCACTTTAACGCGAACTATTTACACTTTCCCTTCTGGGATTAAACTTTTCCTCCGCCCAAAAGCTATTTAATAACTCAATATGTTTTTGCTTACCTCAATATTCTTTCAAAAATGCCTCTTTAAATTTATCCAAAGTATTGTAGTGTTCAGTAGCAATAACCCTCCAAGTTCTGGCCTCTCTTAAGAATTTTGACGTAATAAAACCTATTTTTTGTTTGTCTGACCACAAACTAGGTAACACACCTTCAAAATAATTCCAAAATTCTTTTGGATTCACATTTCCTGTTGGATCAAAACGTAGAAACTGTCTGTTAGTGACATAAGAAATTTCAGATGATTCTACCACAAAACTACACCCACTACTGTTAATTCCATGTTTGAGGTTAGTTTCAACTTGGCATAGTCTACTGTCATGCTCATCCAACCTACTTTCCACCACTTCTACTTAGTTAGTTAGCTGAAGAACATTTTTTTCAGACTCATCCACTCGTTCTCACACAGTTTTTACTTCATTCATACATTTGTCAGATTCAGAAGTGATTTTGCTGGCTAACACTTTGTGATCAGTTTCACATACAGATTCTACAGCCACTAATTTAACCCGTACTTTTTGTATACCTTCTTTAATTTCATCTCCTCTTTGTTTGTTTCAAATAGCAACTCTTTTCAAAGCCTCTGTTAATTCACCTTTTACAATGTTAACAGATCTTTTGCAATTATTCTCAACTTGAGAAATTTTGTCATCTACTTTATTTTCTAATGACTTCAATTCATTTTCCCACATTTCTTTTAAAACAGCAGTCTGCTTTTCCAGTTTTTCATTAAACCAACTATTAAGTTTACTAATTTTTTCATTAAAACCACTGTCAAGTTTACTAATTTTTTCATTAAAAGCACTGTCAAGTTTTTCGAGTTTACTATTAATTTTTTCAGCCAAATTAGATATTCCTTGTATAGAGCCCATTAAAGCGGCAAACATTTCGTGCTTACTTCCTGGTTCCATTTTTGGCATCACTGTTTCTTATTTACCTTGTTCCACCAGAACTATACCAAATTTGGTCTCCACATTTGACACGTTTGCCACATTTGATTCAGTAACATTACTAACACTATCATCACACAACTGATCGTTCCTGAGTTCATGCTTAATGTCACTTTTGGTGTTAGTATTATCCCCACTAGTTACATTGAAACCTTCCCGTCTCCTCTATACCTCTTTTGTTATGATAAACTTCCCTTTTACAATAACCTATGTAACCTTCCCTTAGGATTTCTATCTCTTGCTTAATAATAACAAATGAAATCTTCCCTTTGAAATTTATTCTCTTTCTCAATCTTCGCATACAAATTTAATTGCTGCTTTTTAAAAATGATTTTCGGATTATTTCGACGAAACATAGAATGTGTCGTCGTCCTGTGGCCCTCAGTCGTTATCTGCAATAACCCAAAACTGTTGCTTACCTTTTTTACTGTTACTGGATCGCCATCTGATTGCTACATCGAACTCACTCTGGTTTACTATACTCTATTAACTGCTGGTGGGCTGTCATAATAAGTGGCTGTATTTGTTACCAAAGCTGACGCTATTCTTTAATAGCAAAGGTGACGTTATTCTTTAATTAATTTGACTGAAGTTACGTAATTCATAGTTAAACTTTTTCTTGACAACAATAAAATTTTTGCAAAGTTTTATGTTGATGGTTTTTAGAATGGATTATAATCAGTAATGCAACATTGCTGGCAAAAATTAATTATATTCTGAAAACGCTTAAGATATTTACTGCTGGTAATGAAATGATTTTACAAACGTTCAAATGGGACTTACTTTTTACAATAATCTTACGACAAGCATTACGCAAACATACCTTCAGTAGTCTTGAGTTTCTCAAAAAAAAAATCAATAATATTAGTTCCTCTTTTGATAATAGTTAGTTGATGTCTCTGTACATCCGTTTATAATCTCTTGTAAATCATAGCTGGTGGCTGGCAGGCACACCGTTTCTCTCAACCTCTCGCTTCAGACCTGCTACCAACTCGCTTCACATCTCGCTTACTACTGACTTCCTACGAACGCTAAAGTGCCGTCGCTCCTGCCAACAATGCTTTCTGGTACAGGCAATCCCTGCTACCACTACAAAATGTATCAATGCGCGGTCTTTCCCGCTATTTTCTTAAAATGTATCCATACGCGGTCCCTCCGGCTCTTTTCTAAAATTATATCAACAATACTTTGGTGCAGATATTCCCTGCTGCCACAATTATTTCCAACATGACAAATATTAATTATTCCTACTTAATCCTATTAAAAAAATATTAACATCTTTCATAAATTGTGGTTTGAGAATAGACAAAAGAAATATACACAACATTAACAGACACACTTGAAGCAGACTCAATTCCACTGTCCGTAAATAACATAAAAATATCATCAAAAACATCCCCTTTTATTTTAACATCTACTCCTTCTTTCTGTTCAGGTGTGCTAGTGTGTGAAGCACTCAAACTGAATTAAAGTTCTTCCTCGTTCACCGTATACACAAAATCTTCATCACTTTCCATGTTTCTCAGTCTTTCAGCTCGCGCACACAACAGATGTAACAAAGTTGATTTATCCTTTGTCGAATGCTGCAGCCTCGGCGTGTTGAAACTGCGAGTCCGATCCCCTGCGGCTGCCGTAACAGTTTCCGGGCCCCCGCTCGTCGTGCAGGCTGGCCGCGCTGCCCCGTTGTACTGTTTGCCGCCACCGATAAGATTCCATCTGCTGCTTCGCTGAGCTCCCGTTGCTAGTGCAGCCGCTGCGGATCATCTTCTTTCTTGCAGCTCCAGCAACTCGAAACGTGTTCCGTTCTGACTTCTGATAGTACCGGTTCACTAAATTCTTTCACTAACGTTCACTGTTCAGTCCATCAAAATCTTTCTCTGGGCCGCGGATACAAAATACTACGGCTTTAGTGTTTCCCGGCACCGATGCACCACGTGCGGCGGCGCAGTTCTTTCCGTCCCTTCACGACGAACCTGCACCTACCTGTGAACATTGTCTCAGCAGATCATCAGTAGGAAAGCCGAGTGAAGCCTACTGTACTTGACGTCAACCAGGTTGCAATTTAAGTCACTAATCTACGTTTCGGGAGAAAGTTTTCACACACATAAAAGGTTGGAAATTTTGTCCTCAATTAATATATACTGAAACTTAGGTGAACAAGTATCACTGCCAAGCCCATGCTAGTCTTAACACAGTCACTCACAATCCCTTCCACTCACGTTAGCAAGTATATGGTGTTGCATTTCCCGAAAACATAGTAGCTACAAAAATACTGATTGTTTTTGATTGATAATGCTCGCCAAATATTAAGTCTGTCGGTACCAAATGCAGTCACAGTTTTTAGCCACCGACCTGCTCAATACCCCACGCGGAATATATGTTTTTCTCGTCACAAAATTCACTTAAAATTTCGAAATTTCTACACGCCCATCGGAATAATTATGCCGTCACCTTACCACACTTTTGATGTATGAAACACTGCTAGATCGGGCAACTTATCGTTTCCATCGGAACTACTACTACACACGTCCGAACTGTTTCATGGCTAGGCTCCCACTCTTCACTAGAATACTCCAAGTCTTCTCTACCATCAGAAAAGGCGCGCAAAGAATATTGCTTTACCATTGGTCAGTTTACTCAACAGCTGACAGCAAAACAACATTTTCCCGCGTCAGTCCGCGTTTTTCATCAATAACCAATCGCAAAATAGTAAACCTAACGACTGCACTTTTTACCGACGTAGTTATCTAATATGCTGAAATTTCGCTTATGCCTAAAGATATTTACTATTGTTATTTATACCTGAATTAACTTTCCCTTTACCATAAACTTACTTTACAAATCTATTCTACAAAAATCCCCTTTGTCCATATCCACACTTCTTCGAAATGTTCCCACACTAAATCCTTCTACATAACTCGTTAACCAATTATCTTCATATTAACCTTAAACCACACTCTTATTTTGTCTAAGAGGCGATGACACATGAATTGTTCGTCAGATTCTGTGTAAAACTTCAGCCGCCGTGCATTTATATGGACTGTTTTCCTTGTTGCAGAATTCTCTTTCTGCAAGGCTCTTTTGGGAGACAACTTCAAATAATTTCTGATACGCATTTTTCTCCTCTGTAACTCTCTTGTTATATCAGTTCATGGAAGTACACGCTTTTAACATCAGCTTCGAAACGGCATGCACAGTTGCAATTATACACAATACGAGGCAACATTGCCTCCCATTTCCTTGCTGCCCCACTAATTGATAACTCACGACTGACAGACCGTGACGTCCGCCTGGGCTCAACAACCACAGCAGGAATAACTCAGCTCAGAGATACAACCATCTTATTCAAAGACTACTCGTAACTTGTCCTTAATCCTTGACAGCACGGTTTTCTCTGGCATCGTGACGCTCGAGTTGAATATAAGTACACTACTGGCCATTACAATTGCTACACCACTAAGATGACGTGCTACAGACGCGAAATTTAACCGACAGGAAGAAGATGCTGTGATATGCAAATGATAAGCTTTTCATAGCAGTCACACAAAGTTGGCGCCAGTGGCAACACCTACAACATGCTGACATGAGGAAAGTTTCCAACCGATTTGTCATACCCAAACAGCAGTTGACAGCCGTTGCCTGGTGAAACGTTGTTGTGATGCCTTGTTTAAGGAGGAGAAATGCATGGCATCACGTTTCCGACGTTGATAAAGGTCGGATTGTAGCCTATCGCGATTGCGGTTTATCGTATCGTGCCATTGCTGCTCGCGTTGGTCGAGATCCAATGACTTTTAGCAGAATACGAAATCGGTGGGTTCAGGAGGGTAATACGGAACGCCGTTCTGGATCCCAATGGCCTCGTATCACCAACAGACGAGACGATAGGCATCTTATCCGCATGGCTGTAACGGAACGTGCAGCCACGTCTCGATCCCTGAGTCAACAGATGGGGACGTTTGCAAGACAACAACCATCTGCACGAACAGTTCGACGATGTTTGCAGCAGCATGGACTATCAGCTCGGAGACCGTGGCTGCGGTTACCCTTGACGTTGTACCACAGACAGGAGTGCCTGCGATGGTGTGCTCAACGACGAACCTGGGTGCACGAATGGCAAAACGTCATGTTTTCGAATGAATCAAGCTACTGTTTACAGCATCATGATGGTCGCATCCGTGTTAGGCGACATCGCGTTGAACGCACATTGGAAGCGTGAATTCGTCATCGCCATACTGGCGTATCACCCGGCGTGATGGTATGGGGTGCCATTGGTTACACGTCTCGGTCACCTCTTGTTTGTATTGACGGCACTCTGAACGGTAGACGTTACATTTCAGATGTGTTACGACCTGTGGCTCTACCCTTCATTCGATCCCTGCGAAACCCTACATTTCAGCAGGATAATGCACGACGCATTTTGCAGATCCTGTACGGGCCGTTCTGGATACAGAAAATGTTCGACTGCTGCCCTGGCCAGTACATTCTCCAGATCTCTCACCAATTGAAAACGTCTGGTCAATGGTGGCCGAGCAACTGGGTCGTCACAATACGCCAGTCACTACTTTAGATGAACTGTGGTATCGTGTTGAAGCTGCATGGGTATCTGTAGCTGTACACGCCATCCAAGCTCTGTTTGACTCAATGCCCAGGCGTATCAAGGCCGTTATTAGTGATTTCTCAGGATCTATTCACCCAATACAGTCATACACTATACACAGATGTGTGGCTAGGAACACATACCCTGCTACAATGGCTCACGTTTCCGTCGGGTACAAGCAGAGAATGCAACCAAAGCCTCTTAGCGCTTGAAGGGAAACACTCGTCAATTTGCTCAGTCTAGTATCCATAGCACTTGTCTAATTACCAAGAAGCAGACACAGAGTTGATTCTTGTGATGATTACATTAATTTTGCAGATAACTCCTTCACAAATATTAGCAAGTGCTATGCAACTGAAATGACAGTCACTACACATGTTTTATATGTTACAGTTAGCCAATTAATAAGCTCGTTGAAATCCTGTTTCTACTGTTCTGAAACATACCGACCTTTAATTATTTGAGGATATAGGCGCTGCACTCTGATTCACATGTATTTGACATGAATTAACGGCATCACAAAACAATTCCCAAAGCACTAGTATCGTCTCGAAAAACAGTTCCACATAAAGTGCCATCCAGAACATGTTTGGCGCCTGAGTGACAGTCGGCGGACTTCCAGGACTGGAGCTGAATTATCCTACTACGTTCGCTACATACTTATTCGTGACTTTGATGAAATAGTCTGAACATTCCATGCGTAATAAGTGACAGTGAGTTTGAAATGTGCGTTTTCGACTGCAAAAAGGTTATTTTACGAGTAAATTACAATGTCTCTTGTCATTTACATTGTGGGAAACTTGCTTCTTTCAACCTTTGCCTCTACTGTAGCAATGAATGTTCACGTTCTTAATGCTTCACTAGCTGTGACTGGTTAAATTTTTAACGGCTTTCTGAGCCCATATTTTCTATCATTGAGTGTGGTTTTCTGTACACCAGCCTTCTTTGATTGGAACTTTCTCATTTGTAGCTTGCGGAGTCTCCCTGTGGGTGTTTATGTTTTGCAGTTAATGTTTTGCAGTCAATGCCTCTTCATTACTGTCTTATGGGACAGCGCCAGTGACAACAGTCCCAAGAAAAATGTTTTCTGAGCCTATAATTTTTAAAAAAAGATGTGTTTCGTCCTCATAAAGTTGATAGTATCAACACTGGCTATGCTCCAAAAATGAGAATCATGTCTTTTGATGAGCTTTTTGTTTTCTGTATTCTTAAGACAAAAATACACAAATCATTGTAACAATTATTGATTTAGGATGTTTAGTTTGCAGTTGGTGCACCTGAATATTATTAGTAACTATGCTCTACTCCCCAAACCTAGTTACAGAAATTCGAATAAGAGGCAGTGACACATATTTCCGGTATTGAAGCCCTCAGCACCCACATTGTTCAAACAGAATCTGTGGTTACTTTGTAGTCAACTCAAGCAACAAGTTGGTAGCTATTCTTCCTACCACTAGCATAACTGAATCTTGGCAAGAATGCAGGATATTTTTAGCAAGTCTGTAAATGACGAGTTATTTCCTGGATGGCACCGAATTATCCAGCTAAATTCTCTTGATCTATTCCTATCACTTTCATTGAATGACTTGAATGATTAGCATTTAAAGTGTGTTATCTATTTATGGTTTTCAGTATAGGAGAGTTGTTCCATGTGGAGATTGCAACTAATCCTGCACTCCACAGTGCCGTTTAGCTGTCGTAGTGATCACTGGGGCAAGAAGGCAGAGCCGAATGCTCATACTCTTCACAATCTCTGAAGCAACACGGTTGCCTGTGAAACAAAGGCAGTTTTGGATCGTATTTCAACGCACGCTGAGGGTCAGATTTTTATCCTTTTTGTGAGACAATTGCAGGGAGTCAGATCGTGAATCAATAAGGAAAACTTACGTATTTTATTTATGAAGTGCCACATTCGTATTACTGCAGTGCACAATCTAATGTCATTCCCCATTATTGTACATCAGAGAGAAATTAATCAGTAGACTATTCTCTAACGTTGCCTTACATAGTCTGAAAATGCTCAGGTGGTTTGCTGATTCCATACCTGTAGAATTCTGCTGGATCTGTGTTAAATATGTTCGTCAAACCAGGTGTGAAGTGCATTCTTGCCCAGAAAGCTCGTTGTTTTTCGGTAAGGAGAGAGAATGGTAAAAATATGAGGGTATCATATCAGAAGATTAAGTACATGGGGGACTACTTTTGAAACAAACTCGTGGATAGTTTTTCTTGTGGAATCAACAGTGTGCGCAGTTTTGTACGTTGTTTTTCGTATATTGCGACAGAAAGGTGTCTTAGTTCCGATAGGCACGCCCCTGGGGAGGGGTTCTTATAGCACAACACCCTTTCTGAGCCACTGGAAACAAAATATAATGTTCAAATTGCCCTTCGCTCGGGTATGTGTCTTTCGTTAGGATTCAGCAATTAATTCCTCCTTAAGACGTTAACCAAGACATCGTAACTCATGACCAGTAACAATATTTCATAGGAATTCTCAATCAGCAAACTGATGACGTTCACCCATCTAGTAAACCCATGGTGAGGAATATGTCTCTAATGTTAGCGATTCTAGTTGACAGCTCTTGAACAACGTTCACAAGTTTCAGTCATGCAAAATCCAATGTGTAGCTGCAAGATAAATACCGGAAATGCAAATAAGAAAATAGCAATTGATAATACAGTCGTAGTGCCCCGCAGCTCCGTGCTCATCTGGTCGGGTGCTGCCTGTCGCTAGGTGGCGAGCGATGCCAGTGGTCGGTGGCCGCTTTATTATGAATGTGAAGTGTTCTAATCTTGACGCAGCAGCGAGCTGTTTGACGTAATTTTTTCTGAAGTTTTTGCTGTTACTGGTGGGTTAGACAGAGAAGCGAGTTATCTTTGAGGTTCCATCAGCCAGAACTTCAGCAGACATCCGAAATACGATTTGAAAAGAATAAGTCGTGGAGGAGCCGGCAATTCGCTACTTTATATCTACATTGCTCATTGTTTACCGCTAGACCACGAGCAGATCGGCTCTGCATCGGCTTGCGAAGAAAGACAGCACTTCCTTCATACAAAAAATGGTTCAAATGGCTCTGAGCCCTATGGGACTCAACTGCTGTGGTCATAAGTCCCCTAGAACTTAGAACTACTCAAACCTAACTAACCTAAGGACATCACACACATCCATGCCAGAGGCAGGATTCGAACCTGCGACCGCAGCGGTCGTGCGGTTCCAGACTGTAGCGCCTTTAACCGCTCGGCGACTCCGGCCGGTTCCTTCATACACTTCTGCATCCTATAGTGTTGTCAGATTGTGCGTATGGTCGGACTCTGAATTCTGAGGGTTGGCTGCTTATACTGGCCGCCTTAAATGAACGACTCGGACTTCGTCTCTGCGGCGGTTGGGTTTTATATCTATGGCTGTACACACTGAAAGCGTCCTTTTGGACTCTAAAACTGACCAAGTGATGGCTGTGCCTGATGTCCCACTCCACTCTGTTGACAGGCTATGCATGCACGTTCCACTCTCTGCAGTCTTTCTTTGCGTTAGTTCACACAAAGCATTCCGCAACGAGTCGTGTCGTTGGGCAGATGCCCGCCTCCAATAAATTGTGATGCTGTTCGAAGACGAACTGTCGTACAACGGGACGGCTGTAATTTTAAGGAAAATCACGCAAGAGCTATTTATCTATGCCCAGAACTGGGCAACATTCCAGCCGTAAGTTGATCGCGGAATTGTAGAGTAAATCCATGAGTTGTTGATCCTGCAGCTGTGGCTCTGCGAATTTGCCATAGTCGATATGAGCAGAGAGGATGTTGTGCAACAGATTAGCCCGCTACAGTGTTTTCTGCACTGTGCAGAAGTCCAACATCATTCACGAAGAGTGCTATATAATCGAGGTTGCGAAATCTCTGAGGCCATGTATCCTTCGTAGGATTAAAGATCGAATACGCTAACGGTCGATGTTTGATGTAGATAATGGATGCTCTGCTTTCCATGTCGTCTTTGAGCTGATGAACTGCTTTGTACACTGGTAGTAGTTCACAGTTGTAGGCCAACAACTTGCATAGAATCAGAGCGAGTGATGTATGCCTGTTACAGAATTGCTCCAGTGGTGAAGTCTCTCGTGTCAGTAGTAATCGTCAGTTGTGTGTGCGGAACTGGGTGTGCCAACCCCATGGCTTGCACGATGCAATATTTCACTTGCTTCACGGCGTGCTGCATGTGAGGGATCATTTTCCAGTAGTATTCTTGCCCATGAAAACTTCTGTGAGTGGTACCTGAATGATGGCTGCATCAGAGAGGTGGCGACAGTAGAAATTATCATCCCAAGGTGTTGAAGACGTTTCTTTGCCGCATTGTATAGAAAGGCGACTGGAATTCCCTTTGTGATCTGGTGGGCCTATTGCAGACTGCAAAAAAAAAAAAAAAAAGAATCAAATGGCTCTAAGCACTATGGGACTTAACATCTGAGGTCATCAGTCCCCACAGACATCACACACATCCATGCCCGAGGCAAGATTCGAACCTGCGACCGTAGCAGCAGCGCGGTTCCGGACTGAAGCGCCTAGAACCGCTCGGCCACAGCGGCCGGCTGCAGACTGCACACAGCAAGTATCAGTTCTGGCCAGTGCCGCTGAACTGCGTGCAGAGGCCTCGAAACCATCCTCATACTGGCATGTCAGCGTGCACGGCGCAGTTGCCAGATCTATGGATGTTTATTGTGGTCGCATTCCCTGCAGCAGAGGTGACATCACATTCAGTGGATGGGTGAGCTCGGACCGGCTCGGGCTCTACTATAGCGAGGTTGTGGACTTGGCGAGGCTGCTGTGAGCTGTGTTCGGAGGTATTGCTGTCTGCACTATTTATACATTGTCGATGTAAAATCGTATAGATTCTGTTCACTAGTTTAACTTGCCGTCCAAAAATTCACGTACATACAAAATCATTGCATGTTGAACTCCAGGTGGGAGTTTGACAAACCACAGAGTCCAGAACATGTGGTCCAGCTTTAGTTTGGAACCCACTAGCATACATAACCAGCGCATCTGGGAGAGATGTTGGGGAAGAGCACATTTCATGGAAATGTGTATATTATCAGCTGGTGGCGAAAGAATAAAGTCACCGATTACATTTGCATGTTCACTGAGGTGACAGAGTAATGTAACGAATTTGGCACTGCCATTTTGTACACCTCACACAGCAAGGGTGCTTTCGACAATCGCGAAACAGATAGTGGGTTGATCTGGTATTGGTAAATGGCTCTGCTGATGACCAAGGTGAAATTCGGAGTGGCACATTGGATGAGTGCTCAGCATGTGTATATACATAGGTGCAGCAGGAACATCCGAAAATTATCTGGCTGGCTCCCCCAGATGGTACGATACAAACAGGCTGAACGAGTTTGAACGTGTTGCGGCTGACAAGTCAAGACCAGTGTACACTAGTGAATGTGGCCATTCAAGCAACTGACACATAGTTTTATCTGGTCTGTGTGCAGAGTACAGCCTGGAATTAAACCACTTAGTAAACAGTCTGTAGGATTCTATTATTCAACACCACTGTCCACTTCTGTGGCACTGCACTGATGAAACTCATATTTGTTTTTGACGAATATGGGTTGCTGTGGAGTCAGCTGCAAAATACTGCAGACGTCCGTATCGAAATCATTGTTATGCCTTGATGACTGTGATGGGCAGCAGCTGCACAATGATTGCATTGTCTTCCAGAGACGTACGAGCGTGAAAATGATCCATTCATAGCCATTGTGGATCTCCAATGTAGAATCTTAACCCCATGTAAAATCAAGGTGACAATTGGTAATGATGCGATGCTGGTTAGACACGCTTTATTATTTATCACACAAAGCGATTACAAAAGGATGTCACACTGCTTGACAGCCAAAGAACAAACTGAGTCCACCTTCCAAAGATATGCTTCATGAGAAAGCAGGAGATAGTCAGAGGGGCTCCTCTTCTGTGGCGTCCCCACATGGCTATAGCTTGCTTTTGTTTTCAGCAATAGCGATGCAGAATGCATTGAATTCAGTAGTCAGTGATTTAAATTTAAATTGTCGGTCTCACGGGAGCTTGTCTTCTTCTCATTTCAAAAGACTAACTCTTGTCTATGTAGCTACAGCTTCCTCTCTCAATAGTCTTCTCCATGTCCATATATGATTAATATCCTACCTCACAGATCACACTTTTTTGAAATGGGATGTTCTCCATCATCCCTAAATTTTCTTCGCCACGACTGCGCATTCGAAAATGTTTTGTAGAAGAATATCTGAAGTAATTAAGTATCAAACGAGATTTGCTTTGCTCTGGCTCTTTTTCATCTCCGTTGTTTCCTGTTGAACTATCTCATTTGTTTTCCTATCTGTCTTGCAATTCTATTTAAAATCTTTTGCATCTCATTCAGCAAATTATAAAGTGCCGTTGGCAGTAGGCTCTACTTTATTGTATGATTATGTCTCTTCCTAACTGGTCTCTTCCAGTTCAGGAGTTCTAACTACTTACGAACAGAATCGACTCACAATTTTAAGAGAAAAAGATCTTATACAACCTAAAATGAATGTTAGAAATAAGATGGCTCGTAGAGTGCGTTATAACAACAACTCTCACAGAGCAAACCACGTCTGAATCCCCAGCACAAAGCGTCATTTAACAGTATCACGTGCCACTGGGAAGGTGAGCACACAACCCACCATACAAATCGACATGATAGCAGGTCTGCAGAGGAACGTTTTGCATTTCTTTGTGACATCAGGATAAAAGAAAAATGGAGTTGAGGCTCCATTACCTTTATTTGCAAACAGTTACAAAAGGTGCTTGAAATTACTCACTCCTGCTTGAAAGGATACTGTGCAATAACGCCTGAGGTATTGTCACACCCTCTTAAACGGCCCGCCAAAGTGGGGATGCATCTGACGTTGCCATAATTCGCGCTATCAGCTTTTCATCCGTCGCGATAAGTGTGTCGTAAACAATAGGTGTCAGGTACCCGCTGATGTTGCATTAACATACAGGCCATGCAACCGGCCCATCGCACCCTATCCAGTTCTCACCAAACGTCTCATCCAAATGTTTTCGCATTATACATGCGAAGTGCACAGGTGCATCATCACGTTCGGTCCACGTGGACTGGCACACGTTGACTGGGACATGTTTCAATAATTGTAGCAGTTATTCCCTTAAGAAGATTAAGGATCTGTTTGAGTTCATTCGTCAGGAGAGGGTTTACGGACCAGTCAAATTATCGTCTACCAAACCATCGCAAATACTGACAGTGAAGTGCTCTTTGTGACCATGAACAAAGGCGGCATGCTGATTTTCCCATACCCACACATGTTGGACTGTCGAACACACTTTCCATTGTGAAGTGGGACGTTAGTTCCCAATGACAAGAATTTATTATGTGGACCTGAAGAACAAATTATCTACGTAATTCTTCCTTTAATTAGTTTTATTTTCTCAATGAAATGTAATTAAATAATCTGAAATAGTATATACACTACTGGCCATTAAAATTGCTACACCAAGAAGCAATGCAGATGATAAATGGGTATTCATTGGTCAAATATATTATACTAGAACTGACATGGGATTACATTTTCACGAAATCTGGGTGCATAGATCCTCAGAAATCAGTACCCAGAACAACCACCTCTGGCCGTAATAACGGCCTTGATACACTTGGGCATTGAGTCAAACAGAGCATGGATGGCGTGTACAGCTGCCCAGGCAGCTTCAACACGATACCACAGTTCATCAAGAGTAGTGACTGGCGTTTTGTGAGCCGGCCGGGGTGGCCGAGCAGTTCTAGGCCTTACAGTCTGGAACCGCGTGACTGCTACGGTCGCAGGTTCGAATCCTGTCTCGGGCATGGGTGTGTGTGTTTGTCCTTAGGATAATTTAGGTTAAGAAGTGTGTAAGCTTAGGGACTGATGACCTTAGCAGTTAAGTCCCATAAGATTTCACACACATTTGAACATTTTTCATATTGTGACGACTCAGTTGCTCGGCCAGCATTAACCAGACATTTTCAATTGGTGAGAGATCTGGAGAATGTGCTGGCCAGGGCAGCAGACGAACATTTTCTGTATCCAGAAAGGCCTGCACAGGACCTGCAACATGCGGTCGGGCGTTATCCTGCCGAAATGTAGGGTTTCGCAGGGATTGAATGAAGGGTAGAGCCACGGGTCGTAACACATCTGAAATGTAACGTCCACTCTTCAAAGTGCCGTCAATACGAACAAGAGGTGACCGAGATGTGGAACCAATGGCACCCCATACCATCACGCCGGGTGATACGCCAGTACGGCGATGACGAATACACGCTTCCAATGTGCATTCACCGCGATGTCGCCAAACACGGGTGCGACCATCATGATGCTGTGAACAGAACCTGGATTCATCCGAAAAAATGAAGATTTGCCATTCGTGCACCCAGGTTCGTCGTTGAGTACACAATTGCTGGCGCTCCTGTCTGTGATGCAGCATCAAGGGTAACCCTAGCCATGGTCTCCGAGCTGATAGTCCATGCTGCTGCAAACGTCGTCGAACTGTTCGTGCAGATGGTTGTTGTCTTGCAAATGTCCCCATCTGTTCACTCAGGGATCGAGACGTGGCTGCACGATCCGTTACAGACATGCGGATAAGATGCCTGTCATCTCGACTGCTAGTGATACGGGGCCGTTGGAATCCAGCACGGCGTTCCGTATTACCCTCCTGAACCCACCGATTCCATATTCTGCTAACAGTCATTGTATCTCGACGAACGCGAGAAGCAATGTTGCGATACGATAAACAGCAATGGCGACAGGATACAATCCGACATTTATCAAAGTCGGAAACGTAATGGTACGCATTTCGCCCTTTTTATACGAGGCATCACAACAACGTTTCACCAGGCAACGCCAGTCAACTGTTGTTTGTGTACGAGAAATCGGTTCGAAACTTTCCTCATGTCAACACGTTGTAGGTGTCGCCAACGGCGCCAACCTTGTGTGAATGCTCTGAAAAGCTAATCATTTGCATATCACAGCATCTTCTTCCTGTCGGTTAAATTTCGCGTCTGTAGCACGTCATCTTAGTGGTGTAGCAATTGTAATGGCCAGTAGTGTACATATATTCAACTCGAGCGTCAGGATGCCAGAGAAAACCGTGCTGTCAAGGATAAAGGACAAGAAACAAGTAGTCTTTGAATAAGATGGTTGTATCTCTGAGCTGAGTTATTCCTGCTGTGGTTGTTGAGCTCAGGCGGACGTCACGGTCTGTCAGTCGTGAGTTGTCAATTAGTAGGGCAGCAAGGAAATGGGAGGCAATGTTTCCTCTTATTGTGTATAATTGTAACTGTGCATGCCGTTTCGAAGCTGATGTTAAAAGCGTGTACTTCCATGAACTGAAATAACAAGAGAGTTACAGAAGAGAAAAATGCGTATCATAAATTATTTGAAGTTGTCTCCCAAAAGAGCCTTGCAGAAAAAGAATTCTGCAACAAGGAAAAAAGTCCATATAAATGCACGGCGGCTGAAGTTTTACACAGAATCTGACGAACAATTCATGTGTCATCGCCTCTTAGACCAAATAAGAGATACAAGACAACTGATTAGCAAAAGTTAAAACAGCAGAGAATTGTTCTGTACTACAAAAAATTCTCTGTACGAAGCCAGTTTAATTGCGCTGCGATTGGGAATTAAATGATGGTATTATAGGACTGTATGCACAGGTATCACAACTTCCAGTTCAACAATATATGTAAAGATGTATATTCTCATTTGTATGATTAAATAACATCTCTCCAATAATCATTTTTATAATTTAATTACATTTTTATTAGATCTTCCTACACTTGCAAAGGATGCCTCATTTGTAAGTTGAATAGCACACTTCTGCAAAAACGATTGCCAGAAGTCATTTCGATGTGAAAAATTTTCTGGGTTAAGGGCTTGAACTTTCTGAAGGTGGAAAGGGTGCAAATCATCTTGACTCCATATAGGCCAGACCATGGAATGGCTTACACCCATCTCCCGAGCAAGCAAGCTTTTTCAGGGCGTGTTTTGCAGCAGTGTTAGCGCCTCTTCTTCAAACTCTGGTGTAGGCACTGTGTATGACGACGGCGTCCAAGTCATCGCACCTCTATCATAAAATGAATGCATCGGGTTTTGATGTGGGCCTTAAACGTACACACACAATTAAAATACCTTGTCAGTGGACAACTAAACCTCAAGTTCACCTGCCTCTCATAGGAATCTGTGGCAGGCAGTGAATCTTCATGTATCCGGCACTCAACGATTCAGAAAGCACTGAACATACAACTGTTGAGCAGTGAGAGCATTTCCATCTGCAACCCTGCAAGCACGGTGCACGTCTGCCCTTTCCTGGCAAGGAAAGTGCGCTGTTTCCCATCTGCTCCACACACTACCCAACACAAGAGTGTCCCCTTTGCTGAGACACTGACGCAAGGCGACCAAACTCTGCAGTGTGCACAGGTGCTCCCTTCGGTGAGGTATCATATCATAGACAGAGTTGCACCATTGGTGGAAGCCACACCAATAAGAGACTTCACAGCAAGAACAGTAGCCAAAGCGCTCATTGACATCTGGATCTCCTGATTTGGTTGCCCCATTTCTATTACAAGTGATCAGGCATGTCAGTTTGAGCCCACCTTACTCACAGAACTGTGTATCCTATGTGGCACCTACAGATGCCCACACCACAGCAATACCACCTGCAGAGCAATGGGCTGGTCGAATGTTGGGACTGGATCCTCAAGGCTGCTCTGATACACCATGATGAATTGTGGACTGAGGCCCTTCCACTGGTGTTGCTGGGGTACACACAACCTGTAAAGTGGACCTTTTTGTCTTCCCTGCAGTGCTCCTCTATGGTGAAACTTTATCCCTCCCTCAAATTTCCCTACCCCAGACACTCCAACCTCCCAAGACTAGTCGCAAGTGTGACCAGCAAATAGATTTTGTTCACAAGGCATTAGCCTTGTGTTCCCACGTTATGCTCTGTGAAGACGCCATCAGACCCATTCTACAACCCCCTATTCCAACCCATGTAGAATGGTCTGATATGGCACGAGCACATTTCGCATTATCGTAAAAAGTAAACATTCCACCGGCTCAATCAACAGATTAAAGCCTGCGTAGACCTTATCACACAATGAAGGTGCCGAGCTTAGACACAACATGCCACCTTCACCGCCAAGTGTACTCGACACCTTCAAATTCAGCACTGACATTTATAGTTTCCTCCCACAAGACATCTCTGTCAAGTTAGTCAATGACCACCTCATCAATGATTCGCATCACGATGACCATCAGTTGGACAATGGATCTATTACTCATCAGTTTTTGTGCACCATCCCACTTCCATCTGATGTCGAAGTGGCCATACTAATGTCTTGCTTCTCTGCCAATGGGATCCTGCATATCACAGAATCAATGATTATATCCCTTCTGCCCCCTGCTTCGGATCAGACTGTCAGTGACAGAGTACCTCGAGTTCCTTCTGTTAATAACGCGTGTATACCATTCGTTTGTTACATATTTTTACGAGCTTCAAACGGAGCGACTTATTTTCAGTCATCTGTGTAGTTACTAGTTTATTTCTGTAGTTTCTTGTGTGTTTGAATGCTTACTAGGCACAACCTCTTATTTTAATAGCAGTGTAGCATACAGTACCATCCTTGTTATCGACCCTTGTTTCGACCATCCTATCGTACAGGCTTTTGTTTGCTTTGGTTAGTGTAGCTCAGTGTTGGTTAGACCATCAGTGAGAGAGCACCTCGAGTTTCTGCTGATGATAAGTTGAGCTTCAAACAGGAGTGACTTCAGTAATGGATAGGACCTATGATTTCTGTGTACAGATGAGAGCTGAGTTGGTGACCCTTTGCTCACAGCTCCAGGTGGTGTTGGCTTCTGTCTCACAGCTTGAGGCTGCAGAAAGAGGCCTCAGTAGGGGGGGGGGGGGGTCGGATGCAGGGATGCGTGGGAGGGACGTCGAACGTGTCCCATGTGCCCCCAATTGGTCCACTGCTGTGGCCGCCCTGGGTACTTCCTGCACTGAGGTTGAGCCCTAACCAGTGGTTGAGTGGGAGATCATTCCAAAGTCTGACAGGCAGCAAAAGACTTTCTGAGGGGCCAATCATAGGGCATCTGCTGTTCGTTTGATGAACAGGTTTCAGGTGTTACCTGTGACTGACGAATTCTCAAGCCGGATGTGGTCATCCACTCTGTTCCAAAGGAAGCTTCTTGGCCCTCAAAGTCTGGGCATTCACAGAGGGTGGGTTTGCTGGTAGTTTAGGGCTCCAACATTAGGGTGTAATTGGGCCCCTTAGGAACATGGCTGCCAAAGAGGGAAAGGAAGCAAGTGTGCACTCTGTGTACATACCAGGGGGTGTCATTCCGGATGTGGAAAGGGTGCATCTAGATGCCATGAAGAGTATATGGTGCAGTCAACTGATGGTGGTTGCTCATATCAGTACCAATGATGTTGGTTTGGATCAGAGGAGATTCTCTCTGGTTTCAGGTGGCTAGCAGAAATGGTTAAGACTGTCAGCCTTGCTTGCAAGATTAAGGCAGAGCTTACTATCTGCAGCACTGTCGATAGAACCAACTATGTTCCTTTGGTACAGAGGGTCTGAATCTGAGGCTCAGGTGGTTCTGTGACTGTGTAGGCTGGAGATTCCTTGAATTTCGCCATCGGGTGATGGGTTTCCAGGTTCTGCTTAATAAGTCAGGAGTCCACCTCACACAGGGAGCGGCTACATGGGTAGCGAGGGCTGTGTGGAAGGGACTGGGAGGTTTTTTAGGTTAGAGTGTCCAAGGAAACCACAGAAAAGGCGTCTGTCTAAAAGGGGGCAGGTAAACACAGTATGATACATTACATTACATTTATCATTTTCCATGGATCCCTTGGAGAGGAGTCTCTGGGATGTGGATAGAGCCAAAGAGTTTTTTCTTTACTCAGGTATATGGATATTGCACAATTCTAATGCAGACAGAGTTGTGAACTATAATCCTTGTGAAGATATTCATCGATGGAGTAGAAGGAGTTGGCCAACAGGAAGTTCTTTAATTCACTCTCAAACCCCTCTTTATCACTTACAAGATCTTTGATATGCTCTGGTAAGTTATTGAATGTATAAGTACCTATGTGTTTGACTCCTATTTGTACTAATGTTAAGCCTTTATAGTTCTTTTACAGACTGTTTTTGGTTCCAGTATTGTAACCATGTTTTGCACTATTTTGTGTAAAAAGAGACATACTGGAAATGTGAAAGGACATCAGTGTCTATATGTACTGAGAAGTAGTAGTTAGAATACCAAGTTTCTTTAAAGAGGTCTCTGCATGACGATCTAGGACTGACACCAGATATAATTCTACTGACTCATTTCTGAATTTTGAAAATATTCTCTTTGTGAGAGGAGTTTCCCCAAAAGATGATTCCATAACTCACTAGTGAATGGATGTAAGCTGAATAAACTAACTTCTTCATTTTTAAATCGCCTATTTCAGCTATCATGTGTACTGAAAATGTAGCTGGACTAAGGCTTCTCATTAAGTCTAGAGTGTGAGTTTTCCAATTTAGATTGTGGTCAATTTGTAGCCCAAAAAATTTGACACTGTCTACAGCTTTAGTTTCATTGTTTGAATACGTTATACTTATAGGGTCAGGTATTCTTTGTGAGGTACTAAACTGTATGTACTGGGTCTTGTCAAAATTCACTGACAATCTATTTGCGGTGAACCACCTATTGTTCATTAGCTGATTGCTCAGTGAGATCATGGGTACTGTTTTTTATACCAATACTTGTATACCATCTGCAAATAAGACGAAATTTGCATTTTGTGACACTGCATATGGAAGGCCATAAATATATAATAGGAACAACAAGTGACCTAAAATAGAGGCCTGGGGCACCCCTTGCCTGATGGTTTCATATTTTGAATGACTACTGTTATGTGGTAAGCCTACAGACGCACACTGTTTTCTATTAAAAAGATAGGAAGAGAACGATGAGCATGTTACTCCTGTTATCTCATAATATTTTAACTTTTGTATGAGGATATCATGCTTAACACAATCACAAGCTTTAGCCAAATCACAGAATATTCCAAGTGATATTAACTTTTGAGTTATTATTGTAATATATCATCTGTAAAAGTGAATATAGCTTGATCAGTTGACAACCTTTCCAAAATCCAAACTGATTGTGAATGAGAATATTTTCCTGTACTAAGTGTTTATAAAGTCTATTGTACTTAACTCATTCAAACATATTTGAAAATATTGCCAATAATGAAATGGGATGGAAGTTTTCCACTGATGATTTGTCTCCTTTTTTGTGTAATGGTTTGACAATAGCATATTTATGCCTACCTGGAAAATTACCACTGTGGAGGGATTCATTACATAAGTAACTCAGTATGTCACAAAGTTCTGAGGAGCAACATTTAATTATTGTAGTGCTGATTTCATCATAACCACTGGAACACTTGTTTTTAAGAGAGCTAATAATAACAGAAATCTCTTTCAGTGAGGTAGGATATAGTTGAATTTTTTCAAACTTCTGTGGAAATGCGTTTTTTAAATATTTTAAGCTGTCTTCTGAGGAACTATGCAAACCTAAGTTGCTGCTACTGAAAGGAAAAAGTTGTTAAAAGTTTCTGCAATTTTGGAGGTATCTCTAATCAACTCATTATTTACATTTAACATAATTTCCTCATTTGCCTAATTAGTTTTTCGTGTTTCACTTTTTATTATGTTCCACATAGTTTTTATCTTGTTATTAGAAGCATTTATTTTTTCTTGAAAATAAATACATTTTGAGGTTCTGATTACTTTGTTTAGAATTTTACAATATAATTTGTAGCGTGATTTAGCTCTGCAGTCATTGTTTTCCCTTGACATTAAATACAGTCTCCTTTTTGTTTTACAAGATACTTTTATTCCATTTGTAAACCAAGGTTTTGAAACATTTAATCTATTTGCTTTGATTACTTTCTTAGTTTAGCTGATTTGAATGTGACCTATGACTGTGTTAGAGAAACAGCTATATTTTTCATTTACCCTAGGTGAATTGTATATATCTTCCTCAAACAGTTTTTTAAACCTTCAATTCCTATTTCATTTATTGTTTGTATAGTTTCCCGCTTCCTGTTATTAGTTGAACCAGACCCCACTATATTAAATGTAAGCAACTGGGCATCATGATCTGAAGGGCCATTAAATATTGGATTTAAACTGTGATTAGCTAGTGTGGTAGTATCTATGAAAATGTTATCAACAGCAGTGCTGCTGGTACACACAACCCTCGTTGGAAACTGTACCAAGGAAATGAAATTATATAAGAAGTGGTAAGAGACTCTAGTATGGATCTTGAGTGACTGTCTTTCTGAAAATTTAAATTAAAATCTCCACTTAGTATGGGTTTATCCTTTTTAGAAATTACTAAATTTAATACTGCGTCAAGCTGTAAAATCTCCACTTAGTATGGGTTTATCCTTTTTAGAAGTTACTAAATTTAATACTGCGTCAAGCTGTTTAGTGAATAGCTGGAAATTACCATATGGAGCCTTGTATATTGTGACTATAATTATTTTTCTATTGTGTGTTTCTACTTGTGTGGCACATGCTTCAAAATGCTGATCACTACAGTATTTAAGAGTGTCAATGTTTTTATAATTGTGACCCTTTTTAATGTAAGTGGCAACTCCTTTCTCCATCTCTTTTCTACAATACTTTGAAGCTAAGGCATACCCTTCCATATTAAGCATTTAAATTTCACTAACTAAATGCTGTTCATAAATATAAATAATATCAACAGGATCTGTAGACTGTAGCTCACCTAAACAGATCTGAAAGTCATTAATTTTGTTTTTTAAACCTCTGATATTTTTATGTAGTAAATTTACTGTTACTTCTTTTGTCTTCACAAGTATTATGATTAACATTTTCAGATACATCTTGTTTCAGTATTCAATGTGTAGATAATGAGCTTAACCTAAAAAAGAAATGCTTCCATGAGTTGCAGTGCCACCCTTTAAAGAATTTGCTATCAACCTAGCCAGTATATCCTTCCCTATTCTGTCGAGATGCAGGCCATGAGAAGTAAAGTCCCACTTACCAATAGTGTCCACAGGAACCAAACCAATCCCTGACCCAGCACCAGCCCAAAGTAGTCTATCTAACTCCATATTGACCCTCTTCACAGAGCTTTTCAACTGGGGTCAATCGTACTGCTTGAAAACAGGCACAAACTCAACATTGGTATGGTTAGTTGCTGATGTGATTTTTACCAGGTAACTCTCAATACTGTAGCCCTGGTCCCTATCGATACTGTTCCCTGCTCTACCCACTATTACAACATGAACCTCCTTGGTGAAACCTGTACACAAAGACCCTATGCCTTCTATCATGTAGTTGTAGAAACGATCGGTAATGTACTTGTAAATTGTCGTAGCGGTATTAGTGAAGAACCAGAGCTCCAAGCCCTAATAGAAACCACTGAAGCTCAAATAGTTATAGATACACACATTTGGCTAAAGCCGGAAATAAGTGCAGCCAAAATTTTTTCAAACGACCTAACAGTATTCAGACAGGACACATTAAATACAGTTGGTGGTGGAGTATTTATTGCTGGCAGAAGTAGTTTACCTTGTAGAGAAACTGCAGTAGATTGTTCCTACGAAATAGTGTGGGTAGAGGTTATACTTGACAATCGGACTAAACTATCAATTGGATTGTTTTACCGACCCCCCGACTCAGAATACATAGTTGCTGAACAGTTCAAAGAAACCTTGAGTTTCATTTCAAATAGGTACCCCACTCATACAATTATAGTCGGTGGTGACTTCAATCTACCCTTGATATGCTGGAAAAATTATACGTTTAAAGACGGCGGCAGGCATAAAACGTCATCCGAAATTTTACTGAATGCTTTCTCAGAAAATTATTTTGAACAATTAGTTCATGAGCCCACTCGAAGTGTAAATGGTTGCGAAAGTATACTTGACCTTCTAGCAACAAATAATCCTGGACAAATAGTGAGTATTGTGAAGAATACATGGGATTTGCGACCACAAAGCAGTTTCAGCTAGGCTGAATACGGTAACACCCACAACCACCAAAAAGAAACGGAAAGTACATCTATCTAAAAAAGCTGACAAAAATGCTCTTAACGCCTTTTTAAGAGACAGTCTCCACTCCTTCCGATCTGATCATTTAAGGGTAGAAAAGTTGTGGAATGATTTCAGAGAGATAGTATCGAAAACAGTTGAGAGATGCATACCACGTAACTTAATAAGTGATGGTACTGATCTCCCATGGTACACAAAAAGGGTCATATCGCTGTTGCAGAAGCAACGATAAAAGCGTGCCAAATTTAAAAGAACCGAAAATCCCCGAGATCGGTAAGGTTTTGCAAAAGTTCGAAATATAGCGCTTACTTCAATGCGAGATGCTCTTAATAATTTCCACAACGAAACTCTGTCTCGGAATCTGCAGAAAACCCAAAGAGATTCTGGTCATACATAAAGCACACCAGTGGCAATACCTTCACTGCACGATAACGACGGTGAAGTCACTAATGACAGTGCCACTAAGGCAATTAATAAACACGATTTTCGAAAACTCCTTCACCAAAGAAGACAAAGTAGAGATTCCTGAATTCCAATCAAGAACAACTGCCAAGATGAGAAACATCGAAGTAGATATCCTCGTGTAGCAAAGCAGCTTAAATCACTTAATAAAGGTAAGGTCTCCGGACCAGATTGTTTACCAGTCAGGTTCCTTTCAGAGTATGCTGATGCAACAGCTTCATATTTAGCAATTATATACAACCACTTGCTCACAGAAAGATCCGTACCTACAGCATGAAAAATTTCTCAAGTCACACCAATAGCCTAAAAGGGAAATAAGAATAATCCGCTGAATAACAGGCCCATATCACTAACGTCGATTTGTAGTAGTGTTTTGGAATAATACTGTGCTCGAACAGTATGAATTACGTCGAAGAAAACCATTTATTGACACAAAGTCAGCATGGATTCAGAATCCATCGTTCTTGTGAAACACAACTAGCTCTTTATATTCGTGAAGTAATGAGTGGTACCGACAGAGGATGTCAAATTGATTCCATACTTTTGGGTTTCTAGAAGGCTTTCGACACCGTTCCTCACAAGCGTCTTCTAACCAAACTGCGTGCCTATGGAATATCGCCTCAGTTGTGCGACTGGATTCGTGATTTTCTGTCAGAAAGGTCATAGTCAGTAGTAATAGGTGGAAAGTCATCGAGTAAAACGGAAATACTATTCGGCATTCTCCAAGAAAGTGTTACAGGCCCTCTATTGTTCCTGATCTGTTTTAACGACGTAGGAGACAATCTGAGTAGCCATCTTAGATTGTTTGCAGATGATGCTGTCATTTAATGTCTTGTAAAGTCATCAGATGACCAAAACGAATCGCAGAACGATTTATATACGATATCTGTATGGTGCGAAAACTGTCAATTGGCTCTGAATAAGGAAATGTTTGAAGTTATTCACATGAGTACTGAAAGAAATCAGCTAAATTTCGATTACGCGATAAGTCACACAAATCTGAAGGCTGTAAATTAAACTAAATACTTAGGGATTACAATTACAAATAACCTAAATTGGTACGATCACATAGATAATATTGTGGGCTGAGCAAACCAAAGACTAAGATTCATTGGCAGAACACTCAGAAGGTGCAATAGGCCTACTAAAGAGACTGCTTACACCACGCTTGTCCGCCCTATTCTGGAGTATTGCTGTGCGGTGTGGGATCCGCATTAGGTGGAACTGACGAATGACATCGAAAAAGTTCAGAGAGGGGCAGCTCTTTTGTATTGTCGCGAAATAGGGGAGATAGTGCCACAGACATGATACATGAACTGGAATGGCAATAATTAAAACAAAGGCATTTTTCGTTGCGACGGGATCTTCTCATGAAATTTCAATTACCAGTTTTCTCCTCGGATTGCGAAAACATTCTGTTGGCACCCACCTACTTAGGGAGAAATGATCATCACGATAAAATAAGAGAAATCATGGCTCGCACAGAAAAATTTAAGTGCTCGTTTTCCCTGCGTGCCGTTCGAGAGTGGAACGGTAGAGAGACAGCTTGAAGGTGTTTCGTTGAACCCCTTGCCAGGCAATTTATTGTGAATATTAGAGTAATCACGTAGATGTAGATGTAGATGCAGATGCAGACTACTGATGGCCCTGACTCTGCCATGATCCCAGCTCCTGTGTTCTCATCCCAGACACCGGCAGATACCAGCACATCTCGCTTCAGACAACGCCATTTAACCCAACACCTGCAAGATTACCACCTTAGCATCATCTACCAACTATAGCCGGTTTCTCCACAACATATATCACAACCTGAAATGCACCACTCGCGCCCTGCCACACAACCAGCCCCAACATGCACTGTCACATATGGCCACAAGCAGCACTCCAGCACGACAATGCCCAGTGCCTCCCATCCTCCACACTGTGGGAGTGTGCCTCCGTGGGAGTGAACTAGTAATATCACTGCTGCAACGGAAAAAACCTCTCTGGTTTGTGGCAACAGTCTATTGTGTGGTCCCTCTTTTGTTTAACAGCCTGCTCTATACCTTGTAACATGCTGGTCACATTTCGTGTATGTTCTTATGCTCAATAATAAATCGGCATGCATAACAGTCATATGTGTATTAATCACGTTTCTTACCCACAATCGTGGCTAAGAATTACATACTCTCTCCATGCCACTTGCATCTTCTGTGTCACATAGTAGTTTCCCAGTTTTTCCTCTCATTATCATACTCTTGGTTCTCCACCTGTGTTGCAGAAGTTTAATCTTGAAATAAGCTTCATCTCATTCCCTATGTTTAAAATCATTTTCCATCTCTTTGTTAATTTTTCCAAGCCACTTTTCTTTCTAAAGGCATCACATTGATGTTATCTTTTTCCGCACTTTATACTGGCCAGGGCTTTTTTCTTTTAGAGTGTTCCTTTTGTCAAAACTTACAAAATTTCTGGGGCCATCAAATGCACCCTAGGTTCTAACTTCCTTATGCCTAATACAGCTATGGCTCAATTTTTTTATATTTTACTTGATAATTTTCCAACTACTTTCTTCTCTGTCTGATTCCATTGTTGCTCGCTCGAATTCCTTCACAGCTTAGATATCTTTCAGTTTACGCAGTGGAAACTTTCATAGATGTTTCATCTGGTACTTCTTAAATATGATATCGCACTTTACTTCAAAGTATGGCCACTAACTGTAAAATCACATGGATAACTATAATTAGGGTTTACTCCCTTCTAGTACCTCAGCTTTACTATTATATAATCAGTCACATATATCCCATTATCACCATGTGTCGTCTACATGTAGCGTCTTGTCTTTGAATCTTTGTAACACGTGTATATGATAATAACCGGCTCATGTTGTTCACAAAATTCTAATTATTTCTCGCCTCTAGAATTCATTCGTACCAACCCAGACTTACTATCACACTGGTTGTTCTCTTGTATGCTTACTGATGCATTTTCTTTGAGGCTTATCATTTCCATTAATTCTTCCTTGGAATCGTAAATGTATTATATTTCTTCGTCGTTACTGTTTGTCATTCGTAAACATACCTGAATTATTGTTACATCAACTGACCTTGGTTTTAACTTTATCAGTAGTGTCCTATCACTGACATGGCAGGTGTTCATAATATTATATATCCATTTCTTTGTTAACACAATAGCTATTCCATTCTTCCCTGACTGTTGGTTTCCACTACAAATTATTCTGTAACCTTCTTATCTAAAGTCACCATTTGCAGCTCATCTTCTCTAGAACTGTCCCAGATTATCCATTTGACACTTTGGCATAGTCTTTTGACTTCCTTCTGTTTTCCAAGATGTAACAGTATTGGCATTTCCCAAGTGCCTATGTTAAATTTAGCTTCTTCCTTCTCTTTGTGGTCTCCCTGCATCTTCTGTGAGAGGATGTCATGGAATAATGACCCGAGAAGCTTCGCTACTTCTCCTGCCAGACCTTGGGTCCAATACCCATAATCAGTGAGGATACATGCACTATTAGACACTGCCATGGTTTCTACGGATGGGATATCCAAATAGATGTTTTATGCTATAGTTTTCCATTGCTTTCAACATCATCATGTCATCTGCCTACAGAGAACAAGGTTGTGCCCTACTTCTACTCGCTCATCTTCCCTCCAAGGGCAGAGGCTTACGCCTCATTCTGGGGTACTTTGGCCCCCACCTGCATTGACAGCGATTTATTCGCAATTGTAAATACTGTTAGACAGGAGCTCCACAATTTATTAGTGACATATGAAAATCCATGCCAGACCAGACGTCAAACCCAGATTTCCTGCTTTACACAAAGCAGTCGCTTTAACCACTTTGCCTATTTGGGCAAGCCTCCAGGACCAGTCCTAATCTTCATATCTGACTGAGTGTCCATCGCTGTGCTCAGCCCTTGTGAGGCAAATTGAGACGTTACTTGATTGAGAAGTAGCGGCTCCAGTCTCGTAAACTGACAAAACGGCCGGGTGAGTGGTGTGCTGGCCACATGCTCCTGCATATCCGCATCTAGTAATGTCTATGGGCTGAGGATGACACGAAGGTTATTGTGTAGTATATTGAAACACACAGACACTGTATGCATACACATCTGAAAGAGATTGTCTAGTACATGAAAAATACGAACAGCACAAGTAGTATTACATGCATAGACAGGTCGTGACAGTAATAATAAAGTCTCTCACTGTGCAAGAATTACAGAAAATGTGCGAGTGCAACACATGGATGCTCAGTGACGTATGAAGATTTGGGTTGGTCCTCGGGCCCGCTCAGATAACCAAATTGGTTAAGGCAACCACAGTCGTAAAGTGGGAAATCCAGGTTTGAGTTCTAGTCTGGCTCAGACTTTCACTTGTCACTAATAAATTGTGCAGCTGCAGTCTAATCACGTCCGTAATTCTGAATACATTTTGCATAGTACACCAAAGAACAGACCCTGTAAATAGCACACCTACACTGGCTGCTTGAAGTGTTGCCCATCCCCCACCACCAGAAGGTGTAGGTTGGGATTTTCCTCACACCTCTCATCAAGGAATTGAATAACATTTGCCTGAGTGTATTAATTCATTCCATGCTTAACAATGCTGTCGATTGCCTTGTCTTTGCTGTAATTTTAAATTTTTTATGCATAGTATACCATGTTTGCTTTTTAATGTGACACTAAATAATTTTAATATATTTTTCGTAGTGCATTTTAAATCTTGTTTGGAGCTAGTCTTCTGTATTAAATAAAGCTGAAACGGCTACTCCGTTTATAAAGGTCAGGAAACATGGTTCTACTGAGGAAAGGTGCTGGACGAAAATTTTCAAAACTAAAAATTTGTTTCAAAAAGCTTTCATGATGGGCTTTTTCTTTTATTCCTTGGTACTTATTCGCTACAAACACAAAGGCACCTAACCTCTACTGGAATTTTACGACAGCTTCAATCATTCTAAAGGTAGTCATCAATCCAATAATTAAGAAAGATTCACTTCAAATTATTTAAAAAAACAGAATTCGCTTTAAGCAAATATAAAAGAAAACAGGCATTCACTTTAACAATTGAAAAAAAACTTTCAATAAAATCTGCACGTGGTAAATTTCAAAGGAACAACTGTCATCATAAAAGTATGTTCAAACCACTTTACTCCTGAACAAAGATAGCTTGACTACCACTGGTTGCCTATAAAACACTTTTCCTTTCTTTACGACCAGTACAGGTTTGTTTTGAGTGCGCCCTTTTCCTTCGGGCCGGAAACAGAATAGTCAAGCCTGTCCTAGGTCACCTGCAATCACAAACAACCGGCCATCACACGGAAGGCAAAATAGGAAGGCTTCTAGAACACACAGGGAAGGGACATTAGCTTAGGAGACTTGCCACACAAATGCACTTCCTCTCGTGCATTTGGATAATTCAGGAAAACAGTCTTTGGGAAAAATACTGAGGCCACAATATCGTAAGAACAGCTTCTCCCCTGTTGAGCTCAAATGCTTGACAGTTAAGCAAAGATTTCTGACAGGTCAGCACACCACACAGTTTCTATTTGAAGCTATTGGTAAAAATTTCAGCTGCTGCAATCAACACCCTGTATATCTTTAACCAAGTTAGCGTGTTGCCACAAGTCCACACAGTTGTCAAGCGCAGCTCACCAAGTTATCAGTTGTCTGTATCTGCAATGATGTCCTGCTGGATGACACGGACGTGCGCATCCTTGTCCCAGCCGATATCCATGAATACCAAGACTGAACGCTGTGCCTGCTTCGCAGCCGCATCTCGCTATTTCTGCAGGCCGCCGTCCAGGTCAACCGCCAGCACTAACGCGTTCTACGTCTCCTCGCTGCCTCCTCGACAACTGACCGCCCTTTGTGCATGTAGCTTGCAATTTCCAAAGTTTCGTGCTCCACAGAGCCTACGTCCCTGAGTGCTATATCAGCGATATGACATAGTACAAATCGATAGGGGGACTCGAAGTGGACACATGAGAAGGTCTCCTCTCCTCACACAACACTCTTTGATCCCAGAAGCTAGCAACTCGTTTTAGGCTTGCACTGTAATTTTCCCTAACTTTTGCAATGTTAAACTTTATTCGCTGTGTTCCAAGAAATTTTTTAAGGAAATAATCAAATTTATCCTCTTCTGTTTGTCCCTGACAAACTTTTCCTTATTTTTCGTCCTCTAAATCCTCCCTGAACTGTGTAAGTGAGTCAGCATTTACAATTATGTTAAATTTTAGTTTTTCTTTTTTAGATAAATGAGACTGCTACATTGTTGCCATTTTAACAATGACGACACTTTGAGCAGTTTATTTCAAGGTTTCTCTTAGCTCATCAACATCACCTGTAGATTCTGTGCTGTCTGACCCACTATCATAGTGCCAGCAGTACTCATGCTTCCTCCATCCAGGTACTCTGCCCCATAGTGGGAGCAGCTGGATCGTGGCTCATTAGCTTATGTGCAACAGATTTTCAAGAACAATTAATAATAAGGTTTTTCCACACTGGCAGCCTTTATCCCATCACTTAGTAAACATTTTCAGTTCATTCCTCCAATACCACATTTTAAGTTAACCCTTTCCTGGGGAATAAAAAAAGCACCAAGCATGGCGAATATAGTCAGAGCATAACAATGGCTTAAAAATAATAATTACTGTGTATTACCTAACCATGGTGTCCTGTACCAGATTCTGACTACTTACTAACAGAAGGACCTATTTGGTCTTTTTCACACTTTGACTGTAAGTACTCTTAACTTTAACTTTTCTCCTGTCTTCTCAACACAACTTCAGTGAACCATTACAAGAAACTGATGAGCTTTTACCTAAAAGCAATGAAGTGATACACCATGAATGATAAGTAACACTCAAGAATTCAGAAATATGAAGTCATCAAAATGTTTGTGGAAGGATGAACTGACACTTTCTTCCAGCGTTTTAGAAATATGTGTGCATATTCTGTGGAGTAGATAATAAAGCTATTTCTGTTCTTTTTCAGGGCTTTCTGAAAAAGTACAATGTTTATCCAGCTGTATTAAATCAATATTGGAAATATGTATGTCATTTGTGGGAAACTACAAGAGGAGTACAGTTTCCTACATATTTAAGTGAAGCTCCATACCATCTGCAAGAAAGCATCAAAGTATCTGCATATGGATATCATATTTATTCTGTAAGCATGTAGCCTACATTTAATGAAATACATAAAATAATTTTAACTTCATAGTACTCTCACCACTATAATTTAGACATTAGAATGCATTTTTAAAATTGTAAAGAAATGAGAGTGAATTTATTTGGAAGGATAAACTCTTTTCTAAATATTTGTGAGAGATATTTAAACAATCTACTAAGAAAATATTAATTTCATTTTCCTTTCTCTTGAAACAGTAAAATAGATTTTGCTAGTCAATTTGCACATTACAGATGTCTGTGTGGTGTTAACCATGAAAGAAAATATTCATGCATTATACAGATAGGAAAAAATTATTTTCTCAACCTTGGCAGCTTAGTACATTCCTTCAATGCCTGAAAGAAGTTCCACATTTTAGCAAATGTCACTTGTAGCATTTTGTGTTTACTGTATTCAAATACAGCATCAATTTCAAACACCACCAAACTTCTCCTGTTTATCATTCTGTACAGCTAAACATAGAAAAGTATGTTGATGTCCAACAACTACTTCTTATGTTTCAAATTTAAAAGTAAATGAAATGTGTTACAATGATATCATGACCTGAAAAATAACAAAAAAATTCTTATAGCAAAATAAGAAGCAAGCGCCAGCTACAGCTACATGTTAACATTGCAAAGAAAAATACAAAGTGTATTGTCATATCTGTGTAATACGATTTTTCATATCTTTGTTACATTATTGCATGGAACCTTTGCACCATTCAAGCTAGTAGCATTTTGGTACTGTGTTGTTGTTAATTATTCCTTCCAAGACAGTTTCTTATTGCTTGTTTTCTGGGCATTAAAGTAAGTAATCTCTAACATGTTATGGCCCAGCCCACACATTAACAGCTGCAAAGCATTTGTTTTACCTGTAAAGCTTTTGTTTTTACCAGTAAGCAAGTTTTTCACATGAATCTGCCCATCTCTATACAACAATAATTTTTACATTCATAGATAACTACAAAGTACAAATTTTTGTAAACATTGTTGTGCACCAAAATGACCATAACTCCATCTGTGTAATTTATCAGTTTCTCTATAAACTACTCTGGTCAACATAACTTCTAACAGTCTTGGTCTATATGTGTTCGTCTGAACAGAATACCTTTACAAACTTTATAAAATGTGTCTACTTTCTCCTTCACTCTCTTTCATAAAAGGCTTTTTACCAGTTACCAATTGTTGTCAAGGTTTTGGTCCCTTGTGATGTCACTCCACATAGCCATAATAGTTTTTTCATATTTTACAGCCTTCATATAAATAAACTTGTTTTCATGACTTTTATATACTTTATTTCGTAAATAACGAAAATAATTTTTTAAAATATTTTTTAAATATGTTGTAATTGTATAGATAAAAAACTACTTACCAACTGGTGATAGGAGAACATACATATAAAGGTACTTCAATTTGTAAGCTTTGGGCGCCAGTGACTCCTTCTTCTGGCAGAAAGGTTGAAGGAGAAGGAGGAGGTGTGACCTGTGTATGAACACATTACATATAAACTGTTAGGTTACATATGAACTGTTGATGTAAAAGACGTTTACACCAGCATGACTACCACCATGTTATCTGTTAGGATGAATGGGAGTAGACAAGGATGAATGCTAGCAACATACAATATCTTGCTGCAGAGCATGCTCTATGACATGATAGTTGTGACCTTGGTTCTTGTTTCACACGGGTTCCATCTCGATCCTCGACTCCAACATTAGTTTCTCAGAACTCTGCAGGTGTGCTGGCATTACAAGTCCATCATTCTACCCACCCACCTGCCCTTAATTTGTGCTAATTTCTTCAGTCTTAGAATCTCTTCACAGTAACTATTCCTTTCTTCAATACCTTTTAATTTTCTATATGTTTCATTTTTGACCTGTCTGTTTTCTTGGCCCCACCTCTACCATATAAAATGCATTTAGTTTTCCAGTCTTATTAACTTGTGCATGATGTTTTGGTTGCAATCTACGAGGGCGGTTCAGAAAGTAACCTCCGATTGGTCACAGTGCGGGTTGTGGGGGGAGTAGCGACGCCATCTGTGCGTTCACGCACTCAACAGGTCAGTCGGCATCAAGCCGTGGTCGAGTGAACGTCATACCTGCGCTAGTTTAGTTTTTGTGGCAGTTTGAAATGTGTGCTGCAATAGAAAACCCCGCCAAATGTGAAGTGCGTGCTGTCATAAGGTTTTTTACAGCCAAAGGATATTCTGCAGCAGCTATTCATCATGAGCTTTGTGCCGTGTACGGACCAAGAGTTATGAGTGAAGGAGTTGTCCGTGAATGGGTACGTTTATTTAAAAGTGGACGAGAAAACGTTCATGATAAAGAGAGGAGTGGTAGACCATCATTGGTGACTGACGAACTCGTTCAGACAGTTGATGCAAAAGTTCGTGAAAATCGACGTTTCTCAATGTCGGAGTTGTCTACTGGTTTTCCACAGATTTCTAAGACTCTCTTGTACGAGATAGTGACAGCAAGATTGGGTTACCGTAAGTTCTGTGCACGATGGGTGCCCAAAATTCTTACCGACCACCACAAAACTCAAAGAATGGCCTCTGCATTAGACTTTCTGTCACGTTATGAGGACGAAGGAGAACCATTGTTAAACAGAATCGTGACCGGTGACGAAACCTGGATTAAGTACGTGAACCCTGAGACAAAAGAACAATCAAAGATGTGGGCACATTCAAATTCGCCTACCAAACCAAGAAAAGCCTCGCAAGATTTTTCTGCCAGAAAACTGATGGCAACGGTGTTTTGGGATGCCAAAGGGGTGTTTTTGGTTGAATTCATGGAACGTGGTACGACCATTAATCAATACGTGTACTGTGAAACAATAAAAAAGTTACGACGGGCTATACACAACAAACACTGTGGTATACTGACTTCCGGTATCGTTTTTTTGCACGATAACGCCCGTCCTCACTCTGCTCGCAGAACAACGGCCCTTCTTGTGTCCTTCAAGTGGGACGTTATCAACCATCCACCTTACAGCCCAGACCTGGCGCCAAGTGATTATCACCTCTTCATGCATTTGAAGAAATGGCTCGGGTCACAGCGGTTTGATGACGACGAAGAGCTCAAAGATGCGGTCACAGGCTGGCTCCAGGCACAAGCGGGTGATTTTTATGCAGAAGGAATTTCAAAGCTTGTGAAGAGATATGATAAGTGCCTCAATCGCTATGGAGACTTTGTAGAAAAATAGTGCAAAGATGTAGTTGTAAGATGTATATATTAAAATATTTTTATTTAACTTGGTGTATTTTTTTAAATCAACCGGAGGTTACTATCTGAACGGCCCTCATATGTCTTGTGTATTACCCTATCTTCCAAATTTAAGCTCTCAGTTTTTCAAATTTGTCACAATGTATACCCTTCCTTCTCATCCCCTCCAGTAAGTCTCCCCTAACCCAGGGTTCTAGGAGACTTTCCTAGACTCTCCCCATTTCCTAAACCTCAACAATTGTTTTCATTCACCCCTCTTCCTTTTCATTCAACCCTTCTGCCAGAAGAAGGAACCACTGGCTCTGAAAGCTTCCAGATTTAATTATCATTATATATGTGTTCTCCTGCTACCACTTAGTGAGTAGATTTTTTTTATGTATACATTTATTTCATAATCAAATTGATGGAGGTATATGACCCACCTTAACTATCTGTTATGGTAAAAACCCACATTCTTGAGCATAACATAATGCCTTATGTTCATAGTATACTGAAACCTTGTGTCCCATTATGTGGTTTGTGAACCTACTAAAGGCCTGGTGTACAGCAAGCAGCGTTTCTTCAGTCATGTCCTATCGCCTGTCATGTTTTGGTAAGATTCCACTAGTAAACACAATAGTGTGATGTTTTGTTTGCTCATTTTCTAGTTTTATTTGGAATTATGGGACCTCAACTCATAATTATTGCAATTGCAGCATAGACACAACACTCATGCAAATTAAGTTCTAGTCAAGGTGTTATAGTTACATAAATTTTGTTTTACTGTGTCAAAAGCTTCTTGATAGTTCTGGTCTCATTTCCAAACCACATTTTCATCGAAAGGTTTCTTAAACAAGGAGCATTCTTAAGTTGCCCGCTAATATATTTTAGATAGGATCCACGTAACTGAAAAAAGATTTCAGCTGCTTTCCGTTCTTAGATGCAAGGAACTCCATAATGGATTTCACTTTATCTGGCAGAATACTCTCCTCAGGAATGAAGTGTCACAGAAATTTTAACTCAGTTACTCCAGCTCTACATTCCTCAAACTCCAAAGTCATTCCCAGTACCTAACTTCATCAAAAATTTTCTTTATGAGACAACAATGTTGTTCCCAGTTTTGACTACATGCAAGACTATCATCCACATTGATACTTAGCTTAGACTTCAGTTCTTACCCTAACACACAATCCTTTGCTCCCATAAACTCAGCTAATGATACAGTCAACAAAAACGGCATGACTTGGTACTGGTAACATGTCCTATTGAACAAGAAAGCTATATATTTTCTTGACTCAGAAGCTAATGGTATTTGGTGGAACTCTCCAGTCAAAGACAAGACAGTCATCAGTTTTACACGTGGAAATTTATGGAGTAATTCATCGATATTTTCAATATGAACATTTTACTGGTTTTAAACATCTGTTGAAATATCTGGAATCCAATACTAATCTAGCTTCACCATTATTGCTTAGCAGCTACAGATAATAGGTTGTTGTATTTACTGATATTGCTCTGTTGATAAACAAATGGAGAAAACATGGAAATTATTTATTTCAGACTGAATGTTGAGACATTTCTGAATTTTTTGCTTAAATTATTATTAACATACTGTGATTGTTTCCATTTAGGAGCAACTGAAACTATGTTTCATAAAAAAAGTACTCCAGTTCATTAGTTTGCGCTTTGAACCGACATATAATCAAAGTTGGTTTCAAAACCGCTCTAGTCATACTCATTGAGGTATTTAATGGTTTTATTTAAATACTTTAGATGAATGATAAATGTTTGTTCATCAATGTCTTTTAAATCACTCATCATGTTCTGTTTGATCCTGTCCTCTTTTCAAAACATGCTGTACTCATTTGATGGTTTAGACGTAAAAAAGCGGTTGGAGGCTGTCAGCTGTCCTCTTGCTGAAGGCTTTTTTTGAACACCACAGCACCTTAAAAGATATAGTCCTGTTGCCATTGATATGCTCTTGCTTTCGTCTGCCTTTAGAGCTGTTGCAGTTTAATGTGCACACCTTACCAGGTGGCAATTTGGTATTTTTGATGTTAACATAATCATTGTCAGAGGTGAAAGTAGTGGTAAGTGACAAAAATATACCCCAGGACTAACTGAGGATATAAAGTCTTGCACTTGCCACTAAGCCACCAACTCGAAACATGTTTCTCTGTCTAAACTTAATATATTCTCTCGTGAAAAATGTTGGTACTTAAAAGTGTATGTCAGCACACAGTTTGACAGTCAGTTCACTCTTTTCTATCAAGTGAGTGCAATAATTTTCACTTTCACACATACTGTCTCAGTAACAGCGCATCTCCTGGACAGATCTGTCCCAGTCAAATGACAGCCTCTTTTGTCCACTTGTGGGGCGGCGAGTAAGTTGTAAAAATAATTAATGGCTGTATAAATGCTTGCATGTTGAATCAGTTTCAGGCTTTTAGAATGTTGTTAATGCTGTCTTTCGCCGTTCTCAACACTGGCTCACTATTTACTTTTTAGCACCCAGAAAGTGATTTAACAAACGTGAAGCCTGTAATTAGAGTTCCTTGTGCCCACTTCATCTGAGAATACCATTATAGCTGCAGCTTATAGCTCTGAGGAATTAGGCGATTGTCTGGGATTTCTAATCAAAAACGATTTTTCCAAAATAGTTGAGTATATTCTGAAATTCACTGTTAAAAAACACAAGTATCCCTACAACCTAACTAACAGAGCAGTTCAGAGTCTAATGCGCTGATGCAACTATAAATGTCCGAATTAAATGTTAAAAAGAATGCTCGCCATAATTTGATGAAAATATTTCATCAAACGCCATGCTAAATATTTGGTAGAATGTCTGTCCCGCGACGGCACGTGAAAATACGACAATACGCAAACTGAAGCTATATAATGAAAATCATCCCAGAATTAACACTTCACTTGAAATGTTTTCATGGTTCCGCGTATCTCTAGTATCTTAATACGGCACCCGAGGCTGTTTGTAGCAGTGATACCGATGCGACGCGACTCCCGACACAGATGGCGTGCTATTCAGCGTCTGGAGAGAACTGGGGCCTTGCTTCCGCGCGCAACGTTCTTATATATAAAGCCGCGGTGCGGACGGCTAAGGGAACGCCTGATCAAATTGGCTCTCCCGACTAGCCGCTGGGCTAGTAACGCACCACTTCAAGTTACATAATAATTTATAGCTTCTTTTGCTGATGGCTGATGAAGCTCTTAATTTAAACGTGCATTCAGCATGCAGGTAAGTATTGATAATAAAATTTTGACGTGGCTAAGTTAAATATTTTGGGCGAGAGAATTAATTAAATTACACTGCATGCAGTAGATGAGCTCTGAACTGGCCCTTTTGAGATCCGCTATCGCTATAATTTTATAGGTATTCAAAAGAATCTTTTCACATCTTCATAGTCATAGCGGACCTCCAACCTATTTAAATCTAAACATCCTAGCCTTATTTATTAGCCTACTTAATCTATCTTGCTTCCTTCAGTTTTGAGATGAAAACCAGAAAATCATGAATTTCCACTAAAATCTTAATTTGTGAAATCCAAAGTACTGTTTTTATTAAATAATTATGAAAGATGAATCTAAATATGAATTTTGAAGCCTCTAGCTCTTTTCTGTTGCGCCAATGATTTATTTAGAAAAACATCCAAATTTCGAAAATGGCTGAAGTTATCGAACTGATATTTAACACACAGTAATTTAGTGTTACTTCTGAGATGCTAGAAAAGTTTTAGGTCATTTGCTTGATTTTAAAGTATTGCGCAACATTTGTGACGTCAGAGCTAGTTACAGCAGACTGGCTGGCACACAATGGAAACTGATGTGAATTTACTACAGCGTGAGTAGGCTGCTTCCCTACACACTCCACCTGGCCTCTGACTCATTTGTCTTCTAAGGTACCTATTGTACCAGAGATAACAGGAGAGAGCCCACTACTAACAACCTCCAATTTGCTGGTTACCCAGACCAGCTGACCACCTTTAAGTTAATTCGTAACACAGCATACAGAATTAGTTTCTATTACTTGGTACTAGCAGATCTCTTTGTTTACATATATCTTGTCTAATTCTACATCACTGGAGATTCTTTTTCAAGGCAGGATCAAATAGAATACGATGAGTCTGTTAAATGACACTGCTGAACAAACTTTTTATAATTCATTTGAAGTAGTTCAGGAAAATCATCAAATACTAAAATGAGGGTGATCAGATAGTTATTTGAAAACCATGTTGGCTATCTATGAATTCAGAACCCGAATTAATGAACTGGGTTACTTTCTTATGAAACCTAGTCTCAGCTGCTCCTAAATGGAAACACATTAAATTAATAATAATTTTAAAAAAGTTCATAAATCTCTCAACAGCCAATCTGAAATAAATTGTACCATTTTCTTCATTTGATTATCTCAGTGTAACTCTTAACTGAGTCGGCTTTGGGGTTTTTCTGATTATTTATCCCATGTTACATTCTTTCCTCATTCATGCACCTGGCATCAATTAAATTTTGTTTCTTATTTATTTGTATAAAAATGATCACACAAACTAACTGTAGCGTAACATATCATAAAAGGATTAACAAAAAATTCTTGTTTCCCTCACAGAACTACGTTTTTGGTCAATGTCATCCTGATTTTCTGCGCCAGTTGATTGCACAACTGAAATACGAAGTATATTTTTATGGAAATTACGTTGCTTTCCAAGGAGACATTAATAATTGTATCTATTTTGTTCATTCTGGCCAAGTCAGTGTAATACAGGAGCATCAAGACAGGTCAGAAAACATCATAGCTGAACTGAAGACTGGTGATGTATTTGGGATGGTAAGGCAATAAGATATTAATATCATACATAAAAACACAATGTACAGGGTGAAAAGTATTGAAACCGACAAACTCTGGGAGGTTGTAGGGGACATCAAAACAAATATTTTTCCCTAAGAGGATTATTTAAACTGGTGGAGACCCTATTACGATCTTCAGTTGTTATAGGCCATATTACGATCTTCAGTTGTTAGAGGGCGTATTACGCTCTTCAGTTGTAGACAACTGCCGTACACCAGTGTAGTAGTGGATCGTCTCTGTTTACTAATGGAGCGATACACCTGGAGTGAGTACACTGATATGGTTGGTGCGTACTACGTAGCGCACCACAACGGACGAGCTGCACAGCGGGTTTATCTACAACAATATCCTAATCGCCGAATCAAGCATCATACGACCTTTGCTGCTTTGTACCAACGTCTGTGTGAGTCCGGGTCATTTAGCAGTTTACCTGGACAGGGACGCCGTCTGACGGTAAGAACGCTTCGATTTCAGGAAGCTGCCTTGCAACGTGTGGAGCAGGATCCTTCAATCAGCACTCGTGCAATTGCACGTAACTTGGGGACGAACCAGACGAATGTAAGAACAGTCCTTCGAGAGCAAGTGTTGCGTCCATTTCACCTACAGCATGTCCACAACCTGGAACAAGTTGATTATCCACCCACAACACAGTTTACGCAGTGGTACCTGGAACAGTGTGAAATGCATCTTATATTTCCATCCTCTGTGTTGTTTACCGACGAAGCAACGTTCGGGCGTGATGGAGTCTTCAACATGCACAATTCGTATGTTTGAAGTGAGGATAACCCACATGCCACAGTTACCAGCACTCATCAAGTGTGGTTCTTCGTTAATGTGTGGGTCGGTGTTGTTGGGGACTATTTAATTGGGCCACATCTGCTACCTAGGCTATTAAATGGCAGGCACTATTACAATTTTCTTGCCAGAGCATTGCGAGAATTGCTGGAAGACGTCCGGCTCCCTGCAAGACAATTTCAACACGACGGGGCGCCGGCACATTTCAGTCGTCGTGTGCGTCGATTCCTGGACCGACGGTTCCCAGAAACGTGGATTGGGAGAGGTGGTCCTGTACCATGGCCTGCTCGATCCCCAGATATGTCCCCTCTGGACTTTTTTGTGTGTAGAGAGACGCGTAACCTTGTTTACGCAACTCCTGTTGCATCAGAAGAGGATCTGGTTGCCCAGATAGTAGCAGCAGCAGGAACAATTCAGGATGCTCCTGGGGTTTTTGCCCGTGTCAGACAGAACACGAGCCGACGGTATAACCTTTGTTTACGTGTCAATGGAGGCATTTTTGAAAATCTGCTGTAATTGAAATTGGATCTCTTGGTCATAATAAATGGAAAAATGTTTGTTGGTTTAATTAATTTGCCGCCAGAGAAATCTTCCTCTACCGGTTTAAATACTCCTCATAGGAAAAAGTTACATTAGGGTAAAATATTTGTTTTGATATCCCCTACAACCTCCCAGAGTTTGTCGGTTTAAATATTTTTCACCCTGTAGGTATAAATATATAAAGAAAAGTTAAGAAAGCATTATTATGCTTCTAACTGTAATAATCCAAATGATATACAGGTTGCACACAGTTAAAGTTCTAATTTCAAAACACTGTAGAAGGAGAAACACTGCTCAGAATTAGGTCATACTCGAACAGCATGTTATTGACACAGGCGGAAACGTCATGGAACAAAAAAATTAACGAAAATTTGACCAATTAGATGGTGCTGTAAACATCAGAATAAGCTCACTTAAGAGATGCTTAGCACACAGGTCTTCCTCATTTTGAGTCCGAGAGGCCCAACATGTCTGTCTCCATGAACGATCATGTGCCGCTGACGTAACGATCTTTTAGAAGATTGGTGATGGTGCAACACTAACCCTTGAGAAGTTCCAGGCACTCAAGGGTATGAAAAAAGGCATTGGTCCAATGTCTGCAAAGGCTCTGGAGAAAATGATCACAAAGTTAGAAAAGACAGGTTCTTTTGAAGTGCAATGTGGCAGAGAGAGAAAAGCAGTTGATTCGATGTCTCTCAAAGATGTGGCCACAGCACCACAGGACCAGTCGGGTCGTGGCGTGCCAAAATGCGGTGCACGGGGTATTGCCCGAACATTGGGCATGCCTACGAGCACAATGAATGAAACCTTACGAAACATTGTGAATTGTTATCCATACAAAAGCACCAGTGTTCAGGAGCTGTTTCCTGCTGAGCTACCAGCATGACAAATGGTCACTCTGGAATTTCTTGCTCACATGGGAGTGGACAATGAGTGGCCTTGGAACATTTCGTGGACACACGAAGCCCATTTCCATCTCCAAAGACATGATAATTTGCAGAAGTGCTGAATATGGGCAACACAAAATCCGCACACACATCAACTGATGGCGCTTCACTCTGCAAAGTTGACTGTGTGGCGTGGATTGACCGCATCGTTTATCGTAAGGCCGTATTTTTCCCAGGAGTTCTGTTTCCTGTACCGTCACAGGTAAATATTATGAGAATCTTCTGCACACCGACGTCATTCCAACTCTTCGATAGCACGGTTGTGTGGGGAGGATCATTTTTATGCAAGTTGGCCGTTCCCCAGACATTGCACAGCATGTTATAATAATGAAAAAATTGCATTATTAGAAATGTTGTGCTTGTACGATTTTTGGCTAATCGGACTTCCTCTCTTACATTTCAATTGCAAATGCAGGCAGCAGACTTCAAGGACACTAGTGCATGTCAAAAATAAGAAAATCATCCTTACTTGGTTCCACTTCACTTCAATAAAAAATACTTAATACTGTTGTTAATTATACTACAGAGGGGTCCAAAAAACTGTATCCACTGTTTAAAAGTCCATAACTGGGAGACTAATTGACGGAGATTTCTGGGCGGGAAGGAGCGCCTGGTCCCCGGCACGAATCCGCCCGGCGGATTTGTGTCGAGGTCCGGTCAGCCGGCCTGTCTGTGGATGGTTTTTAGATGGTTTTCCAACTGCCTCTGCGAATGCGGGCTCGTTCCCCTTATTCCGCCTCAGCCAGATTATGGCGGCGATTGCTGCACAAACAAGTTTTCCATGTACGCGTACACCACCATTACTCTACTATGCAAACATAGGGGTTACACTCGTCTGGTGTGAGACGTTCCGTGGGGGTGGGGGGGGGGGGTCCACCGGGGGCCGAACCGCATAATAAGCCTGGTTTCGGTTTTGGTGTGGGGCGGCAGAGGGGTGAAGTGGACTGCGGTAGCCTTCGTGGGTTTGCGGACCACTGCGACTGCAGCGTGGACGGAGCCTCTCTGTCGTATCTAGATCCCCGGTTAACATAACGTAACATAACATAATTGACGGAGTTGTCCCATCTTTGGTAGTGTAATAGTTTGTAGTTCCAGCAATCGCCACACAAGCGTTGTATTGCGTTGTTTTGTTTTGTCTGATTACAGTGGCCAGATAGTGTTTTGTTCTTAGTTGCACCTAGTTACTCGAGTAAACATGGCTGGCGCAAGGCTTACAAACAGAGCCACCGACACATTTAACGATTCGTCGCATTCGAGACAAATTTGAAGCCGAAGGTGTACACAAACAACGATCTGGACGACCTGTAACAGTAACAAGTCCAGTTAACTCCCGTCGTGCGTTACAACAATTCACTCGTTCACCAGAGAAGTCTGTGAGACAGTGTCCCGTGAAACTAGAATGACTCGTTCAAGTGTTCGGCGATTTTTGAAGACAGCAAAGTGGAAGTGCTACATCCAACGATTGCTAGACGCAATGAACGAGGACCAGATCGTAGAATGGAGTACTGCGAGTGGTTTACTAACATAGTGCGCAACGATGAAGAGTTTGCAGAGATGATTGTGTGGTCTGATGAGACAAAGTTCAAACTCAATGGTACAGTAAATCGCCACAATTGCACCTACTGGGTGTCCGAAAGTCCATGTAGACAAAGCCGTAAATTTGCCAGGAGTAAATGTGTGGTGTGGGTTGTCTTACCAGGGCTTGATCGGGCCATTCTTCTTTGACGGCACAGTTACCGGTGAGGTGTACCTTCAGAAGCTTCAGACATCCATTTTACCTGCCATCCGAGACTTGTATGGAGACGGAAGAGTTTACTTTCAACGTCGGCCGGGGTGGCCGAGCGGTTCTAGGCGCTACAGTCTGGAACCGCGCGACCGCTACGATCGCAGGTTCGAATCCGGCCCCGGACATGGATGTGTGTGATGTCCTTAGGTTAGTTAGGTTTAAGTAGTTCTAAGTTCTAGGGCACTGATGACCTCAGCAGTTAAGTCCCATAGTGCTCAGAGCCTTTTTTTTTTTTTTTACTTTCAACAAGATGGTGCCCCAGCCCACTACCAAAGTCGTGTTAGGGTGTATCTCGACGAAAATCTACCAGGAAGATGGATAGGCCGTAGAGGTGCTGTGGAGTATCTACCACGTTCCCCAGAACTAACTCCTCTGGACTTTTACGTGTGGGAAACACAAAAGGACGTTGTTTATCGACAAAAGCCACGCACATTGAATGAACTTCGAGAATCCATCGTACATTCATGTGCAAATATCCAACTGGACACGTTGCAGTTAGTAGTTCGTGCTGCATTTCGGCGGCATCGTTTGTGTGTGGATGTTAATGGTGACCATTTCGAACACCTACAATGATATCTTTAAGTTGGACTTTGAGCTAAACTTTCACCAAAAATGAGACAACCCAGACAATTAGTTTGCAAGTTATGGACTTTTAAATAGTGGATACATTTTTTTGGACCCCTCTGTATTATTCCGGCATACATATGATACATATGCAAAGTAGTACAGTAGAAGAAGAATGGGTAGCTTTGAGAGTTGAAGTAGTGAGGGCAGCAGAGGATCAAGTAGGTAAAAAGACGAGGGCCAGTAGAATTTCTTGGGTAACAGAAGAAATATTGAATTTAACTGATGAAAGGAGAAAATACAAAAATTCAGTAAATGAAGCAGGCAAAAAGGAATACAAACGTCTCAAAAATGAGATCGACAGGAAGTGCAAAATGGCTAAGTAGGGATGGCTAGAGGACAAATGTAAGGATGTAGAGGCTTATCTCACTAGGGTTAAGATAGATACTGCCTACAGGAAAATTAAAGAGATCTTTGGAGAAAAGAGAAACCAATTGTACGAATATCAAGAGCTCAGATGGAAACCCAGTTCTAAGCAAAGAAGGGAAAGCAGAAAGGTGGAAGGAGTATATAGAGGGTCTATACAGGGGCGATGTACTTGAGGACAATATTATGGAAATGTATGAGGATGTAGATGAAATGGGAGATATGATATTGCGTGAAGAGTTTGACAGAGCACTGAAAGACCTGAGTCGAAACAAGGCCCCAGGAGTAGACAACATTCAATTAGAACTACTGACGGCCTTGGGAGAGCCAGTCCTGACAAAACTCTACCATCTGGTGAGCAAGATGTATGATACAGGCGAAATACTCTCAGACTTCAAGAAGAATATGATAATTCCAAGGAAAGGAGGTGCTGACAAATGTGAAAATAAAGCCGGCCGTTGTGGCCGTGCGGTTCTTGGCGCTTCAGGCTGGAACCGCGTGACCGCTACGGTCGCAGGTTCGAATCCTGCCTCGGGCATGGATGTGTGTGATGTCCTTAGGTTAGTTGGGTTTAAGTAGTTCTAAGTTCTAGGCGACTGATGACCTCAGAAGTTAAGTCGCATAGTGCTCAGAGCCATTTGAACCATTTTGTGAAAATAAGCAAACAATCAGTTTAATAAGTCACGGATGCAAAATACTAACGCGAATTCTTTACAGACGAATGGAAAAACCGGTAGAAGCCGACCTCGGGGTAGATCAGTTTGGATTCCGTAGAAATATTGGAACACGTGAGGCAATACTGACCCTACGACTTATCTTAGAAGCTGGATTAAGGAAAGGCAAACCTACGTTTCTAGCATTTGTAGACTTAGAGAAAGCTTTTGACAATGTTGACTGGAATACTCTCTTTCAAATTCTGAAGGTGGCAGGGGTACAATACAGGGAGCGAAAGGCTATTTACAATTTGTACAGAAACCAGATGGCCGTTATAAGAGTCGAGGGACATGAAAGGGAAGCAGTGGTTGGGAAGGGAGTGAGACAGGGTTGTAGCCTCTCCCCGATGTTATTCAATCTGCATATTGAGCAAGCAGTGAAGGAAACAAAAGAAAAATTCAGAGTAGGTATTAAAATCCGCGGAGAAGAAATAAAAACTTTCTGGTTCGCCGATGACATTGTAATTCACAGCAAAAGACTTAGAAGAGCAGTTGAACGGAATGGATAGTGTCTTGAAAGGAGGATATAAGATGAACATCAACAAAAGCAAAACGAGAATAATGGAATGTAAGCGAATTAAGTCGGTTGATGCTGAGGGAATTAGATTAGGAAATGAGACACTTAAAGTAGTAAAGGAGTTTTGCTATTTGGGGAGCAAAATAACTGATGATATAAAATGTAGACTGGCAATGGCAAGGAAAGCGTTTCTGAAGAAGAGAAATTTGTTAGCATCGAGTATAGATTTAAGCGTCAGAAAGTCGTTTCTGAAAGTATTTGTATGGAGTGTAGCCATGTATGGAAATGAAACATGGACGATAAATAGTTTGGAGAGGAAGAGAACAGAAGCTTTCGAAATGTGGTGCTACAGAAAAATGCTGAAGATTAGATGGGTAGATCATATAGCTAATGAGGAGGTATTGAATAGGATTGGGGAGAAGAGAAGTTTGTGGCATAACTTGACTAGAAGAAGGGATCGGTTGATAGGACATGTTCTGAAGCATCAAGGGGTCACCAATTTAGTGTTGGAGGGCAGCGTGGAGGGTAAAAATCGTAGAGGGAGACCAAGAGATGAATACACTAAACAGATACAGAAGGACGTAGATTGCAGTAGGTACTGGGAGATGAAGAAGCTTGCACAGGGTATAGTAGCATGGAGAGCTGCATCAAACCAGTCTCAGGACTGAAGACCACAATAACAACAACAACATGGTACATAACACACGTAATACTTTATACTTAAAGCCGTCCATATTTGTCGTCCTTCTACATACGAGAGAGTCAGAAACAAAAACACCTGCAAGGAAAAATGAATGATGGTAGTTTTTCATTTGTCTGCGCCTTACCGCGCATTCGTAATTAATGTCTTTGCCAATGTTTATGGTCGATTGGTGTTTCATTTTTCGTTTTTAATAAATTTTATCTTTACAATATCATGGGGGTCTTTCACCATGTACCTATGCAATTGCCTCCACACTGCAAGTTGATATGGTATGGAGAAGTACAGTGTTTTTTTTCTTTTCATTTACCTATTTACATTTGCCGATAGGTGTCAATGCCCTTTATTTGTCAGCTTCTCTTTTATTTAATGGAATGGATATGCCAGCTTATCCTATGATGTTAAAGTTCTACAAGAACATTTACATAATATGATAGTCCATTACATGTTTGAAATTAACGCGCTGACAATACTGTTCAGATTGCTTCGGCTTCGCTGTCGGGTTTCGCGATTGCACACTGGCAGACTGGCGGCTAAGAACTAGTCGCTAACGATCAAAATGTTGGATACTACCGTCGCAAGTGCGTGCACTCGTTTTCTTAGTGTTGATTTAACACTGAGTGTCGCATTTTCACCTGAGTGTTTCATAGTGAAGAATTTCCGTCGCGTTTGTCTTCATTCTGGGTACAGTGGGTGTGTGCCATGGTGTCATTATTATCCGTAGTACTCGCATTTTCAGCAGAGAGAACCCTGACCAACAGCGTCCGTCGCCCAGATAAGTACTGACTCGAACAACTATAGTTCGCTTATTAATGTATCAAGCGTTGTGAGCCACGATACTCAGAAATTATTTCGTAGCGCACGCATGTTCATGTCACCACACTTGACCATCCACTTGTCGAAAGGCACATATAGCCATCCAAAACATTGTATAAACTACTTCTCTTTGAAGTTCATTCTTTCATTTAGAGTTTGGTTTCCAATGAAAATTCATACAAGTATTGATTTACAACAATATACATAATATGATAGCTTATACCTATGTCTGACATTCCATCCATCGCTTGTACAAAATCATAAATTTCTTAAATTTTAAAATGTCATCAGTTCATCACATATACAAATTAATTACAGAACACATTATTATCGTACAATACAAGCATATGATATATTTATGCTTCATTTTATAGATAGGCCTTTATCACTTATGGGAGCTCATTTCTTCTTTTGGTAGAGGAGGGAGAAAAACATTCTAAATAGGACTAAAACATTACGCACTGCTGGCCTAACTACGCTTGGCGCCGCATTCTTTGTTTGGGAGGGAAGAAAGTAAATACTCATCTACTGGTTCAAGGATTTATGAGGAAATGTTACTCATACAATCATGAACTAGTTGTCAAACAACTTTTATTTCATGGAAATAATGTGTACTGACTAATCATTCACGTAGTATCATGTGGAATATGAAGAAGATTTAACCATCGTAGAATTAACTTTCTCGAATACCTGGAAATGTCATTATTCAAACTCTCATGTGACACGATAAAAATTAATTGGTTTTTTGTAAGATCACATGCTTAAATGTTTATGTGTACTCTGTAGCGAATAGCTCCTGGTAAATGTCACGGAGCTATACTGCGACGATGCATATTTTCAATTTTCATTTGCCTTATGACCTTTGTATAAATATCCTTATAACTAAATTGTTTACTCGAGGTGCGGCCCGTTTCTTCACTTGGTACCTGCTAACTCTCGACGTAATTCTCTTCTTCTGCACCGTGACGCTGCACGCTGCACTGGTCGCTGACAAAAAAAAAAAAATACTTAAAACTCATTTCATTACGTACCTCGGTGCCCACTGATATATTTGGTAATTACATCTGTCCGCAGATATCTCCATACCTTTTTTAAATTCATAGACATTCGTTTATTCTGCTACCCACTATTATCATTTACCCTGCAAAGAAAATTATTTTACATTGCTTATGCTATTTTGTCATTTCTCCTTAGCCTACACGTCTCGTGTATATTTTTTTCATAATGCTTCGTTCTACTTGTAAAGGTGTTGTATGTAGCTTAATTAAATCTCTGTGTAAATATATCAGTACATTCCCTTAGTTTCTTAGACAGTAGATGGAATTGCTTAGTGTTTCCATTTACTTTCTATTTAAGTTAGGTACATGTACATATCGCATTCCTATTTGGTTGCGCCTTATGCCAGTCTGTCGCGCATGCGCACAGGTCAATGTCTCCTCTCCTGCTACTGACGTCAGCGCGTATTGTTGAGCGCGGATCGCTGAGCCGTAAGCTAATTTTGTTCATACTTTCGCTTCGCATGAAGCGGTGTATTACTTCCAATTGCTGTTGATTTTATGCTTACATGTACAAATCAAAAGAATTACTTATACCTATGCATATTACTTTACCTTAAAATTCACTCCAGAAGAAAAATTACACTCAAGAGTTGTGTACACTATGTGTAGTTATCTTGTGATAGAAAGAAAAAATGCTACCTAGCTTCATCATTCTATAAAAGCATTTATATCTTTGTGTATACCCTTGTCTCGCCCTTTTTCTCATAGACTAATCTGTACATCCCACGGTATGGTATTTTGGAAATTATATATGGCCCTGAATAGAGTAATTGCCACTTCTTATTCAATTCGCCAAATTTTGTCGATTTATGGTGCGCCCGTAAGAGGACTCGTTGCCCTTCAGAAAATTCTGTAACACGTTTTAGTTTCTTTTTATAAATTTTAATTGTTTCTCTATCCCTCTGTCGTCTATTTTGATACCTACCATTTTGTCATCTGTGCGACAATCTGTTTTCTGGTGTAAACCATGGCATGTTTGATTTTGTATAGTAGTGTCATTTCTGTAATGGGAACCTTTGGTATGGGTGTCTTCCACTCATTCGTTTGTTTTGTCCCGAACATCATTTCGTTAGGTGTGAAACCTGTTGAAGGATGTGTAAGGTTACTGACAACTTGTGTGAAAGGAGTTACGTATTCTACCCATCAGGTGTGTCTGCGAGGGGTATATGTCCTAATAAACCTGTTAAATTCCTTATAGATTCGTTCTACTGGCCTTGCCTGTGGGTGAAAAAGGCTTACTAATACGTGTTTTATGCCCTGTGAGGTCATACATTGTTTCCACTTTTGCCCAACGGAATATGAAGCATTATCAGTTAGTAGTACCCGTGGTTTATCTACTCTTCTCAAATCGTCTGCCTCAATTCCTTTTCTGATATTTGTGGCTGTTGCATTTTTAAAGGCATATATTTTAATATGTTTCGAGAAAATATCATATAGTGCTGCTATGTATCTTACTCTCCTTTACTTCTTGGATATGGACCAGCTACGTCCAGGGGTACTATATCTAGAGGGTTTTATGTTAGTATTGGGTGTAGCTCAGTATGTTTTGACACATTGGATTGTTCTGACTTTTGACATATTGCACACATTCTTAATACCTGTAGGACTCATCTTCTCAAATTTGGAAAATAACAAAGTGTTGCAATTTTTTACGTACATTTGTTCACTCCATAATGTCCATATACTTCATTTGTGTCTTATAAATTCGTCGACATAATCTTCAAGAATTAGCACACACCATTGACCAGATTTTTCATGTTTCTTATGAAAGAAAACGCCCTTGTACTCTTGATACCATTTACTTTCCACCTTCATCCTGCTTAAGGTTTTGCATGACTTTCCTCCATCTGCGATCTTGCTGTTGTATAATTTTCATTTGCTTACAAAACTTATGGTAATCACACTGTTGTGCTGCACCTTGCAGTAATAACGTTTTGATTTCTGCATCCTGCTCTGTTAATTCACCAAATTCCTCTAAACCTTGTGGTAACCTAGACAAGGAATTTGCAATAACATTGTGACTTCATTTAATTTAAATGATCTCGAAACTGAATCCTCGTAAATATAGACACCACGTAGCAAATCTATGGTGCAATAATTTACGTGTTAAAAGAAATGACAGCGACTGATGGTCACAGTAAACTTCGGTATTCTTGCGCCACAAAAAATATTCAAACTTTTTATATGTTCATATTACAGCTAAACTTTCCAATTCTGACCCAGAGTAAGATCATTCTGCATCTGATAATGTGCGATTAGCCAAACTGGTGACCTTGGGTACTTATTTACCTTCTTCTTCTCGCATCTGGAACAAACATGCCTCCAACCCTTGAGATGAGGGATCTGTGCATAGACAAAAATCCTTGGACATGTCAGGATGGCTAAGAATATTTGTATTGACTAATGCCTGTTTAATGTTATTAAAGTCCTCCTGACACTTATCATCGTGTAACCCAGGCCTATTTTTTCGTAACAAGTTGAACAATGCATCACTGTTCATCAGTTGCTGTGGTATGAATTTACGAAAAAAAGATGATAGTCCTAAAAAAGCGTTTAGTTATTTTTTATTCCTTGGAACTGGATAACTACGTATAGCATCAAGTTTTTTCGGATCAGGTTCTGACACAACACATCCTAAAAATTTGATTCGCTCCCTACCAAAACTAGACTTTTTTAAATTGGCAGTTACTCTGTAATCTGCAAATCGTTGCAGCATCTGTTCAATGAGCCTGATATGTTCTAACCAAGCACGTGTGGCTATTAGTAGGTCGTCCATATAGACAGTGACTTTGCTAAGCAATTCTGGTCCTAAAACCTTGTCCGATGCAGATACAAACACGCTTGCGCTTATGTTCAGTCCAAAAGGCAGAACACGGAATTCAACTTATGCCACCACAAACAAATGCTGTATATTTTCGACTTTCTTCGTCGAGCTTTATTTGCCAGAAGGACATCTTGAGATCGAGGGTAAAGAAATATTTTGTATTGTAAAACTTTAGAAGCTGATCGTCCAAGACGTCTGGTCTTATGCGTACTGTTACTATAATCTTATTGATACCTCTAGCATCGAGAACTAATCTTACAGAACCGTCCGGTTTACTTACTGGTAATATAGGACTGCCGGCCGGTGTGGCCATGCGGTTAAAGGCGCTTCAGTCTGGGACCGCGTGACCGCTACGGTCGCAGGTTCGAATCCTGCCTCGGGCATGGATGTGTGTGATGTCCTTAGGTTAGTTAGGTTTAAGTAGTTCTAAGTTCTAGGGGACTTATGACCACAGATGTTGAGTCCCATAGTGCTCAGAGCCATTTGAACCATTTTAATATAGGACTACAACAGGGTGAAAATAAAGGTTGTATAATTCCCCATTTAATCATATGACTGATCTCTTCCCTTATTGCCTTTCGTTATGCCCTTGGAATTTAAATTCATAGTCCTTCATTACTCTTGGCTCCTTACTGAAAACAGTTGCATACTTAAATAACAAGTAGAAGGTTCTTGCCGTTGCATATCATTTAGTATCTGTGATTCACTTAGTTTCTGCTCTACCATTTCAAACTAACCTCAGCGTTTGCTTCTTGCTCAGTATCAAATTTGTTTGTGAAATACACAGCTGGAAAGGAATATTGTACTATTACATTTGATTCTAGTTTGTTTTTGTTACTTTCATCAGGTGTCTTGACTAAATCAGTAGAAATATCTGATCCTTTACATAGAAATGGCATTTACCATTCCCTATGTCAATCAGTGTTTTTTGTATGTTCTAAAAGTGTACTTGCCAGTAAGACAGTTAATTATAAGTTCGTCAGTTATAAGAAAGTTGCACTTGATTGTAAAATGTCCAGTTTGTAATGGAATAAATGCCTGATATTTAACCAATTTAGTCCGCAGCTCGTGGTCGTGCAGTAGCGTTCTCGCTTCCCACGCCCGGGTTCCCGGGTTCGATTCCCGGAGGGGTCAGGGATTTTCTCTGCCTCGTGATGACTGGGTGTTGTGTGCTGTCCTTAGGTTAGTTAGGTTTAAGTAGTTCTAAGTTCTAGCGGACTGATGACCATAGCTGTTAAGTCCCATAGTGCTCAGAGCCATTTAACCAATTTAGTCTTACAGCCTGTTGCAGTTTGCACCTTGCAATTTCAGACACGAAATGTTGGGAATTGGCCTTTCTTCTTCAATTAACAAAAAATGCATTTGCCATTAGGTTGGTAGTTGAACCTGTATCTAAAATTAATTGTGTGTCAATATTACATATTTTCACCTTAATGATTGCTTGTATTTATTTCTCCCTATTTTTATCTATTGTATGTACAGGGTGTTTCAAAAATGACCGGTATATTTGAAACAGCAATAAAAACTAAACGAGCAGCGATAGAATTACACCGTTTGTTGTAATATGCTTGGGACAACAGTACATTTTCAGGCAGACAAACTTTCGAAATTACAGTAGTTACAATTTTCAACAACAGATGGCGCTGCAAGTGATGTGAAAGATATAGAAGACAACGCAGTCTGTGGGTGCCCCATTCTGTACGTCGTCTTTCTGCTGTAAGCGTGTGCTGTTCACAACGTGCAAGTGTGCTGTAGACAACATGGTTTATTCCTTAGAACAGAGGATTTTTCTGGTGTTGGAATTCCACCGCCTAGAACACAGTGTTGTTGCAACAAGACGAAGTTTTCAACGGAGGTTTAATGTAACCAAAGGACCGAAAAGCGATACAATAAAGGATCTGTTTGAAAAATTTCAACGGACTGGGAATGTGACGGATGAACGTGCTGGAAAGGCAGGGCGACCGCGTACGGCAACCACAGAGGGCAACGCGCAGCTAGTGCAGCAGGTGATCCGACAGCGGCCTCAGGTTTCCGTTCGCCGTGTTGCAGCTGCGGTCCAAATGACGCCAACGTCCACGTATCGTCTCATGCGCCAGAGTTTACACCTCTATCCATACAAAATACAAACGCGGCAACCCCTCAGCGCCGCTACCATTGCTGCACGAGAGACATTCGCTAACGATATAGTGCACAGGATTGATGACGGCGATATGCATGTGGGCAGCATTTGGTTTACTGACGAAGCTTATTTTTACCTGGACGGCTTCGTCAATAAACAGAACTGGCGCATATGGGGAACCGAAAAGCCCCATGTTGCAGTCCCATCGTCCCTGCATCCTCAAAAAGTACTGGTCTGGGCCGCCATTTCTTCCAAAGGAAACATTGGCCCATTTTTCAGATCCGCATCACGCTATCTGGACATTCTTCGTGAATTTGTGGCGGTACAAACTGCCTTAGACGACACTGCGAACACCTCGTGGTTTATGCAAGATGGTGCCCGGCCACATCGCACGGCCGACGTCTTTAATTTCCTGAATGAATATTTTGATGATCGTGTGATTGCTTTGGGCTATCCGAAACATACAGGAGGCGGCGTGGATTGGCCTCCCTATTCGCCAGACATGAACCCCTGTGACTTCTTTCTGTGGAGACACTTGAAAGACCAGGTGTACCGCCAGAATCCAGAAACAATTGAATAGCTGAAGCAGTACATCTCATCTGCATGTGAAGCCATTCCGCCAGACACGTTGTCAAAGGTTTCGGGTAATTTCATTCAGAGACTACGCCATATTATTGCTACGCATGGTGGATATGTGGAAAATATCGTACTATAGAGTTTCCCAGACCGCAGCGCCATCTGTTGTTGAAAATTGTAACTACTGTAATTTCGAAAGTTTGTCTGCCTGAAAATGTACTGTTGTTCCAAGCATATTGCAACAAACGGTGTATTTCTATCTGCTGCTCGTTTAGTTTTTATTGCGTTTCAAATATACCGGTCATTTTTGAAACACCCTGTAACTCATGGTGATACAAATCGTCTTTGGTGTCACTTTGTTTGTCAAAGCTTATAAAACATGTTTGTAGTTTTTCTTCACTCCCACTCCCAGAGACGTTAATAGCCTGGGACTTAACTACGACCGATTGCTGTTTTCCGACGGCGTAGTGTGACTTAATTCACTACCTGAACTAATTTGAGTTAGTTGCACTGTGTGGGTACTTCGCCAATTTGTGCCGTTATTTTGCTGACCAAAGGTCGGCTGTGGTACAGCGTAACGCATGGCAATGTTGCCGCACGACCGCCACTGCTGCGGCTGACTGTTTATGTTCATGTTTGGCATAGGGCCTTGTGATGGTGGATTATAATTCGCTCGTGCGTTAAAGTTAGTCCTGCTGTTTTTGAAAATTTCTTTTAAATCGATTTTTTTCCGTTCCCGTTACCGAACTCGTTACCTGTGGATATGTAACTTTGCTGTTATGTGTACCATCCTTGCTGTGTGTTTTGGTCACGTTTTACTGACTGATTTACGTAACTATGTTCTTTTTGTGCCTGATTTTCTGTTGCTCTGTTGGGTACAGGTCATAGAGTAAGTCGATAGACTCAAGCACTGAAAGAAAATATTCAGTGTCTTGCTCTGGTGTTGTGACTAATTTCTCTCTAATGTGCAATGGTAAACGACTTTTCAAAATTTTTATCACGTCTACCTGTGATATTAGGTTCGTCCAGTAGCGTGTTTTGTTCAGGTATTTTTCAAAGTATCCACGTAGACTCCCGTATTTGCCATTGAATGGTGCGGGATTGAGAACCTCGCGCCTGAGTCTTTCTTGCACTGCCTCAGATCAATATTTTTCGAGGAAAGCTCGCTCAAGTTGGATACAAGAGCTGCAACGTTCGGCCTCTTCAATTCCCCATAAAAGAACGTCACCTTCCGTGTATCACACGACAAACCCGATTTTCTGTGCTTCCGTCCAATTGCGTGGAAATACATGACGAAAAGCACTGATAAACACTACAGGATTCATTCTTTTACCTTCGGTAATGAATGTAGGAAACTGTCGATGTCTCAGCAAACCTTCGTCTGCAAAAATACTTGATAGACATATGGCATTTTCGGTCGTATTTATGTTGTTATTGTAGTTTCCTGTAATTCCGGTTGGTAATTGTTCAGATATCGGAGTTATGGGTATGTTTACATTTTGCACTCTACAACTGTCGCTGGTACCTGCTGTGGAACTCGTGACAATTTGTGGTTTGTGCACTGTAGCCTGTGTGTTATTTACATGCATATTTCGAGATCCGGTAATATTTTCTCCTAAAGGATTGCGGACCTTTCTTCCGCGGCTGATAAGTTAATGTTTACTTTGTTCACTATTTCATTTTTCTTTTTTCTGAATAGCCTTTTCTACTACATCTGTGTATAGCTTACAATCTGTTACTAACTTCTCTGCAATGGTATTACTATTATCTAACGTACCTGCTTCACCTAGACTAATGATATCACTCAGATTTTCATTGATCTTCTCTCTCTCCTTCTTAGCGCATGCCAAGTCAACTTCTAATGTTGCTACCCTTAAAGTAAGCTCTTCTACAGCTAGAGGTACACCTTCATATTCTTTATTTAGTTTGTTAATGACAGTGGTTACCTTTCTTTACTGTCGAACACAACTGATTTTGTGTGGCTTCAATATTTGTGTTTGCGTCTGTGATTTTCTTTGTCTGTTGCTCTACTAGATCATGAGACCGTGTCTCGCAAATCCTCGAATACTTGTTTTTGTTCTTGCTTCATTCTATTTAGATCTTTTGTAAAAGTGTTTTGTTGCTGTTTTACCGTGTTCATATCTTGTGTGACGGTGTTCAGATTCCGTGTCAAATGATCAATTTTGGTATGCCTATTTTGTTTCATATCACTGAAATTGGTGTCCATATTATCTAATTTCGTGTTTATGTTTGACAGTAACTGCCATAGCAGTGCATCAGTTGTGCTACTGCGGTTGCTGTCACCTGTACTTTCCGAGTGGGGTTTGCAACGTTTTGTTAAAATTCATATTGGAATCGCTTTCCTATGTTTCATTCATGAGCGGTATGTCGCTCTGGGAGATGTGTAAACATTGTATCGTCAAGGTTATTCTGCTGTGGAGCATCATTTGTCACGCCTGCAACACTCATCTCTGATCTACTTAAACTTTCTGCAGCAGTGTTGCCAACTCTAAAAAACCCGAGTCGTTAGATTCAATATCAAAAGTCGCTAGAAAGTCTCTAAAACTGATTTTACTAGGGGTGTACTGAAAATTTCTTGCTGTGAATGGTGCAATAAGCCAGTGAGGGGGGGGGGGGGGGGGTAATAAAATATTAATAAAAATTGTCTCATACCTAATTGCTATATTGTCTTAATTAAATGACGCATCGCTTGCAACAATATACATATAAAATACGCTAACGTTTAATTAAACATTTTATCATAATTGACGCAACACATAAATTGTTGTTTCAATCACGGTAGTCAAATATACTAGAAATATGCAACTATATTTGTAACAAAAGAAAGCAAGAACTCAAATTAGGTTACAAAATATATGCATACCGGTATGTGAGCTAATCATCGCCATCACTCAGAAGATCGAATAACTCTTCTGTTTCATGCTCTGACAACAGTAGTTGGTATTCACTGAGGCGTGCGAAACTGCAAGCTGAAGAGAGTGACAAATGCAACGGATCACTACCAAATGCTTCAAACCATATTCTCTCTTGAGTTGTTCGAAAAGCCCATTGTTTATTCCAACTATTGCAGAAGCATTATCTGTGCCAATTCTTACCATATTAGCGATTGGAAGTTTGAGATCTTTCAAAGAATTCACAAGAACAGCAGTTTCTCCTACAGCGAGTTTGAGAAATGCTGATCTAATGGTTTGGTTCTTTACACTATAGTACCGTATAACGATACCTAGCATTTTAGATATTGATACATCTGTGGTTTCATCTATTAATACACTGTATTTTTGGTCACCTATATCTTCAACCAATTATTGTGTAAAATATGGAGCCAAAACTTCAGTTATAATGTTAGTGCACTTTGTACGATGTAATCGCATGTTTTTAGCGCCCTCATCACCGAAAAACACCTTCTTGCACAGTATTCCTAAATGATCTACAGCTAAAATAGAACAATGTTCAGCAATAAATAAAGAAAGGGAGCCTTCCTCTCTGCTTGCTATTTTAACTGTAGTTTTCAGAAAAATTTCTTGTTTATACTTAATAGTTTTCGAATGCTTTCTAATATCACAAAATATAGCATAAAACTCTGTTACACATACTAGACATCTTGCCTTGGATAAGTCTCCAACGACTGGATTCAGCCACCCACTGAATTCAGGTTCTGCTTCCCACGTGTCCCGATATTTTTGAGCGTACTGCTTCTTCTTCTGCAGTAAATCCATTATGTAAGCCACCACAACATAAGTTTCACCAATTTATAATCACTGAAAATACATTAAAACTCAGGCAAACTAGAGGTCATGAAAAAATCTACTCACTCGGTAACTCGATATCAGTCCTACTGTTCATTGTTTATAACGTAATAATGTCTGAGATACCCCCACCGAAGTGTTCTTGTGTTACCACTGTGCATGTGTTGAATTTGACTGCGAGTTAACATTTAGAAAAATTAGAGGCTGCTGGACAGAAATGTATTTTATTATACTTAATATTACGTATGTTTTTTGTCAACTCGAAAAATAAAGGGAGTTCAAAAGTTGAAGAATTATAGACCGATACGCTATCGACGATAACAGGCTAGTGGGTAATGAATAATGAATTGTTCTACAGTCAAGGTTTTATTACTGTGTAGGCAATTCCCACATTCAGGTTTACTAAATGCTGAACAATGCTACATGATCTGTTAAGAACTTAATTTAACTTAGTAAATCTAGAAAAAAGTCAGTGTAGTACCCATTCTATAGTTAAAATCTTACTGTTGTTAATGAAAATACTGGCCCAAAATAGTTTTGATTTGTACTTCAAAAGTCGTCAGTACTCCAAAAGTCGCCAGATAAGTCGCTAAATAATTTTTGTCGCTAAAAAGTTTTTTTTGCCGCTAAGACGAAGGCAAAAGTCGCCATTTCTAGCGACAAAGTCGCTAAATTGGCAACACTGTTCTGCAGTAGGCATGCATGGCGACTGAACTTCAATTTATCGATCGCGAAATTCTACGCCATCTTGGCTGATTGCGTTCTCGCTGTTGCTATCAACAATGGACATATATTTTTCGGCCATGTTGTATGTTGTTGTTGTGATCTTCAGTCCTGAGACTGGTTTGATGCAGCTCTCCATGCTACTCTATCCTGTGCAAGCTTCTTCATCTCCCAGTACCTACTGCAACCTACATCCTTCTGAATCTGCTTAGTGTATTGATCTCTTGGTCTCCCTCTACGATTTTTACCCTCCACGCTGCCCTCCAATGCTAAATTTGTGATCCCTTGATGCCTCAAAACATGTCCTACCAACCGATCCCTTCTTCTAGTCAAGTTGTGCCACAAACTTCTCTTCTCCCCAATGCTATTCAATACCTCCTCATTAGTTACGTGATCTACCCACCTTATCTTCAGCATTCTTCTGTAGAACCACATTCCGAAAGCTTCTATTCTCTTCTTGTCCAAACTGGTTATCGTCCATGTTTCACTTCCATACATGGCTACACTCCATACAAATACTTTCAGAAACGACTTCCTGACACTTAAATCTATACTCGATGTTAACAAATTTCTCTTCTTCAGAAACGATTTCCTTGCCATTGCCAGTCTACATTTTATATCCTCTCTACTTCGACCATCACCAGTTATTTTACTCCCTAAATAGCAAAACTCCTTTACTACTTTAAGTGTCTCATTTCCTAATCTAATCCCCTCAGCATCACCCGATTTAATTTGACTACATTCCATTATCCACGTTTTGCTTTTGTTGATGTTCATCTTATATCCTCCTTTCAAGACACTGTCCATTCCGTTCAACTGCTCTTCCAAGTCCTTTGCTGTCTCTGACAGAATTACAATGTCATCGGGGAACCTCAAAGTTTTTACTTCTTCTCCATGAATTTTAATACCTACTCCGAATTTTTCTTTTGTTTTCTTTACTGCTTGCTCAATATACAGATTGAATAACATCGGGGAAAGGCTACAACCCTGTCTCACTCCTTTCCCAACCACTGCTTCCCTTTCATGCCCCTCAACTCTTATAACTGCCATCTGGTTTCTGTACAAATTGTAAATAGCCCTTCGCTCCCTGTATTTTACCCCTGCCACCATCAGAATTTGAAAGAGAGTATTCCAGTTAACGTTGTCAAAAGCTTTCTCTAAGTCTACAAATGCTAGAAACGTAGGTTTGCCTTTTCTTAATCTTTCTTCTAAGATAAGTCGTAAGGTTAGTATTGCCTCATGTGTTCCAACATTTCTATGGAATCCAAACTGATCTTCCCCGAGGTCCACTTCTACCAGTTTTTCCATTCGTCTGTAAAGAATTCCCGTTAGTATTTTGCAGCTGTGACTTATTAAACTGATAGTTCGGTAATTTTCACATCTGTCGTCACCTGCTTTCTTTGGGATTGGAATTATTATATTCTTCTTGAAGTCTGAGGGTATTTCGCCTGTCTCATACATCTTGCTCACCAGATGGTAGAGTTTTGTCATGACTGGCTCTCCCAAGGCCATCAGTAGTTCTAATGGAATGTTGTCTACTCCTGGGCCTTGTTTCGACTCAGGTCTTTCAGTGCTCTGTCAAACTCTTCACGCAGTATCTTACCTCCCATTTCATCTTCATCTACATCCTCTTCCATTTCCATAATATTGTCCTCAAGTACATCGCCCTTATATAAACCCTCTATATACTCCTTCCACCTTTCTGCCTTCCCTTTTTTGCTTAGAACTGGGTTGCCATCTGAGCTCTTGATATTCATACAAGTGGTTCTCTTCTCTCCAAAGGTCTCTTTAGTTTTCCTGTAGGCAGTATCCATCTTACCCCTAGTGAGACAAGCCTCTACATCCTTACATTTGTCCTCTAGCCATCCCTGCTTAGCCATTTTGCACATCCTGTCGATCTCATTTTTGAGACGTTTGTATTCCTTTTTGCCTGCTTCATTTACTGCATCTTTATATTTTCTCCTTTCATCAATTAAATTCAATATTTCTTCTGTTACCCAACGATTTCTATTAGCCCTCGTCTTTTTACCTACTTGATCCTCTGCTGCCTTCACTACTTCATCCCTCAGAGCTACCCATTCTTCTTCTACTGTATTTCTTTCCCCCATTCCTGTCAATTGTTCCCTTATGCTCTCCCTGAAACTCTGTACAACCTGTGGTTCTTTCAGTTTATCCAGGTCCCATCTCCTTAAATTCCCGCCTTTTTGCAGTTTCTTCAGTTTCAATCTGCAGCTCATAACCAATAGATTGTGGTCAGAATCCACATCTGCCCCTGGAAATGTCTTACAATTTAAAACCTGGTTCCTAAATCTCTGTCTTACCATTATGTAATCTATCTGATACCTTTCAGTATCTCCAGGATTCTTCCAGGTATACAACCTTCTTTCATGATTCTTGAACCAAGTGTTAGCTATGATTAAGTTATGCTCTGTGCAAAATTCTACAAGGCGGCTTCCTCTTTCATTTCTTCCCCCCAATCCATATTCACCTACTATGTTTCCTTCTCTCCCTTTTCCTACTGACGAATTCCAGTCACCCATGACTATTAAATTTTCGTCTCCCTTCACTACCTGAATAATTTCTTTTATCTCGTCATACATTTCATCAATTTCTTCATCATCTGCAGAGCTAGTTGGCATATAAACTTGTACTACTGTAGTAGGAATGTGCTTTGTGTCTATCTTGGCCACAATAATGCGTTCACTATGCTGTTTGTAGTAGCTAACCCGCACTCCTATTTTTTTATTCATTATTAAACCTACTCCTGCATTACCCCTATTTGATTTTGTATTTATAACCCTTTAATCACCTGACCAAAAGTCTTGTTCCTCCTGCCACCGAGCTTCACTAATTCCCACTATATCTAACTTTAACCTATCCATTTCCCTTTTCAAATTTTCTAACCTACCTGCCCGATTAAGGGATCTGACATTCCACGCTCCGATCCGTAGAATGCCAGTTTTCTTTCTCTTGATAACAACGTCCTCTTGAGTAGTCCCCACCCAGAGATCCGAATGGGGGACTATTTTACCTCCGGAATATTTTACCCAAGAGGACGCCATCATCATTTAATCATACAGTAAAGCTGCATGTCCTCGGGAGAAATTACGGCTGTAGTTTCCCCTTGCTTTCAGCCGTTCGCAGTACCAGCACAGCAAGGCCGTTTTGGTTAATGTTACAAGGCCAGATCAGTCAATCATCTAGACTGTTGCCCCTGCAACTACTGAAAAGGCTGCTGCCCCTCTTCAGGAACCACATGTTTGTCTGGCCTCTCAACAGATAGCCCTCCGTTGTGGTTGCACCTACGGTACAGCCATCTGTATCGCTGAGGCACGCAAGCTTCCCCACCAACGGCAAGGTCCATGGTTCATTGAAATATCATATGCTAATTGTTAAACTTGATAATTGTAATTAACGCGATGTCAAAGTCTGTTTTACGTCTATTATGATGCGCAGCCTATTGTGTCGCAATTCTTTATGTTTTACTGACAACTCGTATCACATTGAAAAATTCTTGTAAATTTTCCACAATAAAATTCAAGGAAGGGAATAATGAGGAAAAAGTTTCTATCTACATCAAAACAGGCGCTACCAAGCGTAACCATGCAAGCAACTTGCGTGGCCGTCTTACCTTTCCTGCGCCGAACAAAACAGCTTACTATGGAAAATTCTGCGTAATCTGCGTCCAGTTCCTATTGCTTTCCAAAATTTTCTCCTCAGTTTTCGCCTTTTTGCTTTACTTGCTCCCCGTCGTGATTCATGCAAACAGAAAATACCGACAATTAATTTTTATGACTAATAACAATGTCATAGAAATTCTTACTATAACAATAGTTTAAAAACCCGACCCACAACCGGTGCCCTAAACTCCTGGCACTCAGGTCGCCAGTTGGGTTACAATAAAAAAATTATAAAAATACATATATGAATAGAAAAAATTAATTTAAAGGCATATTACAATTGCATCACTAGAAATGTTGTGCTTATACGATTTTTGGGTAATCGGACTTTCTCTCCTACATTTCAACTGTAGATGCAGGCAGCAGACTTCAAGGACACCAGGGCGTGTCAAAAATAAGAAAACCCTTCTTACTTGGTTCTACTTCACTTCAGTAAAAAAAATGCTTAATACTGTTGTTAATTATACTATTATTCCGTCACACGTATGGTACGTAACACTCGTAATACTTCATACTTAAAGCCGTACATCTTCATCGTCCTTCTGCATACGAGAGAGTCAGAAACAAAGACATGTACTACAAGGAAAATTGGATGACTTTTTTTTCATTTGTCTGCGCCTTACCGCGCATTCATACTCAACGTCTTTGCCAACGCTTATGGTCGATCGGTGTGTCATTTTTTGTTTTTAATAAATTTTAACTTTACGATATCCTGGGGGTCTTTCGCCATGTACCTACAAAACGATATCCTGGGGGTCTTCCGCCATGTACCTACACAACAGCCAGTGAAGTGGCTGGTGCAGAGGCTTTTCCGAAATTCTAGAATTATCAGCTGTCATTCCCCTACAGCCTGGCCATCCAGTCTGCGTGGCTTCTGGCTGTGGGAATATCTTGAAGATATTGTGTTTAGTGCACCCATTACGAGCGTAGCCAAGCTGAAGGCACACATCGCGCAACGCATTCTGAAAATGACCCCCCGATACACTCCGATCTGTTGTGAAACATACTGTTCCTCGATTTCAACTGGTTATATAAAACAGTGGACAGTATATTGAATATGAGTTGCCTCAGTCTCATAACAGTTTATGTGGCTTATGGCCCCATGACGATGAAAAGTGGTGCCATTTTGCTTTTTATACGGTTTTTGACGTCAGCGGAATTAATTAATATAAATATAAAAACCAATTTTTCCCACCTGATGTGGTGCGAGCTTGCCATGGTGGATAGTCTTACCTAACTAATAGCGCCACAAGTGTTGACTGCCAAACTTGTGGATGGATGACGTAATGTGCAGCTCAGACCACAGCAGTCGTGTTACGTTTCATCTGTCATCTGTAACTGATCCCATTCGCTTTAAGATGCTTACTTCGTCATATATTGGTAACATTTTCGATAATTTATGGTACCATAACGTTTCCAAATGGTTCAAATGGCTCTGAGCACTATGGGACTTAACATCTATGGTCATCAGTCCCCTAGAACTTAGAACTACTTAAACCTAACTAACCTAAGGACATCACACAACACCCAGTCATCACGAGGCAGAGAAAATTCCTGACCCCGCCGGGAATCGAACCCGGGAACCAGGGCGCGGGAAGCGAGAACGCTACCGCGCGACCACGAGCTGCGGACATAACGCTTCCCCCAGCGTCAATAACATGCTGTTTAAATTTGACCACATTCTATGCAGTGATTCTCTTTCTACAGCGTTTTGAGTTTGGAATTTTAATTATGTGTATCCTGTACGATAAGATCAAATCCCCTGATGTCAGAGAAAGAAACAGAATTTATTATCATTGAATGTAATGAGCTGTTATTTCCTTTGTATGTTAACCTGCAGGTAACAAATTTGATTTTGACGAGACTGAGAACGTTCATAAAGGATATGTGAAGTTCGTAAATGTAGATTTCAACCGACATAATAATGTGTGCAGTAATAATGATGACGATCCAAATGGTGAAAATGTTCTCCAGTAGACAGGCTCATATTAACTAGCAGTATTTCCTGACAACAAACGATGTGCACCGTCCAGCATTGGCAGACGGTGGTGTGGCTACAATCCTCAGCTGTAATTTGATGACAGTAACATTGGTGAACAATGTACAAATATGCATGCCAATCCCAAACACCCAGCATCGACCAAGTTACATCAGTAGCAAGACAACAGATAGTACCATTCTCTTGAAGGTTTAATTTCAGGAAGCTAATTGGGAGTAATTCAAAGTCAGAGATCAGAAGATAAGCGAACTAGTCCTGCAACTGAGTCCTATGATCAGTTTGTTGGAAACTTTAGCAACTTAATTACTGAAGGCAAAAGAGAGTAGTGGATAGAACTCATGGAAGAAGAAGCCCCTACAGGAGTAGTCACAAAGTGTGGAGACAGCTGAAGAGATTAAATAATGATCTCTCTGAGATAACTGTACATGCCAATGTTTCTCCTGATAATATCGTTATTATCCTGGTTTAGAATGCTAAACTAGACTGTCACTTTCATAGCTCACTAAAATATGCAGATCGCTGGAAGAGAAACATAGCGATTTTTCTAAACAATTTACTTGTTGGGACAACAACCACAGATCAGACCTGTTAAGAGGTGGACAGGTGAGTTACCTACAAAATCCTGCTGCTGTGTGGTAGAATATTTCTGTCACGGCACCCTGAAAGACCACAGTCTGCTGCGGTGGTGGGCTGAATTTTAGTATTACATGACACAATCTTCTGTGGTCACCCGCATGACCAGAAGTGGGGCTCCGTCGTTATATAGCTGTGCAGAACGACTATAAATACATGCTGCACAGCCCCTAGCAGCACCTTTGTGGAACCGAGCAGCCTCAACTTCACCTAACAGCGTCACCAGCAAGCTGCTAGTCCACAAGCAGCCGCTAAACCTGATGGTAATGGGTCTCACACTGGTCGCACCTCGTCCAACGCGTCTTCGTCTGACATCCAGGTGTCTACGAAGGTCCTGGGTTTAGCGCTCACTATCTGTGCACCAGGCCTGCCGCTCATGGCCACTGCAGAATAGGCCCACTAGCTGCTATAAGCACATGCCTTACATCGGCATACCCACTACGCTCGCACGAGCGTCCAGAGCGCCAAGCGCCACTACCACGTGCACACACACTACCACAGGCTGAGAATGCAGCTGGGAGTTATGCATGGGTAGCAAGCAACTGCTACATGGGTGACAATGAGACACCTTCACTGACCTCTGTACAGAAGACTTGCAGAACAGGGAATGTTATTACTGACAGAGCCCTCCTGATTCTGCACTCGCCACAGTACTGGTGACGCAACCCACAGTTCTTGCACATGTCCTTCTGTGGCAGAAGCGACCATCCTGGCCGAAAATGTTGTCTGCATCCCTGATTCCGTTAAATTTGGTGTCAGAGGAAGGCGAGTAAAAACGAGTGACATTGTGGTACAGCGATCAGCAGCGGAAGTTCAGTGTGGCGAGTGGAAACAAACAACTTTTTCATGCAGTTGCGTTGTCAGTGCCCTTAATCGCGTAGATGTGAGGGTTGGACGGTAGGTAAAGTTGGCGAAAGTGGACTTAGTGATTTAAGTAACTCTAGAGGGCACACTAAGGAAACAGGTAGTGGTTTGTGCCTGGTTAGGTGTGGGCAGTACAACTTGGTAGCTATAGTACTTTGTGCACCCAGCCATTAGCAGTGATTTGTTTTAAATGTAGGAGGCCTGTACATTACACCAGAGGACATAGAAAATGCAGATGGTTTGCGCTCAGCCATTCAGATTACAAGTCTAATGGTGAGATTAGCATTAAGTCCATTCCTGTTCCATCCTTGCTTCTGTTGTAGACAGAGGCTCTGCAGTGAGTGAAGCAGGTGTACAGGGGTTACCACTACAAAGGCTGTCCAGATCTTGATGACACAAATGTGGGAGGACAACGCGAACTTACATAAGCAGTTAGATGCATTAAGAGATGATAGAGCTTCGTCCTGTATATCAGTACACATCGTCAATATCAGTATAGCTATCCCAGTTTTTACCCAAGTTCCTCATGGTTGGCTGAAGCAGATGTGGACGTGTCAGTGTTTGCCAACAACCTGTTAGTAGCTGTGAAGCTGTGACATACATCAAAGGGGCACTTCCTGCATATGGCCAAGTTACATTTGGTAGAAGATACAGAAACATGTATCACGAGGAGATGAGAAATGCTCAAACATTCAAAGCTTTGAGGACAGACTTGTTACAGTGGTACATTTGTCGATATTAGTGGGAGCGATTGAATAGTGTATCACAAAAACAGGGTGAAACCATCGAAAGTTTCGTGTATCAGATTAAAAAGCTTAAAGCCAATACACATGAATCGATGGAAAGTGATGAAACTATCAGGGCCCTTCTGGAAGAGGGAGAACAAAGAGAGTTGGGCTCATTTTTTTGGTGTTTCCATCCAATGTGTCACTAAAAGGACGGGCTGAACTCCCTGAAGACTTAATCGGAGCCATAGATATGACAATAGCATTGGAGGAAGTAGATGCTTTGACCCCAGTCCAAGGTAGAATGGGGATTTTTTCTGCTGAGGGCAAGTGTTATTGTTTGCAGTCAGGCTTCATACGGCGAGAGTGCTGTCAGCTTCAGTGTTTGCAATGTGGGAGAGTAGGCCATTGGAAACGAGACTGTAGACAGAGTAAGGGACATGACAGAAAGACAGAATGAAAATGACAAGCTACTGTCAAACGACAACGGAGGCTCCGTAACCACCAAGCACAGATCCCAATAAATTCTAGCGTAGCTAAAAAGTGTGCGTAGGTGAAATATTTCTTAAGTTACACAAGCTTATAGATGTCTGTGGCAAGTTTTGGAAAGAGGATGTTGGGTGCACCACGATATAGGTACTGTGGAACGAGTGGTAGTAATGAGCAGTCACTGGGATCCATGATACTTGCAGGGTAACAGCTATTGAACTACATGAAAAAAAACCTTAATAATTTCTGAACTGTTTGCGTTAGGACTTTCAAACTGCTCTGTTGGCCGCGGGGCATGATGGGAATTACTGTGCACATGATTTGGCTTAGGCCATTTTCGTTTGTATGGGTTCGTCAATAAAAAAAAAAAACTTGGTGTATTTGGGGGACTGAGAATCCGCATTTCGCGATCAAGAAGTCTCTTCACCCTCAAAAGGCGACCGTGTGGTGTGTAATGTTCAGTCACCAAATAATCGGTGCGATACTTGTTGGTGGTACGGTGGTACGGTGACTACCGAATGGTACCTGAAGGTTTTGGAAGATGATTTCATCCTCATTGTAAAAAGTGACTCTGATTTCGGCAAGATGTGGTTCATGCAAGACGGAGCTCAACCGCATCGAAGCAGGGGAGTGTTTGATGTCCTGGAGGAGCACTTTGGGGACCGCATTCGGCTCCAGGGTACTTAGAACCCACTGGCAAGGGTCTCGATTGGCTGCTATATTCTCCGGATATGAACTCATGTGACTCCATTTTGTGGGGCTATATTGAAGACAAGGTGTACAGCAATAACACCAAAACCATTGCTGAGCTGAAAACAGCCATTCAGAAGGTCATTGACAGCATCGATGTTCCGACACTCCAGCGGGTCATACAGAATTTCGCTATTTGTCTGCACCACATGACCGCCAATAATGGCAGGCATATCGAACGTGTCATGACCTAAATATGAATATCTATAGTGGCGTTTACATGTTGAATAAAGTGTTTACACGCGGTAGTTTGTAACTAATTTACGTTTGGTTTCATATAGTTCAATAATTGTCACCCTGCACTTATTGGGCGCGGTAAAACATTTCTTACATGAACATCACTCTAAAATCGTCCTTGGACAGCTTATAGAGGAACTCTATCGACACCAATTCATCTCAGGAAACTGCTGTTATTGTCACACTGCTACATTATTTCTCCCTGGCACAAGTGGAACCGATCAGACTGTGTGCAAGGTCTGTAATAATTAATTCATACAGCGAAGCACCATAAGATATGTGGAAATTACTATGGATGAGCAAAGGGGCTGATTTTCTGATAAATATATTGTGTGTCATTGAGCCACTAAAAGAGATTGATGAGTCAGATAAGGTACAGTGTTTCATACGTGGAAGTATGATACACATTCGGCAGGCAGGCAGTGAGCAGGTAGTGCCCACTGGCTTAAATAACTTTGGGACCGAATACATGGGTGTGTCTAAGAGGTTGATGGTAACAGTTTGGAGAGTTTAGAAGAAGACAATCTGGATAGGATAAATTCGGAGCCTAACTATAAGGAACACACCAGTTTAATTGCATTATAGGAGGAGCAAAAAAAATTAGCAATGGAGTAATTGTTAGTGGAGTTTGAGGACTTCTTTAATGAGCGAGGGTCTTTGCCAGTGACCACAGCGACATGGCATAGAACCCAATGAACTGCCTGCATACAATAAGCTGTATAGAATACCACATCATCTGCAACCATTAATGTATGAGCCCAGTAACCAACAGTTATAGAACGGTATTATTGAGAAAAGTTCCAGTCCTTGCAGCGCACCAGTAGTGATCGTTCGAAAAAAGAGTGTGTACAGCAGGAAAGCATATCGGTTTTGTTTTGATTTACAGATATTTCAATAGTTGTACAATTAGATTCTTATCCAATCCAAAATATATCAGAAACTTTGAATAATCTGGGGCACTGAGTATTTTTCCACCATGGATCTGCAGGGTCACTATTTTCAGTTAGAAGTAGTACAAGACGACAGGCCAGAAATGGCATTACCGTTCCTTAGAAACACTACTAATACCATCATATGCTGTTTGGATTACAGAATGCGCCATCCATGTTTCAGCATTTGATAGAAGGAGTTTTAAAGGGTTAAAACTAAAGCAGTTTACGATATATTTGGATGACGTCTTTGTGAAGGATGTGGAAGAACATATGCTATAGCTAAGTGAAGCATTTGAGGTGCGTAAATAATCAAGAGATACTCCAGATGGATCATAGGTTGGTAAAAGCCACGGAAAGAAAGAAATTGCTCTTCAACACAGACGGAAAAGTTGAGGCTCAAATATTGCATAGCAGACTTTTGATCAACCCCCCAAGAACCATGGACCTTGCCGTTGATGGGGAGGCTTGCGTGCCTCAGTGATACAGATAGCCATACCATAGATACAACCACAACAGAGGGGTATCTGTTGAGAGGTCAGACAAATGTGTGGTTCCTGAAGAGGGGCAGCAACCTTTTCAGTAGTTGCAGGGGCAACAATCTAGATGATTGTTTTTCCCGAGGGCCTGCAGCTTTATTGTATGGCTAAATGATGATGGAAATGATGGCGTCTTCTTGGGTAAAATATTTTGGAGGTAAAATAGTCCCCCATTCAGATCTCCAGGTGGGTACTACTCAGGAGAATATCGTTATTAGGAGAAACAAAACTGGCGTTCCAAGGATCGGAGCGTGGAATGTCAGATCCCTTAACTGGGCAGATAGGTTAGAAAATTTAAGGAGGGAAATGGATAGTTTAGAGTTAGATATAGTGGGAATTAGTGAAGTTCGGTGGCAGGAGGAACAAGATATCTGTTCAGGTGAATACAAGGTTATAAACACAAAATCAGTTAGGGGTAATCCAGGAGTAGGTTTAATGATGAGTAAAAAGATAGGAACGCAAATAAGCTGCTATGAACAGCATAGTGAAGGCATTATTGTAGCCAAGATTGACACGAAGCCCGCGCCCACCGCAGTAGTATAAGTTTATATGTAACTAGTGCAGCAGATGACGAGGAGATTGAGGAAAGGTATGATGAGAAAAAATAAATTATTCAGATAGTTAAGGGAGCTGAAAATTTAATAGTCATCGGGGAGTGGAATTGTATAGTAGGAAATGGAAGAGAAGGAAATGTAGCGGGTGAATACAGACTGGGGGAAAGGAACGAAAGAGGAAGCCGCTTGGTGTAATTTTGCACAGAGCATAATTTAAGCAGAGCTGACACTTGGTTTAAGAATCATGAAAGAAGTTTTTATACGTGGATGAGGCCTGGAGACATTGCAAGGTTTCAGATAGATTTGTAACACCCCACCCGTCACTTATCTGGTTTTGGCGTGTGTTCACCCCAGGTAATTGACTAACAGATCAAAAGAGAGTGCAAAACTGCCGCAATATCGGATAACGCAAAGAAAGTAATAAGGCCCTGTGACTCCTAAATGAACTGCGGTGGCAGTGTTGACATTAATTGATTCAGAATTGATCACTTTTAATTAAAAAGGGGTGCACATTGATGTTATATGCAGCTATTGAACACCAGATGCAAATGTTGAACATAAAATTAATTAAGAACGTGACTTGGGATTTCCACTACTTGATTGAAAACAGATGCAGTCGATTATCACAAATTTATTTTAACTCGCGACCTTCAATCATCACATTACATGACTCTCCTACCAGGCAGTGGTAATAAATTGCGTTTGCGTGGAGTAAAGCTTGATAACTCAAAAGTAATTCCTATCGACTGACCCAACTGTAATGCAAAGTGTGAGAAGAATTCTACAGTGCACGGCCCATGAAACCCTCGTGGAAACTTTGCTGACGTGATCCAACAAATTAATCAGTGGCCAGAGCGGGCGCAATGTCACCGAATTCAGCATGGCGGAGCGGCATTGTTGTGTGGACTTCGGCCGACCTCATGGTGCTGCAAGGCTGCGCTCATCTATTCACTCCTAGCTATCTTGCTCAGTTCATAGCTGAACCAAAACTTCCTATCTCCAAGCTCATTCGTTCCCTTTCCTAAGTCCTAAACTGCAGAGGTGCCCACTCCTTCTCTGGCAAGCTGAGTCAAGAACGCCACGTCTGCACTCTAGGCAAGCTGGGAATGGAAGACCTCTACGGAGACTTCTCACAGTCCACTCTTCGCCTTGGTTTCCTCTCCAGCAAAATCACTTACGCCAATTGCAGCACAAGTCGCGTTAATTATGTGTTGCTTCCCAGTGCAGACCAATGCCTGCTCTGGGAAGTGAACAAATTCCCACAAAATTTCCCTGCCTCTCAACTTCTTCTATTTAGCTCCCCCTCAGGCCACCCATCAAGGTTAGCATCTGCACAAACACCAAGTTTTCCGGAATTCTGACTCCCAGGAGAGTACTTCAAATTCCTTGGTCCTACGTTCCCATCGGAGGCCGGCGTATTTCATGCTGTCGCTCTTCACCTAATTTACTTCAGGCTCTGCGGACCGTGAATTCAGCGTGAAGTTGCTATAGTCACGAACACGCATATTTTGACCTCTGTTGACCGCTCCACCATAGCTTGCGTGGCTTTGTTGCATGTTTCACAGAAAACGGGACAACGGACATTTATCAACAGGTGTACAAGTTCTCCATCTGTTTCCCGGTACACCAGCATGGAGTCGGGGTCAACAACCCACTCACTGCCACTCATCTTAAGGCGGCGGGAGGCCATGCACCGTTACCGCTTTCTCAGAGCTGGAGCCGCCCTAAGCTGCCTATTGTCGCTTCCCTTAGCTGCTCCCCTGGCCGGCCACGGCCAAATACTTCCCTGGGGTAAACTAGCGTCCAGTAAAGCGACTCGTTTCCACAAAGTTTTCATGTCATGTGAATTACTTTAAAACCATCACCCGACATTAATTATTCCACTATGTCCATACTATACCCTCTACAAGATGCATTGTGCCTTGTCAGTCATTTTTTTCAGCCCTACTGTTCGCTCAACGTGAGTTAGGTGATCTTTAATGACTTCATGTAAGGGGCATAGTTCTTGCAATCTTACAGATTATATAATGGTAAGACAGAGATTCAGGAACCAGGTTTTCAATTGTATGACATTTCCAGGGGCAGATGTTGACTCTGACCACAATATATTGGTTATGAACTGTAAATTAATACTGAAGAAACTGCAAAAAGGTAGGAATTTAAGGAGATGTGACCAGGATAAAACAAAAGAACGAGAGGTTGCAGAGAGTTTCAGAAAGAGCATCACAGAACTATTGACAAGAATGGAAGAAAGACAAAGAGTAGAAGAAGAATAGATAGCTTTGTGAGATGAAATAGTAAAGGCAGCAGAGGATGAAGTAGATAAAAAGATGAGAGCTAGAAGAAATCCTTGGGTAACGGAAGAGATATTGAATTTAATTGATGAAAGGAGAAAATATAAAAACGCAGTTGATGAAGCAGCCAAAAAGGAATACAAACATCTCAAAAATGATATCGACAGGAAGTGGAAAATAGCTAATCAGGGAAGATTAGAGGACAAATCTAAGGATGTAGAGGCATATATCACTAGGGATAACATAGATAATGCCTACAGGAAAATTAAAGAGACCTTTGGAGAAAAGAGAACCACCTGTATGAATGTCAAAACCTCAGATGGAAAACCAGTTCTAAGCAAAGAAGGGAAAGCATAAAGGTGGAAGGAGTATATAGAGGGTCTATACAAGGGTGATGTACTTGAGAACAATATTATGGAACTGGAAGAGGATGCAGATGAAAATGAAATGGGAGTTATGATACTGTATGAAGAATTTGACAGAGCACTGAAAGACCTGAGTCGAAACAAGGCCCCCGGAGTAGACAACATTCCATTAGAACTATTGATAGCCTTGGGAGAGCCAGCCCTGACAAAACTCTACCATCTAATGAGCAAGACGTATGAGACGGGTGAAGTACCCTCAGACTTCAAGAACAGTATAATCATTCCAATCCGAAAGAAAGCAGGTGTTGATAGGTGTGAAAATTACCGAATTATCAGTTTAATAAGTCACAGATGCAAAATACTAACATGAATTATTTACAGATGACTGGAAAAACTGGTAGAAGCCGACCTCGGGGAAGATATGTTTGGATTCTGTAGAAATGCTGGAACACGTGAAGCAATATTAACACTACGACGTATCTCAGGAAATAGGTTAAGGAAAGACAAACCTACGTTTCTAGCAATTGTAGACTTAGAGAGAGCTTTTGACAATGTTGACTGGAATACTCTCTTTCAAATTCTGAAGGTGGCAGGGGTAAAATACAGGCTGTGAATGGCTATTTACAATTTGTACAGAAACCAGATGGCAATTATAAAGAGTCAAGGGGCATGAAAGCGAAGCAGTGATTGAGAAGTGAGTGATATATGGCTGTAGCCTATCCCCGAAATTATTCACTCTGTATACTGAGCAAGTAGTAAAGGAAACAAAAGAAAAATTTGGAGTAGGGATTAAAATCCACGGAGAAGAAATAAAAACTTTGGGATTTGCTGATGACATTGCAATTCTGTCAGTGACAACAAAGGACTTGGAAGAGCAATTGAATAGAATGGACAGTGTCTTGAAAGGAGGATATAAGATGAACATCAACAAAAGTAAAACGAGGGTAATGGAATGTAGTCGAATTAATCGGGTGATGGTGAGGGAATTAGACTAGGAAATGAGACACTTTAAGTAATAGATGAGTACTGCTATTTGGGGAACAAAATAACTTATGAAGGTTGAAGTAGAGAGGCTATAAAATGTGGACTGGCTATGGCAAGGAAAGCGTTTCTGAAGGAGAGAAATTTGTTAATCGAGTATAGATTTAAGTGTCAGGAAGCCTTTTCTGAAAATATCTGTAGGGACTGTAGCCATGTATGGAAGTTAAATATGGACGATAAATAGTTTAGACAAGAAGAGAATGGAAGCTTTCGAAATGTGGTGCAATAGAAGAATGCTGAAGATTAGATGGGTAGATCACGTAAATGATGAGGAGGTACTGAATATAATTGGGGAGAAGAGGAATTTATGGCACAACTTGACTAGAAGAAGGGTTCTGAGGCATCAAGAGATCACCAATTTAGTACTGTATGGAAGCACAGAGGGTAAAAATCGTAGAGGGAGACCCAAAAAAGAATACTTTAAACAGATTCAGAAGGATTTGGATTGTAGTAGATACTCAGTGATGAAGAAGTTTGCATGGGGTACAGTAACATGTAGAGCTGCATCAAACCAGTCTCCGGACTGAAGACCACAACAACAACTTTCGATTTTATTCACACGATAGGACATTTATAGTAACAACGAGTCATGTGGCGTTGAAATAACTGTTACGTTTGAGGGATGCACCAAGCAGACTGCCACATTGGACACTGAAGCTTAGTGGATTCGATTTTGAGGTAATCTATTGACCAGGTAGAACACATGGAAATAGAGATAGCCTCAGTTGAAAGATTTCCAGAGTGGCAGAAAGTTTAAGCAAAGACAGGCACATGATCATGTGTTAGTAGGCTAAAAGGTTGAAGAACAGTGTAGCCAAACCATGTAGCCGAACAATGCTGGTAGCAAATATGTAAACTGGACATGGAACAGTATGTGAAGAACTATGTATCATTCACACAATGGACTGAATTGAGGCAGCAGCGTATTCCACTGCAAAGATTACAAGAGGCTAGTAAACCATTTGAAGTGATTAGTATAGACGCCTTAGGTCCTTTTAAGCAAACACTGGCAGGAAATCACTGTGTACTGCTAATAATAGCTCACTTTATGTGGCACTTTTTGCTATCCCAAATCAGAAAGCTGACACGTTGTCTTGGGACATCGTAAATAAGTGGTTGTTGAATTTCGGTGTTCCAGAAACGCTGATTATCGATCAAGACAGCACTGTTGTGTCATAGTCAATGAAAAAATCGTCATTTACTACATATTCGCAAGTTAAGGGCAAGCATGTTACACCCACAAGCAAAAGGGAATACAGAGCACGTTCATCAGACAATAGGGAAGATTTTAAGTCCTTATGTAAATACCATAATGATTGTGATACACTGTTACCCTACATTGTAGTAGCATATAATTCTCGACATTATGGATCTATCACCTTAAGAGGTAGTATATGGAAAATAATCATTACTATTTGAGGTAGTGAAGCGTAAAATAGGGAATAATGGCGATTCGGTGTCGAATTTCACAAGAACTTTGTGGAAGTTATAGAATCAATTACAAAGAGCAAATACAAAGACTCTGGAAGATCAGAAATGGATGGGGCGGTGGGATGCTAAGTTACCTGAATACCATGGAGGACAATGGGTGATGTTAATGAGCCCACACAGCCTGAAGACGAATGTGGAAAAATTCTTCACTCGTTAACAAGGTTATTTAGGCGACTTCACCGGTGGACATGCAACTGCAACTTCCTACTCACAAAACAATCTTCTGCATTGAGTGTATCTATCCATTTTAGGCTGTGTCAGTCTCTTTCCCTCCATTACTGTCGTCAGTCCAATAACAACAAAAGATGGTGAGGAAGTAGGAAGGGAAAGGTGATACAAGTGGAGCAAACCACTCCTGTGTAATCTGTATGCACATTGCCTTTCACATTAAGACATGGAGTTAAACCGTTGTAGCGAGGAAGGGAGAGTGTTTTAGGCTTCGCTGTTCCATATTAAATCGCCAGTGGAGATAGGTGCAAAGAAAGTTGCGTCAGTGGCGCTGCTGCACCTCTACAACCTTGGAGAGATAGGTACCCTGCACCAACCATTAGATTCTGGGTTACTTTGTCCCCAACAAAAGACATCATCGGGAAGGATCATCAATGGACATTCAAATTGACATTAATGCCCTGGCTTTAAGCGAATGTAGCAGCTTCCGTGCAGCAAGAAAAATGGAATCAAGATTTTTGGCCATATTGTGCCAAAGAGAGCAGATTACAGTATGCCCCTCCGTGATAGTCCAAACCATCACATAGATGTGTGAAATCGAGCTGTTCCTCAGCTCAAAAGGTACTGGAAGTTGCCATAGGACATCCTCACCACACAACCATATTTCCAGAAGACATAGACCTCACTGGATATACTCACTCTGTACATGACACAGTTATAGCTACCACCACTTGATACGTTGCTATATTAGCCTTATAATCCTTTAGAAGTACTGATAGGTAAGAATCTGACCTGTCTGAATAATACCCTGTCTCGCACCGTACTCGTTTTCCTCCATGAGTTTGTAGCCACGCAGAAGGGGTCCTTTTGTACAAAACAGATGTTCCAACCCACCACAGCAGGTACCAACAAAGGGTCATGGTAATGGGGATTTCGCCCAGAGACACCATCTTAATCCTGGTCCTAGAGTGTACAGCCTGTATCTATCAATGGCAGAGAACCATCCACCCACTTGAACTTCCAGTCCATTTCATACCACATGAGTATGTCAAACACCAATGTTTCAGCAGTTGTGTGTGTTCCAGTCTCCATAAATTATGTGACAAGGTGAACAAAAAAGAAAGACAGTAATTTTATGAGATGTAAATAAGAGTGTAAAAGAATGTAAATACAATACAACTACACACATCAAAAAATGTTTAGCACCCCCAGTTCCCAGAACTCCTGAAGATAGACGTTGACTGTGGATAATGTATAACAGACACAGTCCTTTTGACTGTTCAGAGATGTCACTAAACCCGCCCAAAGATGTAAACAACCATGCATGAGCAGAGCCTATTAGATAGAGGGGCCCGACAGCCGATCAGTTCCAGTCATTCCACCAAGAAGGCGGTACACGGCTCGTGTTGACTGTAGTTCAACTATGCCTAGACGGTCAATACCGCGGTTCGATAGTGTATGCATTGTTACTTTGTGCCAGGAAGGGCTCTCAACAAGGGAAGTGTCCAGGCATCTCGGATTGAACCAAAGCGATGTTGTTCTGAGATGGAGGAGATACAGAGAGACAGGAACTGTCGATGACATGTCTCACTCAGGCCGCCCAAGGGCTACTACTGCAGTGGATGACCGCTATCTACGCCTTATGGCTCGGAGGAACCCTGACAGCAACGCCACCATGTTGAATAATGCTTTTCGTGCAGCCACAGGACGTTGTGTGACTACATAAACTGTGCGCAATAGACTGCATGATGCGCAACTTCTCTCCTGACGTCTATGGCGAGGTCCATCTTAGCAACCACGACACCATGCAGCGCGGTACCGATGGGCCCAACAACATGCCAAATGGACCGCTCAGGATTGGCGTCACGTTCTCTTCACTGATGAGTGTCGCATATGTCTTCAACCAGACAATCGTCGGAGACGTGTTTGAAGACAACCCCGTCAGGATGAACGCCTTAGACACACTATCCAGCGAGTGCAGCAAGGTGGAGGTTTCCTGCTGTTTTGGGGTGGCATTATGTGGTGCTGATGTACGCCGCTGGTGGCCATGGAAGGCGCCATAACGGCTGTACGATACGTGAATGCCATCTTCTGACTGATAGTGCAACCATATCAGCAGAATATTGGCGAGGCATCCGTCTTCATAGACAACAATTCGCGCCCCCATCGTGCATATCTTTTGAATGACTTCCTTCAGGATAGCGACATCGCTCGACTAGAGTGGCCAGCATGTTCCCCAGACATGAACCTTATCTAACATGCATGGGATAGATTCTAAAGGGCTGTTTACGGACGATGTGACCCACCAACCACTCTGAGGGATTTACGCCGAATCGCCATTGAGGAGTGGTACAATCTGGACCAACAGCGCCTTGATGAACTTGTGGATAGTATGATACTGATGAATTTCCCATTGAAAAGAGTGTAAAGCAAGGTGATTCTATAGCTCCCAAACTATTTTCGGCGTCTTAGAAAAAGCCATATCTAAACTGAATTGGGTAGAAAAGGGAATTCAGATTCTAGGAAAAAGACTGAACAACTTGAGATTTGCGGATGATATTGTCCTATTTGCAAATGACATAGAAGAACTTCAAAAATTGGTTAACGAACTTGTGTTAGTGTGCTCTGAAGTTGGAGTAAAAGTGAACATTGATAAAACCAAGATAATGATCAATGAATGGACACCTGAGGGAAGTATATCAGTTGGAAGTACACAACCCCAAGGAGTCACAGAATGTATCTATCTGGGTCAACTGATAAACATGAAAGGAATTTTAAAGCCGGAAATATTATGACCAATTAAACTGGGCTGGCAAGCTTATGGAAGGCACTCTTCAATTTTGAAGTCTGAGATGTCGGTTGAGCTGAAGAAATCTATTTTTGCCCATTGTATGTTGTCAGTAATAACTTATGGCTGTGAAACATGAACGTTAAATGAGTTCATTGCTAGGAAGCTAACAGTAGCCGAAAGAGGAATGGAAAGATCAATGTCGGGTTACAAAAAAGACAGACAGGAAGAGACGAAGACGAAGACGAACAATGAAGTTCACCGACATAATGGAAAGAATGAATACATTGAAATAGCAGTGGGCTGGTCATATTGCTCGAACATAAGAGTAGATGGACTAAACAAGTCCTAGACTGGAGCCCAGTTTATCAAAAAAGACCTATAGAAAGACCACCAGACAGATGTGACAGGGATATAAGGAAGACAGTGGGATTCAATTGGCAACGGGAAGCTCAGGATCGGAAGAAATGGAAGATCTCACTGGGATGCTTTGTTACACGCCGACTCAAAGAGGCCACATCATTAAGTGATAGAACTGGCTGATGAAGATGACGATGATACCAGTATCGCTTGAAAAATATATAACCTAGCTTTTATGGAGTAATGGTTTTTGAATTTCTTTTCTTCTTCAAGCTTCTTTTATTTGTTTGTTTATCACGCTCTGTTGGATGGTGCGAGTCATGCTATATGCTCATGGAACGAATTGGTACGTGGTTAACAGAATGCTTATTAGAAAATTTACAAACAAAATAATTAAATAATTAACCCAGTCCAATTCATCACTTGGCCTTTGTTTCCATGCATTCTAACGAATTTGTTATTCCTCCAAGAAATTTCCTTCTAATAAAAAATTATACTTTGTTTCTTTTCCCAGTTTCAATTTTTTTAAATGTGACATAATTACTATTTCAGTCCAGTTTGACAGCATCTCAGAAAGAACGCCCATATCCTATCATACCCGGCGTCAACAGGTAAATAAAAAACTCAAAATATCTGTTTATTATACTCAATTAACCTTGCAATTTAATAGAAATCTCAGACATTTCGACAAAGATGCAGTTACCTATAGCAAAGTACTGTACGGAAAACTTACACAAATATTCAGTTACATCTTGATTAGTTTTCAAAGTAGCGCAAAGATCGATGACTTGCTTTAAATTTTCCCAAAAGGAAAACTGCCATCTTGAGAAAATGAGAAAAAGTGTAGTATCCTGTTACTACAGAGTCAATGAGTCACAGCTAAAGAGGCAAACACACAATGGTAGGGTCTATTAATCGTCAACAGTTGAAAGATATGGAGGATAGGAGCACCCCTTAGGGAAATGGCGGCAGGAGATGGAAGAAACACCAAGTACACTCAGTGTGTACATATAGAGGTTCATTCAACGTGTTGAAAAGGCTATTCTGGCATATATTGAGGTGACATTGTACGACCAACTGCAGCTTGTGGTGCACATTGGAACAAACGATACCTATCGTCTGTGTTCCGATGTCATATTTGGACCGTTCCAGCGACTGGCAGAGAAGGCTGAGAATACCAGTCTTGCTCTCGGAGATTCAGCTAAATTCACAGTGTGCACCTTTGTCCCCAGAAGAGACCATGGTCCCCTCGATCTCAGTAAACTGGAATGTATGAACCAGAGACCTTGAGGATTTTCTGACAAGGTATGCGTTGACTATCTAGACTTACACCATAGGGATGAACAGTAGGGTTTCCTAAGAGGTTCAGGTTTGCACTACGCATCAGAGGCTCCTAGCAAGGTCGTTCAATGTGTCTGGGTTGCCCAAGAGGTTTTCTTTAGATTGGGCAACTCTCCATCTATTCCAGATAACACCAGCATAGGAGACATGGACGTATTCATGTAAGAGTCAAAGGAATGACCCAATCAAGTGAGAGTAATAAAATCCTAGTAGTTAACTGCCAAACTATGTGCAACAAAGTGCCAGAATTTGAATCACTCCTGAAAAGCACGGAAGCATACATCATACAGGGTATGGAAAGCTGGTTAAAACCAGAAGTTCACAGTAGTAGGGGAAAACTGAAGCATAGATCTAAATAATAGCCTAATGGGATGCGGAGGTGGCGTATTTGTCTCAGGAAACAAGAAACTCAAATCCACTGAAATAGAAATTGAAGCAGCATGCGAGATTGTTTGAGGAAGACTCTGTATTTAGGGTGACCATATTGCTAATTAGGTCCTTCATTGACCTCCAGACTTACCACTATTATAACCAAAAACCTTAGAGAAACCGTCTGTCCGTTGATGTGGAAGTTCCTTAATCATACAGTAATAATCGGTGGAGTTTTTAATCAAAATTGGGAAAATTACACTTTTGTTACTGGTGTGCATGACACGATATTCTGTGAAACATTACTGAATACCTTCTCTGAAAACAAGTTAGAACAGATAGTTCGGAATCCGATTCATTATGGAAATATATTAGATCGGATGGCAACAAAGAGCCCTCTCCTCTTTGAGGTTGTGCATATCTAAACTGGTATTAGTGACCACGAGGCGGCTGTGGCAACAATATATTATCAAAGTACAAGGCCAACTAAAAAGAGCAGGACTACACTGAAACGCCAAAGAGACTGATATACTCATGCGTATTCAAATACAGAGATATACAAAGAGGCAGAATACTGCGCTGCGGTCAGCAACGCCTATACAAGACAACAAGTGTCTGGGGCAGATTGGTTATTGCCGCTACAATGGTATGTTATCAATATTTAAGTGAGTTTGAACGTGGTGTTATAGACGGCGCACGAGCGATGGGACACAGCATCTCCGAGCGAAGTGGAAATTTTCCCATACGAGTGTACCGTGAATATCAGGAACCCGGTAAAAAATCAAATCTCAGACATCGCTGCAGCAAGGGAAAAGATCCTGCAAGAACGGTACCAACGACGACTGAAGAGAATCGTTCAACGTGACAGAAGTGCAACCCTTCCGTAAATTGCTGCAGATTTAAATGTAGGGCCATCAACAAGTGTCAGCGTGCGAACCTTTCAACGAAACATCATCAATATGGGATTTCGGAGCCGAAGGGCCACTCGTGTACCCTTGATGACTGCTTACGCGTCACCTGAGCCTGTCAGCACTGACATTGACTGTTGATGACTGAAAAAATGGTGCGTGGTCGGTTGAGTCCTCATGAATCCATGGACCCTGCATATCAGCAGGGGACTGTTCAAGCTGGTGGAGGCTCTGTAATGGTGTGGGGCGTGTGCAGTTGGAGTGATACGGGACCCCTGATACATCTGGGTATGACTCTGACAGGTGTCACGTACGTAAGCGTCCTGTCTGATCACCTGCATCCATTCATGTCCATTCTGCATTCCGACGGACTTCGCCAATTCCAGCAGGACAACGTGACACCCCCACACGTCCATAATTGCTATACGAGTTGATTCTCAAGGTACTGAAAAGATGAGTGAAATAGATATTATCGTCAGTGGCGCTGAGAAACAGCTGAAATCTTTGAAAATGAATAAAGGCTCAGGATCCAGTGGAATCCGTTTCAGATTCTATACCCAATATGCAGCTGAATTAATCCTTCTGTTAACTATAATCAGTCATGGATCAATCGAACAAAAAACCATGCCCAGTGGTTGGCAGAAAGCACAGGTCACAAGAAGGGTAAGAGAAGTCATCCACAAAACTACAGTCCAATGTCCTTGACATCGATTTGTTGTAGTGAGTTATCTTGAACCTCCTCCATTCCAACCAGATTGGATTAGACAACACCGATCATGTGAAATTAAAGTCGCACTCCTTCCACATGACGTACTGAAAGCCATGGGTCAATGCAGGCAGGAAGATGCAGCATATCTCGATTTCCAAAAAGCATTTGATCAGTATCATATTTACACTTGTTATCAAAAGTACAATTATATGGGGTTTAAAGCGAAATTTGTGACTGGATTAATGATTCATCGGCAGGGAGGACGCAGCTAGTTATCTTGGATGCAGAGTCGACAGATGTAGAGGTGGCTTTGGGTTTAGGCCAGGTAAATGTGTAGTACTGCTTGCTACTCGTGTTATACATTAATGATCTTGTGAACAATAATAATAGTACCTCAGACTTTTTCACAGATGATGCAGTTACCTATAATGACGTACACTCCTGAAAAGTAGCCACAGATATTCAGTCGGATCTTGGTAGGATTTCAAAAAGCTTCAAAGACTAGCGGCTTGCATTAAATATTCATAGATGTGAAATTGTGCACTCCACAAAACGAAAAAGCGTAATATCATATCAATATAGTCTCAGTGAGTCACAGCTGAATAGACACAGTCGGGGAGGGGGGGGGGGTGCAATCATTCTGCAAAGGAGATTGCTAACAAATCACTTGTGCGATCCATCCTACAGTATTGCTGAAGTATATGGGACCCACACCAAATAAGAACAATGGGAGATATGTAATGTGTACAGAGAAGGGCAGCACAAATGGTCACAGCTTTGTTTGATTCTTGGGAGAGTGTTACAGTGATGCTGAAGAAACTGAACAGGCAGACCCTAAAAGGTAGACAAAAACTATCCCAAGAATGCCTACTTGCAAAGTTTCAAAAACGTGCTTTAAATTATTACTCTAGGAATAAACTGGAACCCCCTTCAATACGCTCCCATAGTGACCGTGAGGTTAATTACGGCATGCATGAGGGCATTTTAACAATCATTCTTTCCACGCTCCATACGTGAAAGGAACGGGAAAGACCCTAATAACTGGCGCAGTTGGATGTACCCTCTACCTTGCACTGCATAGTGGTTTGCAGTGTATAGATGTAGATGTAAATCAGCCAACTTGCACCAAAACGTGAATGTAACAATTCGTAAGTGTATGAAAGGGAATGATAACATAGGCTCACCCAGAGGTGAAGCAGGTGGAAGTTTTCAATTCGTTGGTAGGATATTTCGAAAAATTACTATTAGTCTACAGAGGATCTTTAGTATAAAACACTCATGCACCCTGTTTAAGAATGAGGATGTTAACCAGCCTAGTAAATCACTCAGTTGCGTCAGACCAAACAAGCTAACGTGGAATAATTAATGTATACAAAAAGGACAAATGGGAGTGCTCCATGGAGTTCTGAAAAACCGGAAGTGGAAGGTCGTTGGAGATAGACGCTGAATAACATGTAAAAGCTAAATTGCAAAGTTCCGACTACCAGCTTTAATTGAAGAATCTAGGAATCTACTATAACAATCTACATATCATTCCTGCAGGTTGCGGTGTTTCTAAAAAATGATGTGTGGTCAGTGGTGTGGGTGTGGCCCTCAACTACGTAACCTCAGATTCAAAGCTGCAATACTGAAAGTTTTGGCTGGTTTCGTTGTCTAGGGGCTGGGAAACGTAGTTGCCGCATTACGGGCCAAATACTGGTGAGTCTACGGAATACGATAAGAATACACACATGAATCGAATGGTCGAAGGTTTCTATCACTCGGCAATTGCGAATTATGAATGTAATATATAGATTTATAAATGAAAGATTGCAATTAAATAAAATCTGCAGGTACTATCTTAATGACTTTAAATGATGAGGATGACAGTAGAAGTACTTTTGAGAATGCGGTATATTTCTCCAAAACACTTATTGGTGTCGATGGTCCAGCAATTAAATAAAATATAAGTTGAAAAACAAGGAAACAATAGACTTCTACAGCACGTAATTAGTTATGAACAACAACGCAGCTCGAGAGATATTCACTTCTTAACGCATACTACGTCTTCACTGTAGAAACCTCGGAAATCTCACAAGTTCACAAGTCCACACTCCGAAGTATTTCTATTTCATGAAACCACGTGCAAACCGCTCCACACTCCAAGTCTCTCTCGCCACCGTGCGTCCCTCGCGCCGTACTGTCCCGGACACCCCCCCCCCCCCCCCTTGTCATCTCCTGTACTATTCTCCCACTTCCATCCAGTCTCCCCCTTCACGAGCGCTGTGACTGGCTAGAGCGCTCCCACCATGTCTTCAAGCCAATGCACATTTACAAACATAATGAAACACTTTCGAGATACTGGATTTACATTTAAATAACTTCAAATTAAATAAACATTCCTACAGCTGGACCATAAACACGCTCTAATATACATTATTAAATACATAAACAAATTAAATAAACATATATCAAAGGAATAGCAACAAAAGGTAGGCCAGTAGCCTAATGACTCTGTGCTTTCTAAAACACAGTAAATATTTAACCATTTTCTTCATGAATAGTACAAGCGTCACTCTGAAAGAAATGCACACTGTTTTTATTTAAATCCATCTTTTACTCTACATGTTTTAAAGTTTTACAGTGTGTAGATACATCCTTTAGGAACAATATTTTCATTTCTCCACATAATTTGCATCCCTCTCAACTGCCTTACGCCATCTTGGAACCAGCGTCTGTACACCCGCTCGGTAAAACTCTGGACCAACCTGTTGGAGCCACTGTTTGGCAGCGTGCACAAGGGAGTCATCATCTTGAAACTGTGTTCCACGAAGAAAGTCTTTCAGTTTCCCAAAGAGATGATAGTCACTTGGAGCCAGGTCAGGACTGTAAGGCGAGTGTTTCCGTGTTGTCCATCCGAGTTTTGTGATCGCTTCCATGGTTTTTTGACTGACATGTGGCCGTGCATTGTCGTGCAACAACAAAACATCCTGTTTTTGCCAATGTGGTCGAACACGACTCAGTCGAGCTTAAAGTTTCTTCAGTGTCGTCACATATGCATCCGAATTTATGGTGGTTCCACTTGGCATGATGTCCACAAGCAAGAGTCCTTCAGAATCGAAAAGCACTGTAGTCATAACTTCTCCAGCAGAAGGTGTGGTTTTGAATTTTTTTTCTCGGGTGAATTTGCATGATGCCACTCCATTGATTGCCTCTTCATTTCTGGTGAAAAATGATGGAGCCACGTTTCATCACCTGACTCAATTGTTCAAAGAAATTCATCTCCACCATTCATGTACTGTTCCAAAAGTTCGTTGCATACCGTTTTTCTTATTTCTTTGTGAGCCACTGTCGACATCCTGGGAACCCACCTGGCACAAACCTTTTTTAACTTCCTTCCCCTATCTAAATGTAGCATGACAATTCGTTCACTGTGATGGGTCTGTCAGCAGTCACCAATTCGTTAACTCTCTGCACATTGTCTGGAGTGTGTGCAGTATGAGGCCTGACGCTGCGAGGACAATTCTGAATATTTCCGTGCCCACTTTCATCACGTAACCTGCTTGCCCACCGACTAACTGTACTGCGATCGACAGCAGCATCTCCATACACGTTTTTCAACCTCTTGTGGATGTTTCCCACTGTCTCGTTTTCACAGCACAAGAACTCTATGACAGCACGTTGATTCTGACGAACGTCAAGTGTAGCAGCCATCTTGAAGACATGCTGTGACGGCGCCACTCACGGGAACAGGTTGAACTAAGTTTGAAATCAACCGGGAAGGATGTGTCTACACACTAAAACTTTAACACATGCAGAATGAAAACTGTATTTTTTCAAAAATAGTGTGCATTTCTTTCGGAGTGACCCTCGTATATATCGGATATAAACAAAGGCATAGACGAATAAATACATTTATAGGCATGCTGCTACTGTTTTTTCGTTTAACTGTGGAGTACTTATGGCCTGACGCGATCGATAACTCATGTATTATTCAAGTTACATGCCTGTAATTCATATCAATTTAGGTGTACACTAATAACTTACTAAAGACCAGGTGATCGACAAAATCGGATGAAGTGTTTATATTTTGGAAATTCGTTGCTGGGTGTTACTTGTATAATTTACCATCACATACTAAACTTTAAACTAATAAAGATATTGAAAATCTGATTACACCATCAGAATCGTCGTGTAAATAATGGCAATGTACATGTTTCTTTTTGAGGTATCACGATTCAGCTGGCTACTATTAATTTCTATACGAACTATGAAATGTCTGCCATTAAGGTTTCACGAAGTCCGCCATCTTTGGCCCTCCCATCACACAGCATCACCAAGGAATTCCCAGCCACGTGCTCGATGGACCACGTGCTGGGGCTACCCCTCTCGTCTGGCTAATGTTCCGCACCACGCGTTTGCAGCCGGGCCCCGGCTGGCCGAGCGGCCCATGCGGCCACTGCTTCCTCTGAACTTATATTTTCAGGACGCGACGACTCGCCCGTTACCTCACAAGGTACCACAAAGCTAAAGTTAGATTTGTTTCAACATGCACAGAGGCATTCAAGCTATGATTCTTCACCTACTTCATGTGTGAATTGGATGGAAAATAACCTCTGCCACTCAATTTACAGCGGTTTGTAGAGTAAAGCGTGTATGTAGATATAGATTTGATAGGATTATACTTAAGCCATCTTTATAACCAATCAATGACTTAGGGGTCCCTCTCCTTCACCACCAGTTCAGGTCCTGGGTACACTGCGCGAATGCAATAAAGCGTCAGTCAAGTTAATTGACAGAAGGCAGGTCATAGGTATGTTCACTAGAACACGATCAATTCTTCTTCATGAATAATATACGCAAAACTGTTTACGAACTGTAGATAGTAGGAATATTTATCTTAAGACAGATAAGAAATAAATTGTCTAGTGTTTAAAAACAATTAAAAATTTTGGATAAAGTCAGTTTCTTGTTTCTGATTGTAATGTACATTTTCTAATGGATTTTCAGGTGCAGGGTTTATATGAGAATACACCATATAACTACACTTACCGTGTTGCGAGACTTAGTGTAATTTTAACGTTGAAATTTTATGACTGGAATTACCTGCTACCGTTTTTCCTACCTTCAAGAGAGGAAATCTACAAGAAGGTTAACAGTATACCTCAGAGTGAGTGGTTGTAAATTGTTCACAAGTTTGTAAAATAAAGTATCTTGTTACAGGTTTGAAAATTGTGTCAGTTCCTATTTTACTGACTTCAAACGGAGAAAATAACCTAACAGGGAAATTTATTCACTTCTAGAAAGCACCACTATCTCGTTCAGCCTTCAAAGTGAACTGTCATTTGCATGTGTAAATTTCATTTCTTTATGTATTAAACAACTCAGTACAGGTGCTGAGTTAACAGAATGTATCGCTTGTACAAATAAAGAGCACCACCCCCCCCACCCCTCTCTCTCTCTCTCTCTCTCTCTGTCATAGACACACACACACACACACACATACCCACACACGCACACTCACACACAGCGAGAGAAAAAGAGAGGGGGCGAGGGGGGTATTTCACGTGACGTAAAGCGCAGAAACTTGAAAATATATATTGCATTAAAAATAAATAACGTAGATTTTTATTGGAACAGTGGTTTTAGGAGTTTTTCACTTGTTTTTATTTATTTATACGTCAGGCTCCGTGGAATAATGCGAGCCAATGCTACTTGGTCATGGAACAATACATACACAGTTTACAGACTGCATATTAGAAATTTATTAACAAAATAATTAAATAATTAATTAAACAAAAAGAAACTGTGAAGGAGTATATTAATAAGTAATGTATTGTGGAGAAAAGTCTTCCCTGGGGACAGTACGTCATTGTAGCACTGATCGTGCAGGCAGAGAGGTTTTCATGTTCAGCATAACTAAGGGCTGTGCCCATGTTAGCATAGAAACCGGTAGGGTCTCCCCCGCCAGACAGGTCTCAGCCGATGAACCTGACGAAGTATGCAAAATAATGCCGCATCCCTTCCACCATGTATTTCTATAGTCCTTCCCCAACTTCGTAGCACCCAACCCAAGGTGTGATGTGATCCTTGCTGAAAGGTACACAGCACATGGGAAGATGTGTTGTGCACGAACTCAGAGGGATGCAGGGCGACCTGCCTGAGTGATTTTCCCTTATACCAGCGTGGAACTCCGCTGCTGTTGACGTGATACATCCCTAACTGTGACATGATCGATGCGGAGAACGCAAGAAATAATTCAAAAGCTGAGGCAAGAAATAGGGAAACAGACCTATAATACTGCACTTTCAATATTTAGAAAGGCGGTTACTCAACAGGGTATCTACCGGTCAAAATCACGCCACAGAAGGAGGTGCTAATTCAGACGGTCTTTTTGAGAAGACACAGTTCTAGGCCCTAAATTCAGGACGCTGTCTGGACAGAAGTGCGCTAATCTTTCTATGAAGGGCCGGGAATAGTGGATCAACTTAAACGGACGGTGGCCAAGATAGCTCCATAGGGGGACGTAAGGCTCGTGTTCTCTCTTGTGTTTAGTTTTGTAGGTTAATTTTGCAACTATGAGACTGTCGGACTCGAATTTGGAAGCTTCACACAGAGAATGCACTTCGTTAGGAAACAAACCTGACCATAAGCCCTGTATCTCTTCTTGTTGTTGTGGTCATCAGTCCAGAGACTGGTTTGATGCAGCTCTCCATGCTACTCCATCCTGTGCAAGCCTCTTCATCTCCTAGTACCTACTGAAACCCACATCCTTCTGTATCTGCTTAGTGTATTCATCTCTTGGTCTCCCTCTACGATTTTTACCCTCCACGCTGCGCACCAGTACCAAATTGGTGATCTCTTGATGCCTCAGAACATGTCCTACCAACCGATCCCTTCTTCTAGTCAAGTTGTGCCAGAAACTTCTCTTCTCCCCAATTCTATTCAGTACCTCCTCATTAGTTATGTGATCTACCCATCTAATCTTTGGCATCCTGCTGTAGCACCACATTTCGAAAGCTTCTACTCTCTTTTTGTCTAAACTATTTATCGTCCACGTTTCACTTCCATTCATGGCTACACTCCATACAAATACTTTCAGAAACGGCTTCCTGACAGTTAATTCTATACTCGATGTAAACAAATTTCTCTTCTTCAGAAACGCTTTGCTTGCCATTGCCAGTCTACATTTTATATCCTCTCTACTTCGACCATCATTAGTTATTTTGCTCCCCAAATAGCAAAACTCATTTATTACCTTAAGCGTCTCATTTCCTAATCTAATACCCTCTGCATCACCCAGTCTGTATCTCTTATGCTTCCCAAATATTAAAGTTATTCCGTTAAAAAATAGAAAATGTCACTTCAAGATAATAACAGCTCAAGTCAAATCACTTTGTTTTATTACCCCTTATTATGTAACACACAGCCCTATGGATGTCTTGTGTTCGCGTTTAAGCTAGCTTCATATTCATACAGAAGAAACATTGATTAGACTGGTAATTACCGACCACTGAAGCCTTTTTATTTAAGTTATACTATGAATATGTTTCCCCACGAGGCTTACTGACTCACAAACATGACTCTTTCTCGGACACAAATCTCCTAACAAATCTCAGGTGCCTTTCTGTGAAATGACTGAATTACTCACACACTTTTTTCGTACGAACAAACATAACATCTGCAACTCTTCATTATACTTTGTAGCGAATTCGGCATACTGATTTATCAATGACACAGTTCTCTCTCTGCACGACCGCTCCACGCTGAAGCCCAGCAATGACTGCCCTGCACACATACCAAGACGACGCTTGACAACTAGCGCTGGGCACTGGTGGCGTTATACAGAAAGGCAACGAACGCTTCCTCAGAGAAGAGGCATGCGTAGCAGTACCTCTTACATCACCCCAGCAGTTCTTTTAAACGTGAGAGTGAAGCTTTTCGAAAGCCTAGAAAGAAGACAACAGAAACCCCAAAGAAATTTTGAACCAGCAGCTAGATCACCAGAAAAACAAATAGCCGCATATCAATGGACAAACCAGTAATGGTTCATACGAAGATAATAATAATCTTAGATGGTTGAATGCTTCCTGCAATTTCTGGTATTTGGTAGCTAACGCTTCTTGCACGGAGGAAGGCTGGATAGACATTCCAGCTCCCAGCACATAAAGAACGTTGTGTTGCTGAGCCTCGTCATGCATCTTCTTGTCACTCTGTTACATTTCCATCATTTGTTTAACAATATTCCTTTTGTCTACAGTCATACACTCCTCCATTATAATGCTTTTCCATTCTTGATGCAGAAAGCTTTCAGTATATTTCTCTGACAGATGTTTGAACAAATAGACTTTTTAAATTCTTCCTTGCTCAACACAAGTATCTCATCAGTTGAACTCATGATACTTATGCATACATACGGACAGTGAGGAAAAGATGGTTTTATGTGTTGCATATTAAGTTATTCTCATGACAACATTATTGTAGGCTTTGCCAACTCGCAGATTCTCTACAATGCAGAAGTGGCAAAACGAAACTGCTTGTAAATTAATTCTGCATCGAGTGGGTGAACAGAGGCGCCGGCAGCAGAGAGACTGGTGGGGGCACTGGGGGTGCGAGGCTGGGTGAGGGCAGTTGCCAGAGGACAGCGACATGATGATGTCAGAATTCCCGGAGTGGCCTTGGTGCACGTGGCCAGTCGTGATGATGTCAGAATTCCCAGAATGCTGATACTGATGTCAGCGCAACTCCTGCTAGAAACCACAGAAGCCCTTTGTTGTGATGGCCTTCCACTCACCGTCATTTCTTGCCATGTAAACACAGCCCTGCACGATCCGGCGATGCACCAAGCGTTGTTCCCACTATCCAGCAACATGAAACATAAATAAAACCCATTTATCCACAACTGTCCACAAAAATCAAACACAATAAGGTGCACAAAATACATGCACCTTCTCCCATTAAGCCGTTCCAAAAACAAACCTTACATTACGTCAGCTTCGACACTAAGAGGCTCTAAAATTTTGGGATACTACAAAATGTGAAGTGAGCAAGAAGAAGATATTAAAATTCAGATGCATGTTGAGACTGCCAAGTATAATGTTGTCATTCGAAAAGAGAGCTATGATAAAACTGGATCAGCGTTTAAGTAATGTCTGGATCAAGTATTGTCAGATGTAGAAAAATATGAACAACTCGAAATAAGTTTTAAACAGTTAATAATTGAATAGATGAGGGACGGGAAGAATTAGAAACTTTAAAGTCAAACGTAGGAGAGAATTCTGGTGTGTGAACCATAATTAAATCTAACATCATAATTGTGTATTCACGTCACTGTGAGGATGACATGGAAAAAGAAAATCTGTGCTGCCATGTCGAACACACAGAGGACATTTTACAATAAGTGTGCGAACTGATACGCAATATCTCCATAGCCCACACATTACTGAAAGAAATTCTGAAACGAGAGTAGCGGAAATAAAAGTAGCATAATTTAACTAAAATACTAGTAAACGAAACTGATAAAAACTTTACATAGTTTCTTCACCAGTCTAATAAAACGAAGCGAACGTAGTCTTCTGAATGCTAGGAGGCATTTGACAGATCTGCTTGCTAGTTTTAATCCAGCAGGGGACGTATTCACTATTATTCTCATAAAAACCTTTGGAGGATCTTTATGTTCCTTGTAGGAAGAAGAAACGAAGATTCAGTTTTTTATATGTCATTTGAAATGGGATACGGCTGAATAGGGTGCTCTATACACACAGTATTTTAAAAACTGGGGAGACTGTACAAAAATTCAAAAAAAAAAAAATGCTGGTCAGAAAGGGACTAATAACAATTAAGGTGGGACTATTAGATCTGGGATCATTCAGCAGGTGGGGAGGATTTAGAAAATATATTGAGTGGGACTTGAATCGTAGGAAGGTCATACATGAATCCATTAGTGAATGTCATTTTAGTCGTTAATAATTAGTACAGTATGGTACCTGTGTATGTAAGGGAGAAAAGTGACTGGACGTGAATGGTATCAGATTTGATGCTATTCTTAGTTATCTGAAGCAGTTCGACGTTCTGAATAAGAATAGGGAGGATGATGAAATTAGAAACAGCCAGAAAGGAAATTATGAAGAATTTGTAACAGAAGAAAACCAGAAGAGAAATGCTCCTATTATAGCATAAAAATGGAGAATTTGTGCTGGGCAGAGTTAGGGATGGAAAAGAACTGAACAAGCTTTTCGACTTATCTGGACATTTAAATCAAAGTATCTTTACATGTTCGCATTTTTAATCCACCCCCAGACATCTTATCCTCACCAGAAATTTTTTTTGGCTGTTACGTGTATGCTGTTCAGTCGTATGCAGGATGACAATTATTGAACTGCATGAAATAAAATCGTAGTAACTTCTGAACGGTTTGTGTTACGACGTTCAAACTGTATGGTTGGCCGCGAGGCATGATGGGAATTAGTATGCGCTGTATGATTTGGTTTAGCGATGAAGCACACTTTCATTTGCATGGATTCGTCAATAAGAAAAATTGGTGCATTTGGGGAACTGAGAATCCGCATTTCGCGATCGAGAACTGTCTTCACCCTCAACGGGTGACTGTGTGGTATGCAATGTCCAGTCACCGAATAATCGGTGCGATATTCCTTGATGGCACAGTGACTACCGAACGGAACGTGAAGATTTTGGAAGATGATTTCGTCCCCATTATCCAATGTGGCCCTGATTTCGATCAGATGTGGTTCATGCAAGACAGAGCTCGGCTCTATCGAAGGATGAGAGTGTCTGATGTCCTGGAGAAGCGCTTTGCGACAGCATTCTGGCTCTGCGGTTCCCCGAGGCCACTGACCTGGGCCTCAATTGGCCGCCATATTTTCTGGATCTGAGCACATGCGACTCTTTTTTGTGGGGCTATATTAAAGACGCGACTCCTTTTTGTGGGGCTATATAAAAGAAAAGGTGTACAGCAATAACAACAAAACCACTGCCGAGCTTAAAACAGCCATTCAGGAGGTCGTCAACAGCGGGTCATGCAGAATTTCGGTATTCGTCTGCGCCACATCTTCGCCAATGATGGCAGGCATATCGAACATGCCATAATCTAAATCCGAATATCTATAGTGGCGTTTACATACTGAATAAAGTGTGTGCACGGGATATTTTGTAACTAATTTACGTTTTTTTCATATATTTCAGTAATTGTCATCATGTATTTTTATCGTTCTCCTAAGCTCTGTCAAGAGGCATGGGACTTCGTTTCCATGTTTACTGTGGCAGGTTATCTTCGTGGTTTTGGCACAGGGTCCGAGACTTTGCCTACAAATTGCAAGATGCAGTTGTGCCAACACCTTGCAGCTAAGAGAGCTCACTGCGCTGGGGAAGTAGTGTTAACTCGCAAAAAGTGCGAATATGACAAAATGTTTTAATTTCAATGTTTCTGAAGCTGCTAGATAAGTCGAAAAGCTAGTTCCTGTCTTTTACAACCTCAAACAATTTTTACTCTACCACTATTTTGACATTAGACCCCTATAACTTGCAACCGACGTAGATTTTTGTTGATTCAGGCGACGACTGATATGGAACAGGTTCTTTATTGTCTGTCGCACCATGTTACTTCTATCGCGGCAACGGATAAAGTTTTCACAAAACAATAGGCCGACCATTAATTAAATGTATTTGTCTATCTTCTTACAAAATTTGAACCGATTCGCACATGTTTGAAACAAAGAAATTGCGCACGTAATAGAACTGTTGAAAAACGCATTTTTTTGCGTAAAATCCGATAAAGCTAGATTTTTTAAAGCGAGTTTTCAATTTTATCGTAAGAAGAAATTTTTAATTTATCTGATTCACTTTGAACCGTTTCCGCGCTTTCATTTCACGTAAGAAAGAATTTTACGTGTTGCATTTACTCCGACTTTAAACCATCGTATCTCAACAACGGATGAAGATTCATTTTGACTTTACCCATTTATCTACCTTCGCGCAAAGTTTGAAGTTCAAAGTACAGAAGTAGAGCGCTTCGAGAACCTCCCAGAAAAACGAGATTTTTGCACGTAAAATCCAAACGAAGCAGTATTTGCTCAAAAGGTCAAAATTTTAGACCAGAGTCCGATACAACGGTGGACCAAATCTGAACCATCAATCGCGCTCCAGCCCGAAGTTATTTCAGGGAAACTACTGTATTTTTGTACGTGAAGTCCTAATGAGGGTGACCGTTTTTGCACCAAAATCCGAACGGTTCACACACAAAAGGTGCCGTTAGCTCAGCATTAATTTCAGACCAACTAAAATTAATTAAGATTTAATTGATTCGCACAGTTTACCTGGGCACCAGCTCCGGTTTGTCGTCCAAACCTTGCTTCATATACTGTAATATACCTACAGCAAGACAGATGTTCGAATGACTATAGAAATGGCCGATGATACGTGGTGTAACGATTGGAATAACGATAAGAACAGACCGATTTTGTCATGTGAAAAGACAAAGCCCTAATAATTGGCCATGGGGGGAAAATGTTAACAGTTCCTAAGTTTTTTTTAGATGCAGGGTAATAAATTTGGAGACGAAATCTTCTATCCCATAGGATAGATAACCAGTGAAAAGTTCGGAAAACGGATAACGTCCTGAGGAAGAGTCAATTCTTGGATGCTGTCATTCATAAATAACAATTTCATTAGATATAATGAAGAATGATTCCTTTGAAAAGAAATATTAGTAGAAGACACGCAGTCGAGAACATAACAGAGAACAATGCCTATAGTCAGGGGAAAAATACGGCATGCATGGGTGAACATTATTCTACAGTCAGGAAAAATGGCTCTGAGCACTATGGGACTTAACTTCTGAGGTCATCAGTCCCCTAGAACTTATAACTACTTAAACCTAACTAACCTAAGGACATCACATACACCCATGCCCGAGGCAGGATTCGAATCTGCGACCGTAGCAGTCAGGAAAAGAGAGGATTCTTGCAGAGGTAACATATATCAGGTGAAAACAGTGGGACACTCCCGTCTTGACAATTACCAGAATCAAAGTAGTCGGCATCATGGGGTTTAAGGAAAAGTCAGTGACTCAAGGAGTATTTCTCACTTTTATAGAAATAATAAGGCGCCAATTCCACTACGCGTACGCAGCGAATATTTCATTAACATTTTATTCATACTAATTAGTCTCAGTAAGTGAAAACACTGGAAGCACACAATAGTAGCATATACCATTAGTGAACACGAAGAAGATAGACAAAAAATAGATTTTCATATCATTCTGATATTAAAGATAATTCATTGCTTGAATGCTTGCACTCAATCTTGTATCGAATCAGTTTCTATCAAGGCGACCATATCATCCCCCCTCCCCCTGACAGGTGCAGCTCGGCCTGTGTTTAATTGTCTGATATGGTCCAATTTTCTCGTCTCTATCTGTAGTTACAAACCGAGGAGACCCTTTGACAACAGGAAAGTTGAGACACGCCTGTCTTCCAGACTGCATGAATATTAATGCTGGTTTTGTAGGAGATACGATCCGTGGTCTCGGAACTTCTGAATCTAGTAGCAGTTCCGACACGTCTGTCACTGTTACTTGTGCTGGAAGTGGTACGTGAATGGTGGTAAGTTCATACAGGACCAAACTGCTGAAGTTATTGGTCCCTAGGCTTACACACTACTTAATCTAACTTAAACTAACTTACACTAAGGACAACAAACAAGCCATGCCCGAGGGAGGACTCGAACCTCCGACGGGGCGAGCCATGCAAACCGTGGTACATGAATCAGAACACTGGTAGTTGCAGGTGCACTACCCTCTAGGTATGCTGCTTTAAGGCTTTCGATTGAAATGGTATCTAGCTTTCCGTTTTCCTCTATTTTGAACACCTTACCAGTTCTTTTAATCAGCCCAAAGAATTTCTTACATGGTGGCATGAATGGAGGTGGCATCGTCCCTCAGCCACGCACATTCGCACTTAAATAAGTCCTTGAAAAAGAAAATTTTCCTTTCCCCGTGTATTACAGGGTTTTGAGACACAAGGAGATGAATACGGGAACATAACTGGTGGAGGAATGTTGCCAGATCACGTTGCTCAACTGAGCAAAACATGTGGTTGCTAAGAATTCTCCCAGTACTCGTATCCGTTCACTATACATGAGCTGTGCGGTAAGCAACCAAAGTCTTCTTTTATTGCTGTGTGTAGTCCCAATAGCGCCAAAGGCAATGTGTCTGACCAGACTTCACTGCAAAATAACAATTCTTCCTGTAAAGAGCGACGCTTACATTATAGCACCCAATATATATGAAAGGCAAATATCAGTACACAGAATATAAATACCAATAATATCAACAACAACAGCCTATGAAGTAATAGCAATTAAGTTTACAAACGGTGGTTTCTTCGGCAATATTTTTTCTTGGTCACTTTATAAAAAAAATGTTATCACAGAAAATTAAAAGAAATTTCCAACACCATATATTACATGAGAGCACTTTAAAAAGGTAGGGTACAGGGAGGGATGTTCGCCACCAATTTACAAAACAATATTTAAAATTGTTTTCATTCGTGAAAACATAATGAAATATTTTTTAATATGATAAGTTTACTCTCTATGTGAAATAAAACTCCATTAACTATTGAAAGTGGCGTATTAAATGATAGGAAATTTTTTCCGTACAATTTAGCCAACTGGCGAACTTCCCTCCCAGGGATTTACGTTTCTTGGGATTCAGTGTTACTCGACTGCACTCAGGCTGCAGCTCTTTGTTTTCGCTGTGTCTACTTTTTCTTCGAACAGGTTCCGACGTACTTGCTTGTTCATTCCTACTGCTATCTGTGTTCATTGTGGAATTATTTCCGTCTTCGTTGGAAGAGAAGAGCTTCGGAGTGATCAAAACTGCCGAAGAATTCATCCAATTTGTTATCCTTTTCCTCTGGATATTAGGAGTTGACATCACGTCATGAAAAGAAACATTGTGAATGTCGTTGCTCTCCAAGCCATTTTGAGATGTGCTTGCAGAACCCTGATTGAGAGGAACTGGATTATCTGAGACAGTGCTTGGTGCAATAGCTTCCTTTGGTATGGCTTCCGGATTAAGAGGGTGAACCCTGGTTGCCTTGAAACCGGAAATAGCGTTGCTTGGGACTGCCGTCTTCAACCAAGCCTCTCTAATATTGTAGGAAAATAGATCTTCGGCACAGATCGTCCAAGGTATCGCCATCTAAAGTTGTCTAAAGCTTTGTTCCAATACACTTTGAGTGCTCGGAATAAACTTTTATCAATGGGTTGCAGCTCATGAGAGCAATGAGCAGGCAGACAAAGAATTTCGACGTTGGATCTTTCCGCTATATTAAATACTGCTTCGTCCAAATGGCTTTTGTGTCCATCCAGAATGAGCAGCGCTTTTCCTGACAGTCTGTGGCGCTTAAAATATTCCATGAATCTGCAGAATGAATCGACAGTGATGCACCCTTTAGGTGTCATTTAAAATATCGAGCCTGGTGGCAACCCATCACCCCAAATATCCTTCCTGTTCTTTCATCATGGGTAGGATGAAATTTGTTCCAGTGGCATTGACACAAGCCAAGGCTGTCACAGTTTTTCCCTTTTCCCCATGTGTTGCCATGTGAACATGCTTTGAACCTCTCAAAGCTAAAATTTTCTCCTGTGGATTAAGAGTGAGTTTCAGTCCTGTTTCATCCACATTGTAGATCAGCTGTGGGGTAGATGAAAGATTCATGGCCACATAAACTTTCCCAGAAGATTATAAAACTGGGATACTCCTTCAGCGTTAAAACGCATCAATCTTAATCTTCCATAACTCAAACTTTCTCCTTTTGTGAAAACTATTTCAGGGTGGCGTGCACGAAATCCTTGAAACCAAAATTTCCCTGCATGGTCATTTCTAAACATGTTTGGGATATTTCTCTTTGCGCAACATTCAAATACCATCGTCTGTAGTTTTTCTTTTGTAATCCCAAATCCCACAGACTGGAGTCTGATGATACAGGTAACAAGTTCATTTTCTTGATACACTGAAAGAGGCCGGACGATGTGGCCGAGCGGTTCTAGGCGCTTCAGTCTGGAACTTCACGACAGCTACCGTCGCAGGTTCGAATCCTGCCTCGGGCATGGATGTGATGTCCTTAGGTTAGTTAGGTTTAAGTAGTTCTAAGTCATGGGAACTGATGACCTCAGATGTTAAGTGCCATAGGGCTCAGAGCCATTTGAACCACTGAAAGAGTTGTGGCCTGACGAACATCTTTCTTGGTGATATGCTACCAGCACGTTTTCGTGGCCTTCAGGAGTTTTACTCGGGATCACATACAATTTAGCGGCAGCATACACAGATTGTCCATTGCGAACAGCTGTAACAGCACTTTTCAAATCCTCTTCTTTCCATTTACCGTACAGACCCTTCGATTGTCTAACCATATTGCATGGAAAGTCAATAGAGAACGCCAATTTAGCTAATTTTAAACAGGGTAACAGAATATGAAATGTGCATCAACTTCTAATTTCCCCCAAAATTATTGTCAACATTAAAATCGATTAATATTAATACACATTAATTAAGTGGTCAATTAAAGGAAAAATTCTCAAAATATTACGTAAGGTAGCTCTTCCACAATAATCTCTTTTATTTTTCATGAGTCTAGTCTAATAAATGTCGATGTATGACGTCAGACGAGAACGGGAGGGAAATTCGTCACAGTAATGGCAAAATTCCCTCCAGAAGCACGCTTTATTATGCAATAATATATCACAGCATTATTAAGTAATTTAAAATTAATTCTTTGTCGTTTCACTCGCAGCACATATTTATACACTTTAGCAGTCAAAATAATAATTTATTTATACTTACAGCAACGAAAACGGATCTCAAATGGTGGAGATGGAAAAAATGTCCCCTGTCTCAGTGTCAGTCTTCTCACGAAATGTTTTCCACTTCTGATTGTGAGGACAATACGTAATTTTCTGTGCTACCACCAGATGGCAACATAGAATGGGCATGCTTTGAATCAGTTTTTCTCATGATCGCCAACAGATGGCAGTGAGTGCTAATAGATCTGTTGCAATAGAAAGGCAAATACGGCGAACTTCCCTCCCTGGCAAACATCTCTCCCTCTACCCTATTATTTACTTCTTCTACAGTGTTGTGACATTATCCACATACTGGACTTCACCACCATCTGAAGGGCATGCAGGCCACCAGTGAAATACAGCAGTTTGCGACTGGGCGCTACAATAACTCTGGCGCTGTGTTCTGCAACACGTTGGTCTACTGCAGCATTTGGCTTCTACAGCCATATCTGTAACGTCACAACGCACCTGTTCCCAGAGGCCCCCGCTCAGCTATTAGCAGCACTTGTTCTCGAACTTCCATCCTCTTCCATGCTGTGACTATTTCCTCACCAGTCGTCAGTCTGACGCGTGGCCAATCTGTGAGAACCTCATCGAGCAGCATCATCAACTGGGTGAAGCTACTGGTCTATGAGTCATCGGCGAGATCTGATGGTTGTGGGTCTCAAACTGGTTCCAACGACTGGAGGCCTCTCCCTCAGACTTATCGTCTGACACAACGGATGATTCCAAGTGTTCTGCGTTCAATGCATGGGGCCTGCCTGCATGGCCCCGCCTGCTGCTTGGACCTAGTATTGTGTACACCACTCAGCAATCTCACAACGCTGTTGCAAGGGAAACACCTGTCTCCCGCCGGCAAAGTCTCACGCAATTGCCACTCCAATGTTCACATCCGTTGCACGTTCCTGAACACAGACATCGACCTCTTACAGGTAAGCCAGGAATAATAAAGAATGTTACCATAGAGTCAGCATTCGTGACATCGCACTCGCTGTGGCACTGGAAGATCACCATACACAGATCCTCCATAAACCATTCTGGAGCGAAATGCCTGTCCTAGCTGCTACTGGTGTCGTTGTTCGCTGTTTCTCCACCATTACAGCAGTGTAAAATTGGGTATCATTGGCAAATACTTCTGCTATATGCTTCGCGGTGGTTTTCAGAGAACAGATCCAGATATAAAACATTAGGGTTGCTTCGTTGCGTCCTCTAGCACACTGTAGTTTCAGGCTTATGACTCTAAGCTTAATGTTATTTGTGCTACTTGGCCTATACTATAATTACGAAAACAGAAAATGCCTGGAGAAGAACCGACGAGAAATAGTTTCAATTTAACAAATTGTGAGAGTTTCTAGGAGCCCTATATTCTAGTAGCGACTACAGCAATCAGTACCTCGTTTTCAAAATCCTTGAGTTTTCCATTTAACCTATGTGAGTTTTCGGAGCAGGTATACACTTCAAGTGGGGAAACAGATTAGACAGTACCCAATGCTGACAAAATTGGCTCATGAACTCTGTAGACCTTTGACGCTCGTGACAGCAACAACCCATCTGCAAAGAGTGGAGAGATCTTTCAAGAACATCATTCTGATTTCTTGACATGATTTGGAATGTGTCAGTTGGGTTATAATTGCAACATACTTTGTCAGTGAAAGACATGGAAATATGGTGATTATTTGCACCACTCTTTTGGACATTAGTGTCAATAAATTTTATGTTTTGTTTTTTCTTTATTTGTATCCTCTCTCTTCACTCTCTCTCTCTCTCTCTCTCTCTATCTCTCTCTCTCTCTCTGTCCACCTCTCTTCCTCCCCCCTCTATCTCTCCTTCTCTCTCTCTCTCTCTCTCTCTCTCTCTCTCTCTCTCTCTCTCCGTCTCCCTCTCCCTATTTCACGCGCACACACACACACATACACACACACACACACACACACACACACACACACACACATGACAGCATTATTTGTTCATAAATTCTTCTCAAGAGTAAGAGAGTTGTCATTAGCATAATGTGGTGTTGTTTTCACCATCATTGGGAGTACAGTCCTGCGTAGTGTTGTCGCCATGTCTTGTTCGATAGCAGGGCAAAGAATTAACGCAGTGGAATTGACTTTCTAAAGTTCGTTATCAGATGCAAACATAATTAGTTAATGGGACGACAAATTGATCGGCGACTCCACGCCCTATTTCCCGAACCACACTAGCAATGAAATTAATACACTAAGTGACGACAGCGCCAAGAGTTCAGTCCAGCATCTACAGTAACTGAATTACATCGACAGTTGGAACAGAGTGTAAATAAAACAAAGAGGTTCGTAGAACTACTTATAATCATTTCCTATTTGATACTGTACTGCTGTGATGGGGAGTTATTCATATCCTTTTTCGTCGGTCATTTGTACATTGTCATAACACCTATATCCAGATACATATTGCAGAAGCACGGTACTATATGTTGAGGAAAAGATATCGCGCAGTCCACCAGTAAAATACTCCACGTCTCATCCCGATTCATGGGTGGTACGTCAAAAGAAGTTTGCCAATATGTAATGGCTTTATGTCAAACCTTTAAGCGTCAAAGTGATTTTAGTTCTATCAGTTATGGTACTACTAACTGTCTTTCTTTTGAGTTAATATGAAAAATCTATAAGCCTCATCCGCAAATTGTTTCGTAAAGTTCCTACTGCTGAGGTACGACATAAAAGAACCTAAATGGTAAAATCAGAGAAGATCTACGATTGTGGTAGTATGAAATCTTATGTAAAGTGAATGTGGAGGGGGGGGGGGGGAGGGAAGGAAGGGTAAGGAACTGGTTATATCAGTTGCATCGTAACTTTATCGGGAAACAGCGGCGACGAGTGAAAATGTGTGCTGGATCAGGACTCAAACCCATGATCTCTGGGGTTCTAGGCAGTTGCGTTAGCCACTCCGCCATCCAGACACAGTGTTTATCACAAAGTTATGGAGTATCTTGGCAAGCTTCCCAGCTGACTCAATTCCCACCTAGCTCCACCTATCCGTAGTCTCCATCCATGTCATCCATGCCGGCTAACTTTAGATTCCCATGGTGTCGAAAAATATAGTGCATCCGCACTGAAGATTGTGGATTCATTGGTCCTCGAAGTGAAGCAGATGCACGGGTATGTTTATTCTGCATGATGCCTGTTCTTTCTGACATGTCTGAAAGAACAGGCATCGTGTAGAATCCATAACTGTGATATGTATTATATAAACTGAAAGTGGAGGAGGAGAAAGGAAAGGAGAGGGAAGAAACTGACGATATCAGCTGCATCGGAACTTTACACGAAATCAGTGGTGACGGAGGGAAATTTGTGGTGGACCAGACCCGGGATCTCCCTGTTTACTAGTTAGTTGCGTTAACCACTGCGCCAGTTCGGCACAGTGATTATCGCAAATGCACGGACTACCTCTGCATACTCCTCAGCCAGCTTACATTCCCACCTAGCGCCACCTGTCCACAGTCCCTGTCCATATCCTCCATGTTCGCTGATTTTGGATTCCTGCTGGAGGTATAACGATACTGTGCATCCGCATTGAAGGTTTGGATTCGTTGCCCACCGAGGCGAATCAGTTACATGAGTGCGTGGGGTCGGTACTTTCAGACATGTCCGAAAGAACAGACGCCACACATTCATATAAGTGTGAAATCTGTTGTCCCATTGGGAAGGTAGCAGCTGTAGTTAACCAGGTGCAGTACATCAGCTCGTCGGTATGATAGGATGTCACGTACTGTGACGGTTTGTTTGCGTCCCAGACCAGCAAACGCAGCAGTGATGGGAGGCGGTCAGTCCGCTCCTGGACAAACTTCGTTTTGCGGGCATTATGGAGCAGCTCCTGCAGTTCCATTGCCCATGCAATGTCAGCAACCTAGTTGTAGCTCGCTAGGGCCCAAAACTTACACATAGTACCAGGGCAGACGATCTTGTGGTCAATAACGCCTTGCAGAGTAGACTTCTCCTTAATTCATTTGTTGTCAGCACTTGAAAACGTTAAGAGTAAATATTGCGCGGTTACCCCTTGGGCGGTGGATCTACAATTTTAATGTGCCAGACATGCAGGAAAAGCTTGTTCCTTCATTGGATGGTTCTAATTCTCTTTAATTATGATACTGTGCCACCAAGTGCCTCTCGTACCATATACTGAGGTTACAGGTGCAATTGGTGCCAGTAACTGTCTTTCATTGCTTATTGTTGGTTATTGAATAGATATGGTTAGGAAGGGGGGTATCATTTTCGGTTACAACTTCATAATTTTGACTTCGATAGATCTGACATTTATTTTTTAAACAAAACTCTCGTTCATTTGACTCTACACACAAATATAAATGAACTATGCAAATGGTCTCTTATGTCATACTACTGTGGGCCACACTATGCGTAGTTTGGTGGGATGAACATTCTGCCCTTTTTCTAACTAACCCGAATATCTCATGCAAAATGTGGATTCCTCCCATTTATATGGGCTATTTTCGAAGACAGAGCAAATTGGAGCATAAACGCATGTTCAGACCACTAAAGTATCGTTACTTGTTGTGAAAATCCTGTATAACATTGAGACATAGGTTATATTTCCTCTAACTACTCTCTCGCCAGATAAAAAGAACCTGTTGTTATCATCTTAATATCTTTTGTGTCCTGCATCACAGAACTAGAACACTAAACTTGTTTTTGGCTCATGACAGAGTGCTAAGTGCATGCTCTACCTTCGTCACAGGAAACCTCCTCACTTCGAACTCTCTTAAAATAGCCAGATGCCTTCACACCTACGACATCCCAGAAGGTAGCAGCACATAGGAGTTGTAAACATCAGACTTATACTACATACGACAATGTAGCTGATTTTACTGCGATGGTCATCTCTCCCTATGCAGATGTGAGTCTGAAATTCCATTAAAATATCTAGCTGCAACAAAAATACGCCTTATTACTGCACCATCTAGCCAATCACATCCCTAGTACTCTCGCCCTCGCTCCGACCCACCTCGTGACACCTCATGAGTATCCAACTGATTGACTAATTAATTAAACTGATCATGAAAGTCCCTTTGCATGATGAGTAATTTTTTCCTGCAGTCGGATTACAATCTGCAGGTAACCTTTATAGACACTTCTGTGACGTCTCTGGGGGCTTTAGACCATGTACTCACTTCCTCCGATGCCAAAATGGGTGGTAACTGTCATCAAATAGCTGAAGATATCCAGCACTAACTACTTTCTCCCTTTCAGTTGCCTTGTCATACCAGTGGAAGAAAGTCACTTAGAATTCTGATATACGGCTCCAGAACTAATCCTACTGAGATCTGTCAGTCTATGGGGGCAGCAGGATGCTCCACCCTCCTCTCCACTGCTACGATGCCCCCATCCCCATGCTTACTGCTGCCACCAGGAAGCACGCGAATAGCCATCAATGCCATTGGGTCGCAAACCTACACTTTGCACACATGTCGGGGCTGTACCACCCACTGCCAACAAGACACTGCTCACCATGACATACTCGCAAACGTTGTTCTGTCCTTCTCAGAAGGACTGGGCAAATACTAAGATGTTAAATAATATGCTTGCCCTCGTCCCATGTGCAAACCAAAACGTTTTGAAACGTTTTTTCGAAATATGCGAAAAGGTTGATCCACTGAACATCATCAATTACCTGTCTGCTGACCACCCTCTCCTAAACGGGTATGAGACTGCAGATTTGGGTTTCTTTAGAATTCTACCCTGTAGAAGCGTCCCTTTTGGCTCCCGCCAAATTAGTGGATGGATTCTTCGAGAATTCAAATGGGAATCCTTGGAAGGAATGCGATGTTCTTTACGAGTAACACTATTGAGGAACGATATTTGAAGCTGACTGCAGAGGATTCTACTGCCCCAGCATACATTTCTTGTAAGGACCACAAAGATAATATATGAAAAATTATCGCCCATACAGGGACACAAAGATAGTCTTTTTTTTTCATCGCTCTGTTTGAGAGTGGACAAGGAGAGAAAATGACTAGTAACGGTACAGGCTTCCCTACAGCACGCGCCATATGATGTCAAGCTACATATGGATATAGATGTGGATGTTAATTTAATCTACTTACTAAGGTGTCAGACCATGAACCTATAGGCACCCAACACTAACTGAAAAATTTTATCTCTTATTTATCGAAAAAACAAAAGATGGAACATCTACTGCTGATTGTCTCTTTGTAAAAACCTTTATATTAGCCCAAAATTTTCTCATTGCAGTCACTTCGCAAGAGGTGAGGTAGTAATATTTAGTAATATTTTTGCCCACAATACTTACAAGAAACGGTATAGGTCTCATCTCTCAACTCCCTTTGCACCAGAGTATCGCTTAACTGCAACATTCTCATGTATCCTCTAATCTTCAACATATAGCATTTGAATCCATCTGATTTCGACGAGTAAGAGACGCCTCCCACCAAATCACAGACTCCTGCTAATTCTCTCGAAATCCCACCTCGTTCCGACAACACTGTTTCGTTAGTCAGAATGCTGTCTAGCCTTCCACCAATCGATGATTAAAGTGCTATCACAACGAGAGAAATAGCGCACTAACGTACAGGAGGAAATTCACAACCACAGAGGGTATGAATGGACTGCACAAAGAAATTCAGAAGCATAACACCTACAATTTATCGATGTCTATTGACTGTCTATAAATGTCCCCCTGTACGTATCCTTATCTCCTCTTCTAGTATTCCTATGATTACTACGCTAGAAACACGGCAGCGCAATGGTGACAGAGTCTTCATTGACAGTGCTCTCTCTCTCTCTATCTGTCTCCTCGTTTTTTTACAACATCAAACGGAGTGAAACTACCAACAATGAAAACTTGATGTAACTCTTCAGGCTTTCCCGGCGCGATCTTGACATGTGGAATAATCGAGTCTACTGCCAGATGTTTGTGTCGCTCTGGCACAATATTTCGGCCACGTAACTCGTTGCCTTCTTCAGGTGCTACCTAAGACTGCCATATTGCTGCTGCTGCTGCTGCTGCCTGACAGGGACAGATGATTCCCTGTGGGTCGGTGGAGTCTAAGCCGGAAGGCTATTCCTCCAAACTGACGGAGCGTGTGATGTGTCCTGACTTCGTGTTTGATGTCCTGTCAGTCTGCTGAGACGGTGTTCTGGACGTGCTGGCAACTCAGTGGTCGCGAAGCACGTGGGGCCATCTGGTTGCGTTAAGACGCTGCACCCGGTGGCCCACTGCTCGAAGGAGCGGGTTTTCGGACTGCGCATGCTTCTCGTAAAAGAGCCGCGCAGCCTGACGAAACCTGTCTCGAACAGTAGGGATCTTGGAGACTCGGTTAGGGTCGTCCGACGGGAAGACCCGAGGAAGGTGCAACGCCAGACGTAGGATCCGGTTCTTAAGTCGCTGAAGTCGGTCGACGTGGGTCGCTGCAGCATTGCCCCAAACCACAGCGGCGTAGTCGATGAGCGTGTAAGATAAAGTGCAACACCCAGTTCTGGCGGGAGCGCAGGTGTCGAATTTAGGAAGCGGCAGAGTTGAGTTATTCTACCCCTTACCTTTTTGACGATGTCGTCGATATGGTGTCTCCATGTGAGCCCTCTATCCAGCGTCACACCCAGGTACTTGGCGGAATTGCCCCAAGGTACGGCAGTTCCCTTGATGGTGATCTGTGGTAGGTCAGCTGGGATATGCTTCTTGATGATGAGGAGGGCTTGCGTCTTAGCCCCATTGAAGCTGAGGCGCCACCTCCTGGCCCACTGACTAAGTGTGTCAGCTGCTGCCTGCGTGCATCATTGGAGCAGAGCTGCATTCATGCTGCGCATGTACATCGCCGTATCATCCGTGTAGAGGGCGAGGTGGACCCTGTCCACTCGCGGCATGTCTGCGGTATAGAGGATGTACAGTATGGGGCCGAGGATGGAGCCTTGGGGAACAGAGCCCTGGTCCGGTGGCGCGTCGACTGGTCTTCCGTGCGTACATGAAAGCTTCTGTTGGCGAGGTAAGATTTTAAGAGACGGACATGTGGCAGGGGCACACCGAGGTCCAGGGGCTTGAAGAGAAGCCCCTCATGCCATACAGAATCGAACACCCATGAAACATCCAGGAAGATGGCTCCGAAATACTCTCGTCGTTCAATGGCATCAAGGGCCTCTTCAATGAGTCGAAGCAGTTGGTGCGTTGTTGCATGTCCAGGGCGAAAACCACATTGTTCGTCCAGTAGGGGATGTTCTTCCCTGATGTGATGCAGGAGGCTGCAGGGATACAGCCTTTCAAAGACTTTGCTGACTGCTGGTAGCAAACTGATGGGCCTGTAGATGCTCGGGAGACGAGGGTCCTTCCCAGGCTTCCGGATGGGGACGACCTCAGCGTGTTTTCACTCCTGAGGATAGCAGCCAGTGCGGAGGATGCTGTTGAAAAGGCGAGCCAGCTGTTCAGTGGCTGTCGGTGTCATCCATCGCAGCATTTCATTCGTAAGCTGGTCAGGGCGTCCCGCCTTGCGTTTGTTGAGCCACCGAAGTTGATCGGAGACTTCATCAGCATCCACCTCTTCGATACGTTAGTCACCCGTAGGGGCACCGAGGAACACTGGGAGACGTTGAGCAACCAGGCGAACGTGATCCGGATTCATGGGGTCCATGATCGGCTGGAAATTTTGTTCAAACACGTGAGCAATGGCGTTGGCTTTGTCCACTGGGCTGCTGACGATGTTTCGACCAACTTTTAACTGCGGAATCTTCTGATGCCGGAGGAGGAAGAACTGTGTGGCTTTCCAGGCGGTACCATCGTCAACCCGAAGAGTGGCCATGTGGTTGGACCATTCCTGATGGCGGTGGTTTGCAATGGCAACTTTAATGTCCCTCCTCATCCTGTTGAGAGCCCTCTTCGTTGCTGCGTTGCACGTCAGCTGCCATTCACGAAAGAGGCGGTTTTTGGCAGTTATCGCCTCCATGAGGTGTGGTGGTAGTTGCCGGGATCGGTCAGGTAGGTCAGATCGCGGCCACGGTGTGGCCCGGAACACTGCTTGTAGAGCACAGTCTTGGAGGAATCAGGCACAGCCATCAACCCCAAAATCATCTGCATCAGGTGTGTCACGGAGACCCTCTTCCAACAGCTCATGATACCAGTTCCAGTTGGTGTTCCTGGTCTGGATTCCTCTCCACTTCACTGGCTGGGTATCGACATCAATGTCAAATATAACTGTGACGTGGTCCGAAGATACGGCATTTCGGGTGCTGGTGGATATAACATAGGGCACTCCCTTGGCCACTGCAATGTCGAGCACGTCTGGAGGTCCACCACTGTTGGGAAAGTGGGTGGGTTCATGAGGTCCAAGGATGATGGCGTTCCACCACTGGGATGCTCGGAGAAGTTCGTGTCCCTGGTTGTTGGTGAGACGGGAATGCCATTTGGTGTGCTTTGCGTTAAAGTCACCACCAGCAAAGACCTCTCCAGGTAACGCCAGCAATGCTTCAACAACCTGGAGGAGTAACTGTCGGCCAGGCGGACAGTAGACAGCAACAAACGTGATGCGCCCATGCGAAGTGTCGACAGCTACAGCAGTGGCCTCCATCGCTTGTAGCGGCGGAAGTGGAACTTGATGGTGCACCAGTGAAGTCCCGACATAGACTGCTGTGCCACCGCCATGATTTGGTCTGTCGGTCCGGTAACACACATAGTCGGACACCAGGTTTGAGAAAAGTCTCGGAAACCAGGCAAACGTCGATGGCCTCATCCCGCAGCAGCTGTCGAAATTCGCCATCTTGGGAGCGGATGCGCTGGGCATTCCACACGCAGGCTGTTACGCCTTGTTGACTACGGGCCATGCTGGGACGCCAGTGGGCCGGTGGAGATTGCCTGAATGGCTGCACTGACTGCGGCAGTGAGTTGCTGTGGGATATCTTTGAGAAGCTCACGAAGTTCCTGCAGGAGGAGCTTCAATTCGGCCATGCTGGAATCGGCCGCCTCGGATGGTAAAGTTGCAGCTCATGAGTGTTGAGCCGGGATTGCCATGACGTCAGCCTGTTGTCCCTGTTGGGAGTGGTCTTGTTGGCCCTGGTCTTCACCCCACTGCTGTTCAGAGCGCCATGCTGGTAGTCGTGCTGCGGCCCATGGATGGCGGTCCATGTCAGTGTTGGTAGCTGTTGCAACAGTGGCCGGCTTCGTCGCAGGTATGGAGGCCTGCGGGGAGGAGCCAGAGGTAGTAGCAGCAGAAAAACTGACGCCAGGTCTGACTGGTGCAGGCCACTTTACGGAGCCAAGTCGGTGACCACGGCTCCGTGAAGCAGCCAGTTGGATGCTGGAACAGCTGCGGTAGGAGGCCACATGTTCCCCACCACATCCAGCGCATTTGGGCGGTCCATCTGTCCGCCGCCGTGAGCAGTCTCGACTGGCGTGCTCCCCTGCACACTTAACACAGCGTGGTTGTACCACTGTGGTTCGCCCCTCTTCGAGCACAGTTTTTCGGTAGTGGCAGGTGTCGCCGCGATCTTCGTGACCTGCCATAGCCCACGGTTGTGTGGGATATCACAGGTGACCACGTGGACCAGCAGAGTCTCCTTCCGGGTTCGTCAAGAGGTTAGGCAGGTTGTCGACCTGAGACCAAATCCATAGCCCAAATTCTCCAGTTGCCGTTGGACGTGATCCAGGCTGTAGTTTCGAGGGAGCTCTCGAAAGACGATCTTGAGTGTCTTTTCCGTTACAGAGGGGTAAGTGTAGAATGGCTTCTCTTGTTCCCCGAACGTCGCCGTAACCTTTCTGTAATCTTCTGCCGTTTTTAAGGTGACCTTACATAGGTTGGCGCCAGCCGCCTTGATAATGACGTTATCTTGGCCGACAAGGCGAAGGAGCAACCTGTAGAGGCTGTCGTAGTCCTCCTTGTGTTGGACCTTGTGTTTGGGTTCTCTCTTCTGAGCAGGCATCTCCACACTGTCAGCGAGCTCCTCATAGGCGTTCGTCGTCGGAACCGGCGGCGCTGAGGAGAGTTGAGCCTTCCTGGCTGGCCGTTTGACGAGTTGAAAGCCTTCGTCATCGACGACGTCATCTGCCTGTTTCGCCTTTTTGCCTTTAGCAAGGGCGCAGGTGCTTCCTGTAGCAGTGGTCGCTCGCCTTTTCGTCGTCCTGGCGGGAACGTCATTGCTTGCCATCGACTCATCGTCCGAATCGGGCAGCGGAACTTGCAGTGCGTCCGAAACGTGTTCTCTTTTCGTATCCATATTCGTTGCCACGGTCATCGTAGGTGAGGGGCCGGATGGGGCTGCCGACAAAGCGGGCTTTGCCGGACGGCGATCCGCCACACCCTTCGCTGTACAGACATCCTCTCTCTCCGACATCTCAACACTAACACGTGCGTGCGTACTGCCATATTCGAGGATCTTGTCCAGTATTTATGCCCAGAGGGCGCTGGGTGCTCTCTCTGCCGTCCGCGCCCGCCTGGCGCTGCCTGTAATGTGTTGTCTCTTCCCCGGTGCTCTCTCGGACGTCCGCACCCGACTTGGTGCGGCACCAGGGAAGAGACAACAGCTTACAAGCAGCGCCAAGAGGGCGCGGGCCGCAAATGGAGCGCCCAACGCGAGACAGGCCACAACTGCAGACGGTGGACGAGGCGGGCGCGGAGGTCCGTGGGAGCACCAGGGAAGTGCCAACACCTCAGCAGCACCGTCAAGCGGGCGCGGACCACGAACGGAACGCCAAACGCGAGTCCGGCCCCAGACAGCTGCCACGACCACAGATGGTGGACGAGCCGGGGTCGTACGTCCGGGGGAGCACCAGGGAAGGGCCAAAACCTCAGGAGCAGCACCAGGCGGGTGCGGACCGCGAACAGAACGCCCGACACAGGACGGGCCTCAGACAGTTGCCACAGACGGCGACCAAGTCGGGCGCGGAAGTCCAAGAGAGCACCGGGGAAGAGACAACACATTACAGGCAGTGCCAGGTGGGCGCGGACGGCAGAGAGAGCACCCAGCGCCCTCTGGGCATAAATACTGGAAAAGATCCTCCAATACAGCAGTCTCAGGTAGCACCTGAAGATTGCAACGAGTTACGTGGCTGAAATATTGTCTCAGAGGGACACAAACATCCGGCAGTAGACCCAATTATTCCACATGTCAAGATCTCGCCGGGAAAGCCTGAAGAGTTACATCAGAAGACTCTACTGGGAGGAGATGTACCTTGACATCAAGAAGCTGGATAAGCTTCGACAGAGAAAGGGCAGGATGCTGAGTTCTCTGTTTCCTTCTGAGATGCCGAAAGAGGGATGTAGTTCCTGTCTTCACCAGGTTCAAGCATCATGTCAACACCAGAATGGCGAACAGAATCAAACACCGTGACAGCCTTGCGCTGGTAAGAGAAAGAGTGCGTGACATGCACCACAGCCTAGATGTCACGTCCAGGGAGTTGCTGTATCTCCACCTTTCCATAGCAGCTACCCTGACCCAAGAAGACTGGGACCAGGTTGATGGTTCCTCCTGGTCCTTGGCTCAATTCACCATGAGGAAATCAACAGCATGTCAACAGGCCAAGTTTGAGCGCCTTAACAAGAAGGTACAACAGGATGGGGATCCATGGACAGTGGTCAACCTGAGCGACAAGCAGCTCGATGAGGCCACCTCAAAAGTACTCAGCAAGGGCCTCAACTTTTTAGTGACTCCCAGAAGCATACCTGTTGCAGCCTTCTTCAGTTCAGTTGAGCAGGTCGCCAACACGGTACCTTCCAACACATCTGAAGAGATCTGTAGGGAGATCTACAGGGCACTCACCAGGACGAAGCCCCCCAAATCCAACATCTCAAGCGAGGACGGGGTGGCACTCAGGCAGCTATGGGAGGATGGCAGCGTTGTAGTTCTGCCATCTGATAAGGGTAACTCCACGGTCAACTTAAACAAGTTGGAGTATGATAGGAAGATGCAACAACTTCTGGAAGACACTGCTTACAAACCACTAGATGGCAACCCCACCGACAAGGTGGACAAGAAGACCTGGAAGTTGTTGAAGGAGACAGGTCTACCTGAACAGGTCATCAAGAAGCTTCACCCCAAAGTACCTTTACCACCCAGACTCTACGTACTCCCCAAGTTCCACAAGGAGGGGGTCCCTCTTTGACCTATTGTCAGTAACATCAGCACAGTGACGTACCTCACTGCGCAGTATCTGAAGAAGATATTGGCACCATATGTGGGCAAATGTGCACACCACATTCGGAATTCGGAGGACTTCCTACAATGGCTAAGGCAGCTACACACCGTGGACTCTGACATCATGGTCAGTTTCGATGTGGTGTCGCTCTTCACACGAGTGCCACTCACCGATTCACTCAATATCATTGGAGAGAAGTTCGATGGTTCCCTGCTCGACCTGTTCAAGCATGTACTGACCTCAACAAATTTTCTTTATGGGTGTCAATTTTATGAGCAAATGGAAGGAGTGGTAATGGGGAGCCCTTTATCACCAGGGGTCGCCGACCTTTGCATGGAAAGATACGAAGAGGAGGCACTTGCATCAGCCACTTACCAACCCAAGTGTTTTCTTAGGTATATCGATGACACTTTTGTCATTTGGCCCCATGGCAGGGAGAAGCTAGATGACTTTTTGGAACATCTAAATTCATGCCACCCAAGTATAAAATTTGCTATGGAGTTAGAGAAGGATGGACAGCTCCCATTCTTGGCCAGTAGCTGCCACCACACGGCACAGAAGAATGGAGTCTTGGAAACATTAGTTCACAGGGCTCAGGCTCTGTCAGATACGGAAAGTCTGGTTTCAGAGATAGAACATCTACAGCTGGTGTTCAGCAGAAATGGATACTCCTCTACAGACATCCAAAGGGCTCTGGAGTTTATCAGGGCCCAAAGAAAGGAACCAAGAAACTCCTCAAGAAGTAGTAACGCTGTAAGAGAAGCGCCAGGTGGGCGCGAACCGCGAACGGAGCGCCCGACGCAAGACGGTCCTCAGACAGCTGCCACAACTGCAGATGGTGGACGAGGCGAGCGCGAACGTCCGTGGGAGCACCAGGGAAGTGTCAACACCTCAGGAGCAGCGTCAAGCGGGCACGGATCATGAATGGAACGCCAAACGCGAGTCTGGCCCCAGACAGCTGCCACGACCACAGATGGTGGACGAGCCGGGGGAGCACCAAGGAAGGGCCAAAACCTCAGGAGCAGCACCAGGCGGGCACGGACCGCGAACAGAACGCCCGACACAGGACGGGCCTCAGACAGCTGCCACAGACGGCTATCAAGTCGGGCGCGGACGTCCGAGAGAGCACCGGGGAAGAGATAACACATTACAGGCAGTGCCAGGTGGGCGCGGATGGCAGTGAGAGCACCCAGCGCCCTCTGGGCATAAATACTGGAAAAGATCCTCCAATACGGCAGTCTCAGGCAGTACCTGAAGAAGGCAACGAGTTACATGGCCGAAATATTGTGCCACAGCGACACAAACATCCGGCAGTAGACCCGATTATTCCACATGTCGATAAAAACTTCGCTTGTGTCACCTGGTAGAGTACTTGATAGGATTTTATTACGTCTCTCCCTTCCAATGTATCGAAAACAAATACCGTCTGCGTGTTGGCATAGAGCATATGAAATGATCCCATGAAATGTACACATATTGACCTATTGGAACTGATGGCCAGTTATCGAAATCACTTCCACAAACATGGATTCTGTGTTGTTGTTTGATAAGTAGTGCTTTTTTTTTTTTTTTGTTTGGTTTGTGGGGCGCTGACCTGCATGGTCATCAGCACCCATACGAAGTCCCAATTTTTACACAGTCCAATTTTTTTACACAGTCCACTCTAGCCACTGTCACGCGTGATTATGATGATGATAATGATGAAATGATGAGGACAACACAAACACCCAGTCCCCATGCAGAGAAAATCCCCAACCCTGCCAGGAGTCGAACCCGGGACCTCATGATCCAGAGGCAGCAACGCTAGCCACTAGACCACGAGCTGCAGACACAAGCAGTGTATGACATCTTATGGTGTAAGGCAAGCTGCTCCCACAACACACAGGACGGTTGAAATAACAGACAGAGGCAGTGTTTCTTGTTGATAAAAATGTGGAAGATATCGCAACATATGGAAACTGGAAGATTTTGCCCAGTGTGGAGCATTTCCAAATAGCTGTCCAAAGGTGATGACCTATGCATCTAATCTCATCTTCCACTATGATGAGGTCTCGGTGTTCCGTTTTCGAAGAAACCGAGAGCCCTGATTCCTCATATTGGTGGTGCAAATTGCATCCAGGTATATGATCGGTGTCCTATGTGGCGGTCACCCTGCTCTCCAAATCTTGGGATGCTGTGGCTTTGGAGCGTGTGAGACCTCTACCAGACAGTCTTTGCTCAATTTACCTGAAGAAGTAAAATAAATGCGACAGATGACAGTTTATAACACAATGCATCGGCGGAGGCTAGTGAGTGCAGCACTGCTCTCTACCTGTTGGGGACAGTCAGGCAGATCTGTACACAGCGAGGCTACTAGTATAGAGATACATGTGTATCTTATTTACATGGGATGTATTACTTCAATGTTCTTCCTACATGAGACCAGTTAGGTGATCCCACATTCAAATAGTCCCAGCATACCCAGAACGTTTGAAAGCACACTGCTGTTGAAAGTTCAGTTCTTCATCCATGACAGAGTCGGGCATTTCGCCATTCTTCCAGTGGGGCCAGTCTTACAAAGAAATGCGTTTAACAACTTGTAGGAAGCGTCCTATTCTTAAGTCTTGTGTCCATCTGTGACTGATTTCTGAAGACCAGAAACAGTATATCACTACCAGCAAATCGATCTCTTTGTGTACAATCTGCAACAAGTTAGAGTATACCTTGGAAACTGGTATCTCTACCTATAGGGGGAGGGTGGGGGAGGAGAGGGAAGGAGGAGGGAATAGAGGAGGGGAGGTAAAACTGGTCCTAAACTGCATAGTCTGCGTTCACACATCGAGGTAAACACATGTGGAGCTGCCACCACTGTCTCCTGATGACATCTTTTGGGTTTTTTTGCAGTAGCTGTGTTATTACAATGATTTTTCTCAATTCCCAGTGCATTTGTCGCGTTATGACTGTTGTTTATGAGTGGTGGTTTTTTCTTGTCAGTTGCGATGTGTAATTAGAACAGTGACGCATTTTCCATCAGTTGTGGTAGCGTGTATTGGCCTTCCTACACTTTAGTGATAGTTTGCAGCCACATCCCTTCTTACCAATGTGTCTGTGTGCAAGTTCCTCAGCAGCTAATTTACTTGTAGATTGGTAGGAGGCAACACTTGTGGCAACAACTGTAGGATAGCTCCTCTCCAATTTCGAGTGCTGTTGTGGACGAGGGCACACAGCAAAGTGAACATATACACACATGCGATCGGAAAGGAGAACGAAACCCATTTCAAGCGTCCTCATTTGAACCCCATACTCCAAGATAAGCACTTCCGATTCATTCAGTGTGGATTTTTGGAACAGGACGAAGTTGTTACCTTAACTATGGATTGACGAGCCATTTAAAAAGAACACTCACAAACAACTACAGCAAGGGCGGTAGTACTATGAGTTGCAAAATGCATCCTGAGACTGTCCTGCTGCATCACCATTATTTACCGAAAAGTATTCCCCCTATGCTCATCCATTATTACCTACTTCCACTCGATGCGTAGAAGGTTATGGACGCAGTCCTCAATTGTATGCTTACATGTAACAAACGGAGTTACTAAACACTTGGGTCTACAACATCTCTTCAATTGAATACATATCCCTCCAAAAATAAAGTCAGCACCTTCCTCTCCAGCCTCGTTCCCGCCAATTTTAAATAGTTGCATTTATTTAAATTTCAAGCAGCAAGGTGGTAGGTTTTCCCACCGAAATTTAGGCAGTTCTTTCAGCAGGATTATACACACACAAATAAATGTACACTATTCTCAAGGTAGTACATTACATCCTTCCTCTCCAGCAGCTCAAAGCAGACTAAGTCTCTTTATTGCCAATTCAATAGTGGGGGAGGGCAGGGTGAGTGGGGTAGGAGTGGAGGCAGGTAAAGAGATGAAGTGGGGGAGGGGGGAAGAGTGGGGGTTGTAAAACCATGAGTGCTATGTTGCAACATTTACCCCCCACAGAGCTGAGGATGACCACCCAGGGAGAGCCATCATCTTGAATAAATTTGGAAACAATGCACATTGCATTAAAATGAACATTGTCCCCCTACTTTCCTCAACTACAAAAAGCATTTACTTATTAACACTTAATGACACTCAACTTGTTGTTGTTGTGGTCTTCAGTCCAGAGACTGGTTTGATGCAGCTCTCCATGCTACTCTATCCTGTGCAAGCTTCTTCATCTCCCAGTACCTACTGCAACCTACATCCTTCTGAATCTGTTTAGTGTATTCATCTCTTGGTCTCCCTCTACAATTTTTACCCTCCGCACTGCCCTCCAATACTAAATTGGTGATCCCTCGATGCCTCAGAATATGTCCTGCCAATCGATCCCTTCTTCTAGTCAAGTTGTGCCACAAATTTCTCTTCTCGCCAATTATATTCAGTACCTCCTCATTAGTTATGTAATCTACACATCTAATCTTCAGCATTCTTCCGTAGCACCACATTTCGAAAGCTTCTATTCTCTTTTTGTCCAAACTATTTATCATCCACGTTTCACTTCCATACATGGCTACACTCCATACAAATACTTTCAGAAACGACTTCCTGACACTTAAATCTATACTCATTGTTAACAAATTTCTCTTCTTCAGAAACGCTTTCCTTGCCATTGCGAGTCTACATTTTATATCCTCTCTACTTCGACCATCATCAGTTATTTTGCTCCCCAAATAGCAAAACTCATTTACTACTTTGAGCATCTCATTTCCTAATCTAATTCCCGCAGCATCATCCGATTTCATTCGACTACATTCCATTATCCTCGTTTTGCTTTTGTTGATGTTCATCTTATATCCTCCTTTCAAGACACTGTCCATTCCATTCAGCTGCTCTTCCAGGTCCTTTGCTGTCTATGACACTGAACTTATTATTTGGAAAATAAAGTTAGTATCCAAACAGTGTTTCAGAATTATAGCACCAACCATATTCTAGCATTAAAATGCTTCAGTTCGCTTGTGCATACAACGTTTGTAAGCATTTTACACACACTTTCCTTGCAGTAGTACACTAGTTAACGTTTTACTAGCGCAGATACGACGCCTTTTCCTTTTCTGCTATGCTGAACCAGTTCTCCTCATGTTTGTGTTGCTCCTCCTACTGCTACTGAGTCTGTACCTCTACTCCTCTACCCATTAGAAACAACTTCAATGTCTCTAACAATACAACATACATTATTACCAATGTCCTGGTAACGTTTTCCATGATATGTAAGTTTTAAACTCCTTGAGACACACTGTGCTGTGTGTCTGTTTACTAGTGTTTATTTTGTAAATAGAAGTTTAATGCACAGACGTTAAAAATTAGAATGCAGCAAGAGGCCATGTGCTTCTTTTGTGCACAACACTATACTTTTCGTATATATGTTCATAGGTGTCCAGTCCTCTCTTAGTGCCTTTGGAGAAACTCATTTTTTACATATACCTGTATCTTCATGTATGTTGTCATCAGTTCCCTTTGTTTGTGTAGTATTACAACTAAGCAGTGAGGCTTCCTTGGTACGCAAATTGTAGTACACACTTGTCGCATAAAACCAAGCAAACTTGAACTAAATACCTCTGTGATGGTTGGGAAGAGGTTCAGTAGGAATCTCGCGTTTACGTTTATGTGAAACTCCCACTAACATCAGCTTCAAGTCGATTAAGTTTCTGGCAAGTGGAACTCCAGTTATCAATGATTTAACTTTCTCCCTGAGTCTTTCATGCGAGTAACAAGTGTTTAAGAACACCTAAGAGATGATTAGACTGCGTGAACGAACTATCAGACTGCTTTCCTGCATACACCTCAAATGTGTTCAAATAGAAATTTCTGTATTCTACTGTAGCAATCAACCTTTATTCCCAATTTCCTTGGATTTTTATGGAAGTACTACTTAAACAAGCAGCGCTCCCGGAATGGAATGAGTTATTCGTCAGTCATCAGGAATTCTGTAGGATAATATGATTTCTTGTGGTTTTTTTCCCTGTAAGGGCCATAAATTCACGAATAGCAAACAGATATGAAACTTCCTGGCAGGTTAAAACTGTGTGCCGCACCGAGACTCGAACTCGGGACCTCCGTTGCACAGTGAAATTCTCTTTCTGGAACCAAACAAATATTTTCGTTTTATAGGAACATACTTAATAAGTAAATACCGAGTGGCACTACTATTTTACATGTCAGTTGTATTAATCGTCCCATAACATATTTTCTTGTACTTTAGAACGTCCTATTCTTATTTTACACAGTACAACATATCATACTGGTTGCTATGGCTATTTTCTGCTTTTACGCTAAAGTAGTTTCAGAGTTGAGTTCTGCTTTTGCACGTCTCAGCACTTTGTAATGCCAGCTCCAGGTAACTGCGTCATAATAATGTTGTGTTTTGTAGTGGGTTCTTTTTGGTTAATTAATTGCTTGTTTCATTTGGTTTTCCCGTTCAGGTCAGAAAAAAGTAACCATTTTAACAACAATAGTGTCGGTAATAGTTAAATAAATACGATCGGCGTTTAGTAAATAATGCTACCCACTCTTTCCCAAAAGCAGGCTGGTTTTATTCAAGATTCCAGTACATCATATTGTTCCCCACTCTTTCGGCTACAAAACCCTATCTTCACCCGAATCTCCTTACTGGGAGAGCCTGGTACCACTCCACTGGTCGACGTCAGGGCCAACCTCTTGTCTGCCAGAAGAAACTCAATGATAGCTTTCCTCTTGGAATGCATCCCCATTACAGATGCCACTTCGAAAGCTAGGTTAGCTAGCCACGTATCAGAACTTCATGAAACTATAGCGGCAGACGTGGGGATATTCCGCGATGTTCCACAACAAATTCCGCGTTTTTTCAACCGATATTGGCCGAAAAAAAATGTGTTGCTTTACTTATCGAGCGTCCTTTCTGTCTTGTTCACTTTTTCAATCTCATCATGTTTAAAAGGCTCTGGACAACATAGCCTGTAGTTTTTACTAGTATTTTGTTATTTAATAACTCAAAAACTTTAATAGATATTGGAGTGAAACTTAAACAAATAACCAGTATATGTGACATCTACATTGTAAAAATTAATAAACTGTGAATACATAGCGAAGTAAAAATTGATTTTTATCTTACATACTGAATTATGTGTAATTTTTATTTTAGGTGCACTGTATTTCCACACTATTCAAATAAAACATCAAAACAAATCTTACTCTTTTAATTATCAACTTGTTAAAATAGTAAGCCAGGAATATTTACCAATTTGTTGTTTTTTGTTTTTTTTAAAGAAAACATGTTTAAAAATCAATTTTTTCTCCTAATAATTTAAGAATTTGTGATATGCTCCTGCTTAAATTGCATTGTTGAATAATGTGGTTCACTGTGTAAGCAGGCACTACCTTATTATTCATAAAAATTTTGATTTCGTAGCTTTAATATTTAAGAGATAAAGATAATCTAAGTGTGAATGTCGAAGCGTTTCAGAGGTGGACAGTTGATTAGTTACCGGTAGGTTCGAAAAACATGTGGTATAGACATGCTTCAGGAATTCGAATGTGAATCCCTGGAGAGAATGCAATATTCTTTTTGAAGAACATTACCGAGAAAATTTAGAGAATCGGTATTTGAAGCCGACCACAAAGATAAGATGTGAGAAATTTAGGCTCATGCAGGGTCTTATAGGCAATCATTTTTCCTTCGCTCTATTTGCAAGTGGAACAGAAAAGAATATGACCAGTAGCAGTACAGTGTACACTCCGCCATACAGTATGCGGTGGCTTGCAGAGTATGTGTGTAGATGAAGAAAAAAGTTGATTGTGGGAAACTGAAACTAACGATTTGCATTTCATTTTCTTCTCAATAATAACATATCAAAGCATTCCAGCTCCATAATCTTCTTGATTCTGAGTGACCTTTTCATCTTCTCTAGTTTCCTTTCCTTTCTTTATTCTGGCCTCCTTCCTGATGCTTTCAGTAGCATTTTTAGCTTCAGTGCCACGTTGCCTGTCTACTCATTGCAGCCTACATTTCATGTTGTCCTCACTTTTGATGCCTAGTCTACTCATGGTTTGTAATCTGCTTGTTACTACATCTTTAAAACATATTATGGCATCTATCACACCAACCTGAAAAGAAGACATACCAATAAAATCAGTTTTTGCAAGTGTTCCCAAATGTAGCTATTGAAGCTTTGATTTGGATGCTGTATTTTGCCACGTAAGCATCTTTCCAGGAGTTTATGATCTAAAAGATCTTCATATATTGGCTATAGTTCTACCATAACAGTTTCTGGCATGGCTTGTGCATGTGTATGCTTCTGTCCATTGGCTTCAAGCCTATCATACTCACCACATGAAGTGTCTCCTTTTGGGCAGAGGCCACATCGTGGATGCTCATCAGTGGATATTCTGTGAAATAGACTTGCACAAATAGGTTTTCTCGCCTCACTGACATTTTCTCTATTTCTCCTAATTGGTGGACTATAATATTCTGTGAAGTTTTCTGTTTCTGATTCAATGAGCCTGCCTTGTCCACAACTGCTTGGCCATGAGAGAGTTTTCTTCCTGTCATGTCCTTGCAGAGTTTCGTAAGTCTTATCTCCATCCTCTTCTGTACGTGTCCTATCCATTCCTTTTCTTTTTTAAATTTGCATTTCACCATATGGTTTTAAAAGCCATAACGCTATTTAATCCCTTAGAGTCACTGTAACCAAGGAAGTGAGTGTATTACACATCACATTGTAAGGATACAAGGGGGATCTACCTGTGGATTAATGTTGACTCTCAGTAGCTGCACCATTGGTCCTGTAGCCGAAAATGTTGTACTGGGTTGTATTTATTAATAAATAAAAAAAGAAATCTAGTAGTGCTTTCCATGTGTTCACATAAAATAGCTTTGTATATTTATTTACAGGGTTTGATTTCCATTGCTAAAGACCAGGCCTGATTACAGATGAAACATGTTTCTGCAGGTCGCCATGTACTTACATTTGACAGATAATTTTAAATTATATTCTGCAAATAGGATGAGAATTATGAATTAACTGGCACACAAAATAATTTTTCATTAAGCAGATCAGCAACTTGTCTTCACAGCACACAGAATGATGATAACAGTCTGTTAAGGCATGGTGACATGTTTACAAATTTTACTTGTTAAGTCTTTCACTGATTATAAAATTCACTGCTCATATCCTCGAATAATCTCGAAGGCTAGTTCAAACAACAACACTGAAGCACACAGTATAGAGAATACCAAAATCTCAGAGCAAATTGCGTATTGACCAAAACATAACTCCAAGAGAAACAAGAAACATAATTATGGAATTGTGCATGTTCTGTCCTTATACAGGCGCATGTTAGAATATTATGTGATTTTGCTTCTTTGACTATTATTTGAAATTTCCCCAGGTCAAATTAATCCTTTTTAAGTAGATGTAATAATGACTGTCAGACTTTGTTTATTAAATTACCGATATATTTATTAAATTACCGATAAACACAACCAATGAATGTTTACACTATCGGTATTCCTGACTTTGAGCTATGGGATCCATATTTATTACTAAAATTTGAATATTAAGAATTATACAATTCTTAATTTGTCTGTTGTATATTTGTTATTGATGTCGTTGGATTCAGAAAATTTATCCCATCAGCAATAGGATAACATAGTCCAAAAAATTATACTGGTTTGGTAACAATGTAACCTGAAAGTTTGGGATCATTGAAATATTTAATGAGTTATATCTCCTGAATTTCTTAGGTGTGACCTAAAATAAACATCTCTTGCAAATGAGCTAAAATTGTTGCGCAGTTTAGAAATAATCGACTTTTCTGAATCTGTTTATTAGCTCATTAAATTTTTATGGATGCATTCTGGATTGAAAATACTGAAATACAATAACTTTTGAAACACATCATTTCCAGCAAAACTAATTAATACACAACTTTCAGAACAGTGAAACACATAATCAGAAGAAATAGGTTACACCCAGGAAATTAATTTACATTAGTTTGTAAATTCATGTAATGTATGATCAGATAACTGATTCCATCAACTAAATGTTTGGGAAGGATGACAACAACAAGAAAAGAAAACTACTATAGATCCTACCTGTTGTGATCAGTAACGTAACAGATGAAGTAGGCTGGTGGGGGCCAAACCTGCTTTGTCACAACACTCCGCTCCCCATGAAATAACACAGGTGACTTTTACGAAATATGAATCTGGATAATTCAATGGTAAAAAACTTACATATATACCATGTAAAGTCCTTCTCTGTACTATTATATTTCACAGTCCAAGTCCTTGGTGGCAGCAGTATTAACTCATGATCACATGAAGTAAATATAAAATAAACCCTTATCAGTCCCTTATGAAGATAATCATAAAATTCACAAAACTTAACTTACAGTGACCAATGCAACTACAAGTACTGATATAAATATTTTACTAGCTTTTTGTAATAATAATCATAAAACTATGGTATGGTTTAGAGGCTGTCCCTATTTTACCCTCAGGACTTAAACTTTCCTTTAATTCAGATTTTAGTCTCAAATCATCCTCTGCTCATTGTTAGTAAGCTCAGTTTTGTGTCACATATTTTGTAAACATTTACATTGTTTTCACAGTTTCTGTGTAGATATACGATAGAGATTTTCAATTATTATAATCCTTTGTGAAGAAGGAAAAAAAATCCTTTCACCTTCTTTTGGGTTCTACAAATAAAATACAAAAATTTTCATGATATTATTTAATAGATTCTTACAGAATATTCCTATCTAGCATTATACAAACACAAGACCAAATCCCTTCACCAAAATTTATCATCCTAACATATGGATAATACCAGTTCAAGGAGATATGGTAGGACTGGTACAAAAGAAGAGCAATGTCTCGTTTTTTCTTAATGAATGGAAAGGTATAGATATGGTAATGTTAGAGAGGGTTAGCCCAAGCTCCCTCTCATCAACAAACAAAAAGAAAGGTTAGACTCAGGGATATGCCAACAGAGTAAGTACTTAAAGGCGGAGGGCTTTCAAAAATAACTCAGGAACATGCAACTGCAACCACTCACCAATATAATTTTTTATATGGACTGGCAGAAACGGGCGGTTGTGGTCATGCCCCTACAGTAGCATCAGAAACCTTATCACTGAAACTTTTTATTATACTCATTTGTTGATGATTTGTTGTTGTTGTTGTGGTCTTCAGAGCTGAGACTGGTTTGATGCAGCTCTCCATGCTACTCTATCCTGTGCAAGCTTCTTCATCTCCCAGTACCTACTGCAACCTACATCCTTCTGAATCTGTTTAGTTTATTCATCTCTTGGTCTCCCTCTACGATTTTTACCCTCCACGCTGCCCTCCAGTATTAAACTGGTGATCCCTTGGTGCCTCAGAACGTGCCCTACCAACCTATCCCTTCTTCTAGTTAAGTTGTGCCACAAACTTCTCTCCTTCCCAATCCTATTCAATACCTCCTCATTAGTTATATGATCTACCCATCTAATCTTCAGCATTCTTCTGTAGCACCACATTTCGAAAGCTTCTATTCTCTTCTTGCCCAAACTAGTAATCGTCCATGTTTCACTTCCATACATGGCTACACTCCATACAAATACTTTCAGAAATAACTTCCTGACACTTAAATCAATACTAGATGTTAACAAATTTCTCTTCTTCAGAAACGCTTTCCTTGCCATTGCCGGTCTACATTTGATATCCTCTCTACTTCGACCATCATCAGTTATTTTGTTCCCCAAATAGCAAAACTCCTTTACTACTTTAAGTGTCTCATTTCCTAATCTAATTACCTCTGCATCACTCGACTTAATTCGACTACATTCCATTATCCTCATTTTGCTTTTGTTGATGTTCATCTTATACCCTCCTTTCATGACGCTGTCCATTCCGTTCAACTGCTCTTCCAAGTCGTTTGCTGTCTCTGACAGAATTACAATGCCATCGGTGAACCTCAAAGTTTTTATTTTTTCTCCATGGACTTTAATACCTACTCTGAATTTTTCTTTTGTTTCCTTTACTGCTTGCTCAATATACAGATTGAACAACATCGGGAGAGGCTACAACCCTGTCTCACTCCCTTCCCAGCCACTGCTTCCCTTTGATGACCCACGACTCTTATAGATGCCATCTGGTTTCTGTACAAATTGTAAATAGCCTTTCGCTCCCTGTATTTTACCCCTGCCACCTTCAGAATTTGAAAGAGAGTATTCCAGTCAACATTGTCAAAAGCTTTCTCTAAGTCTGCAAATGCTAGAAATGTAGGTTTGCCTTTCCCTAATCTAGCTTCTAAGATAAGTCATAGGGTCAGTATTGCCTCATGTGTTTTTTTTATTCATTATTCTTCTGATAACGATGAATACAAAATTTATTTAAATTCTCTCATAATGCAAAATAATTATAAGTAATATATAAGCAAATAGAATCAATACTAAGCATGACAATAATAAAACCAAAATGAGACAGTTCTCTCATTTAAGAAATAGAAGATATTTTTATATAAATTGAACAAAATGTGAGAATTTTTTAGGCAGACCTAGCTCTACTCTCAGTATTAAGAAATCATGGATACTTAAATATTTAAATTGATCACTGATTTTAAGTAAATGTCATGGAAAACTGGTATTTGTGAATCAAAATAATTACCTTACAACATTATAAGTGAGTGGAAAAACAATCTATAATTTTGTTCAAAAGCATTTTATAACAAAAATGAGATGTATGGAATATTTATGCCCATTTTTCTTTTTATGATATTCTTCATAAGGTATTATTGTCTTCTGCCATCATTTTACTTCTTCATAACTTTTCAAGAATTAAAATTTCCTATAATGTGACAATCAACACTGCACTGTTAAAAAGGTTTTTTTTTCATCTGCTTCTCATTGAACTTGTATAGCCAAGTTGAATTTGCAGATGAATAAGGATGATCCAGCAAGAGCAGTACTTGGGAAATGGGAAATCCACACTGATCTTTTGATGATGGCCATTTGAAAGCATTAGCAGGACAGTTATATCTTGCAGCTCAGGAGAGATGCTTATTATCTATCCCACCCAACACTGATTGTCATATACACAAGAAATGAAGTGGCTCACTACAGTGTCTTCTAACATATACTGTGGTCTCTGCATTTCACACACAATAACTGGCTGCGATTCGTGGAGAACAATTCTTGCAATGTATATGCCACTCCAGGAAGCAAACCAGTAGTGACTTGATTGAATTCCTGCCACAGGATTCATAGCTGGCAACTTTTCTCTCTTTTTTTAAACCGAGTTCCCTTAATGTACTTTCATTTAGAATTAAGAGTTTCATGTTCGTTACAAATGTTAATATGGTGTGTACAAATCCAATAGCATAGCATCAACAGCTTCATGCTGGAGGTTAAATGTTGTCGCAAGATGTTTACAGAGATCTCCAACCCTATCACACGCACGTTTTCCATGACCTCTTGCTGAATATATCCATTTTTCTTAATTTCTGTAAAACAGAGTCGACCAAGCTCATAAAACTGAAAGCGGTTTTTAAAATGAGATGCTGCACCATCAGTCACACACGTTTAGGAAATGCATGGCCTCTACATGCTACATCATCATTTATCATGCTGACAGCATAGCATGCATGTCCATTGTCTTGAATGAGATCATCACTGACAATAGCAAAACAGGGTTATATTCCAAGGAATTTAGTAACACATGTGAATATTGATACCTGTGATGTGCACCAGTGGTAACTTTGAATTTCGTTCTGCAAAGCAACAGACCGGTTCTCTGCAAAATCGAAATGAAGAACTAATGTGTCAATATTCTGGGATGTGGATGGTTTTACTTCCACTATGGCCTGTCTCTGAATCCCTCAGATGTGGATAAGCTATTTTCCTTTCATGACCCAACGCCTAACCCCTGTAATGAACTTCTCTGGCTCTACTGTCTTGTTCACCAACTGTTGTCCCTCCCACAATACATAAGTTATGTCATTTGCAGTATCCTGAAGGGGTAATGCTTCAACAGCTATTACTTCAGCATCAGGACACATTGCACACTCCTGAAACCAAGATTTATCTTGTGGCTATTGACATATACACAAAAACATCAGGCCCATATCTGCGTACTCCTTTCCTTTGACACTGCTTATGGCAAAACAAACAAGTTTCAAATTAGTGCAGTAAATACATGTGTATACTTCCTTCGCTATTTGACACTTTACCCACTTTGGATGTAAGGAGTAGAATTTTATGAGAACAATTTTCAAATTCAGGTTCTCCTTTTTCATTTGGAGGTATGCTTCTCTTATTGATCTTGTCATATACCTTTTTACCTTTTTAACTTTTTCACCATTTTCACTAACAGAGATAATAGCAGCATTGTTAGGACTTTGCCTACTGCAATCTTTGTCATCATTTATTTAATATTCTAGAACAACATTAACCACATCATCTTGCAGCAGATGCCCCAATCTGGGCATGCCCAAACACCTTCCTCGTTCTTTATTTTATTAACTTTTGAAGTCAAATAATGTGAGGAAGTGGGTATGTATTTCTGTTTCTGATGCTTGCAGTAGCTACCTGGTATCAATGTCAGTAACTGTACCTCTCACTATAGGTGGCTGCTCAAATAGCAGTAGTTAGGTTTGGAAATTACACATCACATTTTGTGCACATATTACTATCTTCAGGTTAAGCACCATTTGCATCTACATTATACACTTCACAAAGTTTTGAAGATATTGCTTGTGTAAAGCTTCTTTCAATTCTGCCACTTTTATTTGTACATACTGTTATTTTCTTGTGCTTCTTATCTTTCCTGGGCGTTTAAGAGGGGATATAGTAGAGGCTACAACAGAAATGCTAACATTCAATGCATCAACAACTTCACATCTAGGAACATAAACATCTACACTGTCTTTTTCAGTTTCACATTCGGGTGATGGTGATCCTTCAGGTGCATTGTCGCTGAATTTCTTCTTGTAGTGAGTGTAGCAATTCCTGCACAATGGATGTGACGCTGATACCATTACTTGAAGACCATGTTATTTCTGAAATACCTCCAGCACTTTCCAACAGCTATGAAGTGTCTTTTGCTTTTCTTAAATGTCTTTTTCATAATCCATACACCTCACTCTTTCACTGCTGTCTTTCCTCACAGACAATTTATCTATAAAAAAAGTTCAAACCAAACAGAAAACTCGATGCAGAATAGTTTACATTTAAGTTCTCACATGTTTGTTATAAACAGAAGAGCTATGGAAGCAGTGTTGCCAAAATGTGTATTTTACACTGGAAATTCAGTGATGTGAAATATGCATGATGTTGAAAAGTTTTCAACACTTTGTACAGAGAAATATTTCCCACTCTGTTTGCACTGACTACTAACATACTAAACAAACAATATTTTCTGTAATTCTCAAAAGTTTTTGGATGGAGGTTTTCGAGTAAATAATTTGTAAAACCCGTAAAAATGAAATTTTTTACATTTTTAGTAATAAATATTTACATAATACAAAACACAGAATTCTGTGACTTTCCAAATTAGAAAAACAGATAATTTTAAGTGGAAAAATAACTTAAATTTCGGATTTTCGTCTTAAATTTGGAAGTTAAAGGAAGGTCATAAGTGTGCAGATGTCAACTAAGTTTCAGCACACTCAGTGGGAGCTTTAATGTAGAACATCAACCAGGTCCGGAGACCTGGTACTTTTGGTTTGTTAGTTACATTTTTCGTTCTCTACTGCTTTAAGAGTTATTTACAAAATATATATTTTTCAAAGGACTATACCATTTACAAAAATTAAGAGGTCACGAAAATACTTTATTTCTTAATACTTATCATATAGAGGTCCAATATATATTTTTTCCAGAGAAATTCATGACCACAAGTTGACATGACCTGTATAATTTGAGATGAAATCGTCCACTATTATTTCTTCCTTTTATGTGTATTACATCCATATCAAATTGTTGCAAATACATGGCCCACCTTGTCAAACTGTTCTGCTTTAACGTACCCTGCTGCAAGAAATGCAAAACTTTGTGATCAGAATAAACAATTGTTTTGTATCCTAATAAGTATCCTAGAAATTTCTGAAAACCAGATATAATAGCTAATACCTCTAGTTTTGAAACTGCATAATTTTTCACATAAGAATGCAACTTTTGGCTGCCAAAGGCCATTGTCTCATGTTCAGTTCGGTTTTCTGTTTTGTCAAGCTGAAAGTTTTCTATCCCAACTCACAATATCTAGCATCAGTATTAGAACAGAATGACACAGAAGAGTCTGGATGATACAATCTTTTACTATTAACCAATCCATCTTTCAATTTTTGAAAAGCGTCCATGTACTCACCGGTCCTGTTCCAAACTACATTTTTTAAAATAAATTCCCTAAACACAGGTAAGTAATGACTGATCACTTATAAGCTTTTGGTAGAAACCAAACAAGTGCAGCATGGCTTTCAATTCTTTTTTCATCCTAGAAGGTGGAAAATTTTCTTTAGCCTTTAATTTCTTTCTGTATGGATTCCCTTTTTACTTATTATATGTCCCAAAATAATCTCCTTTTCAAACAATTCTGATTTGGTGTAACTTAATTTCATGCCCCCTTCCTGAACAGCCAGTAAAATTTCATTGTTAAACTACAATGCTCAAATCAGCTTGAATTTGCAATAAGTACAGCATCTAAATATACATTTATTTTATTTGGTAATTCATTACCCAAAATCTCATCTATAGCTCTGATGAATACACAAACTGATACATTCAATCCAAAAGGCAGCACACAATAATGGTAACACTTACCTTCATGTAGAAAATCAGTACAACATCTGGATAACTTAGCCAAACTAATGTTCCAGTACCCACAGGCGGCATCAAAAGAAGTTAAGAATTTAGCAAACTGGAATTTTTGTAGAATTTCGTCTATATTAGCAGCCCTATCATTTTCTCGTGATACAAATTCATTTAGTCTTCTGGCATCCAATACTTATCTCACACCACTATTCTACTACTAAAGGGTTATTATACCTCTCATCAGATCCTTCTGTAATGCACTATGAAATCATTTCTTCTGTTTCACTTTTGACCACCTCTTTTCTTGAAAATGGGATTACATAAGGTTTCTTAAAATAGTGTGCACAATCTTTAAATTTTAATTTTGCTGAAAGTTCCCTAATAATCCAGATTTTTCAGAAAAGTCTTTATTATTCTGCATTAATATTTTAGCCAAATCATCCTTTTGTTCTACAGCTACACCACTAGTACGTTCTATTTTTTCCCTGATGAGTTCCATAGTCTATTCCTTCTCTCCTTGATCATTTCTATATCCTCAGCAAGATATATTAGAGGAAAATCTCCTTCCACATAACTCACATTATCCAGGTTACTGAGAATATTTGTTAACTTTTTCACAACTAATGAAAGATGAAACACCTGACACTGTGTGATCACTTGCACCAACATTTTGATTCAACTTACTTTTAATTTCAGTAAATTCTGAAATCATGTAAACTCTTGACATATTGTCCTTAATTATAGGAATACATTTTTTCTGCTTTCCTTTCCAAATTTAGAATTGAATGCTCACTGTTTCTTTTATCTGTTCTATGTTTTCAAATCATCTTTGTTTTACACACAAGTTTTGTTATCATCATAAACTTTCTGACAATTATCACTTACTGCTTTCAACCCATTCTTAAATATTTTACAACATTTTCCTTATGGGCTTTACAATGACTGGCTACTTTGTCCAATTTAGAATCTATTTCTGTACTAGCCTCACTCTACTGGCTCCCACAACTACTTTCTACTTCAGCACTTCTTTGGCCAAATTTTGTTAAATATTGTTTTACAACCCCCTGTTCTATCTTCGTATTACGAATAGCCCCTTTATTTTATCCATGTTTGAATTCAATTCTCCTTTTAGTCATTCATATTTGTATTTAAGTTACTAAGCATAGCTATTACTTCTGCCATGCTATTATCCATACCATCATTTTATTCTGTTTCAACTCTACCAAGCAATAAGTGGCCACTGAAAGGTTCTTATTTAACATTACAGAGTTGTATCTGATCATAGTCACTTTCAACATTACTCACATTTTTGTCATTAGTTGATGAAGCCCTTGTCATTTCTTCTCGAATTACAATATTTGTTTCATTATCATCAAGACTTCTTTCATTATCTTGCTCAGTTTCATTTAAAATTTCTATCTTAATGAGAAATTAGGTACAACAACTACACTATTACCACAGTTACCCTTACCACCAACAACAATAACTTTCTTACCACTAACAGCTTTTTCCTTACCAGCCATTTTTATAGAATTAAATTGGAACACTGAATCAAAAAAGTTCCTGAAATAGTTTTTAAATAGCTCAACCTGATAAGTTTAGTGATGCCACCTTCACGTTCATTTGCTACAATCACAGTCTAACACAACAGTCGCGACACTTCGCCTCGATTTTGTTGCCACGTGGCCAGTAAGTAAAATTGTTGACTTTGGAGCAATCATGAAAGCGAAAGCGAACAGTAGTTGTTTATTTTGGTTTGTACAACGGTTTTTACAAATGAGAGCATCTGTAGCACAATAAATTGCACCAACAGCAAGAACAGAATACTAAATTTTATACAATCATGCAGTATTCTTAACGATGAACAACATTGATTCCGAAAGGGCAAGTCTACCAAAACAGCAATAGCTGAATTTGTAACACTGGTAACTAAAGCACTTGATGTACAGAAGAAAGTCTATGGTATGTTCATGGACCGATCTAAAGCATTTGATTGTGTACATCATGACATCCTATTAGAGAAGCTTCATCTTTATGGTATAACGGGGAAAGCAATAGACATCATTAAATCGTTTTTGGAAAATAGAAATCAGTTTGTAGAAATAAAGCGAAAAGTGAAAAATAATATTACAAGTGTCTTTTCAAATTATGAAATTGTGAAATATGAAATTCTCCAAGGATCTGCCCTTAGTCCACTACTTTTCATTTTGTATGTCAATTATATGACCAAATCAGTATCTGATAGTGTAGTCATATATGCAGATGACACTTCAGTCGTTATTACCAGTTCTACAACAAATGACCTGCAAGAGAAAGCTTCGCTAAATAAGAAAAGTGGAAATAATTATTTCAGGGAAAACAATCTCTTTATAAATGGAACCAAAACAACATATATACAGATACATGCAAACAAACAACACACTTTGAACAACACCACAGTCAGGCTCAGAGGCCTAGAACTAAAGGAGACAGACGGCTATAAATTTCTAGGTGTCACAGTGGATAGGAATATAACATGGGAGAATGACGTAAATAACATGTGCCGCAAAATAGGTTCAAGCATATTTCTGATGAGAAAAATGTCAAAGTTAGTAAACAGGCACACTCTACAAACAATTTACTATGGACTAGTCCATTCACAACTCTCATGTGGCATCCGGAATGGGGAAATGCTGCAATGTGCACACACAAAGGCTATTAAGATTACAAAAGTGAGCCATATGATGCATCACAAAAGTATCACCTGGAGAACCCTGCAGGAATAAATTCAGGGAGCTAAAAATTTTAACAGTAGCATCAATATATACATACGAAACAATTATCTACTTAAAAACTAACTGCACTGCATTGCTAAATGGAGAACATCATGAACATAATACAAGAATAAAAAATGACTATCATAATGAAGGAAGCCGGCTAAAATTAACAGACGAAGAACCTGTAAATGGTGGGTGCATACTGCAGAACAGTTTACCACAATGTATAAAGATGGTAGAAGGTATGTGTCTTTTTAAAGAAAATTAAAAAGACATCCGATCAATATTTGCCCTTACAGTGTTAATATCTTGAAATAAAAAATTAAATAGTGTGTATGTATATATTTTTATAATGTATTTTAATAACATGTTATGTAAATATTCTATAAAATATATGTACGTGTACTACGTTTTTGTAAGTAGCTATGTATATGCAAGATTTATGTAAAAATAAAAGTGTCCAATCTCATTGTAAGAAATGATCCACGGTGAAATGAAGAATAAAGAATAAAGTAGACACCTCATCCATCTTTTTTTAGATTGCCTAAGGACCCTGAGAGGTATATACTGTCATGTTACTAAACTGTATCGTCAGTATTTGCTTGCAAACTAGATGTGTATTAAAGATTAATGTTTCATTTTAGGAGCATTAAATGACTAGGGAACAGCAGACAAGAAGATCTTATGAGCAAAAACCCTGTTTACCTTTATAATAATGCTAATTTTTTATCACTACACTTCGAACAAAACTAGTTCATGAATGCAGACAATAATAAACTCCTGTGGAATGCACTAACCCAAGCTGTTTGACATCCCAAATAAGCCATGAAGAGGAAACCGCCACAAAGGTTCGACAATCGCTCTAAAGCTGTAAAACTCTCCTGTGGCACAGAAGCAGCCATTTCAGCTCTCCATATATCACTGCCAGATTCATCTAAATCGTCAACACAGACCTTCTCAGACGATGACGTCATTAGATTAAGTGCAGTTATTCGTGTCTTGGAAAGCGTGTGAGGTGTCAGAATATGCAGAGCGCTAGACTTTGTGCAAATGTATTATGGGACAAGGAAAGTGCCTATCATTTAAAGTACAGGCAGCAACAGAAACTGCATCAGAAGGATTAAGAAAAGAAGGATAAACATATTTTGATGACTATAGGATACCGATTTTTTAAAAACGGTGCCCTTGACTTGTTGTTAAGTCAGATTAGCATGCCATTGTAGGAGAAACATGCTGCAAGATGGAAAGACAAAATAAGATTCTTGCTCTAAATTTATTATATTACAGCACTTGGGCATTGTCAGAATGTTTTACGCTTCCATCAAGGTCTAAATTACAGAGGAATGTGGAAGGCAAACAAATAAAATGTGTGATAAGTGACAATATATTTCACCTTTTAAACCAGAAGTTACAGCATTTCTCAGATACTTATAAATCAGTGAATATGTCATTGGATAAAATGTCTCTAATGGCAAATTTAACATATGACAGCATTTCTGACAGTGTTATTGACTTTGACTACTTATGCAGACCATGCAGAGCATATTTCTCCCACTATTTGTCAGTTGGTTGTCCACTTAAAATAATGCAAAGATGAAGGTCGTATTTGTGGCAACAGGTGACAATGAGTAAAACACAGTAGGCCTATGGGATTACAAATTAGGTGTTGATCCCTTTTGCGCATAGAGGTACATGTCTGTGCTTCTTACATGTGAATCTGTATGTTCATATTCTTCTGGTAAGCCGCAGTTCTATCCAACATCACAAGTGTTTCTTCACGAATCTGTTGTAGTTGCCATTGAATTCATAATTTTACCCCTACTTGCACATATTTTAGAAACATTTTTAGAACCATCTCTGTCTTCTGATATTACACACCCTCTTGAAGGCAAAAAAATAATTCAAATATTTCTTAAATCACTTGGGAAAGGAATGTAAAACAAACATTATCGCCTACTTACAAAGCATCTGACGTTCTCCTTTCTCGCCACTTGGAGCACTAGTGCCATTCCAGTTGTCAAATGGTAACAACTTTTACAGCAGTGAGTGTCGCGACTGTTATGTTAGACACTGGTACTGTCTCGTATTGTATGCTACGTCCCCAGCTAGAGCTTGCCAAACTTGGTATTGGTCCAGTTTTCAAGGTGGCTGCCCTCTCAGCTGCTCCAGTATCCAGCATTCCTTCTTCTATAGACCGGTCTGGTTATTCATAATTCCCATGGTCCTCTTCTGTTGTTCCGTTTTGCAGTCCACCTCCAATTATTTTTCAAAACAACCACAGCTAGGAAATTTTTTTACCAGCCATTGTACATTTTACTCAGTCATGTTCTAGTTCCCTACATAAGTGTACACTCCACTAACAGTCACTTGAATATTTTATAAGTTCCTGTGTAATGGGCCTTAACAAAGCGTTCCTTACAGGTTAAGTCATTAATGAAAACTTTCACTAATGATACACTAAAACTCACTTTGTTACATTATGTTCTCAGAACTCGCTTCTTCATAAACACCATATCAACTCTGATATTGTTCCTTGAATGAGGCACCAGATGCAAGTGTACAAGGAGGACCACCTGGAGATTAATATTGCCTCTCACTAGGTGCACCACTGGTCTTTTACCTGATAATGTTTGTGAAAGGAGTGTGTCTCTTAACAAATAAAAAAAGAAGCCTAGTACTACCTTTCAAACATCCACACGAAATCACTTTGCATATTTATTTATGGAATTTGATTCTCATTGCTAAAGACCAGGGCTCATTACAGATCATACATGTTTACATAGATCTCCTAGTACTCACATCTGATGGATAACTTTAAACTATGTCCCGCCAACAGTATGAGAATCATGAACAGATCAATAAATTGTCTATAAGACTCACAGAATGATGATAATAGTTCGTTAAGGCTCAGTGGTATTTTTACAAATGTTAATTGAAAAGTCTATCACTGATTCGAATAATCAGTGCTCATACCCTTGCATAATCCTGAAGGCTAGTTCAAACAACCACACTAGAGCAGATAGTGTAGAGAATACTGAAATCGCACAGCAAGTTACATACTTACCAAGACTTAACTCGAAGAAAACTGAGAAGCGTAATTACGAAATTGCACACGTTTCGTCCTTATATAGATGCACATTAGAATATTATGTGATTTTCGTTATTTGATTATTATCCGAAATTTCCCTATGTCAAATTATTCCTTTTCCAATAGATGTAATAATTACTATCAGGGTTTGTTTATCAAATTACCAATATGAGCAGCAGCTATTAAAATGTACAGAACAGATTTATGTTTACATTATAGGAATTCCTGACTTTTACCTTTGGCATCCATGTTCTTCTTGTTGTTTTGGTCTTCAGTCTGGAGACTGGTTTGATGCAACTCTCCATGATACTCTGTCCTGTGCCAGCTTCTTCATCTCCGAGTAACTACTGCAACCTACATCCTTCTAAATCTGTTTAGTGTATTCATCTGTTGGTCTCCTTCTACGATTTATACCCTCCACACTGCCCTCCAGTACTAACTTGGTACCGAGCGAGGTGGCGCAGTGGTTAGACATTGGACTCGCATTCGGGAGGATGACGGTTCAATCCCACGTCCGGCCATCCTGATTTAGGTTTTCCGTTATTTCCCTACATCACTCCAGGCAAATGCCGGGATGGTTCCTCTGAAATAGCACGGCCGACTTCCTTCCCTAATCCGATGAGACCGATGACCACGCTGTCTGGTCTCCTTCCCCAAACAACCAACCAACCAACTAACTTGGTAATCCCTGATGCCTCATAATGTGTCCTACCAATCTGTCCCTTCTTTTAGTCAGGTTGTGCCATAATTTCTTCTTCTCCCCAATTCTATTCAGTGCCTCATCATTAGTTACATGATCTTCCCATCTAATCTTCAGCTTTCTTCTGTAGCACCACATTTCGAAAGCTTCTATTCTTTTCTTGCCAAAACTATTTATCGTCCATGTTTCACTTACATATGTGGCTACACTCTATACAAATACTTTCAGATAAGACTTGCTGACACTCAAATCTATTCTTGATGTTAACAAATTTCTCTTCTTCAGAAACGCTTTCCTTGCCATTGCCAGTCTACATTTTACATCCTCTCTACTTCGACTATCATCAGTTATTCTGCTTCCCAAATAGCAAAACTACTTTACTACTTTAAGTGTCTCATTTCCTAATCTAATTCCCTCAGCATCACTCGACTTAATTCGACTACATTCCATTACCCTCGTTTTGCTTTTGTTGATGTTCATCTTATATCTTCCTTTCAAGACACTGTCCATTCCGTTCAATTGCTCTTCCACGTCCTTTGCCGTCTCTGACAGAATTACAATGTCATCGGCGAACCTCAATATTTTTATTTCTTCTCCATGGATTTTAATACCTACTCTGAATTTTTCTTTTGTTTCCTTTACTGCTTGCTCAATATACAGATTGAATAACATCGGGGAGAGGCTACAACCCTGTCTCACTCCCTTCTTGACCACTGCTTCCCTTTCATGTCCCTCGACTCTTATAACTGCCATCTGGTTTCTGTACAAATTGTAAATAGCCTTTCGCTCCCTGTATTTTACCCCTGCCACCTTTAGAATTTGAAAGAGAGTATTCCAGTCAACATTGTCAAAAGCTTTCTCTAAGTCTACAAATGCTAGAAACGTAGGTTTGCCTTTCCTTAATCTTTCTTCTAAGATAAGTCGTAAGGTCAGTATTGCCTCACGTGTTCCAGTGTTTCTACGGAATCCAAACTGATCTTCCCCGAGGTTGGCTTCTACTAGTATTTCCATTCATCTGTAAAGAATTCGCTTTAGTATTTTGAGCTGTGACTTATTAAACTGATAGTGCGGTAATTTTCACATCTGTCAACACCTGCTTTCTTTGGGATTGGTATTATTATATTCTTCTTGAAGTCTGAGGGTATTTCGCCTGTCTCATACATCTTGCTCACCAGATGGTAGAGTTTTGTCAGGACTGGCTCTCCCACGGCCGTCAGTAGTTCCAATGGAATATTGTCTACTCCGGGGGCCTTGTTTCGACTCAGGTCTTTCAGTGCTCTGTCAAACTCTTCGCGCAGTATCGTATCTCCCATTTCATCTTCATCTACATCCTCTTCCATTTCCATAATATTGTCCTCAAGTACATCGCCCTTGTATAGACCCTCTATATACTCCTTCCACCTATTTGCTTTCCCTTCTTTGCTTAGAACTGGGTTCCCATCTGAGCTCTTGATATTCATACAAGTGGCTCTCTTTTCTCCAAAGGTCTCTTTAATTTTCCTGTAGGCAGTATCTATCTTACCCCTCGTGAGATAAGCCTCCACATCCTTACATTTGTCCTCTAGCCATCCCTGCTTAGCCAATTTGCACTTCCTGTCGAACTCATTTTTTAGACGTTTGTATTCCCTTTTGCCTGCTTCATTTACTGTGTTTTTATATTTTCTCCTTTCATCAATAAAATTCAATATTTCTTCTGTTACCCAAGGATTTCTACTAGCCCCCATTTTCTTATATACTTGATCCTCTGCTGCCTTCACTATTTCATCTCTCAACTCTACCCATTCTTCTCCTACTGTATTTATTTCCCCATTCTTGTCAATCGTTTCCTAATGCTGTCTCTGAAACCCTCTACGACCTCTGGTTCTTTCAGTTTATCTAGGTCCCATCTCCTTACATTCCCATCTTTTTGCAGTTTCTGCAGTTTTAATCGACAGATCATAACCATCATATTGTGATCAGAGTCCACATCTGCCCCTGGAAATGTCTTACAGTTTAAAACCTGGTTCCTAAATATCTGTCTTACCATTATATAATCTATCTGAAAACTTCCAGTGTCTCCAGGCCTCTTTCACGTATACAACCTTCTTTCATGATTCTCAAACCAAGTCTTAGTTTTGATTAAGTTATCCTCTGTGCAAAATCCTACCAGGCGGCTTCATCTTTCATTCCTTACCTCACTCCAAATTCAGCTACTACTTTTCCTTGTCTTCCTTTTCCTACTATCGTATCCCAGTCTCCCACGACAATTAAATTTTCGTCTCCCTTCACTGTATGAATAATTTCATTTATCTCATCATATTTTTCAATCTCTTCGTCATCTGCAGAGCTAGTTGCCATATAAACTTGTACTACTGTGGTAGGCGTGAACTTCGTGTCTATCTTGGTTACAATAATGCGTTCACTATACTGTTTGTAGTAGCTTACCTGCGCTCCTATTTTTTTATTTATTATTAAACCTACTCCTTCATTACCTCTATTCGATTCTGTATTTGTAACTCTGTACTCACCTGGCCACAAGTCATGTTCCTCCTGCCACTGAGCTTCACTAATTCCTACTACACCTAAATTTAACCTACCCATTTCCCTTTTTAAATTTTCTAGCTTACCTAACCGATTAAGGAATATGACGTTCCACGCTCCGATCCATAGAACGCCAGTTTTGTTTCTCCTGGTAACGACGTCCTCACGAGTATTCCCCGCCCAGAGATCCGAATGGGTGACTATTTTACATCCGGAATATTTTACTCAAAAAAAAACCATCGTCATTTAACCGTAAGATAAAGCTGCATGCCCTCAGGGAAAATTACAGCTATAGTTTCCCCTTGGTTTCAGCCATTTGCAGTACCAGCACAGCAAAGCCTTTTCAGTTAATGTTACAAGGTCAGATCAGGCAATCATCCAGACTGTTACCCCTACAACTACTGAAAAGGCTGCTGCCCCTCTTCAGTAACCACACGTTTGTCTGGCCTCTCAACAGATACCCTCTGTTGTGGTTGCACCTACAGTGCAGCTATTTGTATCGCTGAGGCACGTAAGCCTCCCCACCAATGTCAAGGTCCAAGATTTATGGGGTGTTGGCATGCATATTGATTATTAATTTTAGATGCTAAGTATTACGCAATTTTTAATATGCTATTGCATATTTGTTATTGGAGCTGGGTTCCGAAAATTTAGCCCATCAATAGTACACTACCATATTCCAGAAATTTATAGTGGTGTGGTCACAATATAAGCTCAGACCTTTGGATGGTTGCAATATTTTGTTGACTAGATCTCCTGAATTAATTAGGTCAGAGCTAGAAGGAGCCTGTCTTGAAAATGAGAAAAAATTGCTCTACAGTGTTGGTATGATCTACTTTTCTGAGTATATTTACTGACTCACCAATTTTTTATGGCTTTCTAGACCTAAAACTTTGAAATGCAATAATTTTCAAAATACCTCATTTTCAGCAAAACTTATTAACATAAAACACTCAGAACAATGAAGTACACTATCTGAATAAACAGGTTTCCCAGGGGAAATTAATTTACATTAGTATGTTATTCATGTAATGTGTACTCAGATAACTGATTCTATCAACGAAATTTGTGGGGAGAATAACAGCAAGAAATGAAAAATACTAATATAGATCTTAGCTATTAGAAGTGCAAAAGGCAAAGTAGGATAGCGTAAGCCATACCTGCTTTGTCACAACGTCTAGCAATTGACCTACTGAAAGGAGAGACTGCCCCCTTGCTTTCCATACCAAACCTTCGAAGTTTTTGTCACGTTTGTGTTCATTTACTGCATTGGCACAATCTTGGCAGTGTTTTATAATACATTCATAGTCCTGCACCGAGCCTGTATCTACAGAGACAACTGTGACAACTCCATTCAGCGATCTAAGGCCACTCTTCTGCCAGGAACCGTCCAATGCAGCAACACTGTTAGTAGATTGACCAATACCTATAGTTTCTTTCGCTGCCCTTTGCATAGAGGCTTCACTGACTTCTGTTGGAACATTGTGCAAATGTTTATAATGCCTTTGACAGGTGGTGGGAGATCCATCATAGCACAGAATATCCAGACTGATTTTCTCCCTTCCCAATACGCCTCAAGGCATAAGCAAGGTGCATATTCACTTCAATATATTTTGTGCATGTTACAAGAGATGTCATTGCACATTTCGTTACTTTATATACCTCACATTTCTCTACAATTTTGCAGGATAGACCTCTTCCCTTACTTTATGTCTTCAGCAAATATAAGGGATTTTCAGTGTTACATTATCTACACTCAGCAACAAACAAAAGCACTTCTGAAAGCTTGCACTTATTAATTAAAATGTAGCCATTATTTTCGCTGTTTACAAAACCAATATCTTGTTCATTTTCTCTAAGAAGTTTCAACTACCTGGCGACCTTTTACGGCTGACATCACTTCACTTTGGCCTAACAATTTCTACATTTTATAAGATTCCCAAAAATACACTTGTATTATTTTATTACCATAAAATTTATGTATGCAATTAAACCGCATGATTTTTGTCATTTTAAAACACACAGTAGTTGAATTACGCAGTTACAATAACAAAATTACAAAATGAATGCACACAGAAACATAATTAAACTCAAGTAATCTACTTGTATCGACAGAAAGATCGACTGCAATAAATCTATGCTCATAGTACAGTCGATGTATTCTTCAAGCATATTACACAAACGAGTTGCTATGGACACAGCGGCGGTTTTGTGTTTGACAGTACTTCGACAGCTAGGAATTCTCATGCTACATCTGCTTTACAAAATGCTTTAAACACCAGAACGATGAAGTACTATACATAAAGTATATATTTTTAGAATCAGGAACAATTATAGAATTTTATTAAATAAAAAATTGCCATTTTTGGCCCCTCATGATGTCCAGATCCCCTCAAACACAGATAATCAACTCACAGATTCAACATCTTCATCGTCAGCAAGTAATTCTGCAGAGATTTTCAAGCATTTTGCGCCAAGGGAAAAGAAACTTCTTGTTGCCTTCCTTAAAATTAAGAGAGGAAACAATGGCAAGCAAGAAATATTCATAAATAATTGCATTTACTTACTTGAAGATGAATAAATATTTTATTCAGTCTTTTGTAAGCTACGTCTTGCATAAGAAAATATTCATACATCCAGTCATGCACGATAATGGCAGATTAACCTGAAACAATAATACTAACAATGACTCTGATTGCACTAGTCTAGACATGTAGACAATAAAATAAAACCAATGTTTTTTATATTCTATTTTAACGGTAAAATGCGCGCATGCAGCCGGCCGAAGTGGCCGTGCGGTTAAAGGCGCTGCAGTCTGGAACCGCAAGACCGCTACGGTCGCAGGTTCGAATCCTGCCTCGGGCATGGATGTTTGTGATGTCCTTAGGTTAGTTAGGTTTAACTAGTTCTAAGTTCTAGGGGACTAATGACCTCAGCAGTTGAATCCCATAGTGCTCAGAGCCATTTGAACCATTTTTGCGCGCATGCAAAGGGATCAGTTCCAGTCTACAAGCTCTCTAGTTGCCCACCAAATCCCATAAGTGTCAGGAGTGAAACGAATCTCATGCGATCTCTAATTGAGAACATGTTTTCTTTCATATGGTTAAATATGATGCCCCCTTTCTGAACAGATTTCCTGGTCTTTACTTAATATCTTCATTTCTAATTTTAAAATATGAAGAAGATGTAAGAAAGAAAAGTAATCATTAACATTATGTAGGCTGATAAAATGTTCGTTTAGTTAAAATTTCACCAGAAACACTGAAAACTGTTAGTTGAAAAGAATAGCACATGCACAATTTGCGATCTACAGAAAGCTCAAAATAAATTCTTCACTTTTTGGACATGTTTTCAAGTCAGCTTAGGACCAGTGTTCCAAAATTACGTTAGTACAGTTGCTTCTTCTATTACTACTTCGAAATTCTTTCTTAAGGTGAGTAGACTGTTTCTTGTAATTGAAGAAGTTGAGAAATGGTTCAAATGGCTCTGAGCACTATAGGACTCAACATCTATGGTCATCAGTCCCCTAGAACTTAGAACTACTTAAACATAACTAACCTAAGGACATCACACAACACCCAGTCATCACGAGGCAGAGAAAATCTCTGACCCAGCCGGGAATCGAACCTGGGATCCCGGGCGCGGGAAGTGAGAATGCTACCACACAACCACGAGCTGCGGACGAAGAAGTTGAGAGTTACTCTCTATATCAGCAGTAGAGGACTGTAGTAGTCTGGAAACTAGGTTAATACCTCCCAAAATTTTATCTTGAAATATGAGAGTCTGGACAAAATCAAAATTATCCATATTTTTATCAAATTAGAAGCTTCTACCCTCTCAGACTACTTCTTATTCTTTAAAATTATGCAAAATTTGTATGAAATTCTGTTCGATTTATAACTATGAATCTATTCTCGAAGACCATTTAGTTGGGCACAGTTTCTTCAGAGTCAATATAACATGTGTGTCAGTTCCAACAGTTTCATTTACTTGTTGCTATCAAACCACAGAAGCTCTAGGAAATTGTATTGTGTCAAAAATCTGTTTGTGTTGCACTGTATTCATGAGGGAATCATTTAGTACCAAATAATAATTATGTGTTTAACAACACATAAGCCAGCTGTTCAAAGAGATTTCGGGATTGCAGCCAGTTCTCATAAACTTCACTCCAGGATATTCCAGTGAGACACCTGCCAGTCATGTTCAGGTGAGCCATCAAAGACTGACGAAGACGTACATAGTGAGACAACCTATGTGTCATCCCACTCTGCACTGTTGCCCAATTTATTCTAGGCAGCGAACTCAAGATGGCGGCCATAGATGTCATAACGTCACAGTGACAGCATGGCGGGATGATGAAATTTTGGGTGAAATATGTCAATTGGGCTATCTTCACTAACCTAACCCCATCGCCCTTTCCCTCCCCACCTGCACTCCCCTCCCCCATCTGGACATTGGTGGGAGAAGTACACAGTCTGTGCTGGGCTGTTGGATAAGAGTCTTTATTTTGTAAGCATTGTTCCCCTCCTGTCCCCATCAGGAAATTGGCGAAAAAAGGACTCTGTGGTGGGCTGCCAGATAGGATGGATGTAAGCATGCATTGTTTATCTAAGCAACTTGAGTTGTCATAGGCAATAGCTCCACCAATTGTGTTCACCTGACCTAGCTCACAACACCGCCACCAGAGGGTGATGTCGTCCTTCCCTCTCTCCCCGCCCATGACATAATCCAAGATAGCAGTCTGGGGAAAAACGGCGAGAAAAGGATTCAGTCTGTGTCTAGCTGCTGGACTGGGAAGACAGATGAAATTGCTTACTATGTTCAATGGATGAGATGTCTGTGCTGGAGGAGGAGTATATTAGCATCTGAGGACTGCACCAATAGCAATGATATTTGGTGAAGACAATTACACTTCATGAAATAATGAAAATGGGGCTACGTTATGCTTGGCAAAAAATACATCATTTGATAAAAGTCTAGTCAGTAAGTCTTCACCCCAGAGTCTCCACACTCTGCTGGAAGAGAGGCAACCTGCCGGCTTACAGCACAGCCAGGTAGTGTGCCAGCTTATGACACAGTCATGTGGTAGCCACAGGGGTCCATGCTAAGCACTTCTTGTCATGTTGGAAATACTCGTGGCCCTCCTTCTCCTCCTTCCCATCCCCAGCACACAGATACCCTTTGTCATTGAACATGAACTGCTTCAGGAGTTATTACATCTGATGTTGTGGAATATTGCCACATACAGAATTTGAAGATATCACAGCGACTAAATATACAAGCTGGAATTTTCGATGAATTTTCAGTGTCCTACAGCTGCTGATCTGGAGATGCTCTAAAGCCACAATGGCGGATGAGGGACAGCATCTCGCCAGAGGAGGGTGATCTGCTTGGACATGTCTCTGAACACTCGAACAAAGAAGACATCACATTACTCTCAGATGTCATAGAACTTTCAATAGACTCCTTACCACCATCTTGTTCAGACCAGTCTGTAGAGGCTCCTATGCCCCACACAAAGAATGTCTTGTGAATGGAGCACGCTGTTTGGTTCTTACTGAATTTACCCACCAAACTGCTGCTGCTGCCGGTGTGGGAGCACTGTCCAGACAGACAAATTGCAAGGCTATTTCGTACAGACTGAAAAAAAATACAGTAGTCATATTGCACTGACTGTTAAACCCTGCGGAAGTGGTCTACAGATCATGAAATACAGAAATTATCACCAAAGGCACTTCCTGAATTACACTGATAAAGTTACTAAAATTGATCTCACTATCAACTGCGATGCATATTATTAGAGTACATCGATGGTGTCCATCCACTGGTATGCTGTTGATTACCACATAATGATCGACTGAACGCGTCCATGACTACATAATTAGGAATCAATCGAAATGGAACACCAAGCCATCAGCTATCCTCTCACTGTGAGTGGTGAGTTTAAATGTATAGGTCCTCAATCACCTTTGGACAGCTGCTTGGAAACGCTCCACAATGCCCCAAACCCTTTTAGTTTCCATATGTTATGACTGTCTTTACTTAAAATCATCCTCTGTGTGTGTGTGTGTGTGTGTGTGTGTGTGTGTGTGTGTGTGTGTGTGTGTGTATCATGGGAGAAGCAGTAAATTTACACCGTGCAATGTCCACCTTTCAGCCAGAGTCAATGGATCGAAACATCCTAATGTCAGTTTAGAACCTGAAACAGACCTCGAAGGCATGGTGAAAAAAAACAAAATGTACGGCGGTGTACAAAGGTGTGCCATACAATGCTTGAATGTGTTACAACACAAAATCCAACATATCAGACAACAACACAGGGAGCCTCTCTTGTGAGTTGGATATGGATATTTGTTGGATATGTTGATATGGTCCTTCTACAGTATGGGTGATGACACTTTACACTGGCCTGTAGAAGTGACTTCAAACACTGAGTAGTACAATACCTGTTTATTTAATGGGGTTGGCACACATGCTCGATGGCAGCATGCAGATGGTATTTGTTTTTGATATGTATATGGGAGCTCAAGCAAGGCTGCTTTTAACAAGAAGAAAAACATATTAACATCTAAGAGCATCAGCCTTGAAACCAGGAAAAGATTTTTGAAATCATATGTGTGGAGTGTGGCATGCTATGGGTGTGAAACATGGACTCTCGGGACAGAGGAACATCAGAAGCTAAATTCTTTTGAAATGTGGTGCTATAGACGCATGCTCAAAATAAAATGGATCGACAAGGTCACAAACGAAGTGGTTCTGGAAAGAGCAGGTGAGAAGAGAAGCTTCTGGAGTTTCATTGTTAAAAGAAGAGTGCAATTTACAGGCCATCTATTAAGACATAAAGGACTCCTGAACACAATCATAGAGGGATATGTCGAGGGAAAAAGACCAAGAGGAAGACCACGACTGAGGTACATGGATCAAATCGTGAAAGATGTGGGATGTAACACCTATAAAGAAATGAAGAGAAAAGCTGAAAGACGCACAGAATGGAGACAAGCTGCCATTGTAGCTGTTGCAAACCAATCCTTGGATTGACCACTACAGAAGAAAGATGTATATGGGAAGAGATGGATGTGGTAAATTCTTATCAAATTCTCTGTTGGATGAAGTTAGCGGAGTTTTTAGAGTTTGTAGTTAGCTCCTGTTGATAGAGAGAATGTTTGGGTGACAGACGTGAATGGATCCTGACAGATACAGATCTGCTTTGGACACCAGTACCTGTATGCAACTTGGAGAAGTCCTGCACTGCAGTAGCAAAATCCTTGCCCCTCTCTCAGTTCCCATACTGTAATTTTATACCACAACCTTGTGTTCAGGAAAAAGCTTCGTTTGGCGCTGGCCTTGTACTCTGTACACAGTTGGCGGAGCTGAAAAATCTTGTTCCCGCTTCCACCCAGTGGGCCTGTTGTTCTGACTCGGCTTACCCCATTTCTACATGGGTCACAGAAGGTGTTACATATAGTTCTCTCCAATTTCTGCTCAGTTCCAACTTAAATTGAATCGATCACATGGCCAAAGCTGCAGGGATGGCGGGGCAGAGACTAAGGAACAGGTACAGGACACATAGTGACTGACTAAAATCATGCTGGAGTTTTACTGTAGCAAATAGGTTCGAAAAGAGGTGACTCATTTCAAGATATGAGAGTGTGACGAATATGACTCACTAGTGGCTGTAATCATTAAAAGATATCTCCATATGGCCTCACGCAGGTACGTGGTTCAGTGGAAAGACTTGATTCCAAATGACAGACAGCATTTCTAAGAAAGTGTAACAGCATAGACCTGAAAAGCTGGTGTACATTTCTTATGACCTCAATCTAGCACTGTATTTTTAAGGTATTTGTCACATAGCACACCACCTACAGTATGTGATTATTCTCAATCAACCATCGCCTATAACCCAGTGGATATATTGCAGAACATCTGACATGACATTGAGATAGAATGTGTTACAAATACTGAAGAAATATATAGCAGCTGCATGAGTAAGTTGCAAATACCAGCTTCATAACACTTTCCTTACCCAAATGACTTCCTAAATTCATTGATTTTATTACTAGCTTACACCACAGGCGACGTTCACTCGCACTTTCGATCTAACAGACCACACCACAGCGATCACCATCTATATTCAATATCGCGGTATTTGTGTAGAAGACCTCTTCTTTAAGAAGCAATACCATATCTCAATTTATAAAGTCAGTATAGTTTTTGACATGGACATTTGCGTGCGCCGGTAGAACCAAACCCTCTTGTGATAGTAACATCGTCGTTGCTATCATGCTTTTAACATCTGGTGGCTTGCACAACGATTATGTCTTTGTTCCTGAGACACTCTGGAACCACTCACAAGAAAAAATCAAATGAGACATGTCCATCCAGCGAGGATTTTCGCATCAGTACTGTTTGGCGTCCCCAGCATTCAGTTATTGGCGAAGTATTGTACTTAGTGGTAGACGATGCATGATAGATTCATTGTGATCAGCGGGCTTATAAAGTGTGTTGCTACACGTGCAAATAAAATGTCCTGTCATAAGGAAGGTATGGATTTGACGTGGAAAACTGCAATAGTCATAACGGGAGTGAAAGATTCTTTTACATGGAAAATTAAGTCCAGTCATAAGAATGGTACAGATATTTCTGTTTCCACAGCCACAACCATCAGGAGAGGGTATTTCTGACACTTTGCTCATTGTTAAATGTAGTAGATTGACGCTGCAATCTTAATATTTAATTGTAAGTACAGTGATGAAATATATATCGCTGGTTTCCTAGGACGATTTTGTCTGGGTGCAGGAGTAGCCTGTCGCTGGAACGATTGACGTTTCCGGCTTCCGGTGGGAGCCGTCCAGATTGGAGAAGCGCATTGGGGAAGAGAAATGTAGCTACCTAAGTGTGTCACCCTCTAGACGGCTGAATAACGAAGTAATACTCAGTACGTGTTGGGCAGTCTTTGTGTTCGCATGTGTCCTTCGTGGAAATTTGAGAAGATTCAATATGGGCGTGTTTTCTGCGCTTAACCGTTATTCCCCCCATGTAAATTGTTCGGTTGACTGCTTCTACACATTTCACCTCATTATTTGGTTGAGAGAAAATCTATTGTGGTGTGTGTTGTGTGCATCTAGATGGTGAAAGAAGGGTGGAAGACACGTTTGCTAGCTCTCTATGCAAGAGAAACAGTTGACTTTGCAAAGCAGAAGGATGATTTGGAATCTATTATATCACTGGCATCGGTTTCCTCAATTTTTTCGGGATTTCACGTAAAGATCTTCAGAGACGAGATAAGTTTCTAGTACTTGGTGACTTGCAGCACGTTCCACCTCGCTGTACCTTGCTAAAGTTCCTGGTTTCTACAGAAATAATTTCCACTCTTTATCTTCGGAATTATATTCTGCAAGCGGTACTGCTATGTAAGCGATATTTCTATGAGCTTGATATCGAGAAGTATCGCGTAAATAATATGATATTCTGACAAACCATGCGAAAATACATGTGTTCTTCTAATCGCAGTGTATGGAGATGGATGTAGAAAGCAAGCAAGCAAACAGATAAGGGCCAGAAACAGTAACGCCTTTGTGCAAAGGGGAACCAGCCCAGCCTTTGTACAACAGTTCAGAGAGTGACTGTAGTCCATGGAGGGTGCTCTGATCTCATACCCGGCAAGCGTGTGTGAGGGCAGCTGACTCGTAACGGTTGGCCGCGATGGATGGCCGACTGACCTCGTGTAAAGTATCTACTACTGCGAGGACTATATGCAGTGCATGTGCTTATGCTGTCGTCTTGGCGGAATATGTACGAGTCTCTGGTAGTCGATAGCTATATGTAGGATGCAGAAATGATGATTTAGTATGGTGTAAGACGCGAATTGTGTTTGCTACTACATCGATATGGTATGTGGCGATATAGCCCGGTTGGAGATCGTTTTCGCTCTGAAAAATTCAGGTTTTCCTCTGCAGTAGCAGAGCAGTTTAGTTGAGGAAGTGTCTTTGGTGATAATTACCGTACTTCATGATCTACAGACCACTTTTGTAGGGTTTAACTGTCAGTGCAATATTACTGCTGTATGTTTCTTTTTTTTCGGTCTTACAAAATAGTTTTGCCGCTGAAAGTCTCATAATTTCTCTGTCTGCTGGAAAAATGACTGGCAGTGCTCACACACTGGAACCAGCAGCAGTTTGGTGGATAAATTCAGTAAGAGCCAATCAGAATCCTCCATTCACAAGACCTAATTTCTTCGGGGCATAGGGGTCTCTGCAGACTGGTTAGAACAAGACAGGATTTAGGGAGTCTACTGAAAGTTCCACGGCGTCTGAAGGTAACGTGATGTCTTCTTTATTCGAATGTTCAGAGACACTTCCAAGCAGATCATCCTCCTCTGGCGGGATGCTGTCCCTGATCCGCCAATGAGGCTTTAGAGCGTCTCCAGATCGCCAGCTGTAGGACACTGAAAATTCACCGAAAATTCCCGCCATTTTGTTCGTCTTCAGGACGGTGCTTCGAATTCTGTTTCTGTAATTGTTCTGATTTTCCAGTCTGTGCTCAGACACCAGTGTGTGCTTCGAGAAGTGAGAAAAAAAATGACGTCCCTGACTCCAACAGCAGAAAATATAAACTAAGCCCATTCATCGCGTCAGAAAAGTGATGAACACTACAGCAGCTGTAGGACGTAAAAATCTCTCTCTCTCTCTCTCTCTCTCTCTCTCTCTCTCTCTCTCTCTCTCTCTCTCTCTGGCAGCATCTTCAAAAAAGCACCTAAAACTCGAAAAGTGTTGAGCGTCCTGTTTTAGAGTTACAGAGATATTTATTTCGACTTCCAAATATCATCGTTTTGGTGAGTAAAATCAGATATTGCAGCTGATATCTATTTCGGAATCAGTTTCCCACAAAAGCGTGTGAAGTGTCTCGGAGTCAGTGTTCAGTTGTGCCGGTATACATAGTAAAATTGAGGCAAACTACTGCGCAGCGATCTTTTTTGAAAGTGTAATTACAGAAGTGTTCAGTTGGATTTAGTAACTCCTGAAGTACCCCGTGCTCAAACACAAGTGTATTTAGACTCCATGTTCATGTCCGGCGGTGGTAGTATTTGTCGGAACAAAACGTGTAGTTGTTTCGATATTCTCGCGTCACCTGCAAAGCTCTCTCTCCCCCTCCCTTGCTCTGTCTTTATGCGGCGGTACATTTAGTCCCTGTGATATGAAGTTACGTATGTGGCAATATTCCACTACAATAGATGTAATAAGTCCTGAAGCAGTTCGCGTTCAACACAGATGGTCTCTGTGCGCCGGGGATGGGAAGGAGGAGGAAGAGGGCCGCGGGTATTTCCAACGCGACAGGAAATCCTGTGGCTACCGAGTGCCGTAAGGCTCAGCGCAAATTGAGACGGGTATAGTCAGCACCCGCTATAAAGGAAAGCCTGCTAGCCCGCTCAGTGACGTCACGCCCAGAGCCTGGTGCCGGTGCTCGCAGTCCGTTTGGTCACAGCAGTAGATTGTAATGGGATCCGGGTGATGAAGATTCGTAAAGAAATCTGATATACCTCTCTCATGAATTACAAGATTTCCTTTCTTAAATCACCCAGTTCTTTTGTCTGTAACTTATTTCTGCATACCTTTCAGCCCCGACATAAAATCTTGCTGCAATAACTTTCGCTATCTGAGGCATCAAAACTCCCAAATGAATGGACCCATTTCATTGTAGTTTATTTTATTTTAAAGTTGCTTTAATGGGGATTGTCACGACTTGTTTGATGACAGTCTGGTTAGCCATTCAAAGATCGTCAGCTATACAAAATGAAAGTGTTTGCCGCCAGTGTGCTCTTTCCCAATACCATTCCTAAATTGTAATTGCTGTAGTATAAATTGTACATCTCGAAAAGGCCTACCTAAACGTCTGCAACAGTATATATTTGTCTTTTATGGCTGACCACCATATACCTTTATTCCGTTTTGTAATTGCTGTGGAAGACGACTTTTATTGACAAAAATTTTGGTTGAAAGCCACCCGCGAAAGATTCTTGTATGCTCTAGCGGACTTTCTATTAGGTTTTTTTTTCTTTTTAGATTTTCAGTTAAATACTGCATCATTTTGACGCAGGTCTAATGGTTTGGACGGCATTTTGTAAAGTAGCACACTGGTGGCTAACATTTTACGGACTTTGTTCACTGTTATTGCCGCTGCTTATTCCTTATGTTACGGAAAGCAGTAAAATCTATTTTAAAACCTGGTTGCATGATTTACCTGTGAATTAAGAAACACGAAAATTGGGCAAATAGTGGTCGAATTATAACAGCAGTTGTGTGAGTCGTTTCAAAAACCAACACTGCCATGAGAGAAATGTTCTACATATGTTTTAGTCCACCATTCAGCAAGCTTGTATGCATGCTTTTTCGCATTTAAAGAAATTTCTCCTGCTAATAGTTTTTAAATGAAATGCAGTTCTAATGAATATTGATATAATATCTCTTCTCAGTTTGTGCACCTTTCCCTAAGAAACTCTTTCCATTAAGAAAATCTCACTGGCTCAAGATGAGTATGTAATGGTATTGCCAGAAACTTTTGGTTGTCCATTACATATTTCAATGAATTATCTTTCCTCCTTAAGTTAACTAAATTTCAATCTATGTATTCAAATTATATCAGGTCTCAAAATACAGACTACCAGGTTAGAATTTTCCTGCTCTCAACTGAATACCTTTGAAGAAAGAATGTTTCTGTAGTACGAAATATATACTTTTGAAACAAACAGTTTGCATGAATTACATGTAAATAAATTTCAACTATGAAGATAGCTTTCGTTTCATCTGTTGAGAAGTTTTATGAAGTGCTGTGACCTGTGATGAAATAATTGTGAAAAATGAACACATACCAACATTTGGCATCACATTTGGGCTGCACTGACCAGTGGTTTAGATACTTCATCCTTCCATAAGTTGGAGGAAGGGGGTGGGGGTGGTGGTTCAGCTCTATTTAGTTGCAATACATTAACAGATCATTATTCTAAAATATATATACAGTAAACTATCAGAAACAGTGTAATTGCTTAGAAGTGAAACACAAGTTGCATCTACTAGCCATGCTGATATGAATAAATGCTAATGAAAGTAGAAAAATTCTGTATATGAATGAATTTATTTATTTCTTTATTCACCTTCCATATACTCTTGTTGTCAATAATCACTAACACATGGAATGAGAAAAATTTTAGATTATAGTGGTCCACAACAGAAAATTATAGATGTAGAGCATGAATACTATGTAGGTACAAAATAATTAAGACTTATGGACACCAAGTCAAAACATTAACAATAAACACATTCTTTAGACAGAAGTTTCATAATTTTAGAAGTAATAATGATAAATTTTGAACAACATTAATTAATTAATTGCTATTTTATAATCTCCAGGGTAGTAATGGAAGGTCTTTAAGTAAATGGGACACTAAAAGAATACAAATAAAACACTGCACCATAAAGTTTTGTGTAGGAGGAATGCATATGGAAGCACTGTAGTAGAAAAGTGACAATGAATATAGACATTATATTAGGTCAGTCTGTAAATTGTAAGTAATTACCATCTGTAATGGTATGTTATGTGGAAAAAATGTATCAGGTGGTGTGGGAATGTGATTAGTAATGCAAAAGGTGGATATGGACACATTAATTAGATTAGGTAAGTGAAAAGAAATTGTGAGAGGCTTAAGCTTTTTGAAAATTCTTTTATAAATAAAGATATTGAAAAAGCCAACAGGAGGGCATATCTGCCAGTCCATCTCAGCATAGATGATCCAGCAAGTAGGCACTTTATGGCACAGAGCAAGCATCTATTTAAAGAGCTCAGTCATTAATCAGCCTGAGGATTAGTGGCACTCAATAGTGCTTGTAATAGAAGTGGGAGCTGTTCAACAATTATATTACTATTAGATGAGGAGACCTGCCAATCATCATACACAAAGAAGGCCATGAAAGTACTGCAAAGCCCTCCTCTACTAGCTCCTCCATTTGTAATGGTAGTAAAATATTCACAAACATGATCTACAGAAGAAAATGTTGAGAGAACAACAGTTATAACAGCTGCAGAAAAAGTAGTAAACTCTGAAGGAAAAAGAGGCAATTGTCACAGCACGCACATCTGCACTCATACCAATGACATTAATAGAAGACAGAGGAACACCACAAACACTACATGAAATCAAAGTTTGTCTACTTAAAGAATGCATAAATACTATAGTAGCTTCTTCAACAGTAACAATTGATGAATCATTAATAATTGGCAGATTTCTCAAGCTAAAATAATAACTTCAGTGTACAAAGAAAAGTGTTGCAGAGAATGTAGAAAACTATTGACCAACTTTGCTCTTGTCTTCCATTTCTAGATGGATGGGAACTATACTTAATCACCAAAACAAATTAATCTTGTTTGAAAAAGAAGTGGAGTCTGTTATTGCACAGTTTGTGTAAGTTGTTCTCAAAATAATAAAGGATGGTGATCAAAATGGCATTGTCTTGGCTTTGTCAAAGGCATATGGCATTTTGGGCCACATAACTTTATTACCCAAATTAGAAATACTGTGAACAAGATGTGCAGCAAAGAAGTGATTAAAGTCATACTTGGAAACCGCATGAAATGATTATTAGGTTTCACATTCTATAAAAAGATTAGTATTGGTCCTCTCTGCCTGTCCGCAGCTCGTGGTCGTGCGGTAGCGTTCTCGCTTCCCACGCCCGGGTTCCCGGGTTTGATTCACGGCGGGGTCAGGAATTTTCTATGCCTCGTGATGACTGGGTGTTGTGTGATGTCCTTAGGTTAGTTACGTTTAAGTACTTCTAAGTTCTAGGGGACTGATGACCATAGATGTTAAGTCCCATAGTGCTCAGAGCCCTCTCTGCCTGCCACACCCCCTCCCCTCCCCCCTGTATGTATCGTTCGCCACCCAAACTTCAACTAAGAAAAAATTTGTGTAAGATTATTTATATCAAAGATTAATATCTTCGATAATAATTTCATGTTAGTCTATCATTGTTGACAGCTGTTAGCAACTGTATATTAAAATATTTATATAAACTCTCAGTCATACGTTGCAATTTGGTAAGTTTCATTTCTTGACTTGTTTCAGATTAACCTAAGTAGTTCAGCTTAAGAGGCATTTGTTGATCAGGCAATATTACTGATGACAGGTTTTGTATTAATGATTTAAAAAGAACGTAAGATAAGGATTTCAAAATTACGTCGTAAGAGTTTGCACTTTTTGCTGAGTCACAGAGCATTCTTGCAGTCTTAGGATAAAATTAGAGACTGAAATGCCCCTGCAGTGTCTTTGACCAGCCTGCCCTGCAGCACTGATACCGATTTAATGTGCAGCTGACCAGAAATCTCGTGAATAAATGACCTAGTAGATAGTGTCGGAAGTTCCATGCGGCTTTTCACGGATGATGCTGTAGTATACAGAGAAGCTGCAGCATTAGAAAATTGCAGCGAAATGCAGGAAGATCTGCAGCGGATAGGCACTTGGTGCCGGGAGTGGCAACTTACCCTTAACACGGACAAATGTAATGTATTGCGAATACATAGAAAGAAGGATCCTTTATTCTATGATTATATGATAGCGGAACAAACACTGGTAGCAGTTACTTCTGTAAAATATCTGGGAGTATGCGTACAGAACGATTTGAAGTGGAACAATCATATAAAACTACTTGTTGGTAAGGCCGGTGTCAGGTTGAGATTCATTGGGAGAGTCCTTAGAAAATGTAGTCCATCAACAAAGGAGGTGGCTTACAAAACACTCGTTCGACCTATACTTGAGTATTGCTCATCAGTGTGGGGTCCGTTCCAGGTCGGGTTGACAGCGGGGATAGAGAAGATCCAAAGAAGAGCGGCGCATTTCGTCGCAGGGTTATTTGGTAAGCGTGATAGCGTTATGGAGATGTTTAACAAACTCAAGTGGCAGACTCTGCAAGAGAGGCGCTCCGCATCGCGCTGTAGCTTGCTGTCCAGGTTTCGAGAGGGTGCATTTCTGGGTGAAGTATAGAAAATATTGCTTCCCCCTACTTATACCTCCCGAGGAGATCACAAATGTAAAATTAGAGAGATTCGAGCGCGCATGGAGGCTTTCCAGCAGTCGTTCTTCCCGCGAACCATACGTGACTGGAACAGGAAAGGGAGGTAATGACAGTGGCATGTAAAGTGCCCTTCCCCACACACCGTTGGGTGGCTTGCGAAGTATAAATGTAGATGTAGATGTAGAATGAATGGAGCTAGCTGAGTCCTCGCCCATCCAAATACACAAGATTTCTCCAGATGCACCAATGTTGAGAACGTTAGCACCCCTTGTCGGTGTATAGTAACAGACTTGAAAGTGTTGTGATGTAATAGCAGACGGTTAAGAAGAGTAAGAAACAGGTGATTTTTATACATGATGGAGCTCCAGACGGATGGAGTTTGGAGCATTTTACGTAAATCAACTACGCTATAAACTCTAAAGTATTGTTCTAGAGTCTAGGATCAGTAGAAGGTATTGGTAAGAGAGAACATAAACACACACACACTCTTAAGGCTACAACGTTCCACAATGAAAACAGGCTATAATGTTAGATCACTTGAGTTTCCGACCTATCAGTCATGTGGAATACATCGCTGTTAATATCCCAATGTAAGAAATATATTTCCAGCACATGAGATACATCCTTTTTGCTGGTTTCTCTATGATAAACTATGGTATTGAACAGTAAAATTGGAAAACTGCTTCCTTAAAACAGTGGCTCTGTGTGATGCATGCACAATATAGATTTCCAGAGATGTATAGCGTCCACTGTCCACATCCGATCACGGTTCAGAAATTATACTATGCCCATATCAGTCATATATAATATGATCTTTAGTAATGGAGAATACCTCTTACAAGTCTTGTATGTATATGATGATCTTTAGACAACTTTTGCGGAGTTTAACTGCTGGTGCAATATGGTGATGTATAGAAAACAGTTTTTGCCGCTTAAAGTTTCGTCTGCAGAAAAAAAAGGGCCGACAGTGCTCCCACACAGGCAGCAGCAGCAGTTTGACAGGTAAATTCAGTGATGGACAGGCTGTCCCATTAGGATTGCTAGGAATAATGCACCCTGTGCTATTCTGGGAATCATTGCAACATCTCTCTTGCCACTGGACCCACACCGCAGCAATGAATCATCACGCAGGCAACGGTGCCTAGGTGAACACGTGTTTTGACAGGTATTTCTCGGGTGTCACTTTATGAAAGAGATGCCACCGCCTCATTCTTGTGGGACCTAAACTGACACCTACGCATAATTTGGTAGCTGACGGCCACGTCGTCACTTTGCCGGGACCGCCGGTGCATGCGACTCCTGGGGACGTGTGCAGAGTCGGCGGCGTCGGGGTCGGGCGTCGAGTGGCGGCATGTGTTTTTTATTAGCGATCTTTTGTTTAAACTATATTCCATCGATTTCACCAACCAATAGGATGCTGCGAATTTTTAAAGAACACTGCCCCGTACATGTGAAGAATATCGATTTAATTAATTTGTATAAATACTTTATATAAATGGAGTGTTAGCAGTAAAGTAGTTAAGGGGAGGGTGTGCATGAGTGGGTGACATGGAGCAGAACAGCAGGTTAAGTGCCGAACACTAGGTTAATTTGCATAATTTTTATGTAAAATGCAGTTTAGTACTTTAAGGGCGTGGGTAACAAAGAAGAATGCGCCAGAAATGGCGTTCAAAAGCATGTGAAATTCGAAAAGTGTACCAGAAAATAGGAGGACATAACTAATTACTTAATTTGGTATTAAAGGCACTACAATAGTTTAACGAAATGAGGGTGACGTGGAAAATCACTTAACAGAACAATAGGTTAAGTGCCGACAAAGGGCCAAACATTAGGTTAAGACACCCTGAGTACAGTGCCGAACATTAGGCTATGCAACATCTTTGCTCCATGTAATTACTTCTTACAACACCTACAACTTTCCAAACAGCAAAGAATGATGAGCAAGAGACCCTTCCTCTCCTCCACCAGACCGCCATCTTGAATTACGTCATGGAAGGGTCGACAGCCCTCTGGTGGCAGTACTATGTACTAGGTCAGTTGGGCTCCGGACCTTGTGGTGAACACACTTGATGGCAGTACTGCCTCTAATTGTTTAAATAAAGACTGAAAATGAAGACTTATGTCCATCCTATCCAGCACAGGCTGCATCCTTTTCCGGCCAATTCCTACAAAGAGGTAGTGGTCAGATGACTTAGTGGAGGTAGCCAAAGTGTCCTTTTTTCCCACCATTTTCTTAGGTTAGTGGAGGTAGCCATAGTGTGTTGCATTGTCCTGATGGAATTTGAACTTTCCACCATTTTCTGGGGAGCAGTGGGGAGGGGGGAGGGGGGAGGGGGGAGGGGGGAGGGGGGAGGGGAAGGGGTTTACCAGTGGGTGAGAGATTAATTAATTGATCAATTTAATTAAGTAGCCAGTCAAATTGATAAGGGTGAGAGGGACAATTCTAATAACTCAGACCTGAAAGTGTACCTGTAGCAGCAATGGGCGGGGTTTCCTGAGGGGAGAGGGGAGTGGGAGAGGGCAGGGGAGCAATAGATTAAATGCCTGTCAATCAAAAGGAAAGGTCCTTTTAGCAGAACAATAGGGTAAGTACCTGTCAATCGAAGGATAACAATAGGTTAAGTACCTGTCAATCAAAAGAGAACAATAGGTTTGCCCCTGAGTGCATACCTGCCCCTGATGTAGGCTACCTGCACTAACAAAATGCACTGATTTCCTTGTTGCCCCACTATTGATGGATCCATGTTTCATCACCAATAATGATCCTGTCTCAGAAGTTGTCCCCTTCATTACCATAGCGATCCAAATGTTTTTGCAGATGTCCTAGTGCGTTTTTTTATGCAACTGTGTGAGTTATTTTGGGACCCGTCTTGCACAAACTTTATGAAAGCCAAGTATGTTTGGATGATTTTGTAGGCAGAACCGTGACTAATCTGTAGACGATGTGCCACTTTGTCAATAGTTAATTGTATGTCTAAGAAAATCATTTCATGTGAACGCTCAATGGTTTCTTCATTTGTGGCGGTAAACGGTCGTCCGGCTCCTTCATCGTGCGTAACCGTTTTGCGACCATTTCGGAATTTTTCAATCCATTCGTAGACACTCCGTTGTGGCAAAACACTGTTGCCGCACTGTACCAAAAGCCTTCGATGAATTTCGGCCCCTGAATACGCCTTCCGACAACGAAAAACGGATCACTGAACGTTGCTCTTCTTTGGTGCACAAGCCATGATTAACAGCACGGCAGCGATAACGAAAATAACCTACAGGCTTGAAAATTGCAAACATATAACAACAAATAAACAAAGCATGCGCCATCAACGTAAAACGACAGTGCTACCACAATAAACAAAAATATAACTAAATTGCGGATAATAATTGACTTACCCTCCTAGTTACCCTTGCTCCACAACTAAACTCTGAAACCGAATTATGAGTTCTTGCTCTGATATTTCCATCATGGTTTGCGCCATCATTCATGCGCCCACTTCATCCGATACTCTAATTGCTTTATTGGGTCCATGGTACCTTTATATCCTTCTTTTAAGGCTATTATTTCGGAACGTATTCCCGCGAAATTTCTGTTGATCTATCACATTGTTCCTTCACGGCCTGATCAAAATTACGTGTATAAACCTTTCGCTAACCTTCCACAGTTATTTTTCATTTGATCTGATTGTTCACTAGGTTATTGATCTAATGTTGTTTTAATTTAGTCCGATTGTGGTGTTGTTTAACGTGGCATGCATCAAGACTTCTAATTTTTGATACACAATTACAAACGGACCTGAAATATCAAGTGTTTGCCGAATTGCTTCGGTTGGGGTGAGTATACTTGTACTTCTGTCTCAGTGGCTGCCATGTCTGTAAGTCCGACGTTCAGCTCCACCACATTGGCGTTTTCGACACTTTATTGACTCTGTATTTCTTCCAAACGATCCATATTGACTACTCTGTCAATTTTTCACAACACAGTTAACAATTCTGAAAACCAATGTTATTGAATCGCCTTAGATTTGCATGGGTAAAAGTAATATAGTTAGCAACATTAAAATTCTTCCTGAACTTTCGAGAAGAAGCACATCACATTACAAGACAATCCAAGATCGCATTAGCATTTTAACTGTGTGTAATGCAATAGCTATCATCTTCATCTCAAAATCCATAAGAGCTCACCAGTGATTGCAATCAAAATTCCCAGAATTGTAAATTAGCTAAATTACTGATGCTATATTGTATGTCCACTGCAGAACCTGAAGATTCGTGACATCTGGTAGCAAGAGATAAAGCAAAGATACCCTTACTTGATTTTTCTGCTGTGATGGCTGGACAACTTTTACAATTTTATAATTTTCTTCCTTCCATATAACTACAAATGTATATTCCTTTTTTAATAGTTTCGTCTCCTTGTTTCCATTTGTATGCTTTTCTACTTATTTGATGTGGCATTGGAGTATTAGGTGGACTTTCAAAGAGATTATTGGTAATGTACATGCACTTTGTCCAGTCACAATTCGCCAGTGGCAGCGTATCTGTTCTTTGTGACAGATTAAAAAATAAGAGTAATATTTAAATCTTGATAAAATTGTGGAATGCATAAACAAAATTTTCATCGGGAAAGGTACGCCACAAACGTGCTGACGCCATGTAATTATGTATGTGCTACATATCTGGCATAAAGTACACTCCTGGAAATTGAAATAAGAACACCGTGAATTCATTGTCCCAGGAAGGGGAAACTTTATTGACACATTCCTGGGGTCAGATACATCACATGATCACACTGACAGAACCACAGGCACATAGACACAGGCAACAGAGCATGCACAATGTCGGCACTAGTACAGTGTATATCCACCTTTCGCAGCAATGCAGGCTGCTATTCTCCCATGGAGACGATCGTAGAGATGCTGGATGTAGTCCTGTGGAACGGCTTGCCATGCCATTTCCACCTGGCGCCTCAGTTGGACCAGCGTTCGTGCTGGACGTGCAGACCGCGTGAGACGATGCTTCATCCAGTCCCAAACATGCTCAATGGGGGACAGATCCGGAGATCTTGCTGGCCAGGGTAGTTGACTTACACCTTCTAGACCACGTTGGGTGGCACGGGATACATGCGGACGTGCATTGTCCTGTTGGAACAGCAAGTTCCCTTGCCGGTCTAGGAATGGTAAAACGATGGGTTCGATGACGGTTTGGATGTACCGTGCACTATTCAGTGTCCCCTCGACGATCACCAGTGGTGTACGGCCAGTGTAGGAGATCGCTCCCCACACCATGATGCCAGGTGTTGGCCCTGTGTGCCTCGGTCGTATGCAGTCCTGATTGTGGCGCTCACCTGCACGGCGCCAAACACGCATACGACCATCATTGGCACTAAGGCAGAAGCGACTCTCATCGCTGAAGACGACACGTCTCCATTCGTCCCTCCATTCACTCCTGTCGCGACACCACTGGAGGCGGGCTGCACGATGTTGGGGCGTGAGCGGAAGACGGCCTATCGGTGTGCGGGACCGTAGCCCAGCTTCATGGAGACGGTTGCGAATGGTCCTCGCCGATACCCCAGGAGCAACAGTGTCCCTAATTTGCTGGGATGTGGCGGTGCGGTCCCCTACGGCACTGCGTAGGATCCTACGGTCTTGGCGTGCATCCGTGCGTCGCTGCGGTCCGGTCCCAGGTCGACGGGCACGTGCACCTTCCGCCGACCACTGGCGACAACATCGATGTACTGTGGAGACCTCACGCCCCACGTGTTGAGCAATTCGGCGGTACGTCCACCCGGCCTCCCGCATGCCCACTATATGCCCTCGCTCAAAGTCCGTCAACTGCACATACGGTTCACGTCCACGCTGTCGCGGCATGCTACCAGTGTTAAAGACTGCGATGGAGCTCCGTATGCGACGGCAAACTGGCTGACACTGACGGCGGCGGTGCACAAATGCTGCGCAGCTAGCGCCATTTGATGGCCAACACCGCGGTTCCTGGTGTGTCCGCTGTGCCGTGCGTGTGATCATTGCTTGTACAGCCCTCTCGCAGTGTTCGGAGCAAGTATGGTGGGTCTGACACACCGGTGTCAATGTGTTCTTTTTTCCATTTCCAGGAGTGTATATGAATTCTTTTAGTTCCTGTTATTCTTGATGTTTTCATGCCATCGCTAGTGATGTATTAGGCCCAGGTGGTTTTTTGCTGTTCGTCATTGGTTGAAGGCTCATTGACTGAGAAACACTCTCATTATTTCCACATAAAAGTGGTAACAACTGTTTAATCAGACTTCACGAAGAAAAATCTGCAGGTTAGAGTTGTAGTTAATGACATATTTAAATGGTAAAATACGATAATCAATTAGTCTTTCTGTCGTCAAGCAATGTGAGCACAATACCCTGACACATTCATCTGTAAAATAACAATTCATAAACACATTAAAATACGTTTGTGGCATTCATGGAAATTTATATAATATAAGAATCGTCAGTTGACCTTATCATCTTACAACAGCCAAGGCAGAAGTAAATTTGTCTCGCTATAGAGACTTTTTTAACCTTGTGCGAATATCATCGTTGGATTTTCTTCATCACTTTTTAGATAAACATAAGATGATTTTATATGATATGCTTTAATGCCTTAATAACCACTTTCACAACTGCAAGTTTTATGTAAAGTGGAGACGGGATTTTTTTTCGTGGAGGTGTGTTCCGTTTAATTAAGTAACTAAAGGCATTTTTTATTGCCCTACACGTTTCGCTTCTTTTATTTGTGAAGCATCTTCAGTGGCCTGTAATACATGTTTCTTTTTACACATATAATAAATGTATTATGTGGTAATTACAATAATATTTTACTATGATGCATTTTATCATGTTTTCCTCTTGTTTTTTAGGTTAGAGTAAATTATCGCAAAAAAAGCTCCTGACGTTGCAAGAAAACTTTCGCATACAAAGAGCCATTGTAATGAAAAATAATATACTCAATGACCAAATCCATATAAGCAATAACTCTGTGATCACATCAGCCACTAAAACAATAACAAACAGAGATCTGAAACATAACCAGAATAAATAAATAATTAATCTTCCTCGCCCCCCTTCCCTCTCTTCCTCTCTCTCTCTCTCTCTCGCCCCCTCTCTCCACACACACACACGCACACACACACACCACACACACACACACACACACACACACACACACACACACACACACACACATCCATAAATAAAAAACACTCTCACAAAGAACGACACATTTACACGAAACGAAGTACACACACACACACACACACACGCATAAAACAAATGAAACTATCACATCACACACACAACACAAACAAAAGAAGAGAGATAAACACACAGCGACAGTTGGCACACACATGTTGAAGACAAAATGCAAAGTGCAAGTGATGAGTGCAACGTGTTGAATAATATGTGCGTGATAGAACGCCGGAAATCGGCCAACTGGAGCATGGAGACTAATGAACACATCTACAGGACCACACACGTTGGCCAACAGCGCTGCAAATCGTAAGTAACACCGAGTGAAAATGTCACATCACGAAATTTGTGCTGCAGAAGTTGATTCTAATCTAAAAAGAAAGAGAAAACATGACAAAATGTATCATATTGTAACTACCACATAATATGTTTATTATACAGCATGTATAAAGGAAGATGTGTTACAGGATGCTTCACAAATAAAAGAAGCGAAATGCGTATGGCAAGAAACAAACGTCTTCAATCAGTTGCGGAATTCTGAAACAACTAAGTAATGGCGGAAAACATTTTAAAAAAAGAGGAGTTTGTTGTTTGTTTTTTGTGGCGGGAGTCCACCTTTGAAGCGAATTGTATGCTTTTTCCTCCAACTTTTGACGTTTTAATCGAACTTTTTTGTGCTTGTCTTTTCAAAGAATGTCCCATGTGCATACGGAGCACTTCTTCACAACTTCAAGAGGCTCAATGTGGAGCCCATGCCTTGTGCTTACATTTCTTTGACAAAGTCTGATATTGTCTGCTGCTACTATTTCACTAAAAGTTTGCCACAGGTGTGTCAGAAGTGGTCAGGAGAACTAATATAATCTCTTGGAGCCAGTCGAATTATCACTCGTTGCTGAAGTTTGTGTAAAAAACGATATGTAAAACAAACATATATGCCTCAGCAAGGTCATATCCAGGATTTTTATCAAAGAGATGGTCCGATTTGGGAAAGAGAATCTTAAAAAGGCTTATGTTGTCCAGTGATTCTGAAAATACATTAATTATTTTTTAATTTTATGTATATAACTAGCTTAGCGTCCATTGCTTTGCTCGCATACTGCATGGCCTACACAGCTTTTTTTTGTTTTTCCGCAATCGAATTTTTATGTTGTTCACAAACTGCATAATCTACTAAACTTTTCATGCTACTTAAGGCCATAGAAGCATGGTGTCTTCTGAATGTACTTCTGACCAAAATGGGAGTCTGGTACCAGGGCTCATAAGTTTTCGTTTGTCATGCTGTTGCGTTGTTGTGCTGATATCTTTCTACATATGGAAGGCAATGTCCTGACTGACTGACTGACTCATCGTTGCCCAGCGCAAACCGTTAAGGATAGAAACTTGAAGTTTGGAGAAGGTGTGGATCTAATACTATAGAAGTTGTTTAAGAAGGGATTTTCCGAATTTCCAACCATAAGGGGTGAAATAAGGGATGAAGTTTTTTTAATGGCGCTATTAACGCAATTTTAAAGCTAGACCTACGAAAATTGGTATTTGGTTTCTCAGTCAGAAATAAAGAAATGTGTCTTTCAGCCATTTTGGAAACTTAACCCTATGGGGGTGAAATAGGGGATAAAACGTTTTTTCGAAAATATGTCATTATTAAAGAACTACTTAAGCATTTTTAAACCCACATATGAACATTGGTCTTTGACTTCTAAGTGACAAATAAAAAAAATACATGTTACATTGCTTTTGGGAACTGAGCCCCTAAGGGGTTAAAAATGGGGATGAGCCTCCTTTATAAAAATATTTTATTGTGAAAGCATTTTAAAACTGAATCTATTAAAATTTGTATTTGGCTTCTCTGTTAGAAGTAAAACATGCAGAGATGAAAAAATATATGTTTCACTGCTTTTTGGAAATTCAACCTCTGAGAGGGTGAAATACAGTCATATTGATTCACTGGTGCATCACTGCCTAGCCCAAACTGCTAAGGATAGAAACTTGAAGTTTGGAGAGGGTGTGGATCTTATACTGCAGGCATCCTTCAAGAAGGGATTGTCCAAAATTCCATTCCTAAGTGGGTGAAACAGTAAATGAAAGGTTTTTTGAAAGTATGTCACCATTAATGGAGTTTTGAAGCTTTAGGTATGAAAACTGGTATTTGGTTTCTCATTTAGAACCTAAAAAATTATGGAAATCAACCACTAAGGAGGTAAAATAATGGGCAAAAGTTTTTTGAAAATAAATAATTACTAAAGAACCACTAAAGAATTTTTAAGGCTACAGTTATGACTATTGATATTTGACTATCCAGATAGAAATTTAAAAATATATGTTTCAATGTTTCTAGAATTTCAATCCCTAAGGGAGTGCAGTAGGTGATAGAAATTTTTAAGAAAACATTTCGTTAAAGTTAAATTTATGAAAATTGGTATTTCACTTCTCGGTTACAAATAAATAAATATTTGTTAGGAGATGAAAGTTGCTATGGAAATATCTTCATACTTAAGCAAATGACCTGATCAACAAAAACTTTGGACTCCAGGTAGAAGGACAGCCTTTTAGTCAGAAGTACAGTAGGTTAAGATCATGCTTTTATGGCCTTAATTAGCGTGGCAATCATAGAAGCTGTTGCCATTTGTAAAAAAAAAATCGATTAAATAAAAACAAAAAAATCCCTGCAGGCCATACAGTCTACATATGTGAAGCAGCAGGCGCTACTCTAGTTTTCATATAAACCTTCGTCCACTAACACATATTTCTTTTTATCTAACCAAGAAGAGAGATACCAGTTTTCATAGACACAGCTTTAAAATTTTTTAAGATAATGAAATATTGGCCTAAAAATATTCATCCCTTAATTCACCCACCTAGGGGTTGAATTTCCAGAAACAGTGAAACATACCTTTTTATTTCTAACAAAGAAGCCAAAAACAAATTTTTAGATTTAGCTTTATAAATACTTTCATAATTAAGTAATGTCATATGACTTTTCATCACCTATTTCATCCCCCTTAGGTGATGAATTCCCAAACACATTTAAACACTTATTTTTTATTTGTAACTGAGAAGTCAAATACTAATTTTCATAGATTCAGCTTTAAAAATATTTGAGTAGTTCTTTAATAACAATTTGTCTTCAAAAAATCATTTAATTGGATATCAGACTTCAGACACAGCAGAGACTGTGCTATAAAATGCAGAAGCAATGGGCATCCAGCAACTTCACACAAACTAAAGAATGCCCAGCATGCCAATGACTTGATAATGGGGCACAGATGAATCACGTTTAATGAACTAGAGAAGTCAACCGTTCTATCACGAGGAACCATTCACACCATCATCCATGAGAACTGGAAGACAAAGAACGTATGTGCCCCATTGGTGCCTCTTCCCTCACCAGCATGAGGGAACGGAAGTGGGTAGAGATATGCCAATAGTTTGTGTAACAATATAGTGCAGATCCGGCGGGGTTTTTTGAGAGATTGGTCTCTGTCGACGAGTCATAACTCTTCCACGAGATACCAGTCTATAGAGTGGATGTATACTGGGAACCCTCGTCCTAAGAAGTCATGGATGGGACTATTTTTGCTGAAACAAATGGCGACTGTGTTCTGGGATTAGGAAGGGATACTGGTGCTGGATTGACTCCCTTCCAATACGACCCTCAACAGTGATCAGTAGTGCAGTTCACTGCAGCAACTCCAACGATGCATTCAACAATGGCGCCACGGAAAATAGGGCCGTGGTCCTCTGCTCCAACATATCAATGAGCAGTCAAATCCCAACCACAAGACAACTGCCGCCGAGTGAATTACACATCCTGCATACTCGCTGGGTCTGGTTTCTAGCGACTATGCGCTGTTCTACACAATGAAAGAGTTCATGTTTGGAAAGTTCACCAGTAATGACGAACTTCAGGCACTTGTCCACCACTGGCGCTGGGATACCCCCAAAGAATGGTTTGCTACTCAAATATCGATGCTGCCAGAACGATGTAACAAGACACTGCCGATGAATTTTTGTAATATAATCTGTATTGGTTTGTTCAGTAAATGGTTCCTGCGAATACAAAAAATTGTGGTGCTAACTGTATCTGGAAAGCCGAAGTAAATTTACGACTTATCTGAAGCCAAGTCAGAATACCTTCAGCACATCAAAGCATCCCAAGGTCCTCAATTCAGTCTTTAATTTTATTTAACTACCTTTCATTTCATTAAAAGTCTTCATTTTCCTTAAGTGATCAAGTGGAGAACGACCTCTCAGCTTCGCGTGTTGACACTGGTAGGGCGTAAGTACACACAGACGGCATCGTGCGTTTGAATAGAAGATCTTGGCATGAGCATCAACAACCAACATAATTTTTGTATAGAGACAAGACTTTTCTTCATAACGCCATTTCTCACACCATGATGTGTACTCTTCTAAAAGTTTGGCTTGAGAAACCCTACTGTCAAAGTAAACTTTCAGTTCAGATAGCTTATCTACATTCTTGAGATGGGGAGTAACGGGTATCATTATTTCGGCTGAAGATATGAAATACTCGTTTCGTTGAAAGCTCTATAGATTTTCAGTGAGTCCATATACTGCTGGCAAATGTACTGCTCGTCTGTAATGCACTTCAGGAGAGTTGTGTCGATGGCTGTCTCTTTGCTTCTTTACCTTTCTGTATACCTTGACAACAGATTGAATCACTTCTTTGGCTAAGGTTGATGATTTTTCAAATATCTTATGACTGTCGATCTCAATTTTGTCTTCAGAACGAACGTCTTAAATTTTTCAGAGAATTCCATCATCAAATTGAAGAGCTGAGGACAAATTGTGTTGAGGATTCTGAAGATATATTAAAAGCTTTAATCTTTTTCTTTTGCTAACGCCTTTGTTCTCTAGTTTTCACAGGGTCGGCGTGGTTACAATCGGAATTGGCAAGGTTAATGTGAAGAGGTGGCTGGATACCCTTCCTGCCGCCACCCTAAACCCCCCGGGATGGAATCAATGCACCACAGCTGTCTGCGTCTAGTGTAAATCATGAAATAGTGCGAGTGTGTTTCAAATGTCTGCGAGTCACGTAACTGAGGCGGGACATGGGGAACAGCCCAGTATCCACCTAATGGGATGTGGAAAACCACCTAAAAACCACATCCAGGTTGGCCACTCGTTGTTAATCCGCCTGGCGGATATGATCCAGGGCCAGCGCTCCTACCCAAGTCCAGGAAGAAGCGCATTAGTGCTCTCAGCTAACCTGGTGGGTTATATTGAAAGCTTCAATATAAAGCTGAAAACATGTTCAGTAACTGGTAAAGCCACTTCAGAGCTTCTATTTTCCATTGCAGCTAAAATTTTCGATGCAGTACTTAAAAATTTTCTATCCAAAACAGAAAGTTCTTAAAGGCTTCAAACTATTTGCAGAAAGTAATTTAATAAAAACGTTAATTGAAGACTGACACTCAATAAATCTGGTGTCACAGATATGTAGCAATATTGGCTGTTGGATATTTAATATATTTTCTTCCAAAATATTTACTTTCTGAGTATTGTGCTTGAAAAATTGGGTGACTTCTTTTACAATACCAAGACGATTATTATGAGTGGAACATGAAGAGAGTGACTGAGATCGAGATTCAGACAATGACTTGAACAATTAACGTACATCGGTTTTCGGTGATGCTCTGTTAGCTTAGTTTGTATACCTATATTACACCCACTCATTGTTGAAGCTCCATCACATTCCTGACCTATCTGTTTTTCTGAATCAATACCTAGACAATTGCATGTATTAAAAAACCTTTGCAGAAACATTCTCTGCACACACATCTGTTAGTGCAAAAAAGTAACATCATCTTCCTTTAGTACAAGAAGGTTCTTTTGCATATCGAATACACAATGAAAGAGCTCCTTCCGAGACACATCAAATCTTCCATCTCCAATAATGGAAATACTCTTGAATCAACTTGCCATGTATATTCATAATATCCTTTTGGATTTCTGAACTTATGTAAGTGGCTTTTCTTGAGCTGTTTAACAGGTGTTTTTTTAATGCTTCATCATGTGTAGCGTGATATCTTAGTTAGCACTCGAAGTTTTCCATCTTCCATGTTGGTAATTCCTGGGGTAGTGGGGCCACTATCGTTATTTCCTTGCAGGGGTAGTTCATTGTCTCCAAAAATAGCTGATTCTGTGACAGGCAGTAAAGCAGCCCAGATTTTGTTCTTTTTCCTTCCTCCTTTTGTTATTCAAAAAGTACCGATATCCTGTATTTTACCCGAAATAATATTCAGAAAATATCAGCAAAAACTACACTAGAAATATGGTAGCAGTCGAACATTTTCTGTACCCAGAAAGGCCCGTACAGGACCTGAAACATGCGGTCGTGCATTATCCTGCTGAAGTGTAGGGTTTTGCAGGGATCGAATAAAGGGTAGAGCCATGGATCGTAACACATCTGAAACGTAACGTCCACTGTTCAAAGTGCCGTCAATGCGAATAAGAGGTGACCGAGACGTGTAACCCATGGCACCCCATACCATCACGCCGGGTAATACGCCAATATGCACCCAGGTTCGTCGTTGAGTACACCATTGTAGGCGCTCCTGTCTGTGATGCAGCGTCAACGGTAACCGCAGCCATGGTCTCCGAGCTGATAGTCCATGCTGCTGCAAACGCCGTCGAACTGTTCGTGCAGATGGTTGTTGTCTTGCAAACGTCCCCATGTGTTCACTCAGGGATCGAGATGTGGCTGCACGATCCGTTACAGCCATGCGGAAAAGATGCCTGTCATCTCGACTGCTAGTGATACGAGGCCATTGGGATCCAGCACGGCGTTCCGTATTACCCTCCTGTACCCACCGATTCCATATTCTGCTAACAGTTATTGGATCTCGAGTAACGCGAGCAGCAATGTCGCGATACGATAAACCGCAATCGCGATAGGCTACAATCCGACCTTTACCAAAGTCGGAAACGTGATGGTACGCGTTTATCCTCCTTACACGAGGCATCACAACAACGTTTCACCAGGCAACGCCGGTCAACTGCTGTTTGTGTATGAGAAATCGGTTGGAAACTTTCCTCATGTCAGCACGTTGTAGGCGTCGGTACCTGCGCCAACCTTGTGTGAATGCTCTGAAAAGCTAATCATTTGCATATCACAGCATCTTCTTCCTGTCGGTTAAATTCCGTGTCGGTAGCACGTCACCTTCGTGGTGTAGCATTTTTAATGGCCAGTAGTGTATTTTTCTTTCAGTTTTAACTGAGTGTCATCTGGGACTGTACGGTACATGTACAACATATTTGATGGATGAACACGACTGGTCAGGGGATACAGCAGGAAAGAAATAAATGAACTGTTACTTTACCGACTTCGACTTCTTGAAAAAATATTAAGTACAACATCTACCCCTCTTGCTTGGTGTTTGTTCATTGATTACCAACAACACATCGTGTTTAAGGCCTCAAAGTGTAAAACGAAGTACGTGCATTGTGCTATGGTGAAAATTGAGACTTCAGGTAGTTTCCAAATACACCACTGGAAAAAAGATTTATCGTACATTACGTCTGACAGACGAATAATCTACTGTCACGAGTTAACAATTAGATCAGAAATTGAATATTAACATAATAGTGTCCAAGAGTGTCCCTAGTATCTACCTGTTACCATGACAACTTAATGTTTGAATGTACTTGGCCAGATGTTTTTGATATGTTTAGTTTGTTCCTGTTCAAACGACACGGCACAACTGCATTGACTAGTGTTGACAACTGGAAATGTTAGTGGCAAGGCGGGAAGTTAGATGTTCTTTCGTTTCCATATTGGTGAAATTATTTTTCTTCCCGTATTTTCGTCATGGAGTCAACTGTTGATTTTTCTGTTTACGTATTTGAATTGCAGAAACAGTGCTTAAAATTTATGATTGATACACCATTCCAAATAAATCTAACAATTTTACGTATTTATAGTGTAATCTGGGATCTCTTCACTTATAGTTATAAATAAAGTTAGGATTTTAATGCAAATGCATGTTTTTCTATATGGTGGTTACATTTCTCAAACTCTGGTATTGTTCATTTCATGGCTTAATAATATCAAACAACCTTAGTTTTCCATGCATGTTTTCACATTTTGGCTGTATAGGGAAAAAATTAATGTTTTCTGCATATTTTGATTTTTTTGCACTTAATATAACGTTTTTTTTCATTTTAATCCTGCATATTAATCACCTTTTTCTGGCTCTAGTGCTTAATATTATTCTACTGTGTATAGTAGAGCAAATTCTGCATTTTGCTCCCTTAAATATTGAATTTTTGGAAAGAACGATAATCTGGTTTTTTCGACAATGAGCTCGCTGTTTCCACCAGGCACAGATAAAATCTCGTTACTTAGGAGTGGTGTATTTTGGCAACCCAGTAAGAAGCAGTCGTGCTCCAATCTCCCTCCACCTTCCAGGGTCCTTCTTACACTCTGCTTTCAGCCTGCATTTGAACTAAGGAAGTGTTCAGGAATGTACAAGTGCGAATTTTTTTGGACACCGTGATTATTATCGACAACGCTGTTGGAATGAACATATCTGATATCTTTTTTTTTGTTTTTTTTTTTTTTGCAATGTAGAAAAATAATTTTCTGAATTAAAGAATGTCCCAGCAGATAAACACATGTTCCCAAATGAGGATAGTTTGGGTTATTATTTATTTATCATATGGCTTTTATTTGTAATTCTGTTCACCACCTTCTCCAATGTGAAGTACATCAATATTGCTACCTCGAAGTTCTACTAGTCTCCAAATAACATTAAACTGCTATAGATAGGTAATTAGGCTATTATAGTAGTGCATACATATTTTAACTTGAAAAGGTTGAAAAATCAGCCATCCAGTTGCAAGTAAAGGTTTATTAGTACTTGACCATGGTTTTGATATTTGTAAAAATATGTTCTTCAGAAGTAGTGGCCTTGTTATGTCGCATGATTGCACAATAGATTAGACGAAGCCGAGTGACTCTTGTCATAAACAAAATTGATAAAATAAGAATTATTGCAAGCCATGGCTTTGGATAGCGCCAGATTATATATATCGTGCTTCAGAATGAAGTAGTGGTCAGAAATAAATCTGTGCCAGCTAGTAACATCGATCAGTGGACATAGAAGGCAGTGATACGTTTAAGTGTATTTTATCTTTATGTATGTACTTCTTCGCGCTATTGCTCCAGTGCTTGCTCTCGATATGTTTTGGAGCTAACTCACCGTGTCTGTAACTTATGCTTTGGTGTAAAAATATTAAGTTATCTTTCAAATGTGGAGCTTATTGTTTCTCGCCATCAGTTCCTTTCATTTAAGGTAGATAGTGGTGACCCCGCCGAAGAACTAGAATCATGATTAACAATTACGACTGCACTACAATCAAGTCGGAGTTACAGCAGCAACCTCAAAATGCAGCAATGCAGGGCACCACAGCAGAGGTAAGCTCTTCAAATGGACCTTCATTCTCTACAGTTCAAGGCAGGAACTTCAGAAATGTTAAACTTTCCGCCTTCTGGACGAAACAACTGTATCTATGGTTCAGGCGGCTATACAACATTTTTGCAACATGGCGCCCTGACTTCACTCGACAGCTTTTATTGTGGGATGACACATTTGGATGAGGCACAGATCATACAAGCAGAGGACTTGTTAAGCTGACAGAGTTATGAGATTTTAAAAGTGGGTTTTATTAAAGAGTATCCTTTAAGCCCAGAGAGCAGACTGAAACTGTTACAGGAGACACCTACTGGTGACATGGGGGTAACTGAAACAAATGTTGGCACGACTAGGATCACTACCTGTCAATGATTTGTTGCCTGAGGATTTCTTTCGTTTATTAAGCCTTAGGCAGCTACCACCAACAATCAGGAAAGCTTTAGCTGCACACACCGAATTGCCACTGGCAATCTTGGACTAAATAGCCGAGACGATGGCTAAATATGCAGAGTGTAAAGGTTGTTATACTGTCAAACAGACCCACATAGCTGAAGTTCCTGGACCAAGCATTACCAGTAAAGCTGGGAAAGGCGGCCTCAACTCAGGTTTAGTGCCAGCCATGCCACCAAGAAAAGTAGAACAGCTGCCAGTCCAATGGTGGCGGCTCTTAAACACTAGTAAATAGCCACTATGGAAACAAAAGGAAGCACAGATAAACGAAAGCCATCAGTTCAAACTTCGTGGTGTTGGTTCCATTGACAGACTTTACAGCATAATACTCCACAGACCTTAGACCCATATGGAGCACGAATAACATTATGGCTGATTATTTATCACTTAGCTGCACCAGTAACAAGGCAGTCTGCTGGTAGAAAATATCGTTGATCAAAACGGAGACTCTGAGTTGGCTCAGTTGTTGGCTAATCAGTCTCATGGTTTGGAGCCTGATAAAGTAGAGGTAAAAGAGCTGGTGCTTACAGTGATACATCACAGGGTAGATTACATCCTCACATTCCACTGAGACACAGGAAAGAGGTTTTCTGCGCCTTCCAGGGCTTGAATTAAAATGATGGCAAAATACGTCATACAGCCCGGAATAAGGTAGGATTCCCGCCTCTGGGCTCAGTGTTGTTTACAGTGCAGAAGAGTAGGATTGGCAGCCACGTGCACGCACCTATGGGAACGTATGCTGAACCTACAGCTCGTTTTATGCACCTGCATATTGACTTGGTGGGACTTCTTCCATATACAGAAAATAGCTACATGTTGATGGTGGTGGATCAGTTTACACTTGACCAGAAGCATTCCCTATTTCAAATATTTTGGCAAACACTGTTGCCACAACATTACTGGCAGGTTGGTTTTCTCGCTATGACGTACAGAAAGTGATCACGACTGAGTGCAGAACAAATTTGAGGCTTGTCTATTTCAAGAGCTACTACAGATATGCGACTGCAGTCACATTCAAGAAACTAGGTACCATCCAGCAAGCAATGGGTTAATTGAAAGATTTCGCGAATCTCTGAAGGCTGTGTTACTGGTTGCCAACTCTAAGTGGATAGAAACTTTGCCTCTGGTGTTACTAGCGGTGAAGGAAGATCTAAGTTGTTCACCAACAGCGTTGGCGTTTGGCGAGCAAGTACGCCTACTTGCTGATCTACTGACCAACAAACCTACAATCCTACCATCTGAGAAGCTCAGTCCGATTTTGGTTGACGATTAAAAGAATATCGCGAATCAACATGCATCCCCCGCAACATCGTGACAACAAAGCACTTTTCGTACACAAGGATCTGGCCACATCAATGCACATCTGGCTATGGGATGCCATTGTATGGCCCCCTGTCCGCCTGTCGTGATAGAATGGAACAAAAAAGTATGAAACAGTCTCCATAGAGAGGCTGAAACCCAGTCACCTGTAGGCATAGGATAACGGAACTTCAAGGGCGGCTGCTACAAACCATGACATTTGGGGGCAACACAGACTTCAGGCTACGGACCACACCGTACCGCCTACAGACCCTCCACCCATTGCTCCAAAGATCACATGGGCCGGAAGAACTGTTCGCCAACAGTATCCTGAAATATCTGGGGCACCAAACTTCAAAAAGGTGGGCAGGTGTAGCGGCAAGTGATGTCGATCGGTGGACATAGATGACAGTGATATGTTTCAGTGTGTTTTATCTTTCTGTATGTACGTTTTATCTTACTGTATGTACGTCTGTCTGCTATTATTCTGGTGCTCGCTCTCGATATGTTTTGGTGCCAACTCGTTGTGTTTGTAGTTTGTGCTTTAGCGTAAATGTATTAAGTTATCTTGCAAGTGTGGAACTTATTCTTTCTCACCATCAGTTCTATTCACTTGAGGCAGACAGCTAAAGATCTTAGTCTGTAGGTGACATTTAGCAACAGCAGTTGTGACTGATGATTAGTGGTTTTGTCGTTTCTGTTGCTGTCTGTTTGTTGTTCTTTCGTTGTTATTCTCGTAGTAATCACAGTGGAAGCTATGTAACAAATTGTCTCAATGCCAAACACAGAATCGCAATTTGGGCGGGGAGGTCTTCGTGCAAGGTCTTACTGTAGCTATATTACAGCATGTTAAGCAATATTTCAACGACGAATTGGAGCTGATACCCAGGCAGATTATGCAAATCAATTGATTGCTTTTGCAAAAGATTTTAAATGGGTTGAAATTAATGCTCAGCTAATGGTAACATCTGTTTGTGCACCATTCGGATTTTCCATGCAAAACATTGAAAAAACACGTTTTTCTGGGAGGTTTCAGAAATGCGCCGATTTTATGTTTTGAACTTGTAGGAATTAGTTCAAAATTTGCTCAAGGTAGATAAATGGATGAAGTGAAAACAACTTTTTTTTTGCCCTGTAATCCTTATCTGTTGCCGACCTATGATGGTTTTAAAGTCGAGCTACATGTAACACATCAAATTCGTTCCTACGTGAACTGAATGCATGAAAACGTTTTAAAGTGAATCAAATAAATAAAAAATGCATTCTTACAATAAAATTGAAAACTCGCTTTCAAAAGCCTAGCTTCAATCGGATTTTACGTACAAAAAACACATTTTTGTGAGTTTTTTGCGTGTGCCACTTCTATGTTTCAAACTTGTGCGAATCGGTTACAATTTTGTAAGAAAATGGACAAATACATGTAATTAATAGTCATTCTGTTGTTATGTTAAAGCTTCATTCGTTGCTATGATATAAACGATGTTCTTCGAAAGGCAATAAAAAAATTCTGTACAAGTTCAATCGCCACCCAAGTCAATAAAAATCTACATCGGTCGCCAAGCTATGGCGGTCTAATGTCAAAATTATGATGGAGTATAACTTGGGAACCAGAGTGAAAAAAAAGGAACTGGCTTTTCGACTTATCTGGCAGCTTCAAAGACATTTAAATCAAAACATATTGACATATTCGCGCTTTTTTACCAGATAACCTGACTTTCCCAGACTAATAAACTCTTTTAGTTACAAGGTGTTGGCACACCAGCACCTTGCAGTTTATAGGCTAATGTCACTGATCCTATACCCAAAATCCGTAAGATTTGCCAGCCATAGTGAAAAATATATATCATCATATGGCTGAAGAGCATACATTCAATAGATAAAAAAGTTTTTCTGCGGGGGGGGGGGGGGGGGTCCTGGGAATGCATTTACTGCTGGGGTGATGCTAAAAAAAATTTCTGATTCCTGGTTGGAGGAACTGATTTTTTTTCCCGAAAGGACCATAGTTCCTCCTCCAGCCCCACGCCCTGGTACATGTATGATGAATGATGTTTGAACAAATACACATATATCTATATGCTTCGAGAGAGTGGGATACATCTAGAATAGAAATAGGAAGTATCCAAGAGTGGGGATGCATCTACAATAGGAAGTAAGGCAGAGTGGAGATTCATTGATCCAAAATCTTAATGACACATTGTGTCATACTGACGCCATGACAGATGTCATATTGGATGACATGATGGCATGTGTCATGTTATACAATATCATGTCATGCATCATGTTACTTTATTTAAGATAATGCATTATACTACATGACAATGGTTTCTAACACTAAGAAGTAAAAAGGCGCGAATATGCCAAGACATTCAGATTTAAATATCTATGAAGCTGCCGGATAAGTCGAAAATCTAGTTCCCTTCTTTTACGTCGCAATCTCTGCCTAGGACATTAGTATTTTTTGGTGGTTGGTTTGGGGTACAAAGGGACCGAACTTCAGGGTCATCAGCCCTATAATCTTTTTTGTGCTGTGATTGGAGCATTTTCATTCTGGTAGCTACATGCACAGTTTTAAAAGCGACATTTCATAAATGTTTTGCAATATTAAATCTAGTAGCATCACTTACATCTGTTGATAAAATTTGAGGGCTATAATTACGAATTTAACTACAGGGATTATTGTGAATGTTTTATAAGGTAACCAGCATTGTCTGCCATGACAACAGAATCCTCTCACGTTATTTATCTCCCTTCGAAACTCTTCCGAAATTTCGCCTCAAGAGCTATATAAAATTCCATCATCCATTATGTAGGAACCGCATTTATAGATTCATAACCGAATACAGCCCGTTTCACTGTCAGCGATGGTTCTGCACCATAAGTTGTTACAGACGTCTAGTTACTACTTTTCAGACTGCTTTGCGAGTAGATTGATGTACAGTGCGTCATGATGAAAAGTTGTGTGCGTTTGTTCCAGATGAGGCCAGGGAGACCAAGATATTCTTCAGCGCCGCCACCAACCAAGCGACTGTTGTCGGCAGGCAAAGTGTTTTACACTGCGTGCAGACTGTTTGGAGTCGCGCCTTTCACAATCGACTTCAGGACTGCCTCACTGAGAAGGAAAGCAGCCGACTGCATCATCACTGCTTGCGCTTGCACGCTGCAGCTGGCTTGTGCCTCTTTCGATACCTATTTGAGTTTGCAAATTATGACAGAATATAACATAGCTAACATACTGTCATATGCAAATATTGTACAGTGTCACATTTTATGTTTACTTTCCATGTGTTCTGTGGTCTCTAGCGTAAGAGGATTCAACAAAATACTACAGATCATATCTTGGCTTGACGGTACACTAATCGCCTGTTCTGGTTCAACCATAAAGGCAGCGAGTAAGGTTATCAAGGTACAGTTATTTTCAGTTTTTCTCTGGAACATTGGAATGATTATAAACAGTCTTGCAGAAGATATTTCATCAAGTCTCAAGCTACAAACGTATTTATTCATGAACAGTATCACAGTCAACCTGCTGATGCTTTACAGGTTTGTAAACCTGCAGCTAATTCTAAGAAACAAGCTTTTTTTATTTAACAGCTGTCTGTTGAAAATACACATCAACATGGTGCACAACAGAAAACGAACTGTGTGTTCAGGATTACCTAATGGACTCTCCCTTTGCACTAAGTCGTCCATAAGGTCCTTAAGGCGTCTGTATGAAGCACTCTGCACGTTATCGACTCTGATTACCTCAGTTCACAGTACATTTATCCTGCTGCTGCTGACCGCTAACTCCGTAATAGTAACTCAGCACTTCTACATACTAATCACAAGGGATAATTTTTTCGGTCTTAAAGATGACATTGTAGAAAGACAGATGTTCATGAGTCTGATGGTGCCAGGCAGCTTACTGTTGCTCACCGTGCTGCCGCCACACTGGGTGGCTGCCGAGGCGACGCGCACGCCACGGCTGGTGCAGCGACTGCTGCTGGAAACACGCAGTGCGGGCGCCGCCGACCAGAGGGAGCTGCGCCTGCTGGCGCGGCAGACTGCGTCCGCACGGCCCGCAGCCACGCTGCACGGCGTCATCACGCTGCGCCTGCCCCTGCTCGCCGCCTGCCTGTCCGTGGGCGTCACCTACACGACAGTGCTGCTCACTCTCAGGTATTCTGGTGCCGCCACCCTGTGCAAACGTTGCACTGAATAACTGGTATGACTTTATTGAAATCAAAGATCGATTGCGAGCACTCGAACTACTGTATACTTAATCGGCTGCTTCATATGGCATGTTCTGATGGTTCCATATCAATCTTTTCCCTTGCATTTACATCAGCAGCTTTGTTTTTGTGATTCACTTTTAGTATTTGGAACGCCTTTCAGCAGTACCACCATTTACTGTAATACGAGGTGTGGCTAGAAAAAAACTGGACTAGTACTGGTAAAACGATAAAACGAATGCAATAAGGCTGAAAGTCGCGTGGCCTGTCACGTGACTCTCGCTCCGCCTACTGCTCGAGTTTCATCTGCCTCCTGCACTCAGTCTGCCCGTGGCGTCTGTTTTAAGTAGTTGACGTTTTGTCTGTGCGTCGGAAAATGTTGAGTGTACAGAAAGAACAGCGTGTTAACATCAAATTTTGTTTAAAACTAGGAAAATCTGCAAGTGAAACGTTGGTAATGTTACAACAAGTGTACAGCGATGATTGTTTATCGCGAACACAAGTGTTTGAGTGGTTTAAACGATTTAAAGATGGCCGCGAAGACACCAGTGATGACACTCGCACTGGCAGACCATTGTCAGCAAAAACTGATGCAAACATTGAAAAAATCGGTAAACTTGTTCGACAAGATCGCCGTTTAACAATCAGAGCAGTGTCTGAGTTAACAGGAGTTGACAAGGAAAGTGTTAGGCAGATTCTTCATGAAAGTTTCAACATGAACAAAGTGTGTTCAAAAATGGTTCCAAAGTGTCTCACAATTGAACAGAAGGAACGCCGAAGAATGATTTGTTCTGACATCCTGGAAAACATTGAAAGTGATCCCACCTTCTTACAAAATGTTATTACTTGCGATGAATCGGTTTTTTTACTTACGATCCCGAAACTAAACGCCAATCGATGCATTGGAAAACTCCTGGTTCTCCACGACAAAAAAAAGCACGAATGTCAAAATCGAAATTCAAGGCAATGATGAATGTTTTTTTTTTTGACATCAAAGGGATTGTGCACATTGATTCGGTACCAGAGGGACAAACAGTGAATCAGCATTACTACATTAGCGTCCTGGCTACCCTACGTGAGCGAGTACGGAGAAAACGGAACGATTTGTGGAGAAAAAACTCATGGATCCTTCACCAAGACAATGCCCCAGCTCACAGTGCGTTGTCAGTGAAGACGTTTTTGGCAAAACACAACATTCCCATCTTAGATCATCCACCCTACTCACCTGATTTGGCCCCCTGTGACTTTTTTCTTTTCCCTAAAGTCAAGTCAGCTTTGAAAGGAACTAGATTTGAGACTGTTGAAGCAGTAAAAGAAAAAGCGACGGAAGTAATGTATGGACTTACCGAAAATGATCTGCAGCATTGCTATGAACAGTGGAAAATTCGTATGGAGCGGTGTAGAGACCGAGGAGGAGAGTACATTGAAGGAGATAACATGAAATTGTAAATAATTGTAAATAAATGTTTTTTCCAGCATCAGTCCAGTTTTTTTCTAGCCGCTCCTCGTATGTATTTTCCTTGAAGAATGAGATTTACCAAGAATGCTAGTAATTCTTTTTATTACTATTACCGGTTTCAGCACATCTAGGCTATTATCATCACATGATAAATCAAAAGTAGTAATAGTAATAAAAAGAATCGCTAGCGATCTTGGCAAACTCGATTCTTCAAAAATAATGTAACCTTCAGATCGGCCCAGCAGCTGACGCAGTGCCAAACATACATCTATTGTAAGTTAGAACTACCTCTTATTCGCAGAGGCGTAACAGATTTTGTGGGGGACAGATTCAGTAAATTAATCTACTTTTCGAGTTGTTCTTTGAAACGCATTCTGGATCAATTGACGTATCACAGTGGATATACAACGTCGAAATGCATCGAAACAGGTAATTCGTAGTATCCAAAAACAAAGATTAAAACATCGATACAAATGCGTCAATGACTTACAAAACACTGTCCCCTGGAAACTCGAAGTCCAGATATACAATCTATAATCAAAAATCAGAATGAGATTTTTACTCTGCAGTGGAGTGTGTGCTGATATGAAACTTCCTGGCAGATTAAAACTGTGTGCTGGACCGAAACTCGAACTCTGGACCTTTGACTTTCGAGGGCACCTGCTTTACCAACTTTCTTTTTTGTTTCATTTTGTTCGATATTGTTCATTGCGATTGGTCTGGGTGGACGCCAAATGACCTATTCGATTTGATGGTTGATTCCTTCACTCAGTTTTTTTTTTATTACAGAGGACCACCGGCTCTCTGGACGAACACGCTGAGCTACCGGGCTGGCGACAACTAAGCTACCCAAGCACGAGTCACGACCCGTCCTCACACCTCTACTTTCAACGGTACCCTATCTCGTACCTTCCAAACTCCTTTCTTCCAGGAGAGTTAGTTCTGAAAGTTTTGCAGGAGAGCTTCTGTGAAGTTTGGAAGATAGGAGACGAGGTACTGCTGGAAGTAGAGCTGTGAGGACGGATCGTGTCTCGTGCTTGCGTAGCTAAGTTGGTAGAGCACTTGCCCACGAAAGGCAAAGGTCCCGAGTTCGAGTCTCAGCCTGGCACACAGTTTTAATCTCCAAGGAAGTTTTGTAATTAAAAAGCAATATATAGATTGTTAGATAAACAGATAGATATTCCTGATAACAACAACCTCCTATGTAGTCCCCACCCACAGATCCAAATCGTGGGACTATCTTACCTGTCGAATACTCTGCCTGACAGAAAAAGTGAGGCATCCAGAAGATACAGTCAGATGTCAATCCAACTTCATAAATGTACAGATCACTGAGAGATATGTAAATGATTAGAGTTACAGTTCTCTATGAGAGATAGAACAGTCACCAGAGTGCATTAGGTTGTCACCAGGCTTTGTAGGTTATGTAAGCACATTAGCAGCTTCAGATGTTCAGCGTTCACTGAGGATGATGCGTAGATGCCATGTACTTGCATGAAACACCATTACCATCATCTGACAGACTGTGTGTCTCCATTTGGCTGGCTAATCTAACAGCACAGTATCTCAGTTCGTGTAGGACCTAGATGTGTCAGTGGCCCAATGTTGAACTGCACCAAAACGTGAGGGCAGGCAAAGTAGTCATCAACATTCCAGTCCACCACAACTCACTGTCACAAGGGAGGATCGCCATATTTTGCACCAAGCACATCATAACCACTTCACATTTGCGCCTCCCATACGAGAACTAGTAATGGACGCCATTGGTCAGAGTTTGCAGCAGCCATACTTCGGAACTACTATCCATGCATAGGCTGCCATTAACACCTCAACGCAAACAGCTGTGTTTGTAGTAGTGCTGTTACCAGGAAACAAGGACTGCTGATGAATGGCTTCACATTGTGTTCGTGATGAATCACAGATCTGCTGTACCCTGGATGATCGTTGCCAGCGAGTATTGTGGCGACCTTGGGAGATGTCTCATTCTTACAATGTTTTGGAGAGGTACAGCAGTGTTGCTCTAGGCATTATCGTATGAGCAGCCATCAATTACGGCTTCCGGTCACGAATGGTAATAACTGAGGGAGCTCTAATGGCACAGAGATACCTTACAGATTTCATGTGTCCCCATGGGTTACCTATCATGGGACTGGACTCGCATTCTGGAGGACGACGGTTCAATCCCGTCTCCGGCCATCCTGATTTAGGTTTTCCGTGATTTCCCTAAATCTTTTCAGGCAAATGCCGGGATGGTTCCTTTGAAAGGGCACGGCCGATTTCCTTCCCAATCCTTCCCTAACCCGAGTTTGCGCTCCGTCTCTAATGACCTCGTTGTCGACGGGACGTTAAACACTAACCACCACCACCACCTATCATGGGAGAGTATAGTTTGGCCATTTTTCATCAGGTCATGCTTGTCCACACATGTCACGTATCTCTGTGATGTTGCGGTACTTCCATGGTCAGCAAGATCCCCAGATATGTCCCCGATAGAATAAGTGAGGGACCATCTCAGACATCACCTTCAAACCAGTACTGCTATCTAGATTATGAAGGAACAGCTACAATAGTTGTGGGCTTAGTTGCCTCAGTATTCGATACAACAAATTCATGACATCCCTCTCAACTATAATAATAATAATAATGTCGTGTGACAAGGGCCTCCCATCGGGTAGACCGCTCGCCTGGTGCAAGTCTTTCGATTTGACGCCACGTCGGCGACTTGCGCGTCGATGGGTATGAAATGATGATGATGAGGACAACAAAACACCCAGTCCCTGAGCGGTGAAAATCTCCGACCGAGCCGGGAATCGAACCTGGGCCCTTAGGATTGACAGTCTGTCGCCCTGACCACTCAGCTACCAGGGGCAGACATCCATCTCACCTGAATCACTGCTTGGATACAGGTCAGGCTACAATGTCATACTGATAAGTCACTCAAACAGACAAGTTCTTTGTAAATTTTACTTGGTATTGTTACCACTCAAATAACATCACTTACCCCTGATCCAATGAAGGTTCATTTCGTTTTCCCTTCCACTTTTGCGTGCTTCTTTTTTTAAGGCCATATACAACACTCAGAATTTGATTGTGACATTTTGGTCGAGAGTTTTTTTCTAGTGTGGTTTTAGCTCTTCTGTCTCCACATCAGCCCGCTGAAATCAGCGTAATATAAACATGATTTGTATGCAAACAATTCAGGCAATCTCTGAGGGTCCCTAAATTCTACTTTGACCCACTGATCACACTGAAGATTGGCTCTCTGTGTCACAGGAACCTGGGTGGATGATCGTTTGATTAATAAAACACTTCATAATTCTGACTTAAGAATTATGCCTGAGATGAAGGTTGGCAGTTGGGTAGTTCTGGAGAGTTCTGAGTGGAGCCAGTTATTACTAATGACATGTGCATCACTTTCAGATGGTTCCATTTGAGTATATTGTATGGTGACAAAACTGATGACAACATAATGATGTAGACCAATATTTTTTATTTTGCATTGAATGACAAAAGACAAGCATTATGCAAAGTTTTTGTTTGTTTTACAGTCAACTCAAATCACTTCAGACCTCCGCTGTTGACATGTAACTCTATAAAAGAAATCGTGAAAAGCATAACTGAAACCATGGGGATTGTGGAATTGAGAAATTTGTTGATGTGAGCTGGCTTTTTATGCCAAAACAACGAAACATGGTGTATCACTCTGTTGTTTGTGTACCCAGTTCTGTGTACACTGATGTAATCCCTGTATTCATTGTCGATCTTGACGACAATATTATACATCTCACATAGCCATTTTCACAAGATCCTAGTGGAAGTTAAATGCCATTTACCTCTGACCTACAGGTGATATGTCAATGTGCAACTATTCTGTGTTTGGCTGTGAGGAGTGCTTGTGTATCATAGTATTTTGTTTGTGTTGCTGTGCATATATGCACAAATGAAAGAAACAGACATGGTGGAATCTAGTGCCAAGTCACACTATTCATAGACTTCTCTAAAAATTTATTAAATAATTTAGTATCTCCAATGAAAAGATGGTTGGTTGTTTGGTTTGCAGATTAAAGGGACTAAACTGATTGGTTCTCAGTCACTTGAAAAGATGGAATCTCCAGAGTACTGACAACCACCCTCACTCTACAACATTCTGTACAAAGACGCTTAGAAACTATAAGGGTAGACATTAAGTTTCAAAAATGTCTTAAAAATCAAGCGGTGTCGATGAAACTAGCAAATGGCTTTCATCCTTTTGTATATATTCACATTTCAATATGACACATTTTATCCCAATGATGGAGGACTTGCTGGGGACCTCAATTGTACAAAGCTGCATCTTGACACAGTTCAGATAATGATCCACATCATAAATTGCCTTGTCGTCATTTAAACAATCGGTTCTTCTTCCAAGGAAGGAGAAAGATGTCACTAGTTGCCACGTCAGGAGGACACTGGAGGGTGGAATCGAAATTTTATAACTTTTTGAAGCAGCATTTGTGGCTGTGTTCTGTGGAGAACGATCTACAGCGTTATCATCAAGGCAAAACATCCCCTGGATAGCTTTCCACAACAGTTCGTCTTCGCACCCTCCCATAACCTCGCCAGGAGATTTTGGTAGTATGTTGCTGTGATGGTTTTCCTCATATGAGCATAATCCGTTTGCATGACACCATGCCACTTCCGGAAACCTCTTATCGCCTTGCTCGGTGATAGTTGGGTCTTTGTAGTTTCTGGCAGTGGCAAATCTACATAAACAGTACATATATGTATAGCCTAGTTCACAGTTCAAGCGTCTGCAGTTAGTGGGCATTGCTGAAAAATTCGTCAGGAAATTTAAAAATTCGAAATGGGACTGGTAAGAAATTAAAAATGCAAGATGGGAGCGATGGGAAATTGAAAAATAATACAAGGTAGCCACAGTAGGAAATTCGAAGCTATTGAAATGGGAAATTTAAATAAAATCTAAGACACCGAAACCAGTCCTTTTGTATTTTATAGTCCCCTCTATCTTATGTTACAATCTAAGATGTTGCCAAGTTCAAAATGTTTCTGTCAAATATTGCACCTATCTCCTCACATGGGTGCACATAATGCCATAATATCTAACCTTCACCTGCATTGCATCAAATGGTGCTATGTTCAAAGATAATCGCCTATACTTTAATTCTTAGTGGTAGTCATAAGTTCCTATGTTATGCTACAAAATTATCTTTTTGACTTGTGTCATCTATGAACAGAGGCGAGGTTCATATAAAGTGTGCAAATTAGCGTCATGTTCAAAAGCAAAAACTAAGTATTTCCCCATTTAAAATGTTCTATGAAAAACATGATGCTTGTTAAGTGTCACAATGTTACTTCAAAATTAGCTGTCTGCAAAAATAGAACAACACAAAAATGTAATGTTTATGTCAAGTGTCACAATGTCAAGGCCTAAATGAGGCAATGTATAAAAATTAACCTGACCAAGCTTATAACTACATGGACATGTGTTGGCTACAACAATATGTTAAGCAGACAAGCACACACACAAATAGATATTCTGAATTACTGCCAGTTACTAGAAGAATGCTACTAATGTCTGATGTTTAAAGCATGACTGTGGACTCTAACTTAATTGTTACAACGTAAATCCCACATTTGAATTGTGCTGTATCTGTACGCAACACATGTAACATGCTAAGCAGTAAGTTGTCATTTCATCCTTGATGACCAAAATGAAAGTACACACAAAGACAAACCTGAACATACGGCGTTTTGTGGGGAAGAATATAACAATATATACAGTCAATGTTCATGTCAAGTGTCACAGAGTTCTATTCACATTTAAAATACTCATCACAATATGTAAAGATTGCAACTTACAGCATTTCCTCATCTCAAATGCATGTCAGTTGTAGAAGATTTTCATTAATTCTTCACCTCACCAAGCACTAGTGCAAGGGGAAAGAAGACAATGCTTCATGTTCAACACTATAAAATTATAATAAATGGTACTGAATATTGCTTTTAATGTCATTTTGTTCTACTCGAGATTACATACAAAACAAATTATCAATCAAAGGTGCAACATTTACCAGTCGGAACTATGGTGGCAAGGCTGCCTAAAACGTCTCCAGACTGTATTTCCATAATCATCTAATAAATAAAACCAAAATCTAATCTTAATGCTCCAGAATACGAGATGTAAAAACACACAATATAGCCAAAGACAAAATAACTGCCGAACCATCAATTTAGGAGGAAAGGAAGGATTTCGACTTGATCTTTATTGCATTGTAACACGTAAACTGCATATTTTCGTAATATGCGAGGAGATTTGCATGATGCTTGTAATAAAATGTAATCTTGGCCTAAGACAATAATGAAACAAGGTTCTGCATACAGGGATAAAACATTAATACCTCTTTGCACCACCGATTTCTGCGCAAGAACAAAATTCGATCTTTCCATCAAATATAATTATTTCTCAAAATACATAAAATTTCAAGCATAAAACTCACATGGCACCACCATCGTAAATTAACTCTTCTGTAACGTTAAACAAAATTAATGTGCCTTATTTGTTGGCACTTCCAATAAAACTTACTGTTTAGGGTAAACTCACGATGACTGTAATTCGGTTATTGTAACACACTTTGTGAGGCACTTTGGACCCCCAAATTAAACATTTCCACATCTAAATCGTCAGTATTATTTATGAAACTACACACAGCTCATTTATTGACACTACTGGAATTAACTGCAGATTATTCGATGAGTGTAGTGCAAACTTCGTACCACATATTAAATGTATCAAATTATATAACACTTGGTTCTATAACATAACAAAACACAACGATCTAACTATAATTTGTACTGTAGTTCTTATAAGTAAAGATATCAGGATTAATTGTTAGCTTGCCCACTTGTGGGGCATATTATGAAAGCTGTATCAGGAGGGAAAATAGTTGATAAAAGATTTTTTTTTTTAAATTGAGATATTTGGTTGTACGGAACTCCTTCCACAGCTGGTTTTGAGCTTATTATTCTTACCTGCTCTGTTTGCAAGTTATATATAGCCGCAGAGTCCGCTGTTGGACAGCGATAAATTAGGTGATGTGTGACTGTGTAAAATCGCAGAATAATGCCATGAAATACATCGCAAAAGTACAGCAATAAATCTTTGTTTATTGTAAAAGTAAGTAAGACTCCATATACTAAAATGAGCAAAATGAAATGAAATAAATGTTGTGTGGCGAGGGCCTCCCAGCAGGTAGACCTGATCGCCTGGTGCAAGTCTTTTGAGGTGACGCCACTTCGTCGACTTGCTCGTCGAAGAGGATGAAATGATGACGATGGAGACGACACAGACTCCCAGTCCCTGAGCGGAGAAAATCTCCAACCCAGCTGGAAATAAAACCTGGGCCCCCTGGCATGACAAGCTGGCGTGCCGTACACTCAGCTATGGTGGCAGACATGAGCCAAATAATGATTCATTAATAGTACGTGGTTGGCATGTAGTCACCACATTACTGAACTTATGCTTCACAGGAGAAAGAAAGTCTGAAATAGAAATTACTGGCACAGAAACAATCATGGTTATTGGATAGGTAAATAGGATAACAATAAACTCAATATCTATCAAAATAATGACAATTATTAGCACTTAGCTTCAAAACAATAAGAACTATGTCTTACATTGATGGATGCCAAGTTACAGGAAAAAAAATGATGAATGTAATGCACCAAGATCACATATATCACTCTAACAAGAAACATGTAGAAGGTGTTCCATAACCCCCCACCCCACCCCAAGAAACATCTAAAAGGTGTTCTACAAACACCCCCACTTAAATAGCTAGGACAAAGACTACATCATCTGGAAGGGGATCATTCACATGACACAGAAAAATATGACAGTATTTACATTATGATAAATACAATGGAGTATACATTATGTTGGTCAGGAAATAATTAATAATCATTTGTAATTAAGAATTCAATCCTTTGTGTAAGTACACATGGAATGTGTTTCTATCAGTCACTTAGTTAAACAAGGTGGTCACTTTGTGTCCATTTAATGGCCTATAAATAAAGTTTCTTTTTATCACCAGACATAAAAGAGTAGGCGAATTTGGATCTATGGTTGACTTTCAAGAATATTTTACAATTATGTAATGTTGATAGCACTCGTCAGTCTAGAATGGTCAACATATGTTCCCTTAACTATACACAATTTCACAGTTGGTTTGTATTGTTTATGTTTTCACCTGTTAGGATCATGGTATGTAGGGAACAAGTGGATTTCCTTCATTGGTGGTGCACTGAGTAATGTTCTATATATTGGAGTGCAGCATGTCAGGATCAGACAGCTGTTGTGAAGAGTGATGACCACAAGAGAAGGAATGGCACAGGCGACATCATTTGGCTGTGTTAAGATCCGTCTTGGTAGCCAGTCTTTGAACTGAAGGTCATCGGCCGGCTCAGTAGATAGGAACCATCAGTTTGGCTTGTCTGACACCTCGTGGTCACCCTCGTTGACTCAGCTGTTTGGCGTGCATTAAATGGGCATATGGTACCACAGCATTACCGCAATGTAAGGCAAGACCCATACATAACACAGTAAAGGTCTGATAACATTTATGTAAACAGGAGTGATTACACATTAACATATTATTATATACATGATGAATCCGTATTTAATTGTGGGAGGTATTTAAGTGTATTATGATTGAAGAATGACTTTTTGTTTTTGTTTAACATTGTCACATAGGTTACAAAGGATCTCATCCATGTTAGATCGGAATTTTATTAACAAACTGGTATGCACAATTTAAGCGTCTTTGCTACATTTGCTTTGTTCAAAATGCAAGTCAATAACGAAAGTGTTCTGCGTAAAGGCACCCACAGCCTGAGCTGACATCACAGTTAGTGGGGCATTAAGCTCACCTCTCTCCCTCCCCCTGCCAGAACACAGATGCCTGATGTTTGATGCTTGTGCAGACTTCTGTTGTGAATGTTCGTGAGAGTGTTTGAAATGAGCTGCAGCTCTCATGCAATCTAGTACGCATCATTCCTACATCACACCAGGAGTAAATCACAACTTGCTGAGCATATTACAAGGTAAGCGCTGTGCAGACACAGTGCATACGTCAATACTACAATTCTTCAACCGTAATGGTGTGTTCCAACACTGTACTACTGCAGCCGTATCGTCAGACTTCACATAACACATGTCCATCACAATTTCTGCAGCTATCATTTTCGCTATAACATCAGCTCCTTGAAATTGCATTTTAATACAACACAGTCAATCGGTACATATTTTACTTCATGCTCTGGCAAATTCTCCCACATGGATAGCCAGATTTTCTATTCCAATATTTCTAGGCAGGCATATTCACAAATTGATTAGATACATATCTTTTAATAAGAATACTTTCTTTTGACTAATTTCTGTATTTAAAATCATTTCTGAAATCCCTCCAGTGAATCTGGCCTGCTTGTAAAATTCATCTTCAGAAAAGTGTCACATCTACTCAGGACAGAACAATAAGATCTGTCACAGGTCAAAATTCAATCTCTGCATAGAATGTCACCTGGACACAGAATAAAATACGAAAAATGAGAGAAATGTAACAAAACAAACGATCAAAGTTGAGCAGAAGCTATACTCATATGCTCATGAGAAATCAAAGCACATTACACATGGCTTGCTGAATCTCTCATCCTAATATGCACAGAGCTTTCACATGAGTGGTGCTGATAACATTATGCACAGATACACTTCTCTCTTGGCCTTAGGTTGAAGTAGTGATCACACGTAACTATGCTACTCTTATATCTACTATACACATACATATATATAAACCAGTAAATATTTTCATAATCTACGCATCTTTGTGCCTGGTAAAGAGCTTCTCCCCTAGTTTGAATTTGGAATACTTGGTTTGGATTCAACTAAATAAAAATCTGTTGCTTTAGGCCTCCTCTTGCCTTGACTACTTAAAGATTACTTTCTTCCATGTAATAGTGTCCTTCCCTGTAGAGCAAAATTTCCGTAAATGTCATGAATTAATTGTTTACAAACTACCTTCGAAGTTATATTTAGAGATAAATCCAAATAAATAATTTAAGACTCATTAGTTATGAAACTATTTCTTTAAGACCCAGTGAGAATATAATCCCTTGAGTTTGTCACTTTAAGGTAAGCTGAAAGATAGCTCCCTGGATGTGGTATTTGTAAAATCCTTAAAAGTCTGGTATACAGAAGTTGCCACTTGCAATTCCTCTTGTGCAGAAGCGATGGTTTGAGGTACATTCTTAAAAGAATGTAATCTCCTCCTTGGTAAGTCTGCATTTGGTGTAATTTCTTGTCATAGTGTAACTTATATAAGCATGCCTGTTATGTGATGGCCGTTTACAGTTTCCTACCTTTTCTTTCCAGAAACATTCTCTCTGGATACTCGTGGTAGCGGATCCATCTATTCATTTCATTCCCTCAATTTACTAATCAGATTAGCTGGAGAAGACCATGTGTTATATAAAAGAAAAAGTTCGTCACTTGCTGCTCAAATATCTCTTTTATTTCAATATGAATTGCGCTTACTTTGACCATAGGATGGGATGGAATATGTATTGTAGCAATTAGTCTTATGTGGGCGAACATTCATATGATTTGACAAGTATTTATGATACCACATTTTTTACTAGAATCGTGTACATACTTCAACGACAAATTGTGTAATTCATCACGTTACGATCAGTCATCATTGGTAGATTCCTTTACTTTATTCATTATTTGAGTCTCTAGATCATGAAATTGAATACTTTGGGCAAACATGTCACAGGTGGGCAACGTTTTTATTTTAATTAACTTAACTTTTATCCCTTTTTGGCACTTACCATGGTACACTTTTGTCTGTGCCAGACCTATTGTAGTTCTTTGACTATCAATGCTCAAATACCATTCACCCATTGAGAAGTCCGTTGCAGAGTCCTTCTCATGTAAATTGTATAGGCCAATAACAAATTCGACAATTAGCCCACTTGTGATTAAGAACAAGCATTGTATCATTCCATTCCCTAATCTTACTTCTATTTCTCCCTGGATTCTGATGTTCCACAGTTTAATCCCTGTAGCTCCCAGAATTCGATAGTTCTGGACAGTGTACATGGTACTCTTGTTACTTCTCCTATTTTCACTGGACTCACAGTTGGGAGTACAATGGTTCAAACCATCATCCAGCCATCCTGATTTAAGTTTTCCCTGACTTCTCTGCATCACTTCAGACAAATGGGATGGTTCCTTTGAAAGGGTATAGCCGACTTCCTTCCCCATCCTTTCATCATCTGATGGAACCAATGACCTTGCTGTTTGGTCACCTCCTTCAAATCGACCAACCAGCCTATCGCGTATTTTATTATACAAACTGGTAGACATGACAGGGTAAGGTGCCCTATTTTCAAATAGCTAAGGAAGCCTAAGGATACAGGTGTTGAAAATCAGCTGAAAACTCTCCAAAAATGGCTGATATAGGTAACAGAAATGGATTTTGGTTATATGTAACCGTTTATAGCTAAAGTCAACAAAATTTATTTCATAACTTATGTCAAACAAACATGTGCATTTTGCAGTGTGTACTAGAATGGTGGTTCCTAATTTTGATTAGCGTTATTCCATAAGAAAAATTCAAGACTGGATACCTATAGGTACATTGTTTTATTACAAGTAAGTAACATTGAGCTAATTCCAATTTGATTGTAATAATGATAGACTTGCAACTATGCTGAGGCTATCATTTGCAGTTTTCAGATTTGTACATCTTCTAGCTATGTATCTCTTTATTTCTAACAGCTTCCACAGCCTTCTTCATATTTTTCTCTGCCCAAAGTTTTCTTTTCTTCTGGGGCATCTAATAAAAAGTAATAATAAGTGAAATCTGTAAAGGGGTTCTATTTCCATTTGGTCAAAATAAGGTACCCTAGCACCTGTCCCGATAGGAAAGATGACTGGACTGCTGAAACATCTAATGAATTATGTACTACCCACAGGTTCCATCAAATATGATACATTGCTAAGAAAAAAAGCTAAAATATCGAATATCTTACCATGCAGCTGTGATGCTTGCATTGTGCCCACAAAATATTACATTCAAACACAAGATATGGAGAAAAAATCAACTGTGAGCCCACAATGCAACAGATGCACTCGGGAGTTATCAGGGCACTAAACTGGTGGAAGCTGCCACGTTTGGCAGCACTGTCCAGGGGCGAATATCCAGCTATCCAGTATTAGGGCACTATCTGAAAATAGGTCACTTACCTTACTTATCACTGCACACATATCAATCACAGTGTCAGTTTGTATACCTCCTACAAGAGCATGTACATTAGCATCTACAATTTCCTTGTTTCATTCACGATTCATGACACTTAAATTGATTGAAAGTCAATTGTTCCCTGATATCATCTTCATTGTAATGTAGCATCTGAACTGTTTCTTTTATATTGTTCCCAGAGTAACCGTGGTTTAGTATTTGTAGTTACTCTTAATATATTATTTATGATGTCGTGTGGCACTGCTCACTGGTCATTTACATTGACAGTACAATTTAGTACAAAATTTCATGTAAGTTTGGATTGTTAACGTTTTGATTAGTGTTTGCATCATAACCAGAATAATGTCTCGGTAAAGCATATTAACTGGTCAGGTTTTGTTACTACCTCTGTTCAGTCAATTAGATTTGGTTGGCCGTATCTGCATGTCTAATATGGTGTGCAGGTAGCGGCATTGGCTGTGTTGTTGAATTGACATTGTCATTACTAGCACACCATTTCTGTACTATGTTTTGCACAATGTATGGGAATGCTCCAAACCACTCTTGTTGCTGTGCATGTTAACTCTTACATTCTTCATAACCTTAACTGTTCCTTTGTCAGACATCAAGTAATACTGACTGCATAAACATGCTTTATGTACTTGGATGGTGGACATATTTGATCTGTTTCCTGTGTGAAAGTTTCAGTGAGTAATGCAGAATATACATTTTTGTTTTCTGCGTTAGTTACAGGTAGAAGCACATTAGGTTCTGTCTTTCTTACTCAGATGGCTCTTGGTATGCACTACTGATTTGTTTTGTATCACTAACTTCTAGACTGATGCACTTCAGGCTTAATAATTTTATCAGAAGCGTCATATGAGCTGAAAGTCCAGCATCGCTACTTAACATTTCATATTTAGTGTAAGTTTCACTATCTGCTATGGTCTTTAACTGCTTAATGTCAGAGTTTACAAACTTCCCTAAACTACTTCCTTGTAACAATAGCTCATTTCCTGATTTCTGAACTGGGTGTGGCTGTTCAGAATCTAAATGTTCATTCACAAATGTATTCTTCCCAAAAAGCCACTCTAAATAATTTTTATCAAGATTGTGTAGGTATGCATATAATTGCAATTAAACATTAGTCTACTGTTTGGTAGTGAATTTTTCACCTTAAGGCTTAATTTATGTACAGACTCTTCAATATTTTTATAATTTTGAGACAATCGTTTCATTTTATAAGACAAATCTGTATTCACATTCTCCAAAGTAGCTACTTCAGCACTCATTTCATTTTGTCAGAGCAACAGCTCATTTTGTTGTAGTGTCAAATTTCCTAGATCAATTGTGAGAGTATTATCTGTAATGTTAATTTTGATATGTCTGTAGACAAATCAGCTATTTGTGTAGAAATTTCGTTAAAAATCTCATCATATTTTGCGGAAATTTCACCCAGTAACTTAGTGGACAGTTCATCAAATTTGGGTGACAAATCAGCTGACAACTTACAAGAAATTTCTGTTCACATTTCACTACATAAGATGGACATTTCATTTTTAGTACACATTTCACTACATAAGGTAGTCATTTCAGTTTTAGTAAACATTTCACTAAACAAGGGAGATACTTCATTATTTAAAGTGGACATATTGCTTTTAGTAGCGAATGTATCATGATTTAGTTAAGACGATAAATGTCTGAAAAATCCTCTTAAGTGGTAAATTGTGCAGTACTTTTCCCTTGTACTCGCCTATTTGTTCAAACAGCTACAGGAATTACTATACTAGTAACTGTAGGCTTAGCCATAGCTTTGTCAGCATCGTCTTAAGCTTGCGATTCTTTTTGCTCACTGAAATTTACATAAAATATCTTTCTTTTCTACCTGGTATTGATGATGGGACCCAGTTGTATTTTATCCCATAGTCCTTATAATTTAAGATGTCAAGATTAATTGTTAGTCTGTTCACTAACAGGACACATAGAGCTACACTGCGAGTGAAAATAGTTCATAAAAGATTTTTTAAAAGAAACTGAGGTATTTGATGGTACCAGACTCCCCCCACAGCTGGTTTTTCGCTTATTATTGTTAGTATACCGTTTGTGTTTGAAGAATCATATACAAGCATAGAGTCTGCTGTTCAACAGTGATAAGTTTGGTGACAAGTGACCATATAAAATTGCTGTACAATATGGTGAAATATATATCACAATGTACAGCAAAAAATCTTTGTTCATTTTAGAAGTAAAAACGACTCCAGGTTCTAAAATGAACCAAATAATTATTCATATAATAGTGCAGGGATGGCATGCTTCACACTCAAAGATAAGTCTTAAACAGAAATCACTGCCATACAAACAATCGTGATTGTTGAATAGGTAAACAGAATAACGAAAAACTAAATACCTGCAAAAATTATGATAATTATTACCATTTAGCTTAAGTACAATAATAACTGTTACTTAGACTGATGGATGACAGCGACAAAAACAGTAAAGATGAAGAAGACTTATTACACTCATTTGTTTAAGAAAATGACAAATACAGTTAATCTAAGTATCATATTTATCACTCTTACCAGAAAAATGTAGAAGGTATTCCACATAACTCACAGCATAAAATGCACTTGCTGATGAAAATATTTTGATCTAAATACTTAAGTGGTCAATGCTATTCCCACATCTATATTTGTCAAAAACTTGTCCTAGTTCACTAATATCAAAATAAGTGAAACATTGTAACGATACCCCATATTATGATGTCAACTTTATGTTGCACTGTAAAGTGTTTGTCATCTTCTGTTGCTAATGCTAAATCACACTGTCACACAACGGTAACTATGTGACTCTTTGATGTAATAGCATTCTTAACAGTATTAATAAACATTTGCACTGCTAAGAAACGCTGGTTGCTATGCTTTCAAAGTCAGACAAACATTATAGTGACACCGAGGCAGAGTATTAACTTTATCTTGCAGTACAAGCGTTTACCATCTTCTGCTGTTACAAGGTGGAGACTGCATGATAGTTCACCCCTCCATACATGAGTGTGTAAAGAAAAATTATAACCTGTCTCATACATCACCATATTACACCAAATTTTTTATCAAAAACCATGCTCCTTGTTACAGCAAAAATCGAAAAAATTTCCCCATTCATCAACATTATAATAGAATCCATTATTTAATGTCCTATAGTACAAAGAATTCTAATACCATCTCATACTTAAGACAATGTTTAAACAAGTCTGTACGAGAAGGTTCATCATTTTGCACATAAATAGTACTTATCTGGCAAAGTTGGTCACAGTGTCTGGGCTGTTTCCTTTGTTTCTGTGCAACCTAATGAAAAGGTTTTGTCCAGTGTCCATTTAAATGACAAGTCGCTGGAACGTTATGCTGCTGTTAACCATTTTCTTTTTATGTTTCAGTGTTCTGGAAACAGATTTTATAATTACATAAACAGCACTTCATCAAATGTACATTATGCGACTTGTCTGCACCACACAAAGATAGCAGCCAGTTTAAGAGCAACTGTACCAAAGTCTAAATATGCTAAGCCCACTGTGACGCTATCTAATTTAATTCTAACACAAATCTGAAGCACTAGGCGCAGGTTTTTGTGTTGCCGTAATAGGAATCTTGTTTTGTGTATTTACTTCAATTCTTATAGGGAATTAGCAACTTTTTAGCTCAACAGATTAAAAAATAATAAAAAGGCTTTATTAAAGTTATTTGTTCACTGCCTTGTAACACATTGCACCAGTCAAAATGCAGCTTCACTGTGAATACTGTTCTCAAACACTGGATGAGTTGGTTGACGTTCGTAAGCAGCTGGAAATCGCCATGACTACTGTCAAACGATTGGCAGTTGCTGCGAATCAGTGTGTTGGAAGAGCTTCTGAGAGTCGTGTACCTGTGATACCTGTACCGGAAATACCTCAAGTACTACTCTCTCCTGTGGATCATGTCTCCTCCTCAGAAAGTACAGGGTCTGTCATTACCCATCTACCTGACTGCAAGTGTCGTGTCACTGGTAGACCTACACGTTCTTTACAGGATAGAAGGGGATCAGGGAGGACTCAGGGTGCAGTACCAATCTCATAGACCAACATGTTTCAGGTGCTGTCTTTCACTGAAACTGAAACTGAGCCAGTAGGACTCAATTCACCTGTTTTGGGGAGACTTTTTTTGTCAGGTGTCAGGCGTAGGTAAACGCAAAAGGGCAGGTGTCTATCAATCGTCAGCAGTTCAAACATACACTGAATGAAGGGAAATGGCAGCGATGGATAGGAAAGGAAACCAGATGCACTCAGCGTGTATGCCTGGGGGCCTCATTCAATATGTTGAAGAGGCTATTCCGGCAGCCATTGAGGAAACAGGGTGCCGATTATGGTGCATGTTGAACAAACAGTGCCTGTCGTCAGGAGTCCTAGGTCAATCTTGGGTCATTCTAACTACTGGCAGAGATGGTTGAGAAGAGCACCCTTCGCATGGAGTTTCAACGAAGCTCACAATTTGCAGCATTGTCCACAGAACTAATCGTGGCCGAAATTGATTGTAGCTTGGTTTTTGGGGAAAATTTAAGTGTTTATCTACGGGATAGGCAAATGGAAAATGGAGGTGGTGTATAGTCGCAGTAGAAAAGAGACTCAAATCCACTGAGATAGAAATCGATGTTGCATGTGAGACTGTTTGGGCAAGGCTCAGTATCAGCGGTGGACATAAAATGATAATTGGGTCCTTCTATCGCCCACCAGACTCACCTCCTGGTACAACTGAAAACCTTAGAGAAAACCTCAGTTCATTTGTATCATACTGAAATCATCGGTGGAGACTTTAATCATCCAACAGTCAATTGGGAAAATTAAAGTTTCGTTAGTGGTGGCGCCATAAGACATCCTGTCAAACTTTACTAAATGCCTTCTCTGAAAACTACCTGGAACAGATAGTTAGGAACCCCACACATGATGGAAATATATTCCATCTAAAGGTAAGAAATAGGCCTGACCTCTCTGAGGACTTCCACATCAAAATTGGTACTAGTGACCATGACGTGGTTGTGGCAACAATGATTATCAAAATACATTGGACAACTAAAACCAGCAGAAGGGCATATATATTCAGTAAACTAGATAAAAAAATCAGTAGCGCCATATCTCAATGAGAAACTTATGTGAGGCAGGAGAATGTAAAACAACTCTAGTTCAAGTTTAAAATAATAGTTGACCATGCACTGGATAGATATGTACGCAGTAGAACAGTTCATAATGGGAGGGAACCTCCATGGTATACAGTCACTGTAAAAAAACTTCCAAAGAAACAGAGACTACTGCATAATAGGTGCAAAACAAAATGTAGGGCGGTGGATAGATAGATACTGAATGAAACGCATTTGGCTGTCAACAGAGTACTGTGTGATGCCTTCAATGACTACCGAAGCAGAATATTGTCAAATGACAACGCATTTGGCTGTCAACAGAGCACCGCACGATGCCTTCAATGATTACCATAGCAGAATATTGTTAAATGACGTTTCACAAAATCCAAAGAAATTCTGGTCATATGTGAAGACTGTTAGTGGCACCAAAGTTAGTGTCCAGTCCCTAGAAGATGAGATAGGAACTAAAATTGAGTGTAGAAAAACAAAAGCTGCAATGCTTAACTGTGTTTTGAAATGTTTCTTCATAAAGGAAAACCGAAGAGAACTGTCCCAATTTAATCCTCATATCATTGTAAAGATGAATGAAATAAAGATTAGTGTCAATGGCGTAGAGAAACAGCTGAAGTCATTAAAACTGAACAAAGCTCCACGCCCCAATTCTATACTGAATTTGAGGCTCAGTTTGCCACTCTTCTAACTATAATCTGTAGTAAATCACTCGAACAAAACACCATGCCCAGTTCTTGGAAAAAGGCACAGGCACACCTGTCTACAAGAAGGGTAGTACAAGTGATCCACAAAACTACTGTCCAATATTCTTGATATCGATTTGTTGTAGACACTAAGAACATATGTTAAGCTCAAAAATAGTGAGGTACTTTGAACAGGATGACCTCCTCAGTGCCAACCAGCATGAATTTCGAAAACATGGATCACGTGAAACCCCACTCACAACTTTTGGCACATGACGTGGCAAAAACTTTGGATCAAGGCAAGCAGGTAGATACAGTACTTCTTGATTTTCGAAAGCATTTGACTAATTACCACACCTACACTTATCGTCAAAAGTATGAAGTATGATCATATGTGGTATCAAGTGAAATTCATGACTTGCTGTTCATATTGTACATTAATAACCTTGCAGACAATATTAATAGTAAAATCAGGTTTTTGCAAATGACGCCGTTATTTATAATGAATTAATGTCTGAAAGAAGCTGCATAAATATTCAGTTATTTCTTGATAAGATTTCAGTGTGGTGCAGAAATTTACAACATCCTCTAAATGTTCAGAAATGTAAAATTTTACGTATTACAAAACGAAAAAATGTAGTATTCTATGATTATAATATCAACGAGTCACTGTAGAATCAGCCAACTCACTGAAGTACCTAGGTGTAACACTTTGTAGGGATATGAAATTGAATGACCACATAGGTTCAGTTGTGGGTGAAGCAAATGGTAGACTTTAGTTTATTGGTATAATACTGTCGGGGTAGTGCAATCAGTCTACCAAGGAGACTGCATACAAATCACACATGTGAATGGTTCTAGAATATTACTCAAGTGTGTGGAAACCATACCAAATAGGACTAAAAGGGTACATTGAACGCATACAGAGAAGTGCAGCACTAATGGTGATATGTTTGTTTTTTTTTATCTGTGGGAGAGTGTCACAGAGATACTGTAGGGACTGACCTGGAAGACTCTTGAAGATAGACGGAAACTATCCCGAGAAAGTCCATTAACGAAGTATTAAGAACTAGCTTTAAATGATTATTCCAGGAACATACTACAGTGCCCTATGTGTTGCTCACATTGGGATATCAGGATACGATTAGAATAATTATTGCATGTACAGAGGCATTCAAACAATCATTCTTCCCATACTCCAAACATGAATGTAACATGAAGAAACCCTAATAATTGGTACAATGGGACATATCCTCTGCCGTGCACCTCAGGATGGTTTGGAGAGCACAGATGTAGATGTATATGTCGAAGACATCATATATAGGTTACAACCACAGGTTCGAGTTCCTTCTAGAACAGGAAATAGTCCAAATTACTGTTAACACAACTTTCATAACTGAAGTGGTTTATCAGTTTTAGTTTATATATTGCTCTCTGAAAATAATGATTTGAATAAAGATTTATAGGCCTAATTATTGATTACAAAGGTTGCAGATTTTGGCAATATAAAAAATAGAAGCTTCATGCTGTTTTATAAAATCGTTTTCATTATTGATAGTAACATTAGAAAAATTATAAATGAAGACAGAAATTTTGCTTGCATAAGAATTAAAGGCTAAAAACATTGTTTTGAATGTAAACTTGTTTTCAGATCATTTAAGTTAATAATTATGACTACTAATTTTTGTGTTACTTGATTGAGACAATGAAACATGTCGACATAAATAATAAAAATATACTGACAGAAAAATAGTTTTTGACAATCAGAAACATCCAGAAATATCTACAGATGAGAAATGTGTAATTTAAGTAAGAGAATTAATCCAAGTCTGGCCAAAATTTATACACAATCGAACATTTCAGTTGTCATGCGAAAGTTTCATGCACACATGCCACAGCAAACTTATATAAAATTGTCATACATCACAATATTTCAGCAAAATTGTAACAAATTCCCCAGACATCGATTGTTACAGCAAAACTTTAACAAATTTGTACTATACCGAGATGTCATACAAAAAATTCATCAGATCGCTCCATACATTGATGTGTTACACCAATCCTGTACCAAATTGCTTCATACATTGCTGTATTACAGCAAAATAGTAATAGAGTACCCCATACATTGCTATGTTACTGCAAACGTCTAACAAATTACCCCATGTTACAGTGAAAATGTAACATATTACTTCATATTGTAGGAAAATTTGAAATAAATTGCCCTATACATCACAAACATATAGTGGCTACTATTGGGGCAATAATGGTCAGGTGTTACTGTGACTGCCATTACCTCTAATACTATTGGGTAGGGGAGGGGGGAGGCAATGATGGTCAGTTGTTTGGTGGCTACCATAATCCCAAACTGGGGACAATGATGATCAGTTGATATAGTGGCTACCACTACCACAAATGCATAGTAATAATATCCACCTGACAGTGGATGCCAGTTACTGAAGCTTAAAACTGTTTGTAACACTAGAATCTGTCATTGTGTATATGCAATGGGCATCACCTAATATGTTGTCAGGTAACGTAATAACTGCCATTATCTGACGTACTATTACTGTAACATTAGAAGCTGACAGTTTATGTGCCATAAGTTGATAGTGGGGTGTTGTCTGCGGAATCTCTCTCACGTTATATTCATTTACTGGTAAGCATCAAAAGAAATTGTAACAAATTGCCTTATACATCATCATTTTACAACCAAATAGTAACCAATTTATCTATACATCACTGACGTCATGGATATGGTATTGGTCTGTAGATGAATCTCATTAATCTCATTTTTCTTCTTGGAAAAGGTCTTGACTTGTGGTATTGATAAGTCTCATTTTGTTGATTAATCATTTTTGCTTGCTGGAGAAAGTCACAATTTTCTGGAACAAGTCTCAGCCTGTTTAGTCAGAGATGTATGGAGCAATTTGTTATGATTATGATGTGTGAGGCAATGTTTTTTACAATTTTTCTATAACATGTCGATGTATGGAGTAACTTGATGCAATTTTTGTTGTAACATAGTGAAGTATATAGCCAATTTGTTACAATTTTGTAATGCTCTTTGTGAGGCTTAATTAGTAGATATGGTTACAATTTCAGTTATTTAGAAGAGACTTACTTGGCTTAAATTGTGGAATATTTTAGTACAGTCAAGATGTAATGCATGAATTTGTATATAGACTTTGTTTCCAGTGAACATGTGACCATGTGTCTTCAGCACCTCCTTTAATAAGCCTTTACTGTTTATCTTTTTTATTTAACATAGTTTTTCTCACAGAGTGTGAACTTCGCAATCATACAGTGACCCCCTCTCTCCCCACACCACCACCCCTTTGACTTCATATCTTTCTTATAGTGGTGTATATGAGTATAAATTCCCATAGTTTTCCCAGTTTGAATGATTAAAACACTATAATGCAGAATTATCCAGTTATGGAGACTCCCAGGTCTGCAATCTAATTGTCTTGTGAGGCATTCCTACAGATTCATGGATGAAAGAACACTATTTGCTACCTTCATGTATGTTAAGGTGTCCATTTTAAGGAATTTTTTCTATGTGAAATATTTGAATTGTTTCGTGGAGTGGCTGACATATGATGATGGTAATAAATAACCACCCTATTCATGCATAGTCTCTCGTTTTAGCTGACCTTACACACATGATACCTAGGTTTCCGCTTCCCATAGTTCATCTTTGAAAAAAAGAATATGTAAATGTCAGAAAGCCTCTCAGGCAAGTTTCTAAAATAGATACACGACTTTAGCTGTTAAATTTTAATTCCTTGTCACATGAATCGCCACTACATGATCGTTACAAAGCCCCTAGCATTATCCATTGTATGATTTAAGAGAAGGTAGGATTTAATAGGAGAAATTGCAAAGGGTTTGCACACATTATCGACGACAGTGAAAAGAAATGAAATGAGCAATCCTACCCATGTTTTGAAATATGAACTTGGCCAAAACAAGTCTTCACTAGGCAAACTTTCTCTTAATAAAACACACATGTTTTATTTGGCGACTCTACCGAGGGTCCATTCTGATTGCCAGTAGTAGTATCTTTCTTAATTAAATACCCCTCTTTCATTTGGGAACTCTGCTTAGATTAGATTAGATTAGTACTTGTTCCATATATCATGAATATGACACTTTGTAATGATGTGGAACATGTCAGGTTAATAAAAGGTGTCTATTCAAGATATTACATTAGACAAAATATTACATGACACTCAATAATTTTTTTGTGGGGGTTGGGAAATTACCCACTTACTATATCCAAAAATTCATCTAATGAGTAGAAGGAGTTGCCATTAAGAAATTCTTTTAATTTCCTTTTAAGTCCTATATGGCTATCTGTCAGACTTTTGATGCTATTAGGTTAGTGACTAAAGACTTTTGTGGCAGCATAATTTACCCCCTTCTGAGCCAAAGTTAGATTTAACCTTGGGTAGTGAAGATTATCCTTTCTCCTAGTGTTGTAGCCATGTACACTGCTATTACTTTTGAATTCGTTCAGATTGTTAATAACAAATTTCATAAGTGAATATATATATTGTGAGGCTACAGCGAAGATCTCTAGCTCTTTAAATAAGTGTCTGCAGGATGATCTAGGATGAGCTCCAGCAATTATTCTGATTACACGCTTTTGTGCAATGAACACTCTTTTACGAAATGATGAGTTACCCCAGAATTTGATGCCATACAAAAGCAGAGAATGAAAATAGACGTGGTAAGCTAATTTACTCAGATTATATCGCCAAAATTTGCAATGACCCTAATAGCATAAGTATCTGAACTCAAACATTTCAGCAGATCCTGAGTGTGTTTTTTCCAGTTCAACCCCTCATCAATGCGTATACCTAGAAATTTTGAATATTCTACCTTAGCTACCGATTTCTGATCGAAGTCTATATTTATCAATGGGGTCGTTCCATTTACTGTGTGGAACTATATATATTGTGTTTTTTCAAAGTTTAATGAGAGCCATTTGCAGAGAACCACTTAACGATTTTCTGAAAAACATCATTTACAATTTCACCAGTTAATTCTTGTCTGTTGAGTGTGTAGCTATACTTGTATCATCGGCAGTAAGTACCAGCTTCACAACTTCATAAATATAGAATGGCAAGTCATTAATATATATTAAGAACAGCAGAGGACCCAAGACTGAACCTTGCGGCGCCCCATTCTTGATTGTTCCCCAGTTTGAGAAATCACCAGTTTTTTGCATGTCATGTGAACTGTTTATTTCAACTTTCTGCAGTCTTCCAGTTAGGTATGATTTAAACCATTTGCGCACTGTCTCAGTCATACCACAGTACTTGAGCTTATCTAGAAGTATGTCTACATCAACAGGATTACTCTCCAGTTCATAATTAAATGCCCTGGCAGAGGCTTCACCGAACCACCTTCTAGCTGTTTTTCTAACATTCCCTTCTCAAAAAACACACAAGAAATTCGAACACTTTAATCTTTCTGTGCGACCTCTAATTTCTCTTATTTTATTGTGATGATCATTTCCCCCTGTGTAGGTTTGTATCAATAAAATATTTTCAAAGGCTGAGGAGAAAGTCGGCTATTGAAATTTCTTTGGTTGTGAATAGTAGAGATATTGTTGTGAGAATACCCCTCCTTTGTTAAGTATTTGTCTTCTAGACTGCTGAAAGTGTAGACAGCCAGCTGTGGATTGAAACTGTAGTATTGTTGTATCCTCTATTGTTTATATCTTCTGTTTTATGAACTGTAACAATTGTTGTAGTTTTTGCAGTTGTGTCAAACGATTTTCATGTAACCTTAAAAGCTCGATAATTGCAGCACCTATGATTTTGATATACATTACAGAGTGTGTCACTTTTCCTCATCGCCCCTTTTTTGCAGATTTCCTGTTAAGTTTACTAATTTACAAACAAGTACTTATCAATATTGAAGGCAACGAACTAGAAGCTACTTCCATCATAGTGTAATCTTTAACAATGTTCTGTCTTCTTGAATATGATATCATTTCTAACCAAGGACCCACTGGCAGTACTCTGATTAATTATTTCTCAGAGGTATTCAAATTGTGTATAATTACGATAGCCTACTGGTGCTTTCGTCTCATGAGCCGTGGACCTTACCGATGCGGGGTTGCGAGAGTTCAGCAGGATGTAGTTATATGTCTTCTGGTTCTGTAGAGCATCTGTCCACTTTATTCTTCAAAACACAGACATGTACTATCTCACTCAGGCCCGCTTCAATGATTAGCCAAGGACTTGAGTATAAACAGCATTTAGATACATAGACCTTTTCAGCACAAACAACTAATTTTCTTTCCTATCCAACTGACATTTCTTTTTTTATACAACACTGCTAACAGTATTCCAAGGTAGAGTCTCTCAGCATCACTTGTACTGACGTCAGAACATTTGTCGCTGTGCCCACGATACCACATGAATATCTAATACAGAAATTACGAAAGACAAACAGGAACTTAATCTAGAAAATGTTACATACATCAATCACTGATTGCCAATAGCGAAATATTGGCTCTGAGCACTATGGGACTTAACTTTTGAAGTCATCAGTCCCCTAGAACTTAGAACTAGTTAAACCTAACTAACCTAAGGACATCACACAGATCCATGCCCAAGGCAGGATTCGAACCTGCGACCGTAGCGGTCGCGTGGTTCTAGACTGTAGCGCCCAGAACTGCTCGGCCACTCCAGCTGGCAGCGAAATATTATTTAATGGTTATTCATATCACTTCAGAGTTACAATACAGGAAGTTTATTCATTCATATTTAATGCTGAGAGTACAGAAACTTTAAATCAAAGAAGGTACTCATGGGAATCTTTCCAAACTAAACGTACAAAATTTTTCACTGGGTGGCTTACGTGCCTCAACAATACAGACAGTTGTACCTTAGATATAACCACAACATAGGATTATCTGTAGAGAGACTAGAATAATCTGTGGTTCCTAAAGAGTGCAGGCATACCCAGTGGTTCCCCACAAAATGACGCTGGAAGTAACACCACTGTGCCTTTGCAAACACTGGACGACTGGCACTCTCCAAAGGTCGCCGCCACATTCGCCAACGATGGTTAGCAGGTGTAGTGCAGAACCGCGATTCATCAAGAAAACTGTGCGACGCCATTCATCAGCATTCGATGGTTCCCAGTGATGGCATCACTGTAACCGCAGGCGTTTTTGTTGCGATATTAATGGCAGCCTATTTATGGGACAGTATGAGTAATTACTTATTCGATATCGCAGCGCCTGTGTTATTCTAAATTACGATGCAAATTACATGCATACACGTCAAAAGGAACTTCATGTAATTCAGAATAACATACACACTGCAATATCATATTACTCTGCCAACACCGTGCATGTGACTTTCAAGTAAAATGTCCCACCTGTACGGAAATGTGCATAATGGATATAGAAGTACAGGTTGAAGACACATAGTTGACGACATATGGAAGTTCGAGTTTGGCCGCGGAACGTGCATGGATAGCCAAATGGCGCGATGAACGGGAAATCCGAGATCGAGTCCCAGTCTGGCACAAATTTTCATTGTCGTCATTCCATTCTACAGCTGATGGTTGTCCATATTCGCAGTTACAAATACATTTAATGTAGTAATGACCTAGTCTGACTGCTGCTAGTCCCTGACTAATGGTGCAGGATGATACAAAATGTTGCAGGGAGTCTATTATTTGTTCTTGGTTGGCAGGCATAGATATGAAAAGGTTACGATTTGCTTCATGCACAATGCAGCGATTCTCCCTTGTGATGGTCAGATGTGGTCACTCATAAAATTTAACGATGTGTATGTCTGCCCTCACGTTACTGTGCTCTCCACCATATGACCACTGTCACATCTGAATGCTCCAGAAATCTTGATACTGCATGATTCGATCTTCCAGCCAAATGGAGATCCGAGATCCACAATGACGTCTCTTTCAAACTGTCAGGTGCTGATAATGTTGTCTCACACGAATATGTAGCGTCGCCATACCTTTAATAGGGAGCACATCTGACACTGCTCACAGCCCTTACACTGTATTCCCACCAGGCATGGAAACAACACTTACACCCGAACAACACTATTGCACTCAGGTGGCCATTCTACCTGCCACAGAGAATTGCAGCTCCAAACATTTACATGCTCGTCGATCTTGTGTACCTGTATGACATTAAATTACTATCTGACCATGTCTGCTGGGCACTTCACTATTTTGTCAGGCAGTGTATTCCGAAGGTAACATAGTCCTCCCATTCAAATCACCAGATTGGAACTACTCAGGAGGATATCTTCAGGAAAAACAAAACTGGCATTCTACCGATGGGAGCTTGGAATGTTAGATCACTAAATGGGTAGTTAGGCTAGAGAATTTAGTTGAAGTCATATATCGTGGGCATTACTGAAATGTATTGGCAGAAAGAACAGGACTTCTGATCAGATTATTATAAAGTCGTAAATTTAAAATCAAATAGGAATAATGCAGGATTGGCCTAATAGTGAGTAAGAAAATAGGAATATAAGTAAGCTATCATTAGTGAACATAATATTTTAGCCGAGATAGACATGAAACCAAAAGCAACCACAATGGTACTAGTGTACATGCCAACTAGCTCTGTAGATGATGAAGAGATTGAATGAATGTATGATGAGAAAAAAGAAATTACTCACATAGTTAAGAGAAACGAAGTGTAAATTGATATGGGGGACTGAAATTCGATAGTATCAAAAGGAAGAGGTAGGAAAATAGTATGAGAACATAGATTGGGGGAAAGGAATGAAAGAAGCAACCACCTGGTAGAATTTAGCACAGAGCTTAACATAATCATGCCTGACACTAAGGTTGAGAATCACATAAGAAGCTTAAATATGTGGAAGAGAGCTGTTGACACTGGATGGTTTGAGATTGACTATCTAATGTTAAGAGTGAGGTGATGAAATCCAATTTCGAATTATAAGACCATTCCAAGAGAAGATGCAGACATTGACCATAATCTGTTAATTATGAATGGCAGACTAAAGCTGAAGAAATTAATAAAAAGTAGCAAATTAAAGAAATAGTACCTGGATGCGATGAAAGAACCAGCTGTTGTTTGCAGTTTGTAAGAGAGTATTAGGCAAGGATTGACTGAAATAGGGAAAAGAAGTACAGTAGAAGACGAATTGGTATGTTTGAGAGATGAAATAATGAAGGCAGCAGAGGATTAAATAAGTAAAAAAACAAAGTCTGGTAGAATTCCTTGAATAATGTAGGAGATATTGCATTTAGCTGATGACAGTAGAAACACATAACCTATGGGAAAGATTAGATACGGGCTATACGAAAATTAATAAGAAATGGAAGAGGAAGTAGATGGAGATGAGATAGGAGGTATGACACTGCGAGAAAAATTTGACGGAGCACTGAAAGACCTAAGTTGAAACAACGCCCCTTGAAGTACATGACATTCCCTCAGTAATTCTGATATAGTTGGGAGAACCATCCATGACAAAATTAAATCAGCTGATTAGATTAGATTAGATTAGATTAATACTAGTTCCATGGATCATGAATACGATATTTCGTAATGATGTGGAACGAGTCGAATTTTCCAATACATGACATAATTAGGTTAATTTAACAACATACTTAAGTTAATATAACAACTTTATTTTTGTGTTCCTTTTTTTTTAATTTATATCTAAAAATTCCTCTATGGAGTAGAAGGAGTTGTCATTCAGAAATTCTTTTAATTTCTTCTTAAATACTTGTTGGTTATCTGTCAGACTTTTGATACTATTTGGTAAGTGACCAAAGACTTTAGTGCCAGTATAATTCACCCCTTTCTGTGCCAAAGTTAGATTTAATCTTGAATAGTGAAGATCGTCCTTTCTCCTAGTATTGTAGTTATGCACACTGCTATTACTTTTGAATTGGGTTTGGTTGTTAATAACAAATTTCATAAGAGAGTATATATACTGAGAAGCTACTGTGAATATCCCTAGATCCTTAAATAAATGTCTGCAGGATGATCTTGGGTGGACTCCAGCTATTATTCTGATTACACGCTTTTGTGCAATAAATACTTTATTCCTCAGTGATGAATTACCCCAAAATATGATGCCATATGAAAGCAATGAGTGAAAATAGGCGTAGTAAGCTAATTTACTAAGATGTTTATCACCAAAATTTGCAATGATGTGTGAGACAGGTGAAACACTTTCAAACTCCACGAAGAAGATAGTAATTCAGCTTTCAAACAAGGCAGGTACTGACAGGTTTGAATATTATTGAACTGTCAGTTCAACAAATCATGGTTGCAAAATATTGACACGAATTATTTACAGAGGAATGGAAAAACTGGTAGAAGCTGACTGCAGAGATACCAGTTACTGTATCTGCCTTCCTTAAGACATTTGAAAAACATTTAAGCCGCCTGACAAGCATATTGAAGTGTGTTCAAACTGCTGGCCTCCTCCTAAATCAGAAAAATTACTTCTTCAGTACAAAGAAATAAAAAATCTTGGAGCAGTAAAGGGTGATGGAGTCCATTCTGATCCAGAGAAACGAACATTTACAGATTTTCTGTTTCTTCACCACGTTCGTGATATGAGAAGATTTCTTGAAACGTGCTCGTACTACTGGCGATTCATGAAGGAATTCTGTACAAAGCCATGTCCTTTGCAAGAAGTATATTAGTGAGATACAAAATTTTCCTGGAATAAGGCACAAAAGAGTTTTTTACTTGTCCTTAAGAAGGCGCTAACACGTCCTTCAATCCCAGTATTGTGTGACGATAATACCAAGATATAAACGCACATCAACACTAGCAGTTATGGGATAGGAGAAGCTCCAGTAAATATTCAGGGAGGTGCTGAAAGTGTGATAGTTCATGCTTTCAAAGTAGTCTCCAAGTCTGAAATGAAATACTCTACAATGAAAAAGAGTGCCTTGCAGTTGCTACGCGCCATAAACAAGTTCTGGCCATATTCATTTGGCAAACCAATCGCCATTGTAACAGACCATCATTCTCTATGCCGGCTTACTAACTTGAAGGATCCATTGGGTCACATGGCAAGATGGGCACTGAGGTTTCAGGAGTATGACATCACAGTGGCATACAAATATAGACATTAATGGAATGACCCTGACTGTCTTTCAAAGAAACCTCTGGCGATCACAAGAGTGTAATCGAAATCTCATTCGTTGCTGCATTAAATGACAGTGCTGCTGAACATATGGAGATCCAAAATTGCTGAAAACCACAGACACGTCGAAGAATGACGAACGCATCAAAGGCAAATTCCAATTAATAAATTAAGAGGAACTATGATCCAATCAGGAACAAATGGTTGCTCATCATTTCAACTCATCTACGACAAGCTGTCCTGAAAGTTTTCCACAATAGTCCAATATTTAGTCACCTAGGATTCATGAAGACTCTAGACAGAATCAGATATAAGTATCACTGGCCAAATTTCTACTGATATATTTAACACTGTGTGAACCATAGTAAGGAATGTTAGCAATGGTAAAATCATTTATTTCATATTTATGCTGTAATTGTCATAATCATCATCGTTTAGTGGTCCATTTTTATCCATTACAAACTTTAACAGTAAGTAGGTCAAGCTGATACACATGTTTAAGAATACAACAAACATTTGGATAAATGTACCAGATGGAGATGTTACTTTAATGTTCCAGTCATTTGATATAAATAGGGACACAAATAGTTTGATTTATCAAATTTTCTGATGTAGTCAACTTACAAAATATGTAGACACAGTCGTTGTAAAAGTAGGTCTAAAGCTCTGTTATAAAAGTTTGTTCTGCAACGGCACTGAATGGCAAAATATTAACTTGGTAAAGTAACTATAGCTGTTTCTATGTGTTTTAAGTGTAGAGTGGGTGTACATCTTAGTTTATAAGGATAGTTGCAGTTTGGTAGAAGATAGTGAATGTGAGAAATTTTTTCATGGGTACATATATAATTATGGCAAGCTGTCACTTTTTTAAGTTTTAAATTTTGATTAAAAGAGTGGCAGGCATTGAATGTAAGTAAAGGTTTCATTCATTTAAAGAGCGACACGCTAAGCTTTGCGCCAAACTAATGACACTTTTTACAGTGTTCTGTTTTATCTACAGAATTTCAAATTTCAGTATTTTCTGGCTGATAAGTTTCGTACTGGTAAGTCAGAAGTAGGATTTGGTTCATACAAACATTTATGTGGAGCAAATCATCACATTCCATACAATCACATTTTAGAACCTGAAATAAGACGTATTGACAATCTATTTGGTTTGTACTCCCCACACTGTAGAAATGAAAGTATTTATTTCAGTTACTAGATTATAAGTGATGTTTCTGAACTGTGCGACTTAACTGCTATGACGTGAATGACTGTGTTTGTAGGAAACCCAAAATCTGAAGTTTCTTGTGTTGAACTCATAAAAATATAATTAATGTGTTTTTGTTTCTGTTTGTGTGTATGTAGTTCATAAAGATATACAAAAGTCCAAAGGAGATCCTGTGAAATCTGCATTGCCAGTTGAAGCTAAGTATATATCCTAGTCTACATTTTGACATTCTTCATAACAGGGCCCTACTGTAACGACTTTGCCATCCTCTAGTCTCAGCTTGCTTGGAGTTTTGATTCTGAGAAGTCTTCCACACTTTAAGAGAGATACTAGTGTAACAGTGAGAGGTATGAAGGTACATACAATGCTGTTTCCAACATTCTCCTGAATAAACTGACTATTTAGTGAAGAAGGGAACTAAATAAAACTACTATAATTCACCTAAAAAAGAATAAACAATGACCATATCTTGGATTTTACATCCAAGTAATTTTATGTTTATACAGTACCATCACATATTTTATTAACTTATAGCTATCATCTAAAGTCTAGTAATGCATTATTTATCAAGTCAGGTATGTCACTGTTACCTTTACATTTAAAACAGTGTCGAATTCTATTGAAAAAAAAATTGTCCAATTTCTTGCCAGGTATGTCACTTTTATCTTCAAGTTATCTTCAAGTTCAAAATAGTGTTGAATTATATTGAAAAAAATTGTCCAATTTCTTTAGTAAATAGGCCACTTGTTTAATACTCAACAATTTGGCATCATCTTTTACATTTATTGACACAGAAAACAACTGTATTTGTCATGTACATATGTGTGTACAGCAAGTTCTGCTGTAACTATATACCTCACAACAGCACAATTTTCTGCTTTCATATATCACAATTTTCAACACTTCTTACTTACTTAAATTAAAAAAATATATAAATGAAAATTTCTTGCAAATATATGGTAATCATACAATCGCATTTATTGGAGAGTGAAGTAGCTTTGTTTTTAATGTGCATTCTCCAAGCCTCACTGTCTATTTGAAAACTGTGTGATGTTGTCTTGTTGAAAGGTCCATCTGGTAAAGTAGGCTTTGATACTCTACTACAAGAAGTGGACATATAACTGAATTGTTGTTGGATTAAACGCTTCATTAATGTATATATCTATGGCCTAGGGTTAGTCATATGCAACAGAAAATATATATTGTTGAACATAACATTATGATAGATACAAGCAAATCATGGCCATGCAAAGTGAAAGCGTCTAGCCTGTTCTTAATAAGGTTTGTTGTTATTGGCTAAGAACTGTACTGATGACTTTCTTTTACATCAAAAGTTCATTTTAATAGTACAGCAGTATTAGACATATTCGAAACACAGTCTTATCAAGGCACCACAGACACAAATGTGACAGCAGGCTGTAGCAATCATTTCCACTTTTTTATTTTTTAAATAAACACATCGCTATTTGACTGTGTTGTTGTTCATTTATGACCAAGGTTTTGGCCTTTTATACCACTTTCAAGTGACTGAGTTTATGTCATTAACATATATTACAGGACATACAGCTCAAAAATGGCTATAAATCAGGAAAAATATTCACTCCCCGCCAAATATGGTCGTCTTTTATATACCAAAATAAACATTTTTTTATTAAATATGATGTGCTCCCACTATTATATACTGACCTTTTTACAAGATAATGATTTAACATCTGGCATTTCGAGGAGAGCGAATATTTTTATTAATTTATGGCCAATTTTAAGCTTGATGTCCTGCAATATATGTTAATGATATAAACTCAGTGACTTTAAAATGGCATAAAAGGCCGAAACCCGGGTTGTAATTAAATAAACAACAATACAGTTAAATGGCAGTGTGTTACTTCAAAAGTTACTGTATGACTGTTGCTCAGCAACATCAAAAACTGTTTACTCCCACCAAATGTTTAAGAAAGACCATTCTGTGAATTCATGTGTAAAGATATCCAGCCCATTGGTAATTTACACAATGTGGCATTCATAGGAATATATATGTCGGTATCGCTTTATTCATTTAAATATACAGAATTTCTCTTCAATGTGAAAACAAACATGTAAAAGACTCTGGTTATTTTCTTACAGAGATTCAAACCAGCGACAAAAATGACATTCATATGGAAGTTGAAGAGTCTGCGGTTCCTTTGTTGCTAGATTAACCTTGAGGTAATGAAGCCCATTGCCACACATCATTGCTTAAACTGTAATGACAGACAAGCAGGTCAGCTGCTGGCTGACTGGATACGAGCAGGAGACCTTACAACAAACCATTTCTTTGCATCAATACTCTAACATAACATGTTGAACCCAGGCTTAGAAGTCATATTGATATAAAATTTAATAATGGTTGCATTATGATCATTTTCTGTAATCATGTAATCTACACAACAGATGAATTACACTTCTTTTGGGATATTTCAGTTATGGCATGTTTGTGAATTATTTTATTTATCGTGGTCCCACCATTTTACTGGATTTTGTTGGATAAAAAGTAAAATAAATTAATTGTGTTTGAATAGAGCGTATTGTTTTTGTTGTGAAGAAAATTAAGTACACCTCCATTTTTAATACGTGGTTTACCATTAAGAGTTTTGCAAAGAAAGAAACATGAAAAAAGCTGAATGCCTGAAATAATCAGGTAAATGAGAAAACCATAATAACAAATGCAACTAAAACTTTGTCTGAAATTTCATAGATTAACAAAGAGTGAGAAATGGGTCAATGAGGTATCAAACTAGTTTCGCAAAAAGATATACAACTGAAACTTCCTGGCAGACTAAAATTGTGTACCAACTGAGATTGAACCCAGATCCTTTTCCTTTCACGGGCAACTGCACTAGCTAATGAACTATACAAACACGACTCCCAGTCTGTCCTCACAGCTTTACTTCCGCCAGTATTTTATCTCCTACCTTCTAGAATTCACAGTCTTCCTATATACCTCAGTAGTATGGCAAATCAGTTTCTTGCACACTTTTTATATCAAATTGATATGTAAATTAATTAAATTGTTACAGCTGTTCTACAAAGAACTGAGGCTTCACGGACACAAGCCTATTGTTCTGCTAAGCGGTTTATGACTAGCTTGAGGGTTGGTTTATAACACCCTAGGGATACTAGGGATAATCTGTCGTTCTGAGAAACCTCTCACACCATGGTGTCCGGCCATCCAGATTTAGGTTTTTCATGATTTGCCATAATCGCTTCAGGCAAATGTCAGGATGGTTCCTGTGAAAGGGCACAGCCGTCTTCCTTCCCCATCCTTCCCTAACCTGATGGGACCGATGGCCTTGCAGTTTGGTCTCCTCCCGAAAATCAACCAGCCAACCAAGAGAAAAATGGAGTTGCGCTAGGTGTTGGCATCTGTGCTACATTTACAAGCATTTTAGAGCACGTGGCAAGAAGTGGTGTAATGATCACATCAGCAGAAGTGACATAAAATCGGTAAAATTACGGAAGTTGCAAAAAATACGAATAAATCGAGGGAAAATATACCATAATGCGGGGGAAATTGAAGGAGAATTAGGGAGTACTTACATGTCTGCTTAGTGCAGAATGATTCTTGTCCATGGGAGCGAGGATGTGACAGATTCTTCTAAAGTGTCCTTTGTCTAAGAGCATTGTATTACCAGCTTGGGGCTGCAATATACAAGTACAGAATGGAACACACGTTGGACCCTGTGCAACATTCCTTGCATCTAATATCCAGCCAGTTCATAGTGGTGGGGCTGCCATGTACCCTGTTGGTTGTAGCCCCCTGACAACACAGGGATCGCTCTGCTGATCCTGCCAGGTGGCCCTTGCTGTGGCTGGGTGGCGCCCGTGGCGAGGGCCCTTGGTCAGAGCAGGTGGATCAGGGTGGATGATACGCAGTTAAGCGTGGCACATCTTCTCTTGCTCGTGGCCAGCCACCAGCAGTCTCTAAGCGTTCGAGGGCTCACTTCAAAGCTAACAAGTATGACCCCAAGTCGTTCCCCTCCCTGGCCACACCATGGGAGGAACGTAAAGCTATGAATGACAGGGAAACATATTCACCCCAGTATTTCGTCTGTACCAGAGCTGATGGGGAATCCTTTGTGTCCGTGAAGCCTCAGTTCTTTGTAGAACATTTAGAGGACAAGTTCAGGGAGGTGGAGGGATTGTCCAAAATGCGGTCCGGGGCAGTCTTGATAAAAACAACATCCTCTGCCCAGTCACGAGCCTTGCTCGCTTGTAAGAAGCTGGGGGACGTTTCACTTACTATCACGCCCCATAAAAGCTTAAATATGGTCCAGGGAATTGTTTTCCACAGGGATCTTCTTTTACAGTCCGCCGACGAGCTTCGCGCTAACTTAGAGCGACGTGGTGTCCATTTCGTCCGGTGCGGCCACCGGGGTCCGAGCGATCATCAAGTTGCCACCAGTGCCTTCATCTTGGCCTTCAAGGGTGACACATTACCTGAGAAGTTCAAGGTGATGTCAAGCCGTATATCCCTCCCCTGATGCGTTGCTTCAAGTGTTGGAAGTTCGGCAATATGTCTTTCCACTGTGCTTCCAGCGTCTTATGTCGCGATTGTGGTCGTCCATCCCATCCTGATACTCCATGTGCCCCGCCTCCCATCTGTGTCAACTGCAGAGAGCACCATCCCCCTTGCTCGCTGGACTGTAAGATTCTACAGAAGGAATGGAAAATAATGGAATACAAGACCCTGGACTGCCTGACCTACACTGAGGTTAAGCAGAAATTTGAACAGCTTCATCCTGTGTGCATGACATCATCTTATGCCGCCACTGTCACTCCTGCTACAGTTCCATCAGCTGCATCACATACAGTCAGCTCTCAGAGCCTAAGGACCACTCCTGCCCCCTTGATGGTGGGGGCCACTTCTCTCCCTGTTGCTCCTGCACCACCTACCTCAGGAGCAGCACCCCCTCAACCACTGGGGACATGAGTCCCCAATTCTAAGCCGGAGGAGCGTAGGTCTTCTTCGGATTCTCTCGTTAGGAAGGGATCCCTTGGGTCACTCGCTTCCCAGGTTCCTACCAAAGGCACAGCAGACGCCCACAAGTAACTGAAGAAGCCACAGGTCACTGGTCATCGAGCTTCGCGATCCTCTTCAGTCCCGGACACTGACTCAAAGAAGCCTTCCCTGCAAGGGCAACCAAAGGAACAGCGTTAAAAGCGAAATTAAAGACCCCTAAGACCAAGGACCCTGCGGTCGCACCCACTCCACCACTACGTACAAGCTCGGCATCTGAGGATGAGGTGGAGATTCCTGTGTCTGCTGTGGATCTCGATCTCGCCAGTCCCTCGGACATGATGGATGTCGCTCCTGTCGGTCCTCAATCGGTGGCAGCAGGTGACCCAGCAGCGTAATTTGCCTCCTTGATCCCTTCATGCCTTTCTCGGCCATGGACAATGTCATCCTCCAGTGGAACTGCAGCGGCTTTTTCCACCATCTTGCTGAGCTCCGACATCTTCTCAGCTTTCACCCTTTCCTCTGCATTGCTCTTCAAGAAACTTGGTTTCCGGCGATGCGAACCCCCGCCCTCCATGGCTATTGGGGTTATTATAGGAACTGGACAGCTTACGAAAGGGTATCTGGTGGTGTCTGCATCTACATCCTTCACTCCTTTCACAGCGAGTGTGGCCCTCTACAAACACCTTTAGAGGCTGTCACTGTTCGGGTGTGGACGCCTCAGGCTGTTACTGTCTGCAGTCTGTATCTTCCTCTGGTTTGGTGATGTCCTGTGGCATGTCATGGCTGCACTGATAGCTCAATTGCCGCCACCTTCTATGTTCCTGGGCGACTTCAACGCCCATAACCCTCTGTGGGGTGGATCAGTGGCAACAGGCCGAGGCAGCACCGTTGAGCATGTACTGGCACAGCTCGACCTTTCCCTTTTAAATGATGGTGCCTTCACACATTTCAGTGTGGCGCATGGCACATACTCAGCCATCGACCTTTCAACCTGCAGCTCTAGCCTCTTACCGTCTGTCCAATGGAGTGTGCATGACGACTTGTGCGGTATTGACCACTTTCCGATCTTTCTGTCACTGCCACAGCGTCACTCTTCTGAGCGCCCCTGCAGATGGGCTATGAATAAGGCTGACTGGGACTTGTTCTCCTCCATTGCCGCTATTGAGCCTCTTTCCACTGACGCCATTGATGCGGTGGTTCACTCGGTCACCACCGGCATCGTTACTGCCACAGAATCTGCCTTTCCCTGTTGTTCTGGGTCCCCTCGGCGGAGAACTGTGCCTTGGTGCTCGCCTGAGATCGCTGAGGCGATTAAAGATCGCACGCGGGCGCTCCGGCATCACAAGCAGCATCGCTTATTGGAACCTCATCGCCTATAAATGGCTCCGTGCGCGGGCCCGCCGCATTATTCACCAACACAAGCAAGAGTGCTGGGAAAGGTATGTCTCTACCATTGGCAACCGTACCTCTCCCTCGCACGTTTGGGCCACGATTAGGCGACTCTATGGCTATTGGACCCCTGTCAGTGTCCCTGCGATTTCATTGAATGGAGCAGTCTGTACTGAATCCGACACTATTGCCAACCGCTTAGCAGAGTATTTTGCTCAGAGTTCTGCTTCTGCGAATTACCCACTGGCCTTCCGCTCCCTGAAAGAGCGATTGGAACGTCGGAGCATTTCATTTCATACGCGCCACCCTGAATCGTACAATGTTCTGTTCAGTGAGTGGGAATTCCAAAGTGCCCTAGCTGCTTGCCCAGATAAGGCTCCCGGGCCAGATTGCATCGACTGTCAGATGCTCAAATGCCTCTCGGTGGACTACCAGTGGCGCCACCTGAACCTTTACAACCGTATCTGGGTTGAGGGTGAGTTCCCGCCGCAATAGCGGGAAAGCATCGTAATCCCCATTCTGAAACCTGGCAAGAACCCACAGGAGGTGGACAGCTACCGCCCCATTAGCCTCACCAACGTTCTTTGCAAGTTGCTCGAACGCATGGTGAGCCAGCAGTTGAACTGGCTCCTTCAGTCTCGGGACCTCCTGGCTCTGTCCCAGGGCGGTTTTCGCCAAGGACGCTCCACCATCGACAATTTGGCGTATGAGTCTGCCATTCAGTCAGCCTTTTCCTGGCGACAACACCTCATCGCCGTCTTTTTCGATCTCACGAAGGCCTACTATACTACTTGGTGACACCACATTCTCGCAACGCTGCATGAGTGGGGTCTTCGGGGACCACTCCCGATTTTTATACAGAACTTTTTATTCTATCACACTTTCCGAATTCGTGTTGGTGCTTCCCATAGCGCACCCCAAGAGAATGGGGTCTCACAGGGCTCTGTCCTGAGCGTCCCACTCTTTCTATTTGCCATCAATGGTCTTGCACTCACAGTAGGATCGTCAGTATCTCCCCTCCTCTATGTTGATGATTTTTGTATTTCATTCTGCTCCTCTTCTACTATAGCTGAACGCTGTCTGCAGGGAGCTATAAGGAAGGTGGAGTCATGGGCCCTCAATCATAGCTTCCGGCTTTCGACCGCCAAAACTTGTATGATGCACTTCTGTCACTGTTTTACCATCCACCCCCATCCCGAACTTTACCTCGATGACCAACTACTAGGCATAGTGGAGACTTACTGCTTCCTGGGACTGGTCTTCAATGCCCACTTAAGTTGGCTTCCCCATATTTGTCAGCTTAGAAAAGTGCTGGCGGCATCTCAATCTCCTTCAATGCCTGAGCCACACCAACTGGGGTGCTGATCGTTGTACACTACTGCGGCTGTACCAAGCTGTTGTCCAGTCCCGTGTTGATTACGGAAGCATGGTGTATGGTTCAGCTGCCCCTTCTGTACTGCATCTACTAGACCCTGTCCACCACTGTGGGGTTTGCCTCACTACAGGAGCATTTCGATCTAGGCCCGTGAACAGCCTCCTAGTAGAAGCGGGCGTTCCTCCATTGCGGCTCTGGCGGCAACTACTGCTCGCAAACTATATCGCACACATCGATAGTTCACCTCGCCACCCAAATTAACGTCTTCTTTACCCCAACATAGCAGTCCATCTCCCGCAACAACGGCCCAGAATTGGGAATCCCTTCACTGACCGTGACCAGTCACTTCTTCATGACCTTGACGCTTCCCCCCTACCACCTTTCCTGCAGACTCGTTTCTGTACCAATCCATGGTCAATACCTTGGCCGCATCTTCGGCTGGACCTATTGCTTGGCCCCAAAGGCTCAGTTCCACCTGAGGTCCTCCGCTGGAATTTTCTCTCTGTTCTTGGCGAGTTTGGGGGTTCAGACATCATCTACACTGATGACTCACTGGTCGACGGTCTTGTTGGCTTTGCTTAAGCTCACGTTGACCATACAGAACAACGCTCCTTGCTGGTTGGCTGCAGTGTATTCACTGCAGAGCTGGTTGCCATCTATCACGCTCGTGACCATATCCGCTCCTGCTCTGGTGAGTCCTATGTCATTTGTAGTGACTCCTTAAGCAGCCTACAAGCCCTCGACCAGTGCTTCCCTAGGCATCCTTGGTATCGTTAATCCAGGAGTCTCTTTATGCCCTCTACAGGAGTGGACGCTCAGTGACCTTCATTTGGACCCCAGGCCATGTTGGGAGATTGGGCAATGAACATGTTGACCATCTGGCCAAACAGGCCACCAGTAAACCTTCTCTGGACATTGGCCTCCCGGAGCCCGATTTGCAAGCAGTCTTCCTCTGCAAAGTTTTCGTGATTTGGGACACTGAATAGCGCAACCTGACCACACCAAAAAAACTCCTGCTATCAAGGAGACGACGAATGTGTGGCGGTCACCCATGCGAGCCACTCACAGGGAATCAGTTGTCATTTGCCAGCTCTGCATTGGCCACACCTGGATGACGCACAGCTATTTACTGCGCTGTGAGGAGCCGCCTCTGTGTTGTTGCAGGTCGACTTTGACAGTGGTCCACATTTTGTTGGCCTGTCCCCTTTTAACTGTGCTCAGGCAGACGTTTGCGCTGCCTGAAATACTCCCTGCCCTTTTAACAGATGATACTGCCCCATGGCAGGCTTAGTTTTGCGTTTTGTTCGGGCAGGGGGCTTTTATCACTTGATCTGAGTGCTTCTCGGTTTTTTTTTTTTTTTTTTTTTTTTTTTTTTTTTTTTTTTTTTTTTTTTGTCTGAGTCTTTCTTGTCCTGTGTTGTCTCTTGTCATGTTCATTGTTCGTTTTTATTCTTTGTGGGTGTTTGAAGTTTTTGGAAAAAGGGACCGATGGCCCTAGCAGTCTGGTCCCTTCAATCCTGCAAACAAACCAACCAACCTGTGCAACACTGTTTATGTATTTTAAACTCTAACAAATGACATTTACAATGTGCTTCTCTGTACTCGCTACCAATCACAATCGTGTGGTGTCAGCTAACAAATACTTTGCAGAACAGTTGCTGCATGGTTTTTAACAACATTCTGCTATATGTCTATTGAGGTAACAGGGATAAACACAAGTTGACTACTGTCTTTGATGATTTTCTGGAAAACACAGCCATCTGCCTCTAAATTGACATGGATCTGTGTTAAAGGATGATACAAAGTGGATAGAGTAATCGGTATGATTTAAAGGAAGACTGATGATGCATTCTTGGTAGAGGGAGACGTTGTGGCAGGTCATTTATCACACATTTAACCATTTTTTCCGTTGTTCTCTCGGGGTGTATCAGTTACTTGGTATAACTTACATTGAACTCGTATATAATTTCGTGCTCTGTTTGTGACTTACAGCGCTATCTACCTGCAGTCGTTAGCAGCAAACCTCTCCATAGCAGAGTCAGCCCAGAGTCAGCAGAGGACTTCCAATGCATGTGTGATAAATCATGTCCACCAAACCGACGAAAGACCTATTTCAGCTCCCTCCTCTAGATAAACGAAGATGTATGTGAAGTACTTAATTTCCCTGCCACATCTTGGACACAAATCGAATCCAGTTTGATAACTGTAGTGATTCTAAGTCAGTGACAGGAGTTTTGGAGGGTACTGCAATCCCTGTGTGTACAGCTGCTTGACAGATGTTGTGTGTGAAAGAGACTGTGTTATGTTCACAGGGTTAGTGCAGTGTGGCACGTAATTTCATATGTCAAACACCGCTGCTATGCATTTATCTATTTCCTCATAAGATGTAGTTTCATGCACTTTCACTTGCTGATGATCATTTTATACAACTTACGCAAGCATAGCATAATTGCCGAACCTTAATCGGACGTGAACAGCGAGCGCTAGACAGCTCCAGAAAGTTATATAGTGCCATGTATTACAAAGACTCTATGTTGTTTTTTCTTTGGTGTAGGAGGTAGTCGTTTTATCATCTTAAAGTTTCTCTCCATAGTGAGTGGGATAGAAAACTTGCAGGGTGAATGTATATCAGGTATTTAAAATATATTTTCTGCATCGGTGTATAAACAGAGTTGCATTCCATGCATCTAATAAATCGGAAACCAGACTGCTTTAATATTATAGCACTCTTAAGTGCAGAACCATGTAGCCTTAGGAGTGTGTCTTAATGTTCTACAATCATTTCTCCCTTTCCAGTATATTCCTGGTATGGAATTCAAACACTATAACAATACTACAGAACTGTTAGCACAAGTGATTTATGTAAAACCCTTCAAACTTCTTTCGTCTGGCGCTCCATCATGCATAAATCAAACATTTCTTCTTCTTCTTCTTCTTCTTAACCATCTACTATATCACCAAAACATTCTCAAATGTATCAGGCTCATATCTGCTGTACACCAATAAAGCGTGCTAACCTTCTCATCATGCATGCAACTAGAGAGATTGTCTATCACTGGATGAGTAACGTGAGTAAGATTGGTACAGAACAGTCCTCTTGGGGTGGTAGTTACAATATTGGAATGAGAATGCCGATCTATATAACAGGTGTCAGTCTGTTGTTCAAGTTTGGAACATGTGTTATGCTCTTCCTGAAGGCAAAATATCGAACTTTATTGATTATGTGGAACTCAACTCATTCTGTTCCTTAATGAGACATTGAATGTAGCAGGTATAGTGCACTCCTACTTCTGGTCAGATACAAATAAAATCGGAGACAATGTTGCACAGAGGGTTGGTTAAAAACAGAGGAACGGTTATAAGATGCATAGAGAGACCATCTAGAGTTTTGCTCAGGACCTATGAATGAGAAAATGCTTTGTGCCTCCCATCCACATGGGTGGAGTCGGCAAATCGTAATTAAATCTTACCGAATTTATAAAGTGTTTCAGCTTAGGAACGTAGTTTTTGCACCTCCTCTCTGCTGATGGCTATTTCCTGCATTAATAAACAGTATTTGTGTCATGTGATATAGGCTGTATAATAGGGTTCACGATATGTCTACTTGTATATGACCTTCGCAGAGTAATGGAGGGGGTGATTTAGCAATGATACAAAAATTGAGAACGATGCTGTAATGTCATTGGCTGATAGCATCACCAGATCGATGGGATGAGACGTTTTGTTGACATCACAACTCATCAAGAGTGCTGGTTTGAACCTCTAGTAATTGAGTAAAATGCGATGAAATTACGTAAAACCTGATAAAATTACGAAGATTGATGAAAAATACGTAAAATTGATGAAAATATCACAAAAAAGTGGGGGGATGAGGGTACTTACATGCTCGCCTGGGTGTATGAAAATCGTTCCATTCGTCCACAAGTGTGATTGACAGTTTATGGTGCTTTCTATCAATGCTCTATGGGTTTAAGTCCTGCAGATGCCCCCCCCCCTTGTTCCACATGCACCTATGCAATGTCAGTCATATAAATGAAAGATGCCGTGTCCAAAGATTCGGAGGTCAAGATGACAACCATCTAGGACACGGAAACAGCGATCATATATCTGGGTGCAATATGCAACACCATCATGAGGAATCGATGCTCTGACTCTCTTTGAAAAACAGTACACGAAGAGATCTATTATCCCATCACTGTGGAAGATGAGATTAAATGTAGAGGTCATCACCGTTGTTTGGAAATGCTTCACAATTCTACAAACTCTTCCAGTTTCCATGTGTTGTGATGTCTTCCACATTTTTGTCAATAAGAAACACCGCCTCTGTCTTTTATTTCAACCATACTGTGTGCTGTGAGAGCAATATGGTTTACACTATGCAATGTCCAGCCTTCTATGAGAGCCAATGGAACGAAACGTGTTAATGTCGGTTTAGTACCTGACACAGACGTCGAAGTCATGGTAGAAAAACAAAATGTATGGCAGTGTACACAGCTGTAGTCATACACTGCTTCCATGTGTTACAGCAAAAAGCAATGTATCAAACTGCTTATGAAACAACAAGCCCTCTGCTTATACAGGTAGTTTGTGGGATATGGTCTTCCTCCAGTACAGGCGACAACGGAAGCGACTTCGATCACTGGTCACCTGTTAATGGGATCATCACATGTGGTCGATGTCAAAATGCAGACGGTATTTGTTTTCGATAAATCGGAATAGAGAGGCGTAGTAAAATCTTATTGAGTTCTGTACCAGGTGATGTTAGCAAAGTTCTTACAGTTCATAGTTCTACTTCATAGAGTGTTACAAAAATAACAAGGAGAGAGAGAGAGAAGGGGAGGGGTTTGGGACAGACAGACACTGTGCTGCCAGCGAAGACTCTGAACCATTACACTGTCATATTTTTACCTTGGTAATAACAGGAATACGATAAAGGAGATTAAGTCATCTACAGGGAGATATTTGTAGAGTGTCATTTGGTATCGATGATTATAAGTGTTATGCTTCTGAATTTCTTCATGCAGTCTTCGTGTACTCTACATGGTTGTGAATTTCCTCCTGTAAGTTTGTGCTCTACTTTTCTTGTTCTGAAGCTCTCTACCTGTCAGCCTACTATAAAACAGTACTTGCAGAACGTGATGGTATTTCGAGAGAATTAACAGGCATCAGTGACTTGGCTTGGGGTTCAGTTCTTCTAGCTCTGGCAAACGCCGCCTATTGTGCAAGAATGTACCTAACACAAATAAAAGACACGAAGGCTTTTTAATTGTAATTACGCCCTTTATTCCTCGACGAATATGTGATAACGACGATGTAGTGGGAGGGTCTTGCTACAGCAAAGCTATGGCAGGCTGTGTGAATGGACACCCGACAGATGTGAGTGTGGTCTTTTTTCGGACGCTATACACATATACATTACAGTCAGAAACATTACGCTGTTGAAATGTAAAGTTACTGAGGCTTATGTTCCGACATATCACCCGACGTTTGTAGGAAATAATCATACTACTATTCATGCAAAAAATTACGTATGTCTCGTTGTAATGGGAGGATAAATTAGACGAAGGAAATTCTGATTCAACACATTGACGAGTATATTCGAGCGTAAGGAGTGATAGATTCATTTCGTAAACACGTGCACAATATGCCAGTGCAATGGTTCAAACGGTTCTGCTGTAGAATACAAAGAGGGCGGGCAATATGGCTGTAACACAATGGATAAACAGAACGTCCTCTCATCGGCCCCTCTTAACGGATCCTCACACGTTCTTTGTTGCACTACCAACTGCAATGTTTATTAAGTAAACCAACGGATATAGGTTATGTCTTTCCAACCCTTTCGTCCGCAGGAGCGCTGTTGGTTATCACGTAGTGCTGGACCCCAGTGCTTTAGAACACTTGTTTGAGGGAGTCTTATAGGGATGCAAAACCTTCTGAAAGTGCTGATTGAAAATACCTGCAGTTTATTCCTGAATCTGATAGGCTGGAAGACCTAAATACAGGGTGATTCAAAAATAATACCACAACTTTAGGAATTTAAAACTCTGCAACGACAAAAGGCAGAGCTAAGCATTATCTGTCGGCGAATTAAGGGAGCTATAAAGTTTCATTTAGTTGTACATTTGTTCGCTTGAGGCGCTGTTGACTAGGCGTCAGCCTCAGTTGATGCTAAGATGGTGACCGCTCAACAGAAAGCTTTTTGTGTTATTGAGTACGGCAGAAGTGAATCGACGACAGTTGTTCAGCGTGCATTTCGAACGAAGTATGGTGTTAAACCTCCTGATAGGTGGTGTATTAAACGTTGGTATAAACAGTTTACAGAGAATGGGTGTTTGTGCAAAGGGAAAAGTTCTGGACGGCCGAGAACGAGTGATGAAAATGTAGCACGCATCCAGCAAGCATTTGTTCGCAGCCCAGGAAAATCGACTCGCAGAGCTAGCAGAGAGCTGCAAATTCCACAATCAACTGTATGGAGAGTCCTACGAAAAAGGTTAGTTATGAAACCTTATCGTCTGAAATTGTTTCAAAGATTGTGTTTAGTGATGAAGCAACTTTCCACACTAATGGGAAAGTCAACCGTCACAATGTCTGTATATGGGGCACTGAGAATCCGCGGGAAACAACTCAGTATGAACGTGACTCGCCTAAGGTGAACGTTTTCTGTGCCATTTCAGCCAATAAAGTTTTTGGTCCCTTTTTCTTCGAAGGTGCTACTGTAACTGGACTACAGTATCTGGAGATGTTAGAGAATTGGCTGTTCCCTCAGCTCAAACAAGAAGCACAACAATTCATATTTCAGCAGGATGGAGCGCCACCACATTGGCACTTATCTGTCCGTAACTACCTGAACGTCAACTACCCGAGGCGATGGATCGGCCGCCAGGCAGCCCGTGACAGAGCACTTCATCACTGGCCTCCAAGAAGCCCTGATCTTACCCCCTGCGATTTTTTCTTATGGGGGTATGTTAAGGATATGGTGTTTCGGCCACCTCTGCCAGCCACCATTGATGATTTGAAACGAGAAATAACAGCAGCTATCCAAACTGTTACGCCTGATATGCTACAGAGAGTGTGGAACGAGTTGGAGCATCGGGTTGATATTGCTCGTGTGTCTGGAGGGGGCCATATTGAACATCTCTGAACTTGTTTTTGAGTGAAAAAAAAACCTTTTTAAATACTCTTTGTAATGATGTATAACAGAAGGCTATATTATATTTCTTTCATTAAATACACATTTTTAAAGTTGTGTTATTCTTTTTGAATCACCCTGTATTATATAACACCTAGTATATGTGTGTGCAGATATACCATAACATTTTCGGACACTAGTCGCATGTGAACAGTAACTGGAAATGTGTGTGTATAGGAGTGTAAAGTTACTGTTGTCAGCTTCCGACATGTGCAAAGGAAATGACTATGCCTTGTCCTAAGGGCAGCATTGATGTAAAAAATTGCGATTTTGGCGCATAAGAAGGGTGAAAGATTTTATGTGGAAAATTTTGTCCAGTCATAAGAAGGATATAGATCTACCTGAGCAGTTGATGTTTCCAAAGACACAGTCCTCAGAAGATACTTCCGATACTTTGCTCATTGTCAGACGTTACCAGATTGGGGTTGCAATCTAATATTTAATTGTAATTACACTGATAAATTTGTGGCTGGTTTCCTACGACGACCCTGCCTGCCATCCAGTTGTGTGACGGAGGTAGCCCGTGACGAATGAATAGACATTTCCAGCTTAAGGCGTGAGCTGCTGCTGAGTCTCACGAACTGGCCAGGTGGGGTACAACTGTGTGGCCCTCTGGGCAGGTGAATAGCGAACTAACACTCAGTATGTGTTGGGAAGCCTTCGTGATCGTGTGTGTCGTTAATATTCTCCGATTTTTATATGGATGTGTAAGAAGATTCAATATCGACTACTGACAAGTGTTGGCACTGGAGGACTGGTAACATCCAGAGTAGTACAACTCCGGTCATCCCAGACAGCCTCCACAGCTATGTGGTCCTCTCCGGCGGGCCGAGTCCAGCTGCAGACATGGCGCGATTGCTGAGACGCGCGTTAATGGCGGCAACTAGCTCTGCGCGACGTCTGGCCTGGCTTCTGAACATCGGGACGTGAGTGCACGGGATGTGTGAGTGTTTCAGCGATTTCCGACGTCTAACAGTAACAACAAATTCTATAAAATTCTGACTTCAGTAGAAATTACGTCCTCATACTGAATCCAGCTGACGTTCGAAAATCCACTGTTTCGCTGAAATTCTGGTTTCCTTATAGAAGTTAACACCAGTTTCCCACACTGTGCTGCAATTTTAACTGTGGAAGGAATGGCATTCTTGTTTTTCTCTTTTGTTACGTGATTATGTAGTAAAATAGCCGTTAAGTGCACGTACAAGTCACGAACTAGTCACAGCAGTAATATTCTGTACATTTCTATCAGAATCATACTGAAATGTATAAAGCAAAAAATAGGATGAAACCTTCTGGCATATTTCAACTGTGTGCTCCAGATGGACTCGAACCCAAAGTCTTGCCTTCTATGAGCAGTTCTCTTGCTGACTGAACTAGTCTTTGAATCACTTCTAAGTAGTATCAAGGTCTGACTGAATATTTATACAGCTTCATTCAGACTGTACTTTGTTGTAGATAACTGCATCATTCCCGAAAAGTGGTCCTACCGCTTCTGGAAGAAAGAATATCACAGAGACGTTGCTTAACGACAGCCGCAGAGGACTCTACTGTGGAACCTTGACTTTTACAGGTGACTGAGACCGCCAGTCACGACTCGTGGACCTGTAATCGAAGCCTCAGTTCCGTAACTACTCTTCTCGTAATGTCCAAACCACACTCAAACTACCGATCATACCAGTAGGTAAGAGCATTCATTTCACACAAAAGTCAACATTCTGGTTTCGAGTTCCCCTTTCACACAATATCTTAATATGCCACAAAGTTTTGAAAACAGAGCACACTCCGCTACTGAGTGAAATACTCATTATGGAAACAAAATGATGAACACGTAACAGGTTTTTCAAACAATCCGGGCCTGGTAGAACACAAAATCATTTGATCTGTGATCTTATATAACAGTGACATCACAGTGGCAATCAGCTGACGAAATAAAATAGAAAAATTTCGAATTTTTACAATACTATTGATGTAAAACAATAGCTACAAGCCAGACATTAACTGTTAGAAAATGAGTGAAAGGAATAATGTTAAACTAAATACATTTCAAAGTAGTTAATTCGTCCTCTGTTCTATGAACATTTCTCTAAGACCTGAAACGAAATGTTGGATAGGGGTTCTACATAAATTCAAGAACATATTCAAGGCTGAATTACCTTTAATTTAAGGACATACACTACTCAAAAAACGTTTTGCCCCACTTACATATCTCTGAACGTGTGCGTACACTTGGACTGAATGGCAGCAAGGAATAAAAGAATTGGCCTTGAGAAACAAAAAAATAACTGTGAAAAAATCAAATTATGCAGGTGTTCGGAATCACTGATATTTGCACACATGGGAAAGCAAGATCTGCTGGTGGGTAACATTCAATACTTTGTTTCTCCTCCATGTACATTGTATTACGCTTGTATTCTCCTTAGCAAAATGTAAGTATGGCGTCGGAGATGTTGGTGCTCTTCAATGGCGTCCATCCTGAAGCCAGAGATAAATTCTGCCGAAATTATTACAAAGATGCAGAAGGTGTTTAGAAAGGATAGATTGCATGCAACCGGTGGTGGCGTGTTTGTTGCTGTTAGTAGTAGTTTATCCTGTAATGAAATAGAAGTGGATAGTTCCTGTGAATTATTGTGGGTGGAGGTTATACTCAACAACCGAGTTAGGTTAATAATTGGCTCCTTTTACCGACCTCCCGATTCAGCAGCATTAGTGACAGAACAACTGAGAGAAAATCTGGAATACATTTCACATAAATTTACTCAGCACGTTATAGTCTTAGGTGGATATTTCAATTTACCAGATATAGACTGGGACACTCAGATGTTTAAGACGGGTGGTAGGGACAGAGCATCGAGTGACATTATACTGAGTTCACTATCCGAAAATTGCCTCGAGCAATTAAACAGAGAACCGACTCGTGGAGATAACATCTTGGACCTACTGATAACAAACAGACCCGAACTTTTCGACTCTGTAAGCGCAGAACAGAGAATCAGTGATCATAAGGCCGTTGGAGCATCCCTCAATATGGAAGTAAATAGGAATATAAAAAAATGGAGGAAGGTTTATCTGTTGAGCAAGAGTAATAGGAGGCAGATTTCAGACTACCTAACAGATCAAAACGAAAATTTTTGTTCCGACACTGACAATGTTGAGTGTTTATGGAAAAAGTTCAAGGCAATCGTAAAATGCGTTTTAGACAGGTACGTGCCGAGTAAAACTGTGAGGGACGGGGAAAATCCACCGTGGTTCAACAACAAAGTTAGGAAACTCCTGCGAAAGCAAAGAGAGATTCACTGCAAATTTAAACGCAGCCAAAACCTCTCAGACAAACAGAAGCTAAACGATGTCAAAGTTAGCGTAAGGAGGGCTATGCGTGAAGCGTTCAGTGGATTCGAAAGTAAAATTCTATGTACCGACTTGACAGAAAACCCTAGGAAGTTCTGGTCTTACGTTAAATCAGTAAGTGGATCGAAACAGCATATCCAGACACTCTGGGATGATAATGGCATTGAAACAGAGGATGACACGCGTAAAACTGAAGTACTAAACACCTTTTTCCAAATCTGTTTCACAGAGGGAGATCGCACTGCAGTTCCCTCTCTAAATCCTCGCACGAACGAAAAAATGGATGACATCGAAATAAGTGTCCAAGGAATAGAAAAGCAACTGAAATCACTCAACAGAGGAAAGTCCACTGGACCTGACGGGATATCAATTCGATTCTACACAGAGTACGCGAAAGAACTTGCCCCCTTCTAATAGCCGTGTACTGCAAGTCTCTAGAGGAACGGAAGGTTCCAAATGATTGGAAAAGAGCACAGGTAGTTCCAGTTTACAAGAAGGGTCGTCGAGCAGATGCGCAAAACTATAGGCCTATATCTCTGACATCGATCTGTTGTAGAATTTTAGTATATGTTTTTTGCTCGCGTATCATGTCATTTCTGGAAACCCAGAATCTACTCTGTAGGAATCAAAACGGATTCCGGAAACAGCGATCGTGAGAGACCCAACTTGCTTTATTTGTTCATGAGACCCGGAAAATATTAGATACAGGCTCCCAGGTAGATGCCATTTTCCTTGACTTCCGGAAGGCGTTGGATACAGATCCGCACTGTCGCCTGATAAACGAAGTAAGGGCCTATGGAATATCAGACAAGCTGTGTGGCTGGATTGAAGAGTTTTTAGCAAACAGAACACAGCATGTTGTTCTCAATGGAGAGACGTCTACAGACATTAAAGTAACCTCTGGCGTGCCACAGGGGAGTGTTATGGGACCACTGCTTTTCACAATATATATAAATGACCTTGTAGAGAGTGTCGGAAGTTCCATGCGGCTTTTCGCGGATGATGCTGTAGTATACAGAGAAGTTGCAGCATTAGAAAATTGCAGCGAAATGCAGGAAGATCTGCAGCGGATAGGCACTTGGTGCAGGGAGTGGCAACTGACCCTTAACATAGACAAATGTAATGTATTGCGAATACATAGAAAGAAGGATCCTATACTGTATGATTATATGATAGCGGAATAAACCACTGGTAGCAGTTACTTCTGTAAAATATCTGTGAGTATGCGTACGGAGCGATGTGTAGTGGAATGATCATATAAAACTACTTGATGGTAAGGCGGGTGCCAGGTTGAGATTCACTGGGAGAGTCCTTGGAAAATGTAGTCCATCAACAAAGGAGATGGCTTACAAAACATTCGTTTGACCTATACTTGACTATTGCTCATCAATGTGGGATCCGTACCAGGTCGGGTTTACAGAGGAGATAGAGAAGATCCAAAGAAGAGCGGCGCGTTTCGGCACAGGGTTATTTGGTAAGCATGATAGCGTTACGGAGATGTTTAGCAAACTCAAGTGGCAGACTGTGCAAGTGAGGCACTCTGCATCACGGTGTAGCTTGCTGTCCAAGTTTCGAGAGGGTACGTTTCTGGATGAGGTATCGAATATATTGCTTCCCCCTACTTATACCTCCCGAGGAGATCACGAATGTAAAATTAGAGAGATTCGAGCGCGCACAGAGGCTTTCCGGCAGTCGTTCTTCCCGCGAACCATACGCGACTGGAACAGGAAGGGGAGGTAATGACAGTGGCACATAAAGTGCCATCCGCCACACACCTTTGGGTGGCTTGCGGAGTATAAATGTAGATGTAGATTTAGATGTCATACTGTGTGATAGAAGAGTCTCTGTGACAATGTACTGCAAGGTTCAGTGGCACCCAAGAATGCTTAACCCAGTCCCATCAAATGATGAGCTGTAGTCGCTTGAAGCTACTGTGGCACTGAAAATGTGGACTGGTGCACGCAAAGTGATGAAGTTTCCACTGCCAGGCCATATCGTAGCATCACTCGTGAGACTCCACTTCACCTGATGGTGGCCTCGTGTCAGGTGAGCAGACAGTATGACAAGCTCAACTCACAAATGTATGCTTCATTATATGAATCCATGGGGTTCAATTTCCAACTAATAGATGGCTCTTAAATGTATTCTAAAACACAGCACAAGTAATGTGTGTTATGTGGAAAGGAAAAAACCTCTTACAGTGACTAGAGGAACAAATGTTGCACACTTCCCTGAGAACTCTGCTCACGAGCAACCATCATTGAGTACCACCCTAATGAGACTTCAGGCAAAATATGGACTCATATCTCAAGACGCATATCCCTAATTGAGAAGGAAACAAATTCACAAGAGCATGTGTTACGTGCTAGTCAAGAGGTAAGAGAAGCGAAAGTGCACAGAAGTGTAAAATGTGTGGCGTTGGTCTACATTTAGGTAGCTGTTTTGAGGCCTACCAAACCCAACAATCATATCAGCTAATATGTAAAAAAGTCATATGGAGGACGGACAAAAATAACATCAAAAACACAACACAATCCCATGCCTAAACGGCATAGGAAAACCATTGGCATTCAAAACAGCTTCCAATCGTCTCCGAATTGATAAATGCGCAAGTCCTGTATGGTTTTCGAGGGAATCTTATACCATTCTTCCTGCAAAATAGTGGCAAGATCAGATAACGATACTGAATGTGAATAGCGATCACACATCCTTTTTTCCAAAGTAGACCACAAAGGCTCAATAATATCGAGATCTGGTGACAATGGTGGCCAGGGGAGATGCGATATTTTATCCTCATGCTCACAAAAAAAAACCCTGGACGATGCGAGCTGTGTGAACAAGGACTCTGTCGTCATAGTGATCAGAAAGCACGATCTGGTAAGAGGCTTGTGTCGATTCAGAGGTGTAACCTCCTCCAGAGCGCTGACGGGTTATTGTGGCCCAGCCATGTCTCAGCGATGGGTAGGTGGAGTTTTCGTTCAGCTGAACGCAATAGGCGTTGTAGTATGAGCGTCTTCGCTGTCTCGTATCTGTCAGTGGTTGGTACATGCAATAGGAGGTCGCTGGTAAGATCGGTATTGGTGTGGAGGTAGCTAAAAAGCACAAAAAACTTGTGGTCGTCTGTGATCTCGGCCGACAGCATCATGCTCTGTTGATGTAACACAGTTAATTAAGGAAGTGGCACGCTTTATCTCAACAACTTCACTGATAACATAGTATTTGATTCGCGATTTAGAGTGTTCATCCATTTGGGTAGAGGTAGCGATGCCCTGGTTCTACGGTTGTTGGAACAATGGGAACATTGTTCGTTCGATAACCACAGTTGCACTGGTTATATCGTCTGGGGATCGGCGAGATGCCAAATAGATGCGCAACTAAATCGTCTATAGTGATACCAGGCGATGAAACACCATCGTGGGTCATATTCTTTGCGGCATGAAGTTTGTATCCCATGATGATTGGCGGCGTGCCAGTGTGAGTGTAGCTCGGTATTTCGCGGCGCGGCTGAAAAGAAAATAACAGGGTCACCACTGTAGGCAGAGGCGAGCGGGTGTGGTAATTACGACTCTGAATACTTTTATTCTCGCAGCATTTACACAATGCGTTAGCATAGAGTGTGTACTGTAGAGAACTGATCTGGCAAAGATACAGTTGTTCTTGCTGCGGTAGGGCAGTAATATTATTGGGGAGGGGGGAGGGGGATAGATCCCCACAAGTGCTTCAGAAATTTTTTACCCTCATATATCTTTTTCTTCACCATATGTTGATCTCTTGGATCCCGTAAGCATTTACGATGTTTATATTCATACATCACCAGCATTACATTCACTTCTGATCATTCCATAGTTCATGGAACTCATATTGACAAAACAGTAGCTCACACACAAAGAAAAACAGGTGAATGCCCTCTGTACTAATAGCCCTGAAGCAGAGAGGATGCAGATTTTTTATCGTTTTTTTATATAGCGTACAGGGAAAGGGGAAACACATCATCCTTTAAGTCACAATGCGTGTGGAAGTGTATACTGAGTGACTATGACAGGGGGACGACAGCTGCAAAAGTCACTGTAGAACTGGATGATGCACTCATGTACCTCATCAGCAGGAAGATAATACAAAGGGAGCTCCAGAATTAGGGAATTTCAGTGTGAGTTCGAATTCTAAAACCACACATCAGTGGTGCAGAAGCCCCTAGCAGGGAAATGTGGTGCCGAAGCCATAAACGCATTGACTATGAAGCAAAGGAAGAATGACATTTGGCTGGATGAGTCTTGCACTCTGTTTCCAACTTCTGGCGTAGTTTATGTTCCAAGATTGAAATATGCCTGTGATTCAGTGATGATTTAGGCAGCCATATCGTGGTATTCCATGAGTATTCTGCAAAGTCAAATTACTGCCAAGGATTATGTGACCATTTTAGATGATCAGGTCCATTTCATGATACAATATTTATTCGTCATTGGTGATGTAACGAATTTGTGGCATGGTGGCACAACACCATCAAGACAGCGCTTGCATGCCACGACCAGGAGTGGACGGAGGCCCTCCCCTGGGTGCTGCTGAGTGTACGAGCTGCCTACAAAGAAGGTATTGACTTCTCACTGGCAGAGGTACTCTACAAGTAACTGATCACTCTCCCAGCAGAGTTCATATCACAAACCACCGACCCCATGGACTTCAGCCTGCCAGACATAGTAAAACGTTTCAGGGACCACATTCACCATGTCCGCATCCCACCACGCCAAACCGACCATCTTTGTGCACAAGGAGCTCCAATCGTGTACATTATCATGCTCAAGACTGACGCCATCAAACCCTCCCTCCACCCTGCCTACAGTTGCCTGTACAAAGTGCTGAAATGAGGGCCAAACACGTCTGATATTTTGCAAGCTGAAAAAATGACAACAGTGCCACTGAACCGCCTAAAACCAGCGTTGACTTTACCAGACACACCCTGTGTTTACCCTCCTCCAGTCCCAGCTCCAGGCCCCTCAAGCCAATTTGCAGTCATCCTAGACCTGTGAGACTATCTCCCACAAGAAATTTCTGTAATGCTGCAGCACTTCCTACTTATGGCCAAATTCGACAATAGACAGTCGGGCTATAGCACGGTCTCGAAATCATTAGAGTGCTCCAAGTCCCTTCTGCCTACGACAGACACAGCACGTCTTAAATCCTCTCTTTCTTCTGATGGCTACCTGCTCGTGTCAGCCCCAGAGCACTTCATAGCGATGACTGACAACCCGGGCACTGCAACTGGCGGACCGACACCGCACCACCAGCCACTGCCCCATTGGCACTGCCACTGACATCAAGGGCTGGCCGATATGTACGACCGCCCAGGCACCTGACATCCTCTAATATGTCAGCCCTTACTATCGCCAGCAGGGCAAGCAGGGCAATGCATCACAACATACACTAGTCACCATGCTCTGCACATGTGGGGCGGGGGGGGGGGGGGGGGGGGGGGGGAGAGGAGGGGGCAGCTCTGTGGGGACATAGACACACATTGTGTGTACGCTGCAAGAACAAAAGTATTCATAGTAAGTGAATGGACAGTGAGTGATTATTTATCGTCATAATCGCCACACCTGTTCCCCACTACCTACATACTTAAAGATCCGGTTGGGACACTAGGAAGAAGAAAAATACGGTAGATGCATCCATCAGGCAAGATGGAGTGAATATACACAAACTTTCCGTTTATATTTATTAAAAAGAACCAGCACAATAAATTTCCTTGAAGGTAAACAAAAATGAATATACATCTGTTATGCTGATTAAAATTGAAAATATATGACAAATCCTATGTTTCACACTCACTATATTTACATGGGGCTCCCATTACCGGATTTCACAAACCCATTTCACAATACCGTTTCTAGTTGGTCACGTAAACACCTCAAAATCGATTCTGGAAATACGTTCCTAGCTGCCAGTTTCCCACTTTCACAATCGATTTTCGCTCCCAGGTAAGCTCACAACCATTTTTGAAATGTGCTTGTACTATCAGGTTATGTCTTGCTTTCAAAATATTCGGCTAAAATGGATGGGGTGACTTACTGTGCAGTGAAGGAGAAGCAGACATATTATATTGAGCATGAAACAGTCTATCTCTGATGTTTAAGTGGAGAGAAATAGCTATTGTACTAACTAAAAAACTGGAACAGCTTTTTTCCAGGCGCCATATTTAAATAGGCTAGCAAACGCGGTTCAAAATGTAACTACGACACCGAAAAATTGTTTCCTAAATTCGGTTTTTGTCTTTTGGAAGATGTGTTGCCTGTAAATGTAGTGACTGTTAACGTTTCATGGTAGCTGTGATTGAAATATCATCGTTAATTTAGGGACTTTTGATTTAATAATCGATTAAATTAAAATCGTTTTTCGATAATAACATTATCTGCTCTCTAACAAACTGTACACCAGATTTTGTCACGTAGCCCTTATGACAAGTTGTATATAGGCTATGTTTCTCATTTCATTAATCTTTCTTATGGTACTTTAATAAAATCTTTCAAATGCTCGTCATATGTTACTGCAGATATCAGGAACTGTCTTTGATATAGCAGCTATTAGAATGCGAAACAATTACTAACGTAAATGCCTCCAGATGTTAACCACAGCATAAATGCAAACCTTTCATGAAGTTTTGTTGCCCATCGATAAATATGTTCTACTTTTAATTTTCCTCCTCATGTGTAATGAGAAGTCAGCAAAAAGCATCAACCGACTTATGTGCGAAGTTTCGGAATAACACTAAAGAAGACTGCAGCTGCAACATGTGATGCCGTGGCTAGTAACGTGATATTTTTTTTCCCTTTCTTTTACTATCTAGTACTCCATATATATATTTCTGACGACGTAGAATAATTTTCATTTGGTTACATAGTGTAGAATATGAAGTATGTATGACGATGTTTACTGTGCTATTTTCTACATGATTTCCTTATGTAAAGACTTGGATTTCGTTTCTGGTGATCTATCAAATAGTTTTGTTAAATATATTGCGTGAAACAGAATGCAATAAGCAGAAGTGTTGTAAGATCTGTGGAACGAGAGAGGCATCGATAGTTGTCGGAAAGAATAGTAAGGAGATAGTGTCAGTTGGTGCGAAAGCATGCCGGTATGGAAGAAGTATTGTGTGTAACAATGGTGTGCGTTTAGCGCGATATTAATAAGTGACTTTTTTTGTGTTAGACCGGTTTGGGATTTCACTTTATGATGAATATTCTAAACGGACGTTGTATTACACAAACGCTGTTTGCTTTTCAGAACAGTGCTTGGTGGCAGTGACAAGACACTCGTGTACAGACAGTATTGTCGTCAGTTTAAAATTGAGCTGCATTACACAAAATGTGAATTTAATATTTCTCATTTTCTTGTCTACGATATATGACGTGTGCTAAAATACTAACTGCCAATACAGAAACTGTGAACTGTGTTGCTACGTAAATGACTGTTTTTGCAGGAACAGTGAATAGTATAGCAAGTGGAATGTCAATTTAAACACAGTGTGGACTGTGCCAAACTATCGAGCATGAAAGTTGCAGTTGAACTAACGCGACCTTCAGGTGCTGCATAGGCAGTTACTTTGTTCCGGCCTATGACAAATGGATGCTACACCACTTATTACCACCGCAAGCCAAAACAGGATGTAAGGAAAGATGATATTTTAATGCCAAGGACACGACTGGAGGAACTTACAAGATTCAAGTCAGCAATTTCAAACTGCTTCTACCGCCATCGCCACATCACACGTACCCAGAACAGATAAGAATCAAAAACATTCCTCTCTTCGAGAAACACAATTGTAACCAATTTAATTGCATTATGCTTTGTAATAGACTATCTCTTAATGTTTCTTTCTGTAAATAAAAGTAGTGTATAGTAAAGACTGTTCACCTTCAGTGGTTTGTTACCCCACCCCTAACAGTAGCTATTGCCATCATTTATTTGTTTTTGCTTTTCAGGGGTACTTGCATTAGTCACTGCATACGTTGTGTGTGTCTTTTTGAAGGGCGTGCTTTAATGTGTATCTGCAGTAATTTAGATAGGAGAATTTATGTGTTTCACTGTGAAATTTGGCCAAATCTGTAAGTTGAGGTATCTGTCATTGAAGTTATTTGCACCAACCAATTACAAAGAACCAGCTTATTCGCCATTGGTTCAAGTTAGCATATTGGAGGGAACTTTGAATCTGACAGTTGTCAAAGTACACGATCTTTCTTTACATGCCACTTAATGTCATATTCATTCATTCATGTTTAGATGCAAATTTGTCTGAATTTAACTGTTATTGGTAAGCAAAATTACAGTACACTGTGTCATTATTTATCAAATCAGCTTCAGGATGTTTTGCTGTTTTCCACTATCAAAGGATTTTATTCCCAGTATTTTAACAGGATAGGGAAACTTCTCATATGCAGGTGTGACTTTGAAGTTTCCAGAAGTAAAATGGGTTCGTGGAATTTACACAATATTAATTTACTTCTTGCAGTTTTTCTTTAAACATTTTCTGATTACAAATTCACAGCATAATAAATCCCCAGGAACCATTTTCTTCACAAACAACTGAGTGTGTAGCGCGCTAACTCCATCTACCTCCATGAACTTCATGTTTAAATACACAGTTTCAGACACTCAATTTTTTTCCTTTCCCTCGCCATTCCGCTTGCTTCATCAAAAGCAGCACACTCGCCTTGCAAAATAAGCCTTTCTGAATACTGAAGTTCTGCATCCTGCATTGTATTGAGCAGAAGCTTTGCGATGATGCAGCTTTTATAGCATTGTCCTGCTATGTCCGTTCTCTCCAGTATAAATCTCTCTCGCAAGTAAAAGCGAATCATAGTGAAGACAGGCGAATTGTTTGAGAATGTTAGTTCGAGTTTGTTCGTTTTCATTCGCTCTGTAGTAAACAAGGCTTTAGACAAGCGTCTAGTGTCAGACAAATCTGCTACCAGATGCTGAAGGAAACCTGGCGCCTTTGATGTGGGTTTCGTTTCAGATATTCCCCTGTCCAGCTTCTTCACAGTTCCACACACCACAATTTTTTTTTATTTTTCGTATGGCTAATAGAATACAGCAGTAAGTAAGTAGTAACACAAACAACGTATAAAAACAATGAATGGTCAATGTTACAGGCAACAAACAATTATTAGATCTAAAAAAGGAAGTAAAACCCAAGATACACAAAAATACATAGAAATTGTAGTAATAGTATCTAGTAATAGGTTTTTCAGAAGGAGAAGAGTAGACCAGACTCATGGTTGTATGTCCAAGTCCCTCAGCCAGCCAGAAGCATCTCCCTCCAGGAGGTGCAGCTCCTGCATTGTACCAGGGAATCTCCTCGTAGGGCAGTCCATTGCGATATGATGTAGAGTTTGTGGATTCCCACACTCGCAGTTGGGTGAGGCAGTCTGTCCCCATTTGTGCTTCCAGTAATTACATCTACCATAGCCTGTTCAGATACGATTTAAAGTTGTCCAAGATTTTCTGGGAAGACCGAAGCCCTCGGGCCGTACGGTTGGGTCCGAGACTAAGTTAAGGTGATCAGGGTTAGACATATCCCATTCCCGACGCCAGGCTTCGTCGATATCATAATTGTCCTCGATCAGCTGTTGCCCTAATCTCCATGATGACTTACGGGACTTGAGCCTGTGGCTGGGATTCTTGCAGTCTTCGTGTAAGGGTAGGTCACGGTTGTTAGCGCACTTTTGCCATTCCCTTTTCAGTGCAGATCTTCGCCTTAGATGAGGTGGGGCCATGTTAGCCAGTACCGGGAGCCATTGGTGGGGCGTCGGTTTAGTAGTGCCTGAGATGAGCCTCATGGTGTCGTTTAGCTGGGTGTCCACTGTTGCTGTACGAGTGCTGTTTAGCCAGACCGGAGCGCAGTATTCAGCCACCGAATATAGTAGTGCAAGATCAGATGTTCTGAGAACTGTGGCGCTTGCTCCCCAGCTACTTCCAGTGAGTTTGTGTAGGACATTATTTCTGGTTTTGATTTTTGCTGCGCATTTGTATAAGTGCTCCTTGTACGTCAGAGATCGGTCCAATGTAATTCCCAGATACTTTGGGAGGGGATTGTAGTTAAGCAGCTGGCCTCTGAACTCTACGTGGGGTGCATAGTTTGCCTGTCTGTTGTTGAGGTGGAAACAGGAGACTTGGGTTTTAGAAGTATTAGGTCTGAGCCTCCATGTTTCGAAATATTCATCCACTTTGATAAGGTCTTCCTCAATGATTCTTTCGGAATTGTGGATGTCTTGATGTTGATATGTGAGAGCAATGTCGTCTGCATAGATAAACTTCTTAGAAGATGTCTCTGGTAGGTCTGATGTATATATATATATATATATATATATATATATATATATATATATATATATATATATATATATATATATATATTAAAAAGTAATGGAGCTAGCACGGATCCTTGGGGCAGGCCATCATTTAACCTATATTTCTTGCTTATCTCTCCATCTAGCTGTACTTCAAAAAATCTATTTGAAAGCATATTGTTGATTAGGGTAGCCATTTTCTTGCAAGGAATAATGCGTTGGAGTTTAAGAATCATTGCCTCCCTCCACACTGTGTCATATGCTGACGATAGATCTATGAACACGGCGATTGTCTTTTTCTTCCTTTGATATCCACTCTCAATATGGGTGGTAAAAGATAATACTTGATCACAGCAGCTCCGACCGGGTCTAAATCCGGCTTGTTCAATAGGAATGAAATTCTCAGCAATGGGTTTTATTCTGTTGAAAATAAGTCTCTCCAATAGTTTGTAGCATGCACTTAGAAGAACTATAGGTCTATAGTCCTCTGGGAGCTTTCCATCTTTGCCAGGCTTAAGAATGGCGACAATCTTGGTTTGTTTAAATAGTGGTGGTAGTGTTTCCGATCGTTGGATGTCATTGTAAAACGGAGTTAGCCACAGTAGAGCTCGAGGTCCTAGGTGCCGTAAGAACTCGGGGTAGACCTCATCTAAACCAGCCGCTTTACCCATTTTCATTTCTTTCAGTGCTTCTGTGATCTCTAGGATGGTAAAGGTTTTTGAGAAATTGTTGTCGGGTGTGGATTGTCGGAGCTTGGTTCTCAGTTCTTTCTTTACTTTCATAGTCTTATCCTTGTTGCTGCGTGGTGTTTTTCTCGTAAGGTTAACTATTCTGTTTGCTACCTCTTTGGGGTGTATGTTGCCACCCATACAGGTTTTAATGGAGCTTTCACCTAGGTTTTTAAGAAGGAGTTTGTTCGTTTTCATTCGCTCTGTAGTAAACAAGGCTTTAGACAAGTGTCGAGTGTCAGACAAATCTGCTACCAGATGCTGAAGGAAACCTGGCGCCTTTGCTGTGGGTTTCGTTTCAGATGTTCCCCTGTCCAGCTTCTTCACAGTTCCACACACCACAATGCTGGAGTAGGAGGAGGGAGGGGTGGAGGAGGGGCGGGGTGTAATAAACAAACTGATCATGTAGAGATTTTTGCATATTGACTGGATCGATGGATACCTCCAAAAATGCAGCACTCATCTGTTGCATTCTCTTATGCCACAACTTGAGGCGAGTTGCGTCCAAATGGACTTCAGTGCAATATTGGGTCAACTATTGCTAACAGATGTCTCTAAAATTGCGAAAGTGTTTGAGGGTAAATCTGCTTTTCGTAGAAAATTTCACAAAGCTGTTGTTCTGATTTTATGGAAGAACTTGAGACATCGAATCTAAAAACTTCTCTTCCTGCATGCAAACTGAACTGCATACTGTCAGACACGATCACGAGCCACGAATTAGTCAAGCTTGAAAGAATTCAACTATCAGAGAATGCAGCACTTAAAACTTCTATACAGACATCAGAAGAAGAATTATGTAAGACGCAAGCACATCTCACGAAAGTACAATGTGAACAGCAACGACACCACACACCTCAGCATCAACAGCAGCTTCATACAACACAACAGCTACATTCCAGCATTCTGTGCTGAGCAATTTGTAGACAGCAAGCAACAACATACATCTTTTTTTTACTATGTCGGTCAGTTAACAAATGATGTACAGCACACCAGGGGAGCCAAAAACGTGGTGGATGACTATCTGCCATGAATCAATGCATTGTCCATAAGATTGCACAAAAACGAGACCCTCAAATTCAAAAACTTTTGCACAACGTGAAAACCAGCCTCAAGTTCGAAAGTTCGAACATCATTTTCTCCCTGGCTTGGAAAAGCAGATTTGGTGCGACATTTCACAGGAAAGGGCCCGCCCATTGGTTTCTCCGACTATGAAGAAATATGTCTTTGACGTCTTGCACCAATTTTCTCACCTGAGGGTATGACACACAAAGAAATTGGTAACAGACCATTTTGTGTGACCAGAAATAAAAAACAAAAGCTGCAAACAGTGGACACAAGCGTATGCAGCATGTCAGCGGAGCAAAACAGGACGTCACACTACACGAGCTGTAAGCCAAGTCGACATCCTTAAAGGCAGGCTGTAACACATTCGCTTAGACTCGGTAGGGCCCCTTCCAGAGTGAAATGGTTACAAGTAAATTCTCTCAGCGACCAATCGTGTGATACTTTGAGTGGAGGCAGCACCATTGACAGACATTACCAAGGAATCAACAACTAAAGCATTCATACAGTTGTAGATTCTCTAGATCTGGTTGCCCAGGTGTAATTAGCATTGAACAGGGCCATCAGTCTGAGTTGGCCATGTTGAAGGAACTATGGAGGCCTTATGGCATCAGGCACTTTCGAACCACTGCCTACCAACCCAAAAACAACAGGTTGGTAGAGTGGTAGCATCTCACTCTTAAGGCAGCTGTAATGTGCTATTTGGGACAATGGGGTGATGCACTTCCTTTGGGTGATGTTGGGCACATGCACTTCCTTCAGTACCTTGCAGGCATCGCCAGATAAGGTCTTGCACAGTGAATCTTCACATATATCTACAGAACTTGTTGATCCACCGAACATGGAGTTACTGGAACTAGTCATAAAAGTATGAACACATATTGCACAGATCCACACAACACAACCACAACCATACAACTTACCAAAAGTTTTCATGCATAAGGCCCACACACATTGCGACTATTTGATATTGAGAGGTGACAGTATATGACCTGCACTGCAGCCACCTTATTTGGGGACACACTGAGATATGTGAAGAGGAGACAACTTTTATCACTTTACTGCGTGACAGGCCTACAATGGTCTCCATTAAGCATGTAAAACTGGTTTGGGTCCTTAAAAACGATCCTCTCACAGACGCATTGAACATTGTGGCGAACATGATGAGGTAGCCTCAACCCTCTTCATTGCACCACATTGATCAACAAACATCACCTCCAGCTGTGTCCTCATTCGAGTGTCCAGACAATGAATGGCATTCCTGTTCCAGCTGCCCCCCCCCCCCCCCCTGTCCACTACAGCATGTACAGAATTACATTTTTGACTGAATGAAGACAATGTGCCTTCCCCCTTCAATCATACTCCATTACAAAGTACACAAAAACATTATTAATCTACAACCACTGACAAAGAAGCCTCTCTGACATCTGTCTAAGGCGGAGTTCACACTGACATTATTTGTTCCCAACAGTCCGATACTGACCACTGAATTGTAAATATGTGATTTTAACTTGTGCAATGTTATTAGTAATAAAGTGTCTTTTGTCAGCCATCATTTCAGGTTTGAGTACTTCTATGAACTTTCCTATGGCGTTAACTACACGTTCAAGCAGAACCATCCTTCCAGAAAACGTTTTCCCTCGAAATCCTAACTTCCTTAGTAACACTGAAACACTGGATTTTCCTCAAAAAAACAATTCTACATCTCATAGTAGGAGAAAGAGCTTCTTACAGGTGGAATATACACTCCTGGAAATGGAAAAAAGAACACATTGACACCGGTGTGTCAGACCCACCATACTTGCTCCGGACACTGCGAGAGGGCTGTACAAGCAATGATCACACGCACGGCACAGCGGACACACCAGGAACCGCGGTGTTGGCCGTCGAATGGCGCTAGCTGCGCAGCATTTGTGCATCGCCGCCGTCAGTGTCAGCCAGTTTTCCGTGGCATACGGAGCTCCATCGCAGTCTTTAACACTGGTAGCATGCCGCGACAGCGTGGACGTGAACCGTATGTGCAGTTGACGGACTTTGAGCGAGGGCGCATAGTGGGCATGCGGGAGGCCGGGTGGACGTACCGCCGAATTGCTCAACACGTGGGGCGTGAGGTCTCCACAGTACATCGATGTTGTCGCCAGTAGTCGGCGGAAGGTGCACGTGCCTGCCGACCTGGGACCAGACCGCAGCGACGCACGGATGCACGCCAAGACCGTAGGATCCTACGCAGTGCCTTAGGGGACCGCACCGCCACTTCCCAGCAAATTAGGGACACTGTTGCTCCTGGGGTATCGGCGAGGACCATTCGCAACCGTCTCCATGAAGCTGGGCTACGGCCCCGCACACCGTTAGGCCGTCTTCCGCTCACGCCCCAACATCGTGCAGCCCGCCTCCAGTGGTGTCGTGAATGGAGGGACGAATGGAGACGTGTCGTCTTCAGCGATGAGAGTCGCTTCTGCCTTGGTACCAATGATGGTCGTATGCGTGTTTGGCGCCGTGCAGGTGAGCGCCACAATCAGGACTGCATACGAACGAGGCACACAGGGCCAACACCCGGCATCATGGTGTGGGGAGCGATCTCCTACACTGGCCGTACACCACTGGTGATCGTCGAGGGGACACTGAATAGTGCACGGTACATCCAAACCGTCATCGAACCCATCGTTCTACCATTCCTAGACCGGCAAGGGAACTTGCTGTTCCAACAGGACAATGCACGTCCGCATGTATCCCGTGCCACCCAACGTGCTCTAGAAGGTGTAAGTCAACTACCCTGGCCAGCAAGATCTCCGGATCTGTCCCCCATTGAGCATGTTTGGGACTGGATGAAGCGTCGTCTCACGCGGTCTGCACGTCCAGCACGAACGCTGGTCAAACTGAGGCGCCAGGTGGAAATGGCATGGCAAGCCGTTCCACAGGACTACATCCAGCATCTCTACGATCGTCTCCATGGGAGAATAGCAGCCTGCATTGCTGCGAAAGGTGGATATACACTGTACTAGTGCCGACATTGTGCATGCTCTGTTGCCTGTGTCTATGTGCCTGTGGTTCTGTCAGTGTGATCATGTGATGTATCTGACCCCAGGAATGTGTCAATAAAGTTTCCCCTTCCTGGGACAATGAATTCACGGTGTTCTTATTTCAATTTCCAGGAGTGTACTTTTCGCGTGAAACAGTAGTATATATGTCGTCAAATTGAGTTTCGTCTTTTTATTAACATGCAGCTCTGGTTTTTCCTGGAGTAGCAAGAGCAGCAATTGGTTCCTGTAGATCTCCAGTACTCTTATACTTTGATATTTTCTTCATGAGTCTGTCAGTTTTGAAAGCTGCCGCTACTTGTTCGATGACTTCTGACAACAGTATAAGAGGACTGCCTTCTTCCTCAAAATAGCATCATACACTACATACAAGCATGTGAGATTGGTTCTTTAAGGTAGCGCCCCTGCCTACGTTCCTATATCTTAAGGAACAGACCATATCACATATGCTTTAGATCAACAGTATAACATTTTACAGTGCACTCTCAACACAAACTGAATCAGCAACTCACCATCTGCAACAAATGGTTTGCAACAACTGAGAAATTATGGTACCATGTGAGACCTTGAGCTGTAAGGGTGGCAATGTAGCATCACACTCCCTAGTCAGCTTTCAGGAATTCCAAACCTTCAACTTGGCCTCCCCACTCATTCTTCCCCAGGTGCCTACCTAAGAACACTAACCTTTTGTTACACGAAAAGACACATATAGACAACCTGAAAACAGATCCAGACCTGATCATACTCCTCACAGACAATGGTTCCACCACTATTGTGATGAGTTGCAGTGTACCTCATGGAAGGCTTCCAGAAACAATCTGCCTCCTCCACCTACAAGCTCTGCCAGAATGATCCCATCCTAGAAGTCCAACATTATGTCCAATTCCTACTGAAATTTATCACATGAGTTCATCTCTCTCTTCATCCCACGAACACCCTGCACACCCACCTTGAACATGCTCCCCAAAATCCACAAACCCAACAATTCTGGATACTCCATTGTAGCTGGCTACTGTCCTCTCACTGAAAGAAAGTCGACCAACACCTCCAACCAGTTACCTGAAACCTAGAATCCCACATCACTTCCTTCACAAACTTTCCATCATCCCCAGCCCTATACTTGCTGGATCCCTGCCCTTCACTGTTGATACCACTTCCTTATACACTAAGATCCCTCATGCCCATGACCTTGGCAGTATTGAACACTACATCTCCTAGTTTTCTCCAGACTCCAAATTAGCCACCTCATTCATTATACATCTTACCAACTATATCCTGAATTACATCTACTTGTCCATTGAAGGGAAGGTTTACAAACAAATCACTACCACAGCCATGTGCACCCTCCTGGCACCCTCCTACACCAACCAGTTTAAGGGCCATCTAGAGGAAACCTTCCTAGCCTCTCAAAACTCCAAACCCCTAGTCTAGTTCAGGTTCAGTGATGATATCTTCATGATGTGGACTCCGGGCCAAGACACCCCATCCACATTCCTTCACAACCTCAAAGCCTATTTTTCCGTCCACTTCGCCTTGTTCTCCTCTACACAATGTACTACTTTCCTGCATATTGACCTCCACCTCTCTGATGGCTCCATCACACATCTGTACTCATTAAACCTACTAACCACCAACAGTACCTGCATTTCGACAACTTTCATCCCTTCCACACCATAAAATCCCTCCCATACAGTCTAGCCACCAGTGGGTGACATAAGTTTAGTGAGAAGAACTCCCTTGCCCAGTATGCTAAAGGCCACATGAAGACCTTCACAGACAGGCAAAAATCTAGTCCACAAATAGATTTCCCAAGCCATATCCTCACACAACACCATCTTCAACCACTTTCAAGAATCATTTACAGAGCTGCCCACCTCATCACCCAATATAATGCAGGACTGGATCAGCTGAACGATATCCTTCACCAGGGTTTTAATTATCTCTCATCCTGCCCTGAAATGAGAGACATCCTACCCAAGACATTTCCCACTCCTCCTAAAATGGTGTTCCATCACCCACCCAACCTACACAACATCCTAGTCCATCCCTATGCCACTCCCATATCCAACCTCTTGCCACAGGGATCATACCTCTGCAGCAGACCAAAGTGCAAAACCTACCCAATCCATCCACACAGCACCTCCTACTCCAGTCCCGTCTCAGGCTTCTCCTACCCTGACAGAGGCTGGGCCATCTGTGAAAGCAGCCATGTCATACACCAGCTCTCCTGCAAACGCTGCATGGCCTTTTATGTTGGTGCGACTACCAACCAGCTGTCCACGAGGATGAAGGGCTATCTCCAACCTGTTGTCAAGAACAAAGTTGAACACGCAATGGCACAACTTACAGCTGAGCACAACATGCTCAGTTTCAGTGGCTGCTTCACAACCCAACCCATCTAGATCCTTTCCTCTACCGTCAACTTTTCTAAACTGTGCAGTTTCCCCTTCCTACGTTTTGTCACCCCCTCTCAGTTCATGTTCCCGTGTAGAACTCAACAGGTGCCAATTCCCACCAGCGGCTACAATTGTGACAGCCCATAAACCACAATCATCCATTCTTAGATGGAAAACCGGCCGCCTCCCTCCGAGCCACTAGCTACACACCCACAGTCCCTCTCCCTGCATCCCTCCTTCCTTTCCCTCCACACATCACTAGCCCCACTGCAACCCTTCCACCTGCCTCAAAGTAGCACTGGCACTGATAGTCTAGCTGGCACCGTGTAGGAGGATTGGCGTGCGTACGTGTGTGTGTGTGTGTGTGTGTGTGTGTGTGTGTGCTTTACTCTAGCTCATCAAAGGATAACTCAGAAAGATAGCAAGTTTTCTTCCTTTTGTGTGTTGCTACCGACAACACGGCATTTCTTCTTTTCGGTGAGTGGTGGCCCTTAATCCTAAAGTATTTACATTCTACAAGAACTTTCCTACAACATTCATATAGATTCATTCATAGCAATAACATAGTTTAATGTTTATGAATGAAAATAGCGTATTTATTTGGTAAAGAAGCCCATAAGAATCACCTGTCTCACTTATTTTTAGCCTTTGTCAAGCCAATAAATAGCTCAATATATAAATTGGTGGATGTTTCCAACTACTAGTTTGTTGGCACAAGTTTTTGTGGCGACCATTTGGTGCCAGTTCCAAATAAATATGGAAGTTGTATAAGACGTCGTCTGCTGAAGCAGACGATCAATACTACCGCTGCTTTGCATGATAGCTCTAACTTAGCCACCCATCTCAGAGTTTTGTAGAACATAAACTTCGTAATTCATCCCATACGGAGAAATGTTTCACTCAAATTTATAGATTAGTTGATTTCATAGACAATAAAGAAGTGGATTCTGAGGTTAACTGAAGCTGCCATGTTCAGTTTGTCCACAGACAACTAGTTGTTCTGAAAGTGCTGCGAATACTGGTAGTATTTGTTGTGAAACTGTCCTTTACAAATTATAGAAGTCGTGTTGTACGTAAATCAAAAGATGACATCGTTTGTCGGCGACGAAATAAAACACGTGTTACTAACCGGACGTCCAGGTACCGGTACCTATTTTGAAATAAAAGTTAGCGTATGTTGCAGAACCGTAACTTTAAATATTTTGTGCGATCACTTGAATTAATGGCCCATGATTCGATGTTAATTAAATTTTGTATGCATGCAGGAACAAAGAATTTCATTCTAGGTGGAGAGATCGCTGTACGTAATTGTAACAGGTAGCTTAAAATTATTATTTATGTTGGCCAAAGTTACTTACTGATATGACCCACAGTACTCTTGAGATATTGGTAAAGACCGTATTGACGAGTTCCTTATCCATTTATGCCAAACATCTTATCAAAATACAAATCGCCCTGTATTTTAATAAAATGAAAAAAGAGAGATCCCTCATTGTACGTACTATTGCGCGTAAAATAATGGCCACTTCAGGACTGTATGATTGAAACATGTCATTTATGTGCAGGTATATTTTATTTTACAGTGCCCCAGAGCATCCTATTAAGTAACTGTACCATACTAATAAAACGAAAAATTGTGCTGTAAAACGTGTCCCCAAACCACAGCAATAGCACAAGTGAGCGGGAAAAATCGTCAGTCAACTACACAACAGAAACACGTGTGGCACAAAAAAACAAACCTGTTATAGCGCAGATCCATCCAAACACTACAATGATGACATGGCGTACTAATTTAGACTTGTGGCTATTTTCGGCCATATGGCACACAATGTAAAAGAAAAGAAAAAACCACTGGGGGTGCCAAAACTGTGGTGAAACATGTTTAGGTGTTAAAGCAAACAATAATTATTTAGCCTTCGCTCCCTGATATACATAGGCCCTAGCAAGCTGATAATTTGTCTGGAAAAAACCTGCAATGTTCAGGGAAATTACATTTCCTTCAAAAAGTTGATTCTTGAATTTTTGAAGCAATGTCTGTAGAGGCTCTGGAAATTGTTAAAAAAACAATTGGTTGTGGAGTCATGCAGTGTGGTGCGTTGAATTGTTGTTCAGTCATAGCCACTTCCTGCACATTTACTGAACGTGAGGCTTGATTTTTATTTGTGTTTCTCGAACTGCCAGATGCTTGAGTGCAGGTGCAGCACGCAGATTAGAAATTGTCACTTTTTGATCAGCATTTGGTTTTAATGTGATAGTGTGTCCACTCACCCTCCCCTCTCAATTTTATTTGTGGTGACACACTGAGCTGTGCGATAGCCTGAGATCTAGGTAGGCTTTAATGTGGTGGTTTGATTGATTTGAGTTAGTAATTCTAACACATTTGAATGCAAAATAAAGATTTGCATGTAGCATAGCCTGAGGGCTGTGTTTACTTGATATTCAACACACTTTTAATTGCAAATTAATGAAACTGCAAGGTAAATTCAGAAACAGCTTTAAGAGATAAAGGGAAAACCTCTCATAGGTGTTATAATGTATATGACATACATTTGCTAAATATAAACTATGAAAAATGTAGGGGGAGGGGACAGTAAGTTGGTAATGATAACTTTTTTTCTGAATTGAGTATTCAGCCATTGAACTACAACCTCATCACACTCATCCCCCTAGTAGTTCCTGAACAAACGACATTTTTCTGAAAGAGAGGAAGAGGGAAGAAAAGGGACAGGTGGGAAATTATGGCTTTCAGCCACACAGGGAACTGTAGCATTGCAATGGAAAAATTTGAGGTGCCAGGCCAGGATTTGAACCCAGATGTTCTGCTTCTCTAGAATGGTTGCCGCAACCTTCTTGGCCACCTGGACTTGAGCCTCAACTTATGCACGCTGCATGCCAGCATCCCTCATCCTGCACCACCTGCTCACAGATTCTCGAGTCCCATGATGATTCGAATGATATTTGTGCATCCAAACCAAAACATATGTCATAAATCTATTGTGGAGATGTCCAACAGAACAGAAAACCCTCAGTACATTAATATAATTGAGTGTGATGGCTCTATTAAATACGTTTCAATGCAGATGCACAAATATTTGCTGATAATATTTGTTCCTTATCAGGCTCATATATTAAGAGACTCAGCAAGCTTAATATAAAGTTATTTGTTTACTATTCTGTAAAATGCTACACCAGGCGTAGATTGTTTACTGGTCTATAAAATATTTCACCAGCATAATGCAGCCACACTGTGTTTGCTATTCTTAGGCTGAGCATGAGTTGGCTGCTGTTCATAAGCAGCTGGAAATTGCCATGGTTACTGTTGAGTGATTGTAAGTTTTGCGAATGGGTGTGTTGGGAGGATACCAAGAGTTGTGTGCCAGAGGTATCAAATATACCTCAAGTACTATCCTCTCCTGTGGAAGCTGCCATCCACTTGACTGTTAGTGGCGTGTCAGTGTTGAGTCTAGGCATCTCGTACAGGGTGATAAGGACCAAGGACTCAGTGTGCTATACCAGTCCCTTTAACAAACAAGTTCAAAGTGCTGTCTTTCACTCAAACTGAAACCAAGCCACTGGGACTCATTTCATATTTTTGAGGAAACTTGCTTTGTCCCATGTCAAGAGGAGATAAATACGAAAGGGTAGTGATCTATTAATCATTGACAGTTCAGACATATGGTGAATAACGGTACCCCTTAGGAAAACGGCAGCAAAGAATGGGTAGAAACATCAGGTACACTTCATTTGTATGCCTGGAGGCTCCACTTAACATGTTGAAAAGGCTGCTCTGGCAGCCACTGAGGGAGCATAGTGCAACCAGTACAGTTGTGGTGCACAATGGAACAAATGATGCTTGTTGTCTTGGTCCCAAGATGATACTTGGATCATTCTAGTGACTGGCAGAGAGAATTGAGAATACAAGCCTTGCTAACAGAGTTTTAGCAAAGCTCACGATTTGTGACATTGCCCCAGGACACATTCTGGTCCCCGGATTCTTAATCAGGCAGAAGGCTTGGACCAGAGACTCGTAGAGTTCTGTGACAAGCTAGGCTATGACTTCCGAGAATTGCGCCATAGGGTTGACAACTCTAGATTTCCCCTAAATAAATCAGGTGTGCAGTACACATCAGAGGCAGCTACCTAAGTAGCTGACTGCGAGTCAGCTACTTAGCTTCTTGCCTTTTAGGCCATGATGCACAAATTTTAATGCTAAAAAGCTTTTGTACTCAAACAAATGTCACATATAATTACAAACTATATAGGAAAGTTCATCCAACAGCAACAGAGAGTTTTTCAAACCTCATCAAGGAAGAAGAGTGGCAGGATGTTTATAGTAGATGACAAATATAATGCTGTCATTAACACATTCCTCATGCTCTTTGAGAGTTGCTTTCCATTAGAATATTCGAAATGGGATACTACCAGCAAAAGTCAGCCCAGGTGGCTGACTAGTGGAATAAGGATCTCATGTAGAACAAAACGGGGATTATATCGAAATGTTAGAAGTAGTCACAATCAAGCTACAGTTACCCCTTTACAAACAGTACTGTAAGGTGCTCAAAAATGTTATTAGGAGGGCAAAGAGTATGTGGTATGCAAATAGAGTAGCTAATTCACAGGATAAAATTAAAACCATATGGTCAGTTGTGAATGAAGAGTCTGGTCAGCAGCACAAGGTCAATGATATAAAGTCAGTTCGTGGTAAAAATATTTCTGTTGCTGATCAATCAGATATATGTACAGTATTTAACAATTATTTTCTGAGCATTGCTGGTGAATTAAATAAAAATTTAGTTTCTACAGGGAATCAAATAACACTCTTGCAAATGCCTTTCCAAGATTGATGTCTGAAATACTCCTCTGTGATACAGACAAGGGGGAGATTGAGTCAATAATTAAATCCTTACAGACTGAGGACTCTCATGGATAGGATGGAGTGCCTAGCAGAATATTAAAGTACTGTGCTGCACATGTTTGCCCTGTCTTTAGCCACATTTGTAATTTTTCCTTCAGAAATGGTTAGATTCCTGAATGATAAAAGTATTCAGCAGTAAAGCTGCTTTATAAAAAGGGAGAAAGGGATCATATAGACAATTTTAGACCTTTTGCAGTGAACACATGGTGTGTCGTGGGGCGATCACTCTGTTTTTAAAATAATTGAAAAGCCACAATCGCTTCAATTGTTTATTAGATGACCGGTTTTAGCACTCTGAAGGTGCCATCATCAGATCTGTGAAGGTATAACATAACAGGTTTGAGGGAGGAGTTACATGCGTTAACTATATACATCACAATTATTACAGAACCACATGACTGAAACGTGGATTAACCTTTATAAATCCATACGGACATTATGGCATATGAGGCATTCATAAAATCATTGTCACAATCAATAAAAAATAATAAAAAACTGCTCTCATGGTCGTTCTTTCCATAAGATATAAAACTGAAGTCACCAGATGAAACTACCACTGCTTGCCTAACACCCGTCGGCATCATCACTGCCCTATTCTGCATAGGCTTACCTGCTGTGATTCTAGCGGTTCACAACCAGCCACCAGATAGCGCTGTCCAAGCAGCACATACACAGTCCCATGATATAACCACTCATTACTACTAAAACACAAGTTTAATATAACTGCTTGTTACATACCCATGCAAAGCCCACATTTGCGCATGCATTTCCTGTACATACTACAATCACTATAAAGTACGTCAGTTACAAAGTAAAAGCATCTGAGGCACAGACATTATCCATTAGCACCTTACAAAACTACATATTATAATTTACCTTTATTCATATAAGGACGTCAGGAATATGCACATAGAAAGCTGTTCGTAACATGAGTTAGGTACAATGTGACGAGCGATAAAAACCTGTATGCTGGGCGTTACATGTCTAGGCACCATGGTCTTAGGTATTGTAAATTGTATTACAATGCCTCATGTGCCATGATGTCCATATGGTTTTATAAATGTTAATCCACGTTTCAGGTATGTGGTTCTGTAATAATTTTAATGTATATAGTTAACTCGTGCAAGCCCTCCCTCAAACCTGTTATGTTATACCTTCACAGATCTGATGATGCCACCTTAAGTGTGCTAAAACCGGTCATCTAATAAACAATTGAAGCGATTGTGGCTTTTCAATTATTTTAAATTTTAGACCTATTTCTATGCCAACAGTGTTTGCTAAAGTTATTGAAAAGGCTGTGCATGTTAGGATAGTTGATCATTTTATATCACGTGATTTACTATCAAATGTACAGTTCGGCTTCAGAAGTCATTTAACAACTGAAAATGCTATATTCTCTCTTTTCTCTGTGCTGGATATATAACGCCCGTAAAGGATGTTGTGTGCAACATTGGCTCAGTTTCAAATAGTGCAGTTGAAGACATAAGTACATGGCTTGTAGAAAGTAAACTAATGCTAAATGACAGTAAGACTCAATTTTTACTGTTTCTAACACACAATTCAACAAAACCTGACTTTTTAATTCCACAGAATGGGCATATGATTAGTGAAACTGAACAGTTCAAAGTTCTAGGTGTGCAGATAGATAGTAAGCTGTTGTGGAAAGCCCACATTCAGGATCTTGTTCAAAGACTTAATGCTGTCATTTTTACTGTTCGAACGGTATCTGAAGTGAATGATCGTTCGACATGAAAATTAGTCTACTTTGCTTATTTTCATTTGCTTATGTCGTATGGTATTATATAAGCAGTGTAAGTTCATGAACCTCTTGTCGGCCCCTGTTCATGAGCCTGGGTACTTTGACATTGGCCTCTCAAAAAATCATAGATCCATCAAACAAAAAACGTGCCCAGTAACTGGAAGAAAGCACATTTCACACCTGTAGCAGAAGTGATCCACAAAACTACCATCCAACATCCTTGACATCCATTTGTTAAGCAATTCAGCACTCCTTCTATTCTGTTGAGGAGTTCCTTGAAAAATTAAGCTGATTCTTGTTGTACTTGTTGATTGCATTTACTTAAATTTATGGCTTGACTTTTTTCAGGTTCATAAACATTTCATTTTTATCTGTTATTACTTTTATGTTGTAATTTCATGTACTGACACATTCCATAACCTTGGAGATTTGCTCTTCAATTTGGTCCTACAGAACTTGACGTGTAAATAAATAAAAATAAATAGAGGAAGTAAGGCTTGAGTTTTAAAGAATAGTTGCCCATGCTCTTGATAGATATGTACCCAGCAGGAACGTTCATAATGGAAGAGATCCTCCATGATATACAGGCACTGTAAACAAATTTCTAAAGAAACAGACTACTTCACAATTGGTATAATCAAAGCACAGGGCTATAGACAGAAAGGGGCTTAATGAAACACTTTTGGCAGTCAAGAGAACAATGTGTGAAGCCTTCAATGACTACCATAGCAGAATACAGTCAAATTATTTTACAAAACCCAAAGAAATTCTGATCATATGTGAAGATTGTTAGTGGCATCAAAGTTAGTGACCAGTCACTCACGGATGAGACTGGAACTGAAGTTGATAGTTGCAAAGCAAAAGCAGAAATGTGTAACTACACTCCTGGAAATGGAAAAAAGAACACATTGACACCAGTGTGTCAGACCCACCATACTTGCTCTGGACACTGCGAGAGGGCTGTACAAGCAATGATCACACGCACGGCACAGCAGACACACCAGGAACCGCGGTGTTGGCCGTCGAATGGCGCTAGCTGCGCAGCATTTGTGCACCGCCGCCGTCAGTGTCAGCCAGTTTGCCGTGGCATACGGAGCTCCATCATAGTCTTTAACACTGGTAGCATGCCGCGACAGCGTGGACGTGAACCGTATGTGCAGTTGACGGACTTTGAGCGAGGGTGTATAGTGGGCATGCGGGAGGCCGGGTGGACGTACCGCCAAATTGCTCAACACGTGGGGCGTGAGGTCTCCACAGTACATCGATGTTGTCGCCAGTGGTCGGCGGAAGGTGCATGTGCCCGTCGACCTGGGACCGGACCACAGCGACGCACGGATGCACGCCAAGACCGTAGGATCCTACGCAGTGCCGTAGGGGACCGCACCGCCACTTCCCAGCAAATTAGGGACACTGTTGCTCCTGGGGTATCGGCGAGGACCATTCGCAACCGTCTCCATGAAGCTGGGCTACGGTCCCGCACACCGATAGGCCGTCTTCCGCTCACGCCCCAACATCGTGCAGCCCGCCTCCAGTGGTGTCGCGACAGGAGTGAATGGAGGGACGAATGGAGACGTGTCGTCTTCAGCGATGAGAGTCGCTTCTGCCTTGGTGCCAATGATGGTCGTATGCGTGTTTGGCGCCGTGCAGGTGAGCGCCACAATCAGGACCGCATACGACCGAGGCACACAGGGCCAACACCCGGCATCATGGTGTGGGGAGCGATCTCCTACACTGGCCGTACACCACTGGTGATCGTCGAGGGGACACTGAATAATGCACGGTACATCCAAACCGTCATCGAACCCATCGTTCTACCATTCCTAGACCGGCAAGGGAACTTGCTGTTCCAACAGGACAATGCACGTCCGCATGTATCCCGTGCCACCCAACGTGCTCTAGAAGGTGTAAGTCAACTACCCTGGCCAGCAAGATCTCCGGATCTGTCCCCCATTGAGCATGTTTGGGACTGGATGAAGCGTCGTCTCACGCGGTCTGCACGTCCAGCACGAACGCTGGTCCAACTGAGGCGCCAGGTGGAAATGGCATGGCAAGCCGTTCCACAGGACTACATCCAGCATCTCTACGATCGTCTCCATGGGAGAATAGCAGCCTGCATTGCTGCGAAAGGTGGATATACACTGTACTAGTGCCGACATTGTGCATGCTCTGTTGCCTGTGTCTATGTGCCTGTGGTTCTGTCAGTGTGATCATGTGATGTATCTGACCCCAGGAATGTGTCAATAAAGTTTGCCCTTCCTGGGACAATGAATTCACGGTGTTCTTATTTCAATTTCCAGGAGTGTATGTTTTCAAATCTTTCTTTACAAAAGGAAACCCAAGAGTATTGCCCCAAATTAATTCTTGTACCATGGAAAAGGTGAGTGAAATTGTCACTGTCATGGGCATTGAGAAGTAGCTGAAATCATCAAAACTGAATGAAGTCCCAGAGCCCAATGGAATCCCGATCACATTTTATACCCAGTTTGCAGCTGAGCTAGCCCCTCTGTTAACTATGATCTATCTTAGATCCGTCAAACAAAAAACTTGCCCAGTAACTGGAAGAAAGGACATGTCACACCTGTAGGAGAAGTGATCCACAAAACTACCATCCAACATCCTTGACACCCATTTGTTAAGCAATTCAGGGTTGGGGTGCTAGATTAGTTACTGTTAGGTTCAAATAACACATAAGTGTTATAGATATGCTTCAGAAACTCAATTAGGAACCTCTGGAGAGAAGACAACATTTTTTAAAGGAATGTTGTTGAAAAAATTTAGAGAACCAGCACTTGAAGCTGACTCCAGAACAATTCTACTGCCTCCAACCTTCATTGCGCATAAGGACCACAAAGATAAGATAGAAGAAATGAGGGCTCATATGGAGGCATACAGACAGTTCTTTTCCCTCATTCTATCTGTGACTGGAGCAGGAAAGGAAATGACTAGTAGTGGTAAGGGGTACCATCTGCCATGTGCTATACAGTGGATTACAGAGTATCTATGTAGATCTAGGTCTAGATCTTAGAATGTATTCTGAGCTCATGTATAATGTGGTATCTTGACCAGAATGACCTTCTCCATGCCAGCCAGCATGGATTTCGAGAGCATAGATTATGTGAAACCCAACTCACTCTTATCTCACATGACATTCCGAAAGCAGTGGCTCAAGTCAGATAGATGCAGCATTTCTCAGTTTCCAAAAAGCATTTGACTCAGTACCACACCTATGCTTATTATCAAAAGTACAGTTGTTTAGAGTGTCAGACAAAATATGTGACTGCATTGAGGATTTCTTGGTAGGGAGGATGTAGCATGTTATCTTGGATGGAGAGTCATTGATAGATGTAGAAATAACTTTGTGTGTGCCCCAGGGAAGTGTGTTGGGTCGCTTGAATAGTAACCTGAGACTTTTCATGTATGATGCAGTTATCTGCAATGAAGTCCAGACTTAGTGACGCTGTACAAATATTCAGTCAGACTTTAAGATTTCGAAGTGGTGCAGTGATTGACAGCTTGCTTTAAATGTTCAAAAATGTAAAATTATGCACTTTGCGAAGTGAAATAAAAGGTATCCTATGAATATAATACATAAATTCGTACAAATACTTGAGGTGTAACACTTAGTAGGGACATGAAGTGGAACGATTACATAGGCTCAGTCATGAGTTAAGAATATTACTACAGTGTGTGGGACCACTACCAAACGGGATTACCAGAGGATATTGAACATATACAGTGAAGGGCAGCACAAATGGTCACAGATTTGTTTGACCTGTGGGAGAGTGTCACCGAGATGTTGAAATAACTGAGCTTACAGACTCTAGAAGACAGAAGTAAACTATCCTGAGAAAGCTTGCTTACAAAGTTTCAAGAACCAGCTTTAAATGATGATTGTATGACAACCTCCTGCATATTGCTCCAATAAGGGTCTTGAAGATAAGATTAGATTAATTACAGCACACACAGAAGCATTTACACTTTCATATGTGACTAGAATGGGAGAAAGCTCCAATTACTGGTACAGTGGGACATACTCTCTGCCACGCACTTCACAGTGGTTCACAGACTATAGATGTATATATCTTTTGAAACTGTCTGGGAATCAAGAATTTGCGAGTAGTGTTGCAATGGATGAGGAATACTACAATGCAGCATGCGGTAAGTGAAGAATTTGAGTTGGACCGAAGGCATGTCCGAGTGGCCGATATGGTTAAAGCAACCATTCTAGGGAAGCGAACCATCTGGTTCAACTTCCGGTCCAGTGTGAATTTTCAGCTTTCACCACTGCAATACAGCTGTGCCCTGTGCGGCTGGAAGTCATGATTTCTCACCTACACCTTCCTCTTCTTCCCCCTTTTTTAAGTGTCGTCTGATATGTCCAACAGAACAGACAACATTCAGTTATATAAATACAAGCTACTTTGTTCCCTTTGTCACATTGTCCTGCTACATGTGAACAGTGGTGATGGTGCAGCAGATGCCTATTTCAAAACATGGTGCATCATTGTTGTCTATTAATATTACATACAGCAATAGTGGACCTAAGCATGTAACTGTGAGCATTCATCCATTTGCCACTTAAATATGCGTAAGGATGCTGTGCACTGATTTATTTGCTGTAGTGTTACTGTGCTTGATACTACTAACCATTTTAAAAAAAGAAGAAGATGAAGTCACTGTGATGTTTCTTATTGTGTGATTTTCATATTCATCCAAGTAGTTCCACTGCTCTCAACTCGGATTCAGTCATTCTCTTTTGAACAGACTTTTGTAGGGTAAAATTTTTGATACATACCCGTCTTCATGTTACTATTCAATGAATGACCAAAACTATATTTCATACTTTATGTTATGTTGCTAATGAATCACAGACAGTGTGAGCTCCAACACGTACTAAGTTTGTCCACAAATAAATAAGCAAGCATAAAGCACAGAACAATTCTTTTGGGAAGTCCATATTACATTTAATGTAGTAGATTGAAGAGGAAGTATCTTATTTGAAGTAAGCTAAAGCTTCCTTGATTATGTTAATTAAATATATTTTATTCCTATGTCTAGCTTAATATAAGTGTAACATAATGATTCTAGAGAATAACTATTGTTTGCTGTGCAAGGAAATTTAAACACTCAATGGTTGGAGGGCTCTGTGACCAAGACCACAGTCTACAATAATCAGCTTCGGAGTTTATCAAAAGTGAATATTAATTACCAACAGATGAGAAAGTAGTACTAACTCAATCCCTGCCTCCAGATGTTGCTGAGAAGTTTAGGAGAGAAGCATGTTGTGTGTTGACTGGGGCATGTTAGGCCAAAAGAAAAATTACATCAGTTCAGAGTTCTGCTTTGCATTCACTTAGGATGGATCATGATTTTGCTGTCTTCTCTGGGGACAAATGCATTACTGCGTTTGTGCTGGACAAGCAGGATGATATTTAAAATATTCAGTGTTCACGCCTGACTCAGTGTGTCATTTATCGGTGCCGACCCAACAAAAAGGGTTGAGAGGAAGACTAAAAAGCTACTGAAGAAATGTTCCTTGTTGTGAGAGATTATAAACCGTCATAACTCCTATTGTGCTGTCCCTCTTAGCTTATATAGTCTTCTGAAGATCCAAAAGGGAGGGATTCCATTGAGGCCTATTGTCAGTAACACTGGTGCTCTGCCTGATATACTATGTAGCAAAACACCTTGCTATTCTGTTGGGCCCACTAGTAGATTGGTGTGTATATCACATTAGGAACTCAGCAGACTTCTCATGTCAATTAGAGAGATTGCATTTGAATGATTCTGATATTTTCATTTTTTTTTATGTTGTCTATCTCTTCACTCATGTTCCTCTGTTTAATGCATTACAGTTGATTAAAGTTGCGATTAACTTCAATTAACTAACCTATTTCAAGATGTGTTGGCTTCAATTTATTTTCTATTTGATGACCAGTTCTGTGAATAGACAGATGAAGTTGTTATGGTGACCCTCCTGTCACCTATTGTTGCTAATCTGCTCTTGGAAGATTTCAAGGAATGTTTCCTGGAGTCTGCAGCATTGAATGCTGCATGATTTTTTTTTAATATGTAGGTGATACTTTTGTTGTTCGTCCCTACGGCAATGAAAATGTGAACACTTTTTAGAACATCTGAATTCAGTCCACCCTAGTATTTGCTTTGCTGTAGAGGTGGAGAAGGGTAGCTGCCTTTCCTTCCTCAATGTATTTGTCAGGAAGAAGACTGATGTCATCTCAGGCCCTGGATAAGATTACATAAATACTTGTTCCATAGATCATGAGTATGATATTTCATAATGGTGTAAGATGTGTCAGTTCAACAAATTTTTCTTTACATGCCATGGCTCAACTGTGCTTTTTTATACTAGTAATTTAAATCCAAAAATTCATTTGCTGAGTAGAAGGAGTTGTCATTCAGAAATTCTTTTAATTTGTTTTTAAATGCTGGTTGGCTAGCTGCCAGACATTTGTTGCTATTTGGTAAGTGACCAAAGTCTTTTGTGGCAGCATAATTCACCCCTATCTGCGCCAAAGTAGATTTAACCTAAAATAGTGAAGATCAGCCTTTCTCCTAGTGTTGTAACTATGTACATTGCTATTGCTTTTGAACTGTTCCTTATATACACATGTGCAGGATGATCTTGGGTGGGCTTCAGTTATTATTCTGATTACACACTTTTCTGCAATGAATAGTTTTTCTCTTAATGATGGCGTAAGAAAGCAGTGAATGAAAACAGGCGTAGTAAGCTAATTACTTATATGCTTATCATCCAGATTTGCAGTAACACTAATAGCATAAGTAGCTGAACTCAAACATTCCAGTAGGTCATCATCTTATAGACATCTGTTATTCCTTCATGAGGTTTGTTGTAAATAATCTACTACAGTTCAAAAGGAATACAAAAAGGGGTGCACAATGCTGCAACAAAAATGTTGGATCACTTACCCAGTGATGTAAAATGTCTGACTGGCAGCAAAGGAACATTTGATAACAAACTGAGAAAGTTTCTCCTTGACAATGCCTTCTGTTTTGTAGGAGAGTTTCTGTAGAAATGTTCAGAGTATAATCATATGTACAAAATAAGTTGCTACATGAATGTAAAATGACTTTTTCCACATCATTACAATATATCATGCAAAATGATCCATGGAATATGTAACTAACTATCTGTGTTTTTTCCTATTCAATGTTTCATCAATGCACACACACAAAAATTTGGAATATTCTGCCTTAGCAACAGACTTCTGCTCAAACTCTATATTTATTAATGTTGCTGTGCCATTTACTCTACAGAACTGTGTATTCTGTGTTTTTATTAAATTTTATTTAGAAGTAGTCCACGATTTACACAATCAAAAGCCTTTGAAAGATCACAAAAAATCCCAATTGGTGCTTTCAGTTATTCAGAACATTTAATATTTGATCAGTGAAAGCGTTATAGCATTTTCTGTTGAAAAGCCATTCTGAAAACCAAACTAACATTTTCTTAGTAATTTATTTTTACAAATAGGTGAAGCTTCTGTTAACAACATTACCTTTCTAAGAATTATGGATAAAGCTATCAGAAGTGAGATTGGGCAATAGTTGTTGCATCAGACCTACTCCCTTTATATGCAATGGTATAACAGCAGCATATTCAGGGGAGACTTGTCAGATGAGTTGTGAAAAGTTTGGTTATTGGTGACTGCATGGATGTATTTTAAAACCTGGGAGCTTAAACATGGAAAATAGGGTAATACGCAAGACAAACATTCGGTAATCATGTATGAGTTAACAAGAGCAGGAAACTAAGTGCTTTTATTAACTCATACACAGTGTTTTGTCAGTGGTCTCTGTCTGGGGTATTACTCTATTTTCCATATATAGGCTCTCAGATTTTCAAATCTCATCCAGTGCTGTCACCAACAATGTCTTTCCTTCTCATCCCTTCTGGTAAGTCTCCCCTGACCTGGATTTGTTGTCAGTGTCTCTCCATTTCCTAAACCTCGCCAGTTCTTCTCTTTCATACCTCTTCTTTCCCCTCCAACCCATCTCCCAGAAAAAGGTGCAAATAGCTCCAAAAGCTTGCACATTTCAATACCTTTATATGTGTTTTCCCCTGCTGTCACTTGGCAAGTAGATTTTTTGATCTGTCCAGTTACATTATATTTTCAAAAAATGATTATTTTGTTGATGTATAAGCTAGATATTTCCGAGACAAAGGCATATAACAGGAATTATTTGTGGTGTGGACTCAAGAATGTTCTGCAGAGGCCTTTCCAAGGAACTGGTGATACCAACTACTGCTTGTTCTTTAACAAAATGTGTCATGATTAATATAATCATTGATTTCAAACCTACAGCTCAACTCATGGAATCAGCACTAGAAATAACAACTGGAATAATTTTCATAACTACCTAAACTCATTCACTTTACCACTAAAATGTGTCCATTATTCAGGAACACACATTTTCAGTAACTTACCAGCTGCCAAAAGGAAGGTTAACTACTAATAAGATCGAGTTTGAGAGCGCCTAAAGGATTTATTGCATTACAAATAACATGAATTTATGTATAATCTGACTGGTGTACAGAACAGTTGCAGGAATGTGCAGTGGTGTAATGTATACAAAATTTTAATGAGGCTTGTCTAGTCAATTCATATTATCCTATAGGGGCTCAGGAATATCCTATGTTTTTATTTATATATTCATTCATTCATCCATCCTGGAATCATATTAAAACTATTTAGGATTTGTCAATGTAATACAATGAAAGTGAATAGCTCAAAAATATACATACAGAATAAAATAAGTATGCTTTTATGAGGAGAGGACAGGTGGTCGGTCATGGCCTCATAGAAGAAATTATCCCACCATTTGACTGAAATGACTTACAAAAACCATGGAAAACCTAAATCAGGATGGTCTGACAGAGTACAGATGCCATCCTCCTAGGTATTAGGCCAGTTTCTTAACAACTATACTGTCTCATTTAGTTGGTCCCCTTTGTACACTCTTCTTTCATTTACACACAATTAGCTCCAGGTACTGCTCTTCATTGCTGCACAAAGGACAGCTGCTGGTGACTCCTTGAACATGAACATGCTGCTATACCCCCTGCACTAATTCCAGTTTGTTTTGAAAACTAATGACATGCCTGTAAACATGCAACTGTGCCCCATGAATGTCTTCATGTCCACCTAAAAAACTGAGTCAACATCCCCTCATGATGAGTGAGATGTTGAACTCAGGAGAATGACAAGACATTACTGTCATGCAAAATAGATGTTGGAATATGATTTTCTTGTATAAGCATTACATTATGATTATGTGTAGTAATATGCCTGTGCATTGTTATCCCTGTTCATTATTAACTGCAATTATTGATTCCTCTTAGCAATCTTTAATTGCATAATATGTGTTACTTATGAAGAATGTTGAAACTGCCTTTTTCAACAAATGTGTTTTAGTAATCTTTACCACTCCTTGGGCAATTTATTATACAATTTTACTCCCTGATAGGAAATGCTGTTTTGAGTGTTTTGTTTGTTAATCATTGGCAAATGTTAGTACAAATTGGCTCTTGCCCCATTATTATGTATTAGTAAAATATGTAATAATATTTTCCATAATTTGCACAACAGAGTGATAGATGTACTTAATTTGTGGAATAAGGATTCCCAGTTTTGTAAACATAAGATTTTTTGCACATACAATGAGTGCAACTGCTACTTCTAGTTGTTATTTTTATGGCTGTTTTCTGCATTTTAAAAACTGTGTCCATGTGTTGTGCCTTTGATCCCCTGAACATAATTCTATATCTAAGAACTGAGTGTGTGTAGGAATAGTATGTCACCCCAAGACATTGACTGTTACAAAATTATGATAGAACCCCAAGATCGAAACTCACTGCTGAGGTTCTTTTTACCAACAGCTTTGTATGTTCACTCCATGTTAATTAACAATCAATATTAATCTTGAAAAACTTTGTGTCTATAAATTTATCATCTGTCCGTAATGTAACAAAATTGTTTATTCTTAATGCTGAAATGCCTATTGTTTTTTTTCATTGTGTTCAGTTTTAAACATACTTGTGGGTTTCATTTGGCTTCTCTAATAGGAGTTCTGATGTTATATCAGCAACTATGACGGTGCTATCATCAGCAATCACAACTTTTTCTCTGTTTCTTATATGGTACTAAAAGTAATTAATATATATTAAGAACCAAACTGGACTGTGTTTTTCTTGTTGGAGAGTTGTTTTACCACTTGTACCCTGTTTTCCACGTAAGACTGAAACCATATATTTGTTATTCCTCCTACACCTGCTGATGTAGGTGTCTAGCATGTTTACTAGTATTTTATGGTCAGGAGTGTCAAAAGCCATGGACAAGTCTAAGAACATGTCTATAACATAGTCATCCTTGTCAAGAGCTTCAAGTACCATTCTTGTGTACTCTGTAATGGCTAATGATAGACTCCTCCCACTTCAGACACCAAATTGTGCTTTGTTAAAAGGCTGTATTTATTCATGCAACTCATTATTCTGTCTTTCATTATTGATTTAGTTATTTCTGAGAATGCGGACAGTGGTGAAGCTGGGCTGTAGTGTTCTATACTCTCCACATTATCTTTGTTTAGTAAGAGCACAGCTTGTGTGTGCTTTAGGTATTCTGGAAAAATGAGTTATGGCTCTTATGCTGTCTATGCATGCCTTCAGAACAGACTGGAGCCCCACTGTGCCTGCTGACATCTTATTCGTTAATTTCTGTATAGTCTTCCTGACTTGAAGCTCTGTTACGGGCAAACATCATTATGCTTGCTTTGTAAGTAGTCGTAGGTGTTACATGTGTTTTAGGAACATTTTGTGACAACTTCTCCACAGTATCAGAGAAATAATCATTTATAAAATTTGCTGATTCTTGTGGATTTTCTTTAATTTTACCCCAGTCTCTGATTTTTATGTTATAATGCATCCCTGTTTCAAGTTTTATGACATCCCAAACTACTTTGCCATTATTTTCTACATTATTTATTATTTTGTAATTGGATAATTTTTTTGCAACAAAGAGTGCACATTGTACATTTTGTATAATTATGACAGTAATCTAGGAACTGTGGATTAGTATAGTGCTTTTGTCTGTGAGGACCTGCTGCTGCTGTAACATTTACTTTGGAAAAGTCATCTCAAAAATTAATTCAAACATTGCACAGAAGTTGGAGAATGTAGCAGATACATTGTTTCCATATCCACTTCTTCCCACGTTTGCCAGTGCCTAGATAAAGTACGCTTTTACCCTTACATCCATCATCTCATAGGCCTGCAGTTTTGTGGGTTTTAGCAAGCCTGTCTTTAGCTTTATTATCTGACAGTAATTATCAGAAAGCGCAAGATCTCTTATAAATATTTTACAATTTTCCCTGTCTATATTTGTAAGTGCGTGGTCTAAGACTGATGCTGAACCTTCTGATGCCCTAATGGCTGTGTTGTTCCGTGCCAAAAGTGCTCCAAATGTTTAGGAAGTTACTGCTAATTTCACCCTCAGTACCGGTGTTAATATTCACGTCTCTACATATTATTGTTAGTTTTGGGGGCTAACACTCTTTCCAGGACTCCAGTTAAAGTTAATGTGTTGAAGAAAGTGTCCCAGTGGTATATACGCGTACACACACACACACACACACACACACACACACACACATGCACAATGGATGGTGGGGTGGGGGGAATGATTAACTTTTTATTTATATCTAGCTTTGCTGGTCTACACTGTGATAGATCTTCCCAAGGTTTCAAATATGTGCCATCTCTAAAAATATATAAATACTTGATCCTCCACCCTTTCAGGTAGTTCTACAGTAGCAACTTGCACATTCATATGATGATAGCACTATACACTGTGTTTCATTCTCTCTACCACAGTTTTCTATAATGCATACTACCATTCTGTTGAAAGACTGTAATTCAACTTCAAGCTATTGCACTTCATTTTTAATAGACCACACATTTTGTTAAAAAATAGATAATTCTGGGCAAATTTCTGTGGCGTTTATGTGCTCTGATATGTTACATTCTATCTTTTGTGTACACGTTGAAGAAACTGCTTCAGAGAGGGGAGCCTGTTGTCATAAAGACCTAGTCCTTGCACCCATGGCAACAGGTATTTGATATTGTGTGGACTGACACCCACCTGCTCTACTATCACTAATTAAATACACCCACTTCCCTTTCCCAGTCCTGTTGATGTGCAGATCATGCCTAGTGTAGTCCCATCTCCTGCTAGTCCCCACCAGCACCAGTTGAATGTGTGTCAATGCCAGCACCAGCTTTGCATTGACTTGTTATACAGCACTACCAAGAGGAGACCAATTGTGCTACCAGAACAGCTCTATCATTCTTACATTAGTGCAGCCATTAAGGGAAGCTATCGCACTCAGGTCACCACCTACACTACACACGTTGTCCCGATCCAAACTGTTTCCTGTCCACTACTACCTAATCATCCTGACAGCAGTCTGTGTTGGTAACACCACTACTATGTTCTTAATTTGGTTTTTAAAACTGCTCACTAAGCTCTATGTTTCCACACTGGATCACAGTTGGAAAGAGTGAGCCAGCAAATGCTTTATACTCAAGCAATGAAAATTCCGTGTTGGAATATCAACAATATAAGGAAAAGCATTGATTGCTACTCACCGTAAAGATATGTTGAGTTGCTGACAGGCACAATGAAAAGACTGTTACACATTTAGCTTTTGGCCAAAGTATTCTTTAGAAAACACACACAAATTCATTCACACAAGCAAGCCTACCTCATGCACACATGGCAGTCATCTCAGGCAGCTTGGACCAGACTGCAACTGTCACATGAATGAAAGCAGCAACCTGGAGGGGACAGGGAAAGTGAAGGGATAGCAGGGTAAGGGGGGGGGGCAGATGCAGAGGGGGAGGGGGAGGAGTGCTGTCTGGTGGGCAGAGTTTGCAGGGACTAGATGGAGGTATGACAAAACTGCTACCATGTGCAGTGTCAAGAGGCTGAGGGGCAGGGAGATGTGGACAAGAAGGGGAGAAATGAGCAGTGAAAAAGGAGAGGAGCAGGGAAGGGGATAGATTGGTGGGCGAGTTGGCAGAGGATGGCACACAATGAAAGTGAGGTGATGCGAATAAGTAGAAAGTAGTGGGGTAGAGAGGGTGTAAACTGTTGGGTGGAGGGTGTGGTGACAGTAGGTTACTGTAGGGTGAGGCCAGGATAATTTCAGGAGCAGAGAATGTGTTGTAACGATAACTCCCATCTCACAGTTCAGAAAAACTTGTGGTGGAGGGGAGGATCCAGATGGCCCAGATTGTGAAGCAACCTTTGATATCAAGACTTTTATGTTTAGCTGCATTTTGTGCCAGGGGTGGTGTACTTTGCTCTTGGCCCGCAGATCGGTGGTGGCCATTCATCCTGGTGGGCAGCTGGTTGGTAGTCATATCAATATAAAAACCTGTGCAATGATTGCAGCAGAGTAGATGTGTAACGGCTGCTTTCATTGGTGGCCCGGCCTATGATGGGGCCTTTGAGAGGACTGGAATAGGAAGCACTGGGTGCATGGATTGGGCAGGTCTTGCTCCTGGATCTTCACAGGGATATGATCCCTGCGGCAACCCCTCTGCTGTGGCTGCCCCATCTGAAAGTACAACACTTCCTGCAAGTGGAAAATTGGATTGGGCCTATTGCCCTCTTGGTATATGAGAGGACATATTTGCATTTCAGTACTGATTCATCATTTTAGAGTGAATGTTTTAATGTAAACACTAAAAACAGGCCCAATATTGGAGGTTCTGTTTTATTATCTTCAGATCTTGAGATGAGTTCTAAGGAGTTCATGGTCTATGACCATGTTATATACTCCCATAAAGGTGGATATGAAATGAAGACTAAGATCTACTACTCAATGTGAGTAAATGTGTAATATCTACGTTTCAGAGATGAAACCAATTACAGCTTGGACCTATCTTAGTCTTAGTGCTATTACATCTTATGTAAAGCAAGTGTTTAGAGAGTTGATTATTTACCTTATGTGTGATTCACTAGGCATAGAGACAACTTTAATTTATTTTTTAGAGGCTATAAGTTTTGTGTTCTGTTATCCAATTAACCTGATACACTTCATTCACAGCCAGTTGAGTGGACAAGTAATGTCTGCAATGTGGGCTATAAAATTATTTAACAATTTTAACTTGTGTTGAAAATATTGGAGTTATTTCAAATCCTTTGGTTTGGATGGTTTAAGTATGACTGCTAAATGTTGCACCAGCTTGATTCCATCTTTACTTCACCTATGTTGGAGGAATGGTTGTGCTGATTGGAAGAAGTACTCAACACTGCCTGAGATGAGCTGCTGATTATATTGAAATGCGCTATGTGTAAAATCTTGTAACTCGGTTACATTTGGTCATACAGAAAAGGTCAACACTTGATATAAACAGTATGTGTAAACTATTGAATTAAAAGCTGGCAGGAGTTTAAATATTATTATATAATAATACCCTTGGCCTGAACAACTGATTTGAACAAAGAATATTCTGTTTATAGAAAACACCAATTTTCAACCTCTGTTACTGATCCACAATGGTACACAAAACACATCAGAAACTGTTGCAGAAGCAGCAAAAAAAGCATGCCAAATTCAGAACAATGCAAAATCCCCAAGATTGGATAAGTTTCACGGAAGCTCAAAAATTAGTGTGGACGTCAATGCGAGATGCTTTTAATAGTTTCCACAATGAAACATTGTCTCAAAATATGGTAGAAAACCCAAAGAGATTCTGGTCGTATCTAAAGTACATCAGTGGCAAAAAACAGCCAATACCGTAGCTGCGCAGTAGCGATGGAAATGTTACCGATGATGGTGCTATTAAAGCAGAGTTACTAAATACAGTTTTCTGTAATTCCTTCACGAAAGAAGACAAAGTAAATATTCCAGAATTCAACATAAAAGTAGATATTTTAGGTGTTGCGAAACAAGTCAAATCACTTAAGAAGGGCAAGTCTTCCAGTCCAGATGGTATACCAGTCAGGTTCCTTTCAGAGTATGCAGATGCAATAGCACCTTTCTTAGCAATCATATACAACCGCTCACTTGACAAAAGTTCTGTTCCTAAAGACTGGAAAGTAGCACAGGTCACACCAATATTCAAGAAAGGAAATAGGAGTAACCCATTGAATTACAGACCCACATCACTGACCTCAATTTGCGGTAGGATTTTGGAGCATACACTGTACTCGAACATTATGAATCACCTTGAAGAAAATGACTTATCGATACATAACCAACACAGCTTCAGAAAATATCGTTCTTGTGCGACGCAGCTAGCTCGTTATTCCCATGAAGTAATGAGTGCTGTCGACAAGGGATCTCAGATCAATTCCATATTCCTAGATTTCCAGGAGGCTTTTGATACTGTTCCTCACAAGCGACTATTAATCAAATTGCATGCGTATGGAATATCGTCTCAGTTGTGTGACTGGATTCATGATTTCCTCTCGGAGAGGTCGTTCGTAGTGATAGATGGTAAATCATCGAGTAGAACAGAAGTGATATCTGGCATTCCGCAAGGTAGTGTCATAGGCCCTCTGCTGTTCCTGATTTACATAAATGATCTAGGTGATAATCTGAGAAGCCCGCTTAGACAGTTTGCAGATGACGCTGTAATTTACCATCTAGTAAAATCATCAGACGAACAATTCTAATTACAAAATGATCTAGAGAGAATTTCTGTATGGTGTGAAAAGTGGCAATTGGTACTAAACAAAGGAAAGTGCGAGGTCATCCACATGGGTCCTAAAAGAAATCTGATAAATTGGCTATACGGTAAATCGCACAAATATAAGGGGTGTCAATTTGACTAAATACCTAGGAATTACAATTACGAGCAACTTAAATTGGAAAGACCACATAGATAATATTGTGGGGAAGGCGAAGCAAAGACTGCGCTTTGTTGACAGAACACTTAGAAGATGCGGCAAACCCACTAAAGAGACACCCTACATTACACTTGTCCGTCCTCTGCTGGAATATTGCTATGCAGTGTGGTATCCTTACCAGGTAGGATTGACGGAGGACATCGAAAAAGTGCAAAGAAGGGCAGCTCGTTTCATGTTATTGTGCAATAGGGGTGAGAGTGTCACTGATATGGTACACGAGTTGGGGTGGCAGTCACTGAAACAAAGGTGGTTTTCACTGCGACGAGATCTATTTTCGAAATTTCAATCACCAACTTTCTCTTCCGAATGGGAAAATATTTTGTTGATACCCACCTACATAGGGATAAATGATCATAATAATAAAATAAGAGAAATCAGAGCTCGAACAGAAAGATTTAGGTGTTCCTTTTTCCCACTAGCCATTCGAGAGTGGAATGGTAGAGAAGTAGTATGAAAATGGTTCGATGAACCCTCTGCCAGGCACTTAAGTGTGAATTTCACAGTAACCATGTAGATGTAGATGTAGATGTACAAAATGTACAGATGAGCTGTTTATTATATTACTGTCACCTACATTTGGACAGTGTTCAGATCATTCAGTTCCATAAATTTTACATGCCAGTCCAGTAATGTGACTGTTCCTCCATACTCGCTCAGTGCTTGTTCTTCATACAGTGATAGTTTGTGTGATCTGTTCAGCACAGCATTTGTCCGCAGAGAATATTGACAGCAATGTCTGATGGACAGAAGGTTTCTAATTGTATTCATTTTTTGACTCAGGAATTGGTAAAACAACTTTAATCAAAAAGATATATGATTCACTGAAAGTCAAAGGTGTTGAAGCTAAAGGCTTCTTCACAGAGGAAGTATGTGAGAGTGGAAGGAGAATTGGATTTGACATTGTGGCTCTGGATGGAAGAAGAGGAGAGTTAGCAAGAGTACGGTAAGTCCTAGCTTCTGTTCCTTTATAAATGTAGCTTTTATTCGTAATTTCAGCTATATGTGTTAAAGGATCATACCAGACCACCTTCATTTTACTGGTGACTGTGAACTGTTTGTCTGTAGTGCAGATAAACTTAAAGCACAAACATTAAAACTCAAAAGAACTATTAAAATATGAGACTAAAATAATGCAATACACACTTAAAAGAATGTAGTCAAATTAACTATGAAATCATATCACTAGTTAACCATGTTTTGTATTTTGGATAGTTTAAGACAATGTCTGGAGAGACATTTAAAGAAATAAACTGAAATGCATTTGCATGGGTGGTTTTTGCTACATTAAATAGGGCCTTCAAAATTAAATATCAAATGTATCAGCGAAATAAAGTTTATAATCATTGTGTACCATCAGTTTTCATTTATGGAACTGAGACAATGGTTGTTAACATGAAAAGCATACAGAAACTTATGGTTGCTTGCAAAGCAATGGAGAGATGTATGTTGGAAATCATTTGGAGAGGCAAGATAATAGGTGCATTGGTGAGGGACTGGAAGACATAGTTTTGACTGCAATAAAAACAAAGTGAATGTAGAGGTTGCATTTAGTCTGGCAAATTTATGGTAAGTGAACAAAGGATATTCCTTGCTAGATTCAAAGTAGTAAGAAAATACAAGATAATGGTGTGCTGGAATGTTGGTAGAAAGCAGGCATGAGCAGCAAAGAATGTGTATAGTGGAATATTTCCACTATATGGTAAATTATATCATCTGTAAAATAATATTTTAATATATACATTTTTTCTTCTATCTATAGCACATTGTTCTTGTTGGACAGTGATGTGGTGCATCACTGCTTCTTCCACTGTCTGTGGTGGTGTTTGATTTTTGATATGTATGTAGGAGTTTCAGTTGTTCTTTGTTGGCATTTTTTATTTGAAGGTAGTCTTCGTCTTAACCTGTCTAGAAAACACATGACTAATTTCTGATTTTGAACATTTAAATGGGATTTAAATCAACACTGGTCTCACTTGTTCACTTCATTTCATGACAGTAGATGCTGACTGCAGTGGGTTTCTGCAGTTTTCTGGTCATGAACACATACAGTTTTTTAACCGAAATTGTGACTAGTGCCGTACGTCAGTAAATAACTCAAAACATTGTGCTCATGAAAGGGGCACGTAGAAGAACCATGGCTTTGCTTTAGAAGAATTGTTGACCATGCACTTGATAGATATGTACCTAATAGTACAGTTCATTATGGGAATGATGCTCCAAGTGTAGTCACTGTAAAGAAACCTCTAAAGAGACTGAGACTGCTGCATAATAGTTGTACAGCAAAACGTAGGGCTAGCAATATGGAGATACTGAATGAAATGTGTTTGGCTGTCAAGAGGGCACTGCACGAGGCTTTCGACAACTTCGGTAGCAAATATTATCGAAAGATCTCTCACAAAACCCAAAGAAATTCTGGTTATGTGTAAAGGCTGTTAGTGGTTCCACAGTAAATGACTAGACACTCATGCATGAGACAGGGCCTGAAACAGAAACTGAGGGTAGCAAAGAGGAAATAGAAACACTGTACTCAGTTTTCAAATCTGAGTGTACAAATGAAAATTCTCTCACCACTGCAAAGATGAGTGATATAGATGTTAATAACAGTGGTGTTGAAAAACAGCTAAAGTCACTAAAATCAAACAGAGTTTCATGGGCTGATGGGATCCCTGTCAGATTCTACATTGAACTTGCAGCTGAGTTAACCTGTCTTTGAATGCCCAGTAGATGGGAGGAAACGAAGGTCACACCCATATGCAAGAAGATTATGAGGAGTTATCTGCAAAACTATCATCCAGTATCCTTGACATCCATTTACTCTACTAATGTATTTACATACACATTCCACAAGCCACTGTACAGTGTGTGGTGGATGCTACCCTGTACCACTAGTAGTCTTTCCCCTCCCTGTTCCACTCACAATTAGAGCGAGGAAAAAATGGCTATCTATAGGCATCCATATGAGCTCTAATTTCTCGTATCTTATCTTTGTAGTCTTTACAATAGAAGTATGTTAGCCTCAGTAGAATGGTTCTGCGGTCAGCTTCAAGTGCAAGTTCTCTAAATTTTCTCAGGGAATCCCATTTGAATTCCCAAAGCTTCTCTGTAATACTTACTTGTTGTTTGAACCTACCAGTAACAAATCTAACAGTCCATCTTTGAACTGCTTTGATGTCTTCCTTTAATCCAATCTTTTGTGGCTCCCAAACATTTGAACAGTATGCAACAATGTGTAACACTAGTGTTCTGTTTGCGGTCTCCTTTACTGATGAACCACACCTTCCTAAAATTCCCTCAATAAACATAAGTTGACCATTCACCTTCCTTACCACAATCCTCATGTGCTCATTCTATTTCATTCATCCGCATTAATTTACATTTTTCTACATTTAGAGCTAGCTGCCATACATTACAACAACTAGAAATTTTGCCTAATTCATATCGTATCCTCGTAGTCATTCAACTTCAACACGTTTCCTTACTCCTCAGCATCCTCAGCATACAGCTACAGATTGCTGCTCACCCATTTGGCCAGATCATTTAATAGCAGTCCTATCATACCTCTGTGGGGGACTCCTTGTAATACATCTCTGATAAACAAGCAGAACATATTCTAAGGCCAACCATAATGATCTTCATTGAACAGAATGGCCTTGCCCATGCCAACCAGCATGGATTCTGAAAACACTGATCATTAAAACCAAACTCAGATTTTTCTCACTGGACATACTGAATGCCAGGCATCAAAGCAATCAGTTAGATTTCTATTTTGCCCTCTCATTTATTTTCCTTCTTCATCCTCTTATTCCTAGCTTTGATATTTTCTTCTGCTTCATTCAGTCGTTGCTTATGTGCTCTTCCTTTTAATCTTCTTCCTGTTGGTTTCCATTGGAAGAGCCTCTTTGTAGTTCTTGTGTCCTGCATCTTTAGGGCATGTCCCAGCCAGGCTTTTCTTTTACTTTTAATTAGCTGTACAATATCAGCTCCTTATATAAGATGATCCAAATCATAATTGGTCCTTGCTCTCCAGATACCATTATTATTTTGGATACCTCCATAAATTTTGCATAGTATTCTTCATTCTAACTCTCTGAGTTGTTGTTCATCAGTGCTGGCTAGCGCCCATGCTTCATATTCATATGTAAGCACTGGCCTAATATTAACCTTATATATAGTCATTTTGAGCAGTCATTTTATTATCCTAGATGTCATTACCTTTTTAAATGTATGATAACACTTGATCTTGTAGTCCTACTGAACAGAATGGATAAAGTTATGGGGGAAGAATATAATATAAGAATTAATAAAGCAAAAACAAAAGTAATGGCATGTGACAAAAAAGATCAAGTGAATGTCCAAGTTCATGTAGGCAATGAACTGCTTGAACAAGTTGATAAATTTACTTATCTGGGCAGTAATATTACCAGGGATGGAAGGAGCAAGGCAGAAGTGAGAAGTAGAATTACTCAAGCAAAGGCTGCTTTTAACAAGAAGAAAAACATCTGAACATCTAAGAGCATCAGCCTTGAAATCAGGAAAAGATTTTTGAAATCATATGTGTGGAGTGTGGCATGCTATGGGTGTGAAACATGGACTCTCGGGACAGAGGAAGACCAGAAGCTAAATTCTTTTGAAATTTGGTGCTATAGACGCATGCTCAAAATAAAATGTATCGACAAGGTCACAAACGAAGTGGTTCTGGAAAGAGCAGGTGAGAAGAGAAGCTTCTGGAGTTTCAAGAGCTCTTGATAAGAATTCAAAGTGGTGCAAACATTGAAACTTGCTTTAAATGTTCAAAAATATAAAATTGTGAACTCCACAAAATGAAAAAAATCTAGTGTTCTATGACTACAGTATCAATAAGTCTCTTTTGGAATTAGTCAACTAATACAAATACCTGGATGAAACACTTTGTAGGATATGAAATGGAATGATCACATAGGCTGAGTTGTAGGTAAAGCAGGTGGCAGACTTAAGTTTATTGATAGACTACTACAGAAATGCTATCAGTCTGCAAGGGGGATTGCTTACAAATCATTCATGTGAACCATCCTAGAATATTGCTGATGTTTGTGGGACCTGCACCAGATAGGGCTAATAGTGATATTGAATGTATGCAGAGAAGGTCAACACAAATGGTCACCAGTTTGTTTGATTCATTGGAGATACTGAAGAAACTGTACTGGCAGACAGTTGAAGACAGATGCAAAGTATCCCACTAAAGATTACTTACAAAGTTCCAAGAACTGGCTCTGAATGATGGTTCTAGAAATATACTACAGTCCTCTATGTATCACTCCTGTCAGAATTGTGATTACAGGATTGGATTAATTACAGCATGCACAGAGGCATTTGAACAGTCATTCTTCCCTCACTCCGTATGTGAATGCAATGAGAAGAAACCCTGATAACTGGTACAGTGGGAAGTGCCCTCTGCCATGCACTTCACTGCAGGTTGTGTAGTATGGATGTAGATGAAAATGTGTGGTATCACATTCACAACATTCAGCTAGGGCATACAGTCCAGTATTGAAGTTGTCTGCAGATTGTCCTTCCCGTTGTAATTGTTGGTTGAGCATTAATCACTTAGTTATGTTCCTTTTTGGTATAAAATGATTGCCAAAAAGGTTTTCGACTTCTCTGTGTTCTCTGCACTGTTATTGTGTTAGGCATGTCACAAATGCATCATCAACTTGCAGACCCATACAATAAATTAATCGACCTATATGGTGAGTGGTGGGCTTTAAATTCCATTCTGGTGTTTCTCAAATTTTTTGAAATTGTGTGAGCCAAAGATGTCATTCCTTTGTGTGACCAACATCAAATTATTTGATGTGCACACAATTCTGACATGTTGTAATCAATCAATGATAGTGGCAACATTCCAATAAGTCCAGCACTCTACCACTCCTTCTGAAGTAGTTGTTTTTGGCAAATTCCTGTCCAAAATATAAGTCTATAAGAGACAAGACGCCACACTGAGTCTCAGTGGTGTAGTATCTTCTCATTAAACAGTTATTGTTTTAGTTCTCTAAAGACTTCCTCAATTTGGTCGGTTCATACCCAGGTATCATTTGTTTACACTGGTGCTTGAGAAGAGGATTATCAAACAAAAACCCACTCACTTATTTGTGATGTAAACCAGACTCAAATGTGTTCTTAAATGTTAATAGTTTGTGGGTGCAATAAATCTGTATGTGACCATTAGCTTTTCAGGATCTGGTTTTATTCCTTGATCACTAATGACATATCCAAGGAATTTTGTTTGTTCAACAATTCTAGTTTCAATGCTCCTTTATTCAGAGCTGCAAAAATACTGTTTATTAAATAATGATTATCTTCTCAATTTGAACTTGAAAACAAAGTATCATTCACATAGACAGTAATACCCAAAAAAGCTCTACCTAATACTCTGTGGGATTTCTGTTGGGTTTTAGCCCAAGAAAAACACACTTAATGTCGTAAGACTCGATATATTTTGTACAAACAGCCACATTACAACACATCATACTGTGAACTGAAAAGCAAGATGGCAAGAGCCATTAGTTTACAGAGTTTAGTTTACAAAGAACTTGTGATAGCGGAGATACGTTATTTGTACTTGTAGATGCCACACAGCAACCTCCCCTCCCTCCCCCCCTCCCACACACACAAACACACATGCACATCCCCCCCCCCCCTCCACACCCACCCACCCAGTGTGGTGCACAGTTTGAGCACAGTGGAAAGGGGGCGTGACCAGTGACAGAGGTGGTGTGATGGGGATGTCCATATCCGGAGGTTGTTGCAACAGGGACCACACTGGGAGGACGACTCCTGTAGGTGATGTGGGTGAATGAGGCGTTGGCCCTCGTGTGAGGGCAGCATTTGAACCATAACCCTCCCTAAGGGGGTTACTGTAGCTCGAGTTGTCCTGCAGCAGGATGAAGATGTGGTTGTTGTCAATGACGATGGTGACATCCTCCACACATTTGGGTGGGACATCGGTTTGCAGAACCACTGGAAGGGTAGGGGGGGAGGAGGTAGAGAGAGAGGGAGGGCAAGAACCCGAGGAACGGCATTGATGGTGATGCAGGCGCATGTTCAGATGAGGGCTGCAGCAGCAGCTCTGAGGGGTCATAGCTTGAGGGTGAGTCCTCAGTCTGGGAGGCTGCATAATGTCGTCGGGTGTGAAAGATGTGGGTCAAAGAGTGCAGGTCTCACACAATGGAGAGAAACAGTGATTAGCAAACCTTTAACCTGGATGTCCATCGTGTTAGCAGTGCGATTTATGACCTCATATGGGCCTGAGTATGGTGGGGTGAGTGGGGCCCAGATGGTGTCATCGTGGAGAAAAAAGAACTCGCATGACAGGAGATCGGAGGGCATGGAAGAGCATGGGGTAGTATGGCTAGATGAGGGGTCAGGGAAATGTTTGCAAAATGCATTCGGATCTGGCTTACAAAGTCAGGAAGGGAGGTGGGATTGTCGGGGAGAGGGGGGGGGGGGGGAGGTAGCTTGTAACAGCTCCCCAGAGAGGACAGGGTTTTCACCACACACGAACTCACTCATGGTGCCCTTGATATCAGGTTTGTAAGATGACCATAGGCCGAGGAGTATCCACAGGAGGGCCTCAGTCCAAAGACTGTCATTACACTGCAGTGCTGTCTTGAAAGTGCGATGCCACCATTCTGCCAGTCTGTTTGCTTGCGGATGGTAGGCAGTCATGTGACATTTGATGATACCACACAGCTGGTAGAGTTGGGCAGAGAGTGCTGATTCAAACTGCTGGCCCTGGTCGGTGGTGACTGTAGTGGGGCATGCAAAGAGGGAAATCCAGGAAGAAACAAAAGCCTTAGCCACAGTTTTGATGGTTATGTTGGTGAGAGGTACGGCCTCTACCCACCGAGATAAACAATCGATGCATGAAAGAACATAACGGAAGCCCTCTGAGGAGGGAGGGGGGGGGGGGGGGGGGGGAAGGGGGCCAGTCAGGTCCAGATGCACATGGTGAAAGTGGCCAGATGGTATGTCGTATTTGTGAAGAGGTGGAACAGTGTGCCTGGTGACTTTGTTGCACTGGCAGGTGACGCAATTCCGGGCCAAGGTCTGACAATCGCACTTCATGTCTCACCACACAAATCATTCGGACACGAGGGATGTCGATGACATAATTCCTGGGTGTGCTAGACAATGTAGTGTGTGAAACATTGAATGGTGGAGGGGAGTGAGGATGAGGGATCAAAGGGTACCAGTGGAAGAGTCGCACCAGACTTCCTCTCAGACGCCCGGGGAATTTTGCTTTGGTGAAAGACAGCGAAGTGGATGTGCTGTTGAGGAGTTGCTGTGTATCCTCATCCTGGTTCTGTAAGGACGAGAGGTCAGAAAGGTCGATGACCATTGAGATGGCACTAATGCGGAAAAGGAAATCTGCAACGATGTTGTCAGCGCCTTTGATATGGCAGACATCAGTAGAGAACTGAGAGATGAAATCAAAATGCTAAAAGTGATGGGGAGGAGGGCCGAGAGGGGGCTTGCATATGGCATCTGCTACTGGCTTATGGTCGGTCAGGATGTGGAAAGCTCGGCCCTCGACGTAGGGGCAGAAGTGTGAACTGCTAAAGGTTCACGGTTGAAGGCTGAGTATTTTTGTTGGGTGCGTGGAAGCTTCTTCTAAAAGAACTGAAGTAGCATGACCACATAGTTGTGGCATTGTTTGAAGAGTTCAGTATCCGAGATTGGATGAGCGAAGGTGATGGCTTGTGCGAGAGAGTGCTTCAGGGCCTGAAAGGCTGCGTGCATTGGTTCTGTCCACAGAACGGGGCATGTCCCTGAATTTGCTTGCTGCTGAGGGCTTTAGTGAGGGCGGCCTGGGTGTCAGCTGCTGCAGGCAAATGACGACGGTAGCAGTTTATCATTCCCAGGAACCGTCGGAGCTCTTTGTATGTTGTAGGGAGTGGAATGGATAAGATTGGTTGCACCTTCGATTCAGGGGGGTGTATACCGACGGCCAAGACTGTGTACCCCAAGAATTGGACAAGTTATTGGTGTAGTTGCAGTTTGTCAGTGTTAACCTTGACTCCGTTAGATGAGAGAGTGTCCTTTACTATCGCCATGTGGTGTTCGCGATCTTGCGTGAATTTGCTGAAGATCAAGATATTGTCGAGATATACAAAACAGAAATCAAACTGGAGCGAGAGAGAGTCAATAAAGCATTGACATGTCTCGGCGGCATTTTTTAACCCAAATGGCATGAAATGGTACTCGTACAACCCACAAGGAGTGATAATTGCCGTTTTCGGAATATCGTCAGGTGCAACTGGGATTTGGTGATAAGTGCATTTGTAATCCAGTACACTGAAAATTGTAGCACCTGCGAGAAGGTGAATGAAGCGGAAATGTTCGGTGCTGGATAATTCTAGCATTCAAGAGTCTGTAATCGCCACACATACGAAAGAAGCCATCCTGTTCACGGGTTACTATCGGAGGGCTGTAAAATTCCTGCCTCAATAAGTTCCTGTATTTGCTGGCGAGCCGAGCGTAACTTGGGTGGGTCAAGGCTGTGGGCCTTTTGGTGAATAGGTGTGCCCTCGGATGTGATGATATGATGAACAGTTCCATTTATGATGGTGGAAACCAAATGTTCGATGACTGCACGCAGGCAGGGTGTGGTGTTGGTTGATTTATTAGGGGCGCATGGCTTGGAAACAGTGTAGTTCTCTACTCGAGAGGGTAATGGCAATGAAATGTCACATGTTTGTTATGTTGGCAGTTTGTGAGTGCCGAGCGTGTGACAGGTGTGAATGGTGTGCGTAGAGGTTGTCTATTGTCTGTAGTTTGCGAGAGAGGTGCCCTTGGCAGTGGCAGTGCTGCTAGCACGCGTGGAGCTATGGAGCGAGCTGTGCAAGGAGGCACAAGAAGGGGGGGAAATGTTTACCAACACACTGGGTGGGCACGCGTGTGGTGGCGGTGGTTGGGGTCGGAGCCCAGATGGCTGGGTTGTCGTGAGGCACATGAGCCTCAGTTTGTGAAACAGATGAGATGCGGAACAAACTTGATGCGGGTGGGGGAGGCGAGGGTAACACTGTGCAGTTCATACTGGAGTCACACGAGATAAGTGTGGTGTTGTTAACCTGTGTGCTGTTGTCGGTGAAGCTGTCAGGTGCGGCAAATGAAGGCTCGGGTGTCGGCACTGCCGAGCAGTGTGAATTGATGCGGGCGATAATCACGGCAAGCTCGTCCTTGCGTGTGCAATGCGATATTTCAAAATGGCATTTTCACAGCAGTGGGCACATGTCTTGACACTTTCTGCCCAGACACGATTCACAGTTGCACAAGTACTGCTCGCGACAGCCGTGCACTTATGCACTAAACAATTAACAGTGTTTACACTCAGAGCAGGTGGCGGAGCATGGTCACATGGGATGTGAGATTTAGAGGTGTGGTGAAACAGAGAACCTAGAATGACATTTGGAGACAGTTGGTTGTGAGATAAGATGTCAATTCCCGAGATCAGTTCTGTGATGTCCACTACATGAAAGATCCAGGGGAGAGAGCGCCATTAGAGAGGTGGAGTTTGAAGCTCAATGGAGCTGCAAGTCTGGAGTGTAGGTGAGTTCATGCTCACAGGAGAGGGCATATGTTTGTTAGGGGGCATGTGACCATCGATTTAGGAACGGTTGAAATGTCAGCAAACGGTTCAGTACAGGTGGTTGAACATGGGGCTCCATAGCACATAACCCCTGCTGTAACCTCCCCCTCACTTATCGACCTTAATGACAGTGAAAAATTAAACCGCGTGTACCTAATAGAAATTTGGGAAAAGCAATCGTCACCGAAGTTAATCTGTTGGTAAAGAGGGAGGAAAGGGTTACATCTAAATGAAAGGAAAAATGCAAATGAAATTGGTGGAAATTAATTTTGAAAAAGGGTAAAGTTGATGAAGAAAGTAAATGTGCAGTCGTTGTGTTATCAACTAACTGGCGTTGATTAGATATTTGAGATTTCGGGAAAACTACGGTCACCAGTCCTATGGACAACTACTAAAATAACTGAAAAAGAAAGGTTAATGCACATGTAATTAGCATTAAAAGCGTGGCAACTGAAGGTTGACACATGTTGTGTGAAAACTGAATGTTTGTCAGAAGTAATAAATTTTGCTACACTCTGACTTAATTTAGCAAAAGAATTAATAAAACCGGAAAATTGAAAGTTAATTTAGTGACTGAAATTAATAGTGAACTTTGTTTCTGAAGCACTACGAAATTAAATTAAATAGGGTTAGTCATGGGCTACCTCAACAATCATCTCAAAAGCAACTTGAATCTATGCAATTTAGAAATATGAGATTTAACTTTGAACTTGAATTAAATGATTTTGAACAATTAACAGTAGTAAAATTTAGTATGTACCAAGCTGAGATGCAGTCACATGTAAGCTAAAATATAGTAACAAAACCCGCACTCTTAATTTGTGCTTGTGCAACCTAAATATAGTTCTGTTTGGGTAATGAAGCCAGCTATGAATACTTTAACTGAACTTTGAAATTAAAGCAGTGAAATGGAATGATATTACTTTAATGCTGATGTTTGAATTTCAATGACACTCGGGTTCATTTCGGAAAAGAAAGGGACCCTGCTTGGTAATGCAGTTGAGACAGTGAACAACAAAGAGTCATGCTAAGTTGCTGTATTTTAGTGATGCAAATGGAACAGTTTGAAAAGCTGAGGTCTGCCATATATTTCTAAACTTTACGTGCCTTCCGTCTTCCTTGTTGATTGATTGAAGGTTTGAAGTAGTCAATCGAGGAGGTGGCGACAATGCCGCCCGTCGCTGTTGCAGAAGCTGGATGTTGGCGCGCCTTCTTCTCGACATGGTCACCAGGCGAAACGGGCTCTTGATGTGTGCCACCTAATGTTTCCCATCCACGAAACCGTGCCAGAAACTATTGTAGCAAGTTGAGCGCAGTTACATGCTGCAAAACCCCAAAAGTGCGGCAACTCATGGGAGCGTCACTCAACACACCTGCTCCACCACCCTACTCCAGCCAGACTCTGCACTGCCCGCGCTCCACGCAGCAGAGCCAACACTACCAAAGATCATACACACTTTGGTTTTCCACACGACCTATCGATGTAATCGTTCGATAGCATAGTTTTCCCTAGGCAAGACCCAGCATAAAAATACAAAGTGAAACTTCCTGGCAGATTAAAACTGTGTGCCCGACCGAGACTCCAACTCGGGACCTCGGGTCCCGAGTTTGAGTCTCGGTCTGGCACACAGTTTTAATCTGCCAGGAAGTTTCATATCAGTGCACACTCCGCTGCAGAGTGAAAATCTCATTCTGAATACAAATAGTATTTACAAAACACACACACATATATATATATATATATATATAGAGGGAAACATTCCACGTGGGAAAAATATATCTAAAAACAAAGATTATGTGACTTACCAAACAAAAGCGCTGGCAGGTCGATAGACACACGAACATACACACAAAATTCCAGCTTTCGCAACCAACGGTTGCTTCATCAGGAAAGAGGGAAGGAGAGGGAAAGACGAAAGGATGTGGGTTTTAAGGGAGAGGGTAAGGAGTCATACCAATCCCAGGAGTGGAAAGACTTACCTTAGGGGGGAAAAAGCACAGGTATATACACACACACACACACACACACACACACACACACACACACACATCCATCCGCACGTACACAGACATAAGCAGATATTTGTAAAGGCAAAGAGTTTGGGCAGAGATGTCAGTCGAGGCGGAAGTAAAGAGGCAAAGATGTTGTTGAAAGACAGGTGAGGTATGAGTGGCGGCAACTTGAAATTAGCGGAGGTTGAGGCCTGGCGGATAACGAGAAGTGAGGATATACTGAAGGGCAAGTTCCCATCTCCGGAGTTCTGATAGGTTGGTGTTAGTGGGAAGTATCCAGATTAACCAGACGGTGTAACACTGTGCCAAGATGTGCTGGCCGTGCACCAAGGCGTGTTTAGCCACAGGGTGATCCTCATTACCAACAAACACTGTCTGCCTGTGTCCGTTCATGCAAATGGACAGTTTGTTGCTGGTGCCACTTCCTTATACACAAATATTCTGGGCCTCGCTGTGATGGAGCACTTCCTTTCACACCGACCACATGCCACCCTACCTAAAACCTCTTTCCTCATTAACTTAGCCAGCTTCATCCTGACTCACAACTTCTTCACTTTCGAAGGCCAGACATACCAACAATTAAAGAGAACAGCCATGGGTACCAGGATGGCCCCCTTGTATGCCAACCTATTTATGGGTCGCTTAGAGGAAGCCTTCTTGGTTACCCAGGCCTGCCAACCTAAAGTTTGGTACAGATTTATTGATGACATCTTCATAATCTGGACTCACAGTGAAGAAGAACTCCAGAATTTCCTCTCCAACCTCAACTCCTTTGGTTCCATCAGATTCACCTGGTCCTACTCCAAATCCCATGCCACTTTCCTTGACGTTCACCTCCATCTGTCCAATGGCCAGCTTCACACGTCCGTCCACATCAAACCCACCAACAAGCAACAGTACCTCCATTATGACAGCTGCCACCCATTCCACATCAAACGGTCCCTTTCCTACAGCCTAGGTCTTCATGGCAAACGAATCTGCTCCAGTCCTGAATCCCTGAACCATTACACCAACAACCTGAAAACAGCTTTCGCATCCCGCAAGTACCCTCCTGACCTGGTACAGAAGCAATTAATCAGAGCCACTTCCTCAAACCCAGAACCTCCCACAGAAGAACCACAAAAGTGCCCCACTTGTGACAGGATACTTTCCGGGACTGGATCAGACTCTGAATGTGGCTCTCCAGCAGGGATACGACTTCCTCAAATCCTGCCCTGAAATGAGATCCATCCTTCATGAAATTCTCCCCACTCCACCAAGATTGTCTTTCCACTGTCCACCTAACCTTAGTAATCTCTTGGTTCATCCCTATGAACTCCCCAAACGACCTTCCCTACCCTCTGACTCCTACCCTTGTAACTGCCCCCGGTGTAAAACCTGTCCCATGCACCCTCCCACCACCACCACTTACTCCAGTCCTGTAACCCAAAAGGTGTACACGATCAGAGGCAGATCCACGTGTGAAAGCACCCACGTGATTTCCCAGCTGACCTGCCTACACTGTGAAGCCTTCTATGTGGGAATGACCAGCAACAAACTGTCCATTCGCATGAATGGTCACAGGCAGACAGTGTTTGTTGGTAATGAGGATCACCCTGTGGCTAAACATGCTTTGGTGCACGGCCAGCACATCTTGGCACAGTGTTACACCGTCTGAGTTATCTGGATACTTCCCACTAACACCAACCTATCAGAACTCCGGAGATGGGAACTTGCCCTTCAATATATCCTCTATTCCCGTTACCCACCAGGCCTCAACCTCCGCTAATTTCAAGTTTCCGCTGCTCATACCTCACCTGTCATTCAACATCTTTGCCTCTGTACTTCCGCCTCGACTGATATCTCTGCCCAAACTCTTTGCCTTTACATATGTCTGCTTGTGTCTGTATATGTGCGGATGGATATATGTGTGTGTTTCCTGCTAAGGTAAGTCTTTCCGCTCCCGGGATTGGAATGACTCCTTACTCGCTCCTTTAAAACCCACATCCTTTCGTCTTTCCCTCTCCTTCCCTCTTTCCTGATGAAGCAACTGTTGGTTGTGAAAGCTTGAATTTTGTGTGTGTGTTTGTGTTTGTTAGTGTCTCTATCAACATACCAACACTTTCGTTTGGTGTGTATATATTGTAAAACAATTAGAATATATAAAGACACAGAAATGTCATATCTTCAGGTAACAAAATGAGGAAAAAATTTATAGTACAATAGATGGAAATAGGAGGATATGCATTTCCGGCATTACACTGCATGTCCCCATGTTGAGCCGACAACATTGCCAGTTACAATTGCAGTGGACAAGGGACATTGAGGAGGTGTATGGATCAATGGAAACAGGATGCCTGATTGGATGAATCATATTTATTGATACGCCATGTCATTTGTGTCCACATATGCTATCATCCAGATGAATGACTGTCTGAAACACTTTCTGCACCATTGACACAGGCTGGTGGGGGTAGTATTGTAATATGCAGGACATTCATCTGAGCTTCCATGTGTCCTGTGGTAGCAACTAAAGACACCCTGACATCTATTGACCACAAGAACAACATTCTGGTCTACCTGCATCCCTCCTGCTCAATGTCTTCTCCAGTAACAATGATGGCATCTCATAGAAGGATAAGTATCCATGTCACAAGGCTGGAATCCTGCTACAGTGGTTTGAGGGGCATTATGGTGAACTCATGTTGACATCGTGGTCTCCAAATTCGCCTGATCTGAAAGTAATTGACACAACTGGGACACCATCAGGCACCAGCTCTGTGCTCACACACCACTGAACCGTAATTTACTGAATAGTGTAACCCGTGTGTAGACTTTTAGACTTAACGTTCTGAAAACCAAGAACTTGTTGAATCCATGCCACATGGAATTGCTGGTGTATTGTGTTCCAAAGGTGGATAAGCATGCTACTAAACAAGTGTCCATAATTGTTTGGCTGGTCAGTGTATTTCCCGTGTTGTCAGACTAGTAATTTCATGAAACCACAATTTCATTCAGATGGCATACATTGATAACTATTTCCATTCTAGCATTCTCTTTCCTACTATTACTGTTCTAAGCATGTTACTATCATTCAGTGACACCTCATTCTACCGTTGTAACAGAAAACAAACCAGTTTGCCATGATTTCTTCTATGGCAGTTGCCCTATACATGGCAAAATTATTTCGAGCTGCCCCTGCTGCTTTCACACCTCTATTAAATCCAAAGTGATCAAGATGTCACATGTGATGCATTTTCCATGTGACACTCTGTTTTCTAACACACAAACAACAATCCTCCTAACCTTCATACACACAACATCCAGTGCATCACTGCAAGAATAATACTGGATCTTGAAATGAAATATGATAATTGAACATACATTTATTGCAACCTGCATGCCAGCACATCGAACAGGAACACTGTAAAGTTATGTGGCAACCTGCTACATTATTGTTGTTGTTGTTGTTGTTGTTGTTGTGGTGGTGGTGGTGGTGGTGGTGGTGGTGGTCTTAAGTCTAGAGACTGGTTTGATGGAGCTCTCCATGCTACTCTATCCTGCGCAAGCCTCTTCATCTCCGAATAACTACTGCAACTTACATCCTTCTGAATCTGCTTAGTGTATTCATCTCTTGGTGTCTCTCTAAGATTTTTACCCTCCACGCTTCCCTCCAGTACTAAATTGGTGATCCCTTGATGCCTCAGAATGTGTCCTACCAACCAATCCCTTCTTCTTGTCAAGCTGTGCCACAAATTATTCTTCTCCCCAATTCTATCCAGTACCTCCTCTTTAGTTACGTGGTCTACCCATCTAATCTTGAGCATTCTTCTGTAGCACCACATTTCAAAAGCTTCTATTCTCTTCTTGTCTAAACAGTTTATTGTCCATGTTTCATTTCCATACATGGCTACATTCCATACAAATACTTTCAGAAGAGACTTCCTGACTTAATTATATACTCAATGTTCACAAATTTCTCTTCGTCAGAAACACTTTCCTTGCCGTAGCAAGTCTATGTTTTGCATCTTCTCTGCTTCGACCATCATCAGTTATTTGCTCTCCAAATAACAAACCTCATTTACTACTTTAAATGTCTCATTTGCTAATCTAATTCCCTCAGCATCTGCCGATTTAATTTGACTACATTCCATTATCCTTGTTTTGCTTTTATTGATGTCCATCTTATATCCTCCTTTCAAGAAACTGTCAATTCCGTTCAGCTCATCTTCCAGGTCTTTTGCTGTCTCTGACAGAATTACAATGTTGTCAGCAAACCTTAAAGTTTTTATTTCTTCTCCGTGGATTTTAATTCCTACTCCAAATTTTCTTTTGTGTTTTCTTTACTTCTTGCTCAATATACAGATTGAATAACATCAGGGACAGGCTACAACATTGTCCCACTCCCTTCTCAACCACTGCTTCCTTTTCATGCCCCTCAACTCTTATTATTGCCATCTGGTTTTTGCACAAATTGTAAATGGCCGCCGCGCAGGATTAGCTGAGCAGTCTAAGGCGCTGCAGTCATGGACTGTGCGGCTGAGCCCGGCAGAGGTTCGAGTCCTCCCTTGGGCATGAGTGTGTGTGTTTGTCCTCAGGATAATTTAGGTTAAGTAGTGTGTAAGCTTAGGGACTGATGACCTTAGCAGTTAAGTCCCATAAGATTTCACACACATTTGAACATTTTTGTAAATAGCCTTTCGCTCTCTGTATTTTACCCCTGCCACCTTCAGAATCTGATAGAGAGTATTCCAGTCAACATTGTCAAAAGCTTTCTCTAAGTCTACAAATGTTAGAAACATAGGTTTGCCTTTCCTTAACCTATCTTCGAAGATCAGTCAGGGTCAGTGTTGCCTCGTGTGTTCCAACATTTCTATGGAATCCAAACTGATCTTCCCCGAGGTCGGCGTTTACCAGTTTTTTCATTCGTCTGTAAAGAATTCATTTAGTACTTTGCAACCGTGACTTATTAAACTGATAGGTAATTTTCACAGCTGTCAACACCTGCTTTCTTTGGGATTGAAATTATTACATTCTTCTTGAAGTCTGCGGGTATTTTGCCTGTCTCATACATCTTGCTCACCAGATGGAGGAGTTTTTGTCATGACTGGCTTTCCCAAGGCTATCAGTAGCTCTAATGGAATGTTGTCTACTCCTGGGGCCTTGTTTTGACTTAGGTCTTTCAGTGCTCTGTCAAATTCTTCATGCAGTATCATATCTACCATTTCATCTTCATCTACATCCTCTTCCATTTCCATAATATTGCCCTCAAGTACATCGCACTTGTATAGACCCTCTATATACTCCTCCCACCTTTCTGCTTTCCCTTCTTTGGTCATCATCATCATCATCATTTGCCCACAGTGTTAAATAACGTACTTCATTGTTTCCCATGTCTTACTCTGCTTCAGTGGTGGTTGTTTCTGCATGGTGCTAGCACAATTTATTAAAATAATTCACACTATAAACTGAGCTGTAACAGTAAATAATTTCGTGCTTGCCAATGCAAGTCCAGGAATGTGTGCTGTAGACCATACGTGCAAGGTGTAGTGCCTTCAATCATTTGAGTGAGTGTCGCCTGGCATCAGGCTGCAGTAGTCAGTGGCAACTGTATGAAGAGGAAAATCTCAAGCAGAGATCATAACTGTAACTGTAACTAGTTTCGGAAAGTTTTGCTATTATTGATAAGTTAGAAAGTGAAGCAAATTATCTTTGAACTTCCTTCAGACAAATACTTTTAGTATACATATATAATTCAGTTTTAAAAAAATAAAAGAAGAAATGGCCTTGGACTCTCCATTTTACATTTATACAGTGTTGTGTAAACCCTAGACCACGAGCAACTGTAGCACCTGAACAGCTAAAACAAAAGGTATACTTTCTCTAGAAATTACTGAATTCCTAAATATGTGCCAGTTCTTGCTGATGGCCCACTGTAGGATTCTGAGAGGTGGCCAGTTTTATTGTTGCCTCATGTGAATAACTTGGACTTTGTCTTTGCAGTGATGACCAGCTGGCAGGTAGCTAGGTTTTATCCCAAAGACTGTAGGTATCTATGTAGTGCTTGATCAACTAGCCTTCTAATACTGAGCCACAGGGCCACTAAATGCTACTGCCTTCAACCTGAATTAAATGTTTTGAATTCCTTCATGAGGTACAACACTACTGCCTCTTTTCCTGGTTTACTGAATATGTAAATCTTCCTACTTGTGCTAGTTACTGTTTGGTAATTATTGCCACACGTGTCTTGTGGTCACTGATAAAAGTTTTGATGTGGACATCTTCAAAGAGATTAGGTGTTTTTGTTACCAGTAGATCTAATATACTTACATCACGAGTGGAATTTGGGCTATCTGTTCAAAATTGTTTCCAGAAAAAGCATTTAATGTTGTTTCACTGGATGCCTTATCATGCACACTGCTGACAGAACTATTGCTATTGCACTGGATTGTTTGACGATTTAAGACTGCTCAGATAATTACATTATGATTATGAAGATATGTACTGGTGTGCTGAGGTCTTCTCTGTTTATGATTGCCCTTGATACTGAGTCTTCCCCAAGCAATCTCACTTACGGCTTCCATTACTATCTCTGTAGATTTGAGTCTCTTGTTTACTGTGACACACACACCACCTCAATTCACCATTAGCATAACCTTTCAATCTACATTTACATTTATCTCAAACATGTGGCTGCTATTAATTTTGGGTTGTATCCACATTTTTGCACCTAGAATTATGTGAGCTCCACCGCTCTGTAGGTGTGCTTCAGACTCTGTCACCTTGTCACAAATGGTTCGGCATTTGACCACTAGACTCGCCTACAAATCAAACAATGAATATCATGATCATGATACAAGAGGTAAATATGATATTGACAAAGAAGAAATAAAATGTCTCATCATGGTGCAGAGAGGAGTACATTATTCAACCATAAACGTATGCAGTAATCTCCCAGTTCATGTTAAATCAGTCATTGGGGATATGAGTAAATTCAAAAAACAGTTATACATTATCTTTTGAATAGTTCCTTCTGTTGTTTACAGAAATTTTATGACAGTGTGTAATAATTAGTGAAATGTGCTTAATTTTAAGCATTCTCATAATAACTGACTTGGTAGCACTGGTATATCAACTGTTTACAGAATGATTTCTATGTGAATCAGAGTGTAAGCTTTATAATTTGTTTGTGTAACTATTGTCTCTTGAACACTTGAATCTCCTGTATCTGTTCACATACAATTAGACTGTTAGCCTGATAACCATTTATGTGCCAGTTTGGTTATTACTGTAATAATCTGACATATTCTGCTTCTTAGTGATACATTCACATCAAGGATCCATGGAACTCAAAAATAAATAAGTAAATAATAAATTATGTAGGTAACATTTCTTTGGATCTTATACAGATACTTTGGGACCTCTTACAGCTTTCATTATCTGGACTGGACAGACATTTGACTAATACAACATACCTTGGCATATTGTACAGTGTTCTAGTTGGGTAGCAGCCTGTGATGTATAGTGTGTGAGCCAGTTTGAAGGTTCTTAAGGACTCTCATTCTTATCCCTTGTTGCTATTTCCTTAAAGAGCTGCACTTTTCACCATATATTTGAACTGCCAATGATTAACAGACCCCTACCATTTTACATGTAGTTCCCCAGTGCAGGACACAGCATGGTGCCCAACAGACAAACCGCATCACCCTTATTTAGTTTCAGTTTCTTGTGTAAACTTCATGTGGGTTGTGTATGGATTCATTGCAGGGGTACAGACAGATAGTCTTGCAAAGATCTTTTGAACTCGTTTTCTGAAAATTGTCTTGGACATCTAGTGCCACAGACCACATGCAATGGAAATATTTTAGGCCTTGTAGCTACAAACAGGCCTGACCTAATTGACGGCATAAGTATAGAGACAAGGATTAGTGACCGTGATATCATCATAGCAACTTTTGTTACTAAAGTTAGTAAAACACTCAAGAAGGCTAGAAGAGTATTTCTGCGAGGGAGAGGGAATAGACACTTGTTAGCATCACACTTAGACAATGAACTGACATCATTTAGTTCGAGCATGATAGACACGGAGGAATTATAGGAAAAGTTTAAATGGATTGTAAACCACACTCTGAAGAAGTATGTGCCGAGTAAGTGGATTAAGGACAGAAAAGACCCATTGTGGGTTAACAACTAAATTTGAAAAATCCTGAGGCAGCAAAGACTGTTACACCCTCAATTCAAGAGAGAATTCACAAATGACTACAGGCTAAAGTTAATAGAAATTTGTGCTTCTGAAAAAGATCAACACACAAGGCTTGCGACAACTACTGCCATCATACCATAGCAATAGATCTTGCTGAGAACCTGAGAAATTCTGGTCCTACATAAAATTGCTAAGTGGGTCTAAGACTTCTATCCAGTCACTCATCGACCAGTCTGGTGTGCCAGTAGAAGACGGCAAAATTTTGCATTTATGAAAACGTTCATGCAGGAGAATCATACAAACAAACCATCATTTGACTATCACACAGACTCTTGTATGGAGGACATAGTAATAAGGATCCCCGTAATAAGGATCCCCGGTGTAGAGAAACAACTGAAAGAGTTGAAACCAAATAAGTCACCAGGTCCTGATGGAAACTCAGTTCAGTTTTACAAAGATTACTCTACAGCATTGGCCCCTTACTTAGCTTGCATTTATCGCAACTATCTTGTGCAGTGAAAAGTCCCAGGTGACTAGAAAAAAGTGCAGGTGACTCCTGTATGTGAGAAGGGTAAATGAACAGATCCACAAAATTGCAGACCAATGTCCTTAACACTCATTTATTGCACAATCTTTGAACATATTCCTAGTTTGAATATAATAAATTTCCTTGAGACATAAAAGCTTCTGTCCACAAATCATCACAGTTTTAGAAATCCTGTGAGCTATGGATGAAGGACAATAAGCAGATTCTATATTTCTAGATTTCCGGAAAGCATTTGACACAGTGTACAACTACAGACTGTTAATGCAGGTACAATCATATGGAATAGGTTCCCTGATATGTCAGTGGCTCGAAGACTTCTTAAGTAACATAACCCAGTATGTCCCCTTGATGGCAGGTATTCATTAGAGAAGGGTATATTCAGGATGCCCCAGGGAAATGTGATAGGACTGCTGTCATTCTCTATATACGTAAATGATTTGACAGACAGGATAGGCAGCAGATGCTCTATCCATCTGAGCCACCAAGGGCACAAAGTATAGTGCGACTGCAGGGACTTATCCCTTGCAAACTCCGCGTGAGACCCACATTCCCAACTTAATGTCCACACACTACATTCCTAGTGCCCCTGCCCATTACACTCATTACTCACCACAGACAATCTTACCGAGTCCCGTAAGAGTGGACATTAAGTTGGGAATGAGGGTCTCATGGGGAGCGTGCAAGGGATACGTCCCTGCAGTCACACTATACTCTGTGCCCTCAGTGGCTCAGATGGATAGAGCGTCTGCTATGTAAGCAGGAGATCCCAGGTTTGAGTCCCAGTCAGGGCACATATTTTCAACTGTCCCCATTGATGTATATCAATGCCTGTCAGCAGTGTAGGGTCTTGGTTTAATTACCATTTCATTCTAGAGCACTGCATGGTCACCGATGGTATCTGTTCTTTCGGACATGTCCGAAAGAACAGATACCATCTTCGTATCAATTGGGAATCACTGGAGGGAGTGTAAGTCTCTTTTTGAGGAGTGCTGTTGAGCAAATGTAGAGAACTGGCATTTGAGGCTGATTACTGAATGATTCTACAGCCGCCAACATACATTTTATGTAATGGCCGCGAAGATAAGATTGGAGAGATTAGGGCTTGTATGGAGGCATGTAGATAGTTCTTTTTCCCTTCCTCTATTTGTTAGTGGAACAGAAGGGGGAAAAGACTAGTAGTGGAACAGACTGCCCTCAACCACATGCTGCACAGTGGGTTGCAGAGTATGTATGTATATATAGAAGTAGATTCAGATGTAGACATGACTGGCAGGTGAAATTTTGTCATTGTTTAGTTGGATAACACTCTTTCAGCACCCTTATTTTAACACAAATATAAAATAATTGAATAGCTTGGTAATTAACATAGTCCATATCAAGACAACTTGTAAATCCCTGTTTATGTAACACAAATGTGAGTGTTCCTCTCTTCCCATTCATTTAGTTATACATTTGCCAGAAAAAGGCAGGTTATATATGCATCTGCTTTTTTTTTATTTATTTGAAGAGAACTGAAAATGAAACAGCTGCAGGGATGAATTTTCTTGAGTTAGCACCTAATTGATAGTGAAAGATACCAGACGCGAAACTTAAGATAAAAATGCTACACAAAATTAAACATAAAGGGTTATGTTGTTGGGGTTGGGGGAGGGTGATATATTACAAATTTCAGTAAGAGAGACTGCCTCAAACCTGTTAGATGTGTGGTTGTATGTAGTACCCTGTGTTCTACGTGATCTCTGCCTCTCTTTTACTTTGCCACTTGACCTGTCACCGGCATACCAGTCATTTAGCTGGGGGAATAGTGGCAGATCTTATACTTCAAATAGAGGTGGTATTAGTGGAAGAATAGAGATGGTATCAATGGAAGAGTATAGTTCATAAGGTATCTTTGGTGTTTCTTGTATGTGTTTCTCAGTAGCTCTCCCTACATACCCATTCACACCAACTTCCACTCACTTGACAGCAGTCAATGTGTTAGTTGCTAATTTAGTTTCAGTTTCTCATATAAACTTCATGTGGGTTGTTTATGGATTCATTGCAGGGGTACAGACAGTCAGTCTTGCAAATATCTTTTGAACTCATTTTCTGAAAACTGTCGTGGACATCTAGTTCCACAGACCACATCCAATGGAAATATTTTAGGCCTTGTAGCTACAAACAGGCCTGACCTAATTGATGGCATAAGTATAGAGACAAGGATTAGTGACCACAGTGTCATCATAACAACTTTGGTTACCAATGTTAGTAAAACAGCTACTAACACAATAGTAAAAAGTAACATTAAACCAAGAGTACCAATTTTCTTTTGATTTCTGGATCTGTTATGCCTCAAGGATCACAGGTTTTTTTATATATATGATGTAAGCACAACAAGGGACTTTATGTTATAACAAGAGAAATGTTTGAGTTGAAATTTGTTTATTCCCTGAAGCTGCTAAGATATTCCACTTTCATCCATTTGGTACAAAAAAACTGAATGTTTTCATTCACATTTTGTCATTTTTTTCCAGCTTTTCTTTTTATCAACTTATCGTTTGTAATTTCTGTAACATTCTCTTTCTAGTCATCATCCACTATTTAAATAATACTTTTTTTTTTACAGAGGCAAGCAGATTGAGAGAAGCCATCCTGAATACTGTGTTGGCCAGTATATTGTTAATGTGAAGTCTTTTGAAGCTGTTGCATTGCCCGTATTTTGTGATGTGGTAAGCTAATGTAACAGTTGATCTGCAGTAATTAACATTCAAGATCAGTAGCCTGAAATGCAAACAATTTTCTTTATAGTAAAACAAAGCACCAAGTATGGATAAATAGCAGATTTATTGATCCCCTTCTCTTGCTCTCCTGCTCTTCCTCCTCCCCCTCCCCCCGCCCCCCTCCCCCTCCCCCCTCACTCCTCACTCCTCCCCCCACCTTCACCTCTCATCTTCTCCCCTTTTCTCTCTTTGCCACTGAGAGTTAATATCTTCTTTTTTTTGTTATATCTAAAATTAAAGCTTCTCAAAAAACATTTGCTTTCAAGCATTTTACCACTTGTTTAGGTTTCTTCCTGTTTGTCGTACATAGACTTTGTGAAGAATGACTGGCTGCACTAAAGCGTGTGTGTACATTGTAATTAGCCTGATAATGTCTTTACTGTGCCTATGAGAGTAAACTCTAGGTGGCTGAAGTATATTCAGGGTGGTCCATTGATAGTGACCGGGCCAAATACCTCACAAAATAAGCATCAAACGAAAAAACTACAAAGAAGGAGACTCATTGAGCTGGAAGGAGGAAACCAGATGGCGCTATGGTTGGCCTGCTAGATGGCGCTGCCATAGGTCAAATGGATATCAACTGCGTTTTTTTTAAAATAGGAACCCTCATTTTTTATTACATATTCATGTAGCACGTAAAGAAATATGAATGTTTTAGTTGGATCATTTTTTTGCTTTGTGATAGGTAGCACTGTAATAGTCAAAAACATATGGCTCACAATTTTAGATGAACAGTTGGTAACAGGTAGGTTTTTTAAATTAAAATACAGAACGTAGGTATGTTTGAACATTTTATTTCGGTTGTTCCAATGTGATACATGTACCTTTGTGAATTTATCATTTCTGAGAACACATGCTGTTACAGCATGATTACCTGTATATACCACATTAATGCAATAAATGCTCAAAATGATGTCCGTCAACCTCAATGCATTTGGCAATACGTGTAACGATATTCCTCTCAACAGCGAATAGTTCACCTTCCGTAATGTTTGCACTTGCATTGACAATGCGCTAACGCATGTTGTCAGGCTTTGTCAGTGGATCACGACAGCAAATATCCTTCAACTTTCCCCACTGAAAGAAATCCGGGGGCATCAGATCCTGTGAGCGTGTGGGCCATAGTATGGTGCTTCGACGATCAATCCACCTGTCATAAAATATGCTATTCAATACCGCTTCAACTGCACGCGAGCTATGTGCCAGACATCTACCGTGTTGGAAGTACATCGCCATTCTGTCATGCAGTGAAACATCTTGTAGTAATATTGGTAGAACATTATGTGGGAAATCAGCATACATTGCACCATTTAGATTGCCATCGATAAAATGGGGGCCAATTATCTTTCCTCTCATAATGCCGCACCATACATTAACCCGCCAAGGTCGCTGATATTCCACTTGTCATAGCCATCGTGGATTTTACGTTGCCTAATAGTGCATGTTATGCCGGTTTATGTTACCGCTGTTGGTGAATGACGCTTCGTCGCTAAATAGAATGCATGCAAAAAATCTGTCGTCATCCTGTAATTTCTGGGGAGAACTGTACACGACACTCAAAGTTGTAGCCATGCAGTTCCTGGTGCATAGAAATATGGTACAGTTGCAATCGATGTTGATGTAGCATTCTCAACACCGACGTTTTTGAGATTCCTGATTCTCGCACAATTTGTCTGCTACCGATGTGCGGATGAGTCACGACAGCAGCTAAAACACCTACTTGGGCACCATCATTTGCTGCAGGTCATGGTTGACATTTCACATGTGGCTAAACACTTCCTGTTTCCTTAAATAACGTTACTATCCGGCGAACGGTCCATACACTACGATGATAACGTCCAGGATACCAAGCAGCATACATAGCACACACCCGCTGGGCATTTTGATCACAATATCCATACATCAACACGATATCAACCTTTTCTGCAATTGGTAAACGGTCCATTTTAACACGGGTAATGTATCATGAAGCAAATACTATCCGCACTGGCGGAATGCTACGTGATACCACGCACTTATACGTTTGTGACTATTACAGCGCCATCTATCACAAAGCAAAAAAAGTGGTCCAACTAAAACATTCATATTTATTTACGTACTACATGAATATGTAATAAAAAATGGGGGTTCCTATTTTAAAAAACGCAGTTGATATCCGTTTGACCTATCGGGCCAACCATAGTGCCATTTGGTTTCCCCCTTCAAGCATGATGAGGTTTGGGGTATGTGATAATGGATAACTCACAAGCATTGAATCTAACTGATGAAACAAGAAAGTTTAAAAATACGGCCTATGAAGTGGGCTAAAGGGAATACAGACATTTAAAAAATGAGATTGACAAGAAGTGCAAAATTGCAACCCAGGAGTGCTGGGATGAGAAATGTAAGGTTTCAAGTGCATGTATGACTAAAGGAAAGATAGATGTAGCCTGTAGGATTGGAAAGACCCTTGTAGCACCAAGGAGCACTTGTATGAATATCAAGGGCTCAGATGGCAAGACTGCTGAGCAAAGAAAGGAAGGCTGAAATGTAGAGAGAATATATAAGTCCCACTCATGTAGAAATCTGTACTGCTTTGTGTACCCAAGGTACATGCCGAGAAGAATTTCAATGACCTTGAGATTTCCCTATTCATGTCAGTTTTATTTCTCATACTGTGAAAGTGTGAGAAGCATTTTAAAGTCTTCACATATCTCCTTCAGATTAACTTTGTGAGCAAAGGGATAAAAAGGAATTTTTTCCCATTGTGCAGAAAAAGAAGTGATGTGTGACTAATTTCACTGGAATCTATCAAGAAGTGCCACTCTTTTCCACAGAGAGTCTCGGTAATGGATTCAATATTGTTTCTTGGAAGTAGATTTCTGAACTGAGGACGATGTTTGACAATCCCTTGTACACATTTTGATTATTTTTCAACAGTTAAATATGTAGAATATTTAAGTTAAACCACAGAAGAATAACTAATAAACAATGTACCATATTTGATTACTTTGATAGATAGCGGGTAGCACTTGTAAAGGGAACCCAATTAATAATGTTGGCGAGTATTAGGTGATGAATGTAGGGGCTATGACATAAGGATATAGATAGTGTGACATATGGATATTTGGGCAGCGTGCATGGCTGGCTCAAGTGGTTGAGGTGACAATAAACTACCAACTACTGCTGATGTCAAAGAACTCACTGTCAGTGAATAAATTTCGAATGCTGTGTTTTGTTCAACAGAACTATGCTATGTTTTGTTCATGGAGATGATATCATGTAGCCTTTTGTGTTTAACACTCATAATTGGGGGGGGGAGACAAAAATCCTCATGCCACCTGAGAACAAGGCCATTATAAAAGTTCTCAATAACTTTGTGTGTGGACTGGTGTCATACACAATTGTTTGATCAACCTTAACAAGATTCCCCCTGAGCTTAAAGGCTGTATCTATACAATTAACATTCAAAAGTGCTGTCAGAATTGCTGGAGGTGGTGCCCCTTGTAATCCATCAACACAGTATTAGTGCACTGCAGTGTCTCCTGTGGCTGCTAGTAAGCTAGTTCACTCAACTATTGGGAAATAGCTAGATACATCACATAATATCATCTGTTCTTGTTGTGACTGCTTTTTGAGACATTATTTTGTCTATATAAGTAAAGCAAAGGTAAAGTCCGTGGCACAAGCCTGTGAGTGGGCTATTGGGTGGCTGTAGGCATAGTATGGCCTTTCTTCACCACATCACTAGCAGGGGGATGGTGGTGGTCCAATTGTCCTGGTCTCCATTTACCCCCAGGAGAGAGCCCCTGTACTCATCTGATAGCAGGCCAAATGGACCTGTGGCTGTCATGGAGGGACTGGAATGATGAAAATTTCCCACTCCTACCAGGGATTGTACCTGAGGCCTCCAGGGCTGGAGTCTAGTTCTCTGCGTAATGTACCATCACAGCCACTTGATATATTTGCATGAAATGGTCAGGAATCTTTTTATGGTTAGTTTAGCTTATACACCCTTATGTATGCAGCAAAATTGTTACTTTTTCCTTATTTAAGAGAGTCTGGCAATTTCAGCTTTCATTAATGGCTAGGACTCATTATATTTGTCATATTGGCTGAATATTCTGCTACTGTGTGATGTGACTTCACCAATACATAATTATGATCACTATATAATTAATAATTCCATTGCAATTTTGGAAAAACTAATGGCCCATTTGGTAACTTTTATGACCTATTATATCAACCAAACTTTCAGGTATTTCTTCTGTCAGGGATGTGGTTCAAACCACCATATGAATAATAACTAAACTAACTATTTTAAAAACTGGGAATCCTTACTGTGTTAAGAGAGTATATCTATCAATCTCTTACGCATATCAGGAAAAGTGTTAGTAAGTATTTCATTAATAGTTCTATACATAATCATGGAACAAAATTCAGTTTGAACTTATATTTACCAAGGATAAAACAAACAAAATCTCAGAAAACAGTGTTTTCTAAAAAAAAAAAAAAAGTAGTAAAATTATATATTAAATTGTCCAAGGATATCAAAAAAGAATACCTAAATGCATGTTTGAAAAGGCAACTAGTACAAACTTCATAAGTAACTGAATTACACAATTAAAGATCACACAGAGAACTCAAAGTAGTGGTTAATACTGAAAGTGGACAGCTACAGCACCCTTTCGCAATACATGATCACAGTGTAATGCTTCTACTAGAAAATCATGTGCCAAGATATATGCCAGTAATATCTTGCCATTCTCCTGAGCTCATTATCTCATTAATCATGAGGAGATGATGACTCAGTTTTCCAGACAGACTGAGTAGAGGGACATTACAACTGTACAAGGGCTCAGTAACACTAACAACTAAGTAATTGTGAGTCAACATCAGTTTGTCACTACATAAATAGCAGAGTGCAAGTTAGATTTGAATATGGCTCATCCGATCAAAAGGTGTTTCTTCCTGCACTGTTGCTCTGGCCCCTTATAGAAGCATGGATCATTCATGAGGCACCTTACTTTAGGGATGACAAAACAGTGAAATAATTAAACAAAGCAATATATGGGTTGTGATTACTAAAGGAGGGAAGCATTAAGAATAATATCCCGTAGGGTAATAATGTGGTCTACAACCAAAGGATTAAAGTTTGATTATTTGTTTATTCGAATCTCTCTCAAATTTATTCCGATTGGCAGCCTCGTATAGGTTGTTACTAATCTTCAGATACCAGAAACCAAAATGATTAATTTTGAAGTGCAAGCAGAGCATTCATAGACCATAACAAATGTGAACTAATAGCACATAGCCATGCATCAAGTCACTGAAAGTGCAACAAAACCTTAAAGTCCAGCTGGTGTGTACAAGTCTTAATACAGAAACAAATTCATTGCAGTTGAAATATTCGATCAGTTTTAGTCCAACCATGAGTGCGCCGTGGTCCCGTGGTTAGCTTGAGCAGCTGCAGGACGAGAGGTCCTCAGTTCAAGTCTTCCCTCGAGTGAAAAGTTTAATTTTTGTAGACTTAGAGAAAGCTTTTGACAATGTTGATTGGAATGCTCTCTTTCAAATTCTGAAGGTGGCAGGGGTAAAATACAGGGAGCGAAAGGCTATTTACAATTTGTACAGAAAGCAGATGGCAGTTATAAGAGTCGAGGGGTAGCAGGGGTTGGGAAGGGAGTGAGGCAGGGTTGTAGCCTATCCCCGATGTTATTCAATCTGTATATTGAGCAAGCAATAAAGGAAACAAAAGAAAAGTTCGGAGTAGGTATTAAAATCCATGGAGAAGAAATAAAAACCTTGAGGATCGCCGATGACATTGTAATTCTGTCAGAGACAGCAAAGGACTTGGAAGAGCAGTTGAACGGAATGGACAGTGTCTGGAAAGGAGGGTATAAGATGAACATCAACAAAAGCAAAACGAGGATAATGGAATGTAGTCGAATTAAGTCGGGCGATGCTGAGGGAATTAGATTAGCAAATGAGACACTTAAAGTAGTAAAGGAGTTTTGCTATTTGGGGAGCAAAATAACTGATGATGGTTGAAGTAGAGAGGATATAAAATGTAGGCTGGCAGTGACAAGGAAAGCGTTTCTGAAGAAGAAAAATTTGTTAACATCGAGTATAGATTTAAATGTCAGGAAGTCGTTTCTGAAAGTATTTGTATGGAGTGTAGCCATGTATGGAAGTGAAACGTGGACGATAAATAGTTTAGACAAGAAGAGAATAGAAGCTTTCGAAATGTGGTGCTACAGAAGAATGCTGAAGATTAGATGGGTAGATCACATAACTAATGAGGAGGTATTGAATAGAATTGGGGAGAAGAGGAGCTTGTGGCACAACTTGACTAGAAGAAGGGATCGGTCGGTAAGACATTTTCTGAGACATCGAGGGATCACCAATTTAGTATTGGAGGGCAGCGTGGAGGGTAAAAATTGTAGAGGGAGACCAAGAGATGAATACACTAAGCAGATTCAGAAGGATGTAGGCTGCAGTAGGTACTGGAAGATGAAGAAGCTTGCACAGGATAGAGTAGCATGGAGAGCTGCATCAAACCAGCCTCAGGACTGAAGACCACAACAACAACAACAACAACAACAACAACAACATGAGTCAATGTCCATAAGCATACAGAGTTTCAAAATATTTGCAGGTCCTGAACTAGTGCACACAGAAATATTTCTAAGCTCCAAATAATACTTAAGCCTCCGATAAAAGGATATATCACATCTCTTGGGCCTTTATAATGTTGAAAGATGCTCTTGAAATTTGAAGAAAGTTTATTTAATTATTAGCTAAGTTTTGGAGAAATGGTTTGTGATATGTGCAGGTGTGACAAAAGATGAGGACGCATCACATCTACAAGGCAGGACAGTGAGTTAGCATTACAGCAGTACTCATCTTGCAGACTAGGTCATCCAGCACCTTCGTGCTTTTCTCTCTTTGCACCCTTTTTTCTTGCAATGGTACAACACCTGAAACCTAGCACAGTAGCTATTCCCTTGTTGGAAGGGGGGGGGGGGATGGCAACAAGTACATTGCACTGTTATAGACCCCTGACCACTCACAGATCTTACCATTGATACCTGAGCTGGAAACTCCCAGTCCAAGCCAAGGAGCACGTGTCCACCATGGCTGTGGCATGGGGACTTAGGGCAACAGTCTACTGGCCAGGTAAGCATTACTGTGGCCAGGCGGCACCAAAGGAGACAGCTCCCATTTGGAGTGGGAATTCCTTTTTGAATACAACACCTTTGTTCTTCATTGAATATCTTGAGGACAGGTTTGGGAAAGCGGTAGTGATTTCAAAAATGAAAAGTGGCTCTGTTCTGCTTAAAGCAGCCTCCTCAACTCATTTATGGGCACTGCTCTCCTGTGACAAGCTGGGTGATATTCCTGTAACTATAATCTGCCCTAAAACTCTGACATGGTACGAGGCATCATTTTCCACTGAGATCTCCTTTTACAGACTGATGACGAGTTGCATGCTAATTTGAAGTGACGAGATGTGCATTTTGCCCATCGTGTCCAGCAAGGACCAAACGACAACATCTTGGCCTTTGAAGGTGACTCATTGCCTGAGAAGGTCAGAGTGGTTGTGTGCAGCTGTGATGTCAAGTCATATATTCCTCCTCCCATGCAGTGCTACAAATGTATGCAATTTGGACACATGTCTTTGCACTGGAGTGCCAGGCCACTCTATAGGGATTTTGGCCATCAGTTGTTCATGAACGCTTCCTGTGCCCCCTCCTTCTGAGTCAACTGTGGGGAGCAGTATTCACCGTGTCACCAGATTGCACTGTTTTCAAATGCAAAAAATCCAGGAATCCAAGGCCCTTGACCACCTCATATATCAAGAGGCCAAGAAGAAATATGATTGCCTGCATCCTGTGCATATGATAATGATGTACACTACTGCTATGTTGATATCGTTCACTTGAATGACTGCCATCACACCCCATATCTTCTGCGTTTGGCCCTCAGAGCTGCCTGACTACACCCACTCCCCTAGTGGTGGGGGTCCTCCTCACACTGCCTCCCTGACACCATCTTTGTGTGTGTTGACTCCCTCTCCACCCTATCCACCAGGCATGTTATTTCCCACCTCCAGCCGGAGAAGCAATGCCCTCGTCCAGCACCACTTACCAGAAAGGGTTCCCTCGAGATGCTCTCTTCCCAGGACCTTGCTGATCTGCAACTGGATACCAGATGGTGGTTGAAGCAGACACAGGTTGCAGGTCGTAAAGCTTTGAGTTCCTCTTCTGTCCCATAAATTGCAGAAATCTAAATCATCTGATTATAAGAAGAAGTCTTTAAATAGGGGAAAGATTCTGACCCCATGTTGACAGACACAATGTGTTCTGCCTCTGTATCTGAGGCAGTGTTCCTGGTTACTCTTATGGCTCCAGACCTCCCCACTTAGCTTCATTTGGAGCAAATGGGTACTGATAAAGTATCTTCACAACCAGTAGCAGCAGGTGTCACTGAGGCATTTGGTCCAATCATGCCCCCCACAGGATACTGATAGTGTGATCCTCCAGTGAAACTGTAGCAGTTTCATCTACCACCTGGATGAGCTATGACATCTTTTGTGCACTTCCCTTGTTTTCTGCATCACCAGGAAACTTGTCTCCTAGCAATGTGGACCCCTACCCTCCACAGCTGCCAGGGCCATTTTAACAACTACATGTACTATGAAAGGACATCGGCTGGTGTTTGCTTGTATGTTCTGGACTGTCTACAGCAAACACATGCCACTCAACACAACTTTCTAGGCTGTGGGTGTTCATGTGACGATATCTCTGGAATTAACCATCTGAAATGTGTATCTCCCTCCAAATGATGAAATGTCCCACAACATGTTGTATGCAGTGTTTTCTCAGCTCACTTAACCCTTTGTAATACTGGGTGATTTCAATGCCCGAAACACTTTGTGGGATGGAACTATGACCACTGGCTGTAGTAAAGCTTTTGAAAACTTCTTTGCAGAGATTGATCTTTTCCTTTTGAATGCTGGTGTTCCCACACTTTCAGTGAGGCATAATAATAATAATAATAATAATAATAATAATAACTGGACACAGATCACAAGTATATACAACATTTATTACCAGATACCCAGAATTAAAATTTTAACAGAACAACTAGCTGATCAGATCCATGTAATAATCAAAAATTACAGGATACCCCAATCAGAATTAGAAAACATCAAACAAGTACAACAAATACTGGAACAAAATGTGCAATCAGAAGAGGAAGAAATACAGTAATGGACTCAAACATCCCAGAGCAAACAAACAAAGAACAACACGCATCAGTTAAACAATCAAAGGAAAACGAAATCTTAAGACAGCCAGCAGAACAAGCACAAATAGAACACGAACTGACACACATGTTAGATATAGAAGAAAAATTTCAGCTGACATATATAGAATACAAAGACACAAATACAGACATTAGACCATTCTTGCATAGACCACCAAATAACGCACAAGTTGAAACAACAATAACAACTATCAACAAAATAAATGAAAATACAACTATGGAAGAGTTACAACTACTGGTTTATATAGGAGCACTCACTACACTAAATATACACACTAGGCAGAGATCAGAACCAACCAACACACAGAAGAAACCCACAAAACCAGCATGGCAACACAGGCTACAGGTCATAATAGAAAAACTGAGAAAAGACATCGGACAGCTAACACAATTTATAAGGAATGAAATATCAGACAAAAAACGAAAAAGGTTAGGTAAAATCTCACAACAAGAAGTGATAGAGCAATCAGATGAAAAGAAGCAGAGATTACCAACATTGGCCAAACGACTTAGATGATACCAAAAAAATGAAAATGAAAATAGAAGGAAACAAAACCAAACATTCAACACAAACCAAAAGAAATTTTACCAGACAGTAGATAACACACACATTAAAATAGACAATCCACCAAACATAACAGACATGGAACAGTTCTGGAGCAACATATGGTCAAACCCGGTACAACATAACAGGCATACTCGGTGGGTACAAGCAGAAACAGACACATACAAGATGAGACCACAAATGCCTGAAGTGATAATTTTGCAACATCAAGTCACCCGAGCAATTAATTCTACGCACAATTGGAAAGCCCCTGGAAAAGTTAAAATAGCAAATTTCTGGCTAAAGAAGTTCACCTCAACACATTCACGTCTAACTAAATTATTTAACATGAATATAATAGAGGGAAACATTCCACGTGGGAAAAATATATCTAAAAACAAAGATGATGTGACTTACCAAACGAAAGTGCTGGCAGGTCGATAGACACACAAACAAACACAAACATACACACAAAATTCAAGCTTTCGCAACAAACGGGTGCTTCATCAGGAAAGAGGGAAGGAGAGGGAAAGACGAAAGGATGTGGGTTTTAAGGGAGAGGGTAAGGAGTCATTCCAATCCCGGGAGCGGAAAGACTTACCTTAGGGGGAAAAAAGGACAGGTATACACTCGCGCGCGCACGCGCACACACCCACACACACACACACACACACATATATCCATCTGCACATACACAGACACAAGCAGACATGATGTCTTTCCCTCTCCTTCCCTCTTTGCTGATGAAGCAACCGTTTGTTGCGAAAGCTTGAATTTTGTGTGTATGTTTGTGTGTCTATCGACCTGCCAGCACTTTTGTTTGGTAAGTCACATCATCTTTGTTTTTAGATAAATTATTTAACAGTTACATTGTAGAGCCATACACATTCCCTGATACACTTACACATGGAATGACTTATCTGAAACCTAAAGATCAAGCAGACACAGCAAACCCACCAAAATATCGCCCCATAACATGCCTACCAACAATATACAAAATATTAACATCAGTCATTACACAGAAATTAATGACACATACAACACAGAACAAAATTATAAATGAAGAACAAAAAGGCTGTTGCAAAGGAGCACGAGGATGTAAAGAGCAACTGATAATAGATGCAGAGGTGACATATCAAGCTAAAACTAAACAAAGGTTGCTACACTACGCATACATTGATTACCAAAAAGCTTTTGATAGTGTACCCCACTCATGATTACTACAAATATTGGAAATATACAAAGTAGATCCTAAATTGATACAGTTCCTAAACACAGTAATGAAAAATTGGAAAACCACACTTAATATCCAAATAAATTCAAATAATATCACACCACAGCCAATACAGATTAAGTGTGGAATATACCAAGGAGACTCATTAAGTCCTTTCTGGTTCTGCCTTGCTCTGAAGCCACTATCTAACATGCTAAATAATACAAATTATCGATATATGGGGAGAGATGAAGGTGTGAAAAAAGTCGAAAAAGTGTTGGTTTGAGATGAGCTATGTTGATCCTGTGCTGAACTTAGGTTGGTGAACAATGATGTGTACAAAGGTTAGGTAGTTGTGTTGCCTCCAAAACACGTTAAAGGGTGGAGAAATTCAGGAAAATTTCGAAAGTATCTAGGCGATACTTCAGTGAAGGTTAGCGTGCTTGTGTTTAGCGACTGTCTACCCCAATTTTGAGAGAGTAACTCTGATGGATAATTGTATTTCCTATTTCTTTCACTGAATTAATAAAAAACTCATTGAGTGTTTGAGGTGGGATATTAATTTTGTCTCCTGTGGCAGCACTTTTAGTTGTTTTCCAAGCTGTTTTGCATTTATTGGTGGAATTATGTATGCTGTTGGCATTGTAGGTTTCTTTAACTTGCAGGGTGGCTTTTTTTGTATTCATTCCTGCATTCCACATAGGCTGATTTGGCATAGTCAGACTTCATACAATTGTATATGTTGTACAGTAACAAAAGTTGTTTTTTTAGATCTGTCAGCTGTTTAGTGTACCACATATTTTGTATGTTTTGAGAGCTGAATTTATGGCTGCTGTCCATTATTTTTATTTTCTTTATGGGAATACTATGGTTAAATAGGGTCAAGAATGCATTAAAAAATCTATAAATACTATTTTGGCTGTCAGGTCATTGCCTGATGTGTAATGTCCATCAACACTACAATGGCTAAACCAGTCTCTGTCAGCAAGGGAATTACGAAATGTGTTAATTTTATCCTGTTACAGGTCTGGTAATCACAACTGTTGGGACAGGTCTGTTTGTATTGCTCCTATTGAGGGGAATTTTACTTGCATAATTTAGAGATACAGAGTCATGGTCTGAGAATGGGAACACTTCAGCTTCACATGTGTTTTCAGTGGTCTTGAAGTTTACACAGATGTTATCTAAATATGCTTTGTTTCTTGTGGGCCTCTTATTGACATGATGTATATTGTATTGTCTTAGTAAGTTTTCCAGTTCTGCAACACTACTCTTACATTTAGTAACATCAAAATCAGCATTCAGATCACCTCCTATTGCAATATCATAGTGTAGCCATTTAATATTACTTAATTCACTCAGTAGCATGTCCATTTTTTCTAAAAATATGTTAATGCTTCCCTTTGGTGATCTATACAATGTATAGTATACATGGATACTACTATTAGCGTATGACTATTAATGATTATACCTGTAACTTCAATGTGCTGTTCATCACTCAAGGAATTAGGGCAAGTTTGGTTATTGTGCAATTGAGTGACTGGTTGGTATAAATTGCCACACCACCTCTAATGTGCTCTTTCCTGCAGAAGCTATTTACTACACTTAAGTTGTTAAATGTGGTAACTGCAAGTTCATTCTCATTAGCCCAGTGTTCACTCAGACAAAAAATATCATACTTGTTATCAATACCAAACTCATTTATGATAAGTTCTTTATCTTTCAGTCCTTGAATCTTAAGGTAACATATTTTAAAATCTACACTCTCATTGCTTACACATTTAACATTATAGTGATTGGTTTTCATCCTTTTACAAGGCTTATCTTTTGGATTTCTGCCTCTTGTTGCATTTTACTATAAAATTGTTCACTTGGAGTGGTAGCACATCTACTGATGTATGCTTACTCTTCCCTCCTTGTGATGATATTGTAGGTGAGGCTCCTATTACAGGAATTGATGGAATTGCTGTTATGGTGTGTGGAGGCACTGTTGTGGCATCTGGTGATTGTGGAGATGTGGTTGTTGCTTCTTCTTATGCTGCTGTTGAGTCTTGCTGATGCAGTGTGGTAGGTACTGATGCTGCTGCTGCTGCTGTAGGCACTGTAATGCAACTGGTGACTGTGGAGATGTGGATGTTGCTTCATCTTCTGCTGCTGTTGAATCCTGTAGATGAAGTGTGGTAGGTGCTGCTGCTCCAGCATTTGTTATGTGTGTAGGTACAGTTGCTGCAGTTGCTGCTTCCACCTCTACTGCTGCTTTAGAAATAACCTTTTCTTCAGACTCTGGTCCTATTCAGCCACTGACCTTTCTGTTTGCAGCCCAGGTCTTTTTCCGTCCATCCATTGGTGAGTTATGACGATGTGTGTAACAGTTATCACTTACCAATTCTTTTTACTCTCCCTTGGTGTCACTCGCCTGTGTTTCCACCCAGATGGACTCTCTCCAAAGCTCATTGGGATGCTTTCACCACTGCTGTCGCCCTAGGCACCCCACCAAATGGAGGTATTGATGCAGTTGTCCAGAGCACATTGCAGCCATTCTGTCAGCATGTGGCACAGTGATCCCCTCTTTCTTCGGATCCGTCCATTGGAAGACATATCTTGGTGGACCCCTCAAATCGTCATGACTATTAAAGATCACAGGTGGGCTCTCCAACACCATAAGCGACATCCATCAATGAAGCACCTCATTGCCCTTAAACAGCCCCTTGCCCACGTCCACCATCTCATAAAAGACAGAAACGAGAATGCTGGGAGCAGTGTGTTACTGCCATTGAACCATGTATTCCTCTTTCACAGGTTTCTATGGACACTAGTACTCCACTGGTGTACCTGGTATCACTGTGACTGGTGATGTCTACCCTGAGGCAGACACTGTTGAACATTTTCATTACATTATGGTCAAGCCTCTGGACCCGAGGATTATCAGCCTGCATTTCCTCAAACACTGCTGTTTTGACTTGCTTTAACATTTACTACACATCACCTGGAACATTATAATGTTCCTTTCAGTAAGTGGGAATTCCTCGGTGCCCTAGCCATTTGTGCTAATATAGCTCCAGGGCCACAACACATCCACAGCCAACTACTCAAACACTTATGAGTGAATTACCAACATCACACCCTTGCCATTTTCAATAGTATCTGGAATGAGAATAAGTTCCTGTCTCAGCGGCGAGAAAGCACAATTGTCCAAGTTCTGAAACCGGGTAAATTCTCCCTTGAGATGGACAGCTATTGTCCACTTAATCTCACTTATGTTCTCTGTAAGTTGCTTGAATGTATGATGAGCAACAGCTGTATGGTACCTTGAGACTTGGAATCTTTTGGCTCCATCCCAGCACAGTTTCCACTAAGGCCATTCTCTTGCTGAAAATTTGGTCTGCCTGGAGTCTGCTATTTAGTCAGCTTTTGCCTAGCTTCAACATCTTATTGCTGTCATCTTTGACTTGCATAGAGCTTACAACACTGCATGGAATCACCATATTTTTGCTCACTATTCTTTCCAGGTTCAAGTTGGTGCTTTTCACAGTACTCATATACAAGAGAATGGTGCCCCAAGGGTTCTGTATTGAGTGTGTCCCTGTTTCTAGTGGCTATTTATGGTCTAGCTGCAGCTGTGGGCTCTACAGTGTCACCCTCCCTGCATGCTAATGACATTTTTATCTGCTATTGCTCCTCAAGTGTGGGTATTGCTGAACACTTTGCATCACAAAAGCTGCACTTCTGGGCTCTCACTTGTGGCTTCCAAGACATGTGTCACACACTTATTTCACCAGGGTAGTGTCCCTCCCCAACCAGAAGTCTAACACAAGGACCAAATGCTCATTGTGGTGAAGACTTATCATTTTTTGGGATTGGTCTTCAATACTCAGTTGACAAGGCTTTTCCATCTTTGCCAACTTAAGCAAACATGCTGGTCACACCTTAATACTCTTGACTGTCTCACTAACACCGGCTCGGGTGCAGACCACTCTACACTTTTGTGGCTCTACAAAGCTATGATCCTGTCATGTCTTGATTACTGAAGCCTGACATATGGCTCAGCATCACCTTCCGCATTGCAGATGCTGGACTCAGTATACCATTGTAGTGTCTGACTTGCAAGCAGCTCTAAGAACAGTCTACTCACAGAGGATGTCATCCCTCCCATACAAATCAGGCACCAACAGCTACTACTCATCTAAGCAATACACATTTGTTGTACCCCTGAATGTTTAAACTACTGTGTCCTTCTTCCTGGTAGAGATATATACCTCCCACAACTTAGGCTGAGGCCTGAAGTCATGATCACAGTTCACATACAGAGTCTGTGCTCTGAACTCTGTCTTTCTCCCTGTTGGCCCTTGTCAGAGAGAAATTTTGTGTGCCCCCATGGTGTGTACTCCACCCTCAGATCTGCCTCTACCTCTCCTTTGGACTGAAAGACTTAATAGCCCCTATGGCTTCTTTGCCACTTGTTCCTGGACATCCTTCACATATTTTCAGGCTCAGACGTAGTATACACCGATGGCTCTATGGTTGACAGATGAACTGGTTTTTGCCTACACACCTGCAAGAAGCAGTAAACTACTCTCCATGCCAAACAGATGCAGTGTATTCACAGCAGAATTGGTGGTCATTGCTCGAGCCTTCAGCCATCTTCATTCTTGCACTGTTGAATCATTCTTAATTGAGAGTGGGTCCTTGAGTAGTCTTCAGGCTGTCGACGAGTGCTACCCTCAGCACTCATTGGTTGTGACCACCCATGATCTCATAATGACCTTCATGGCCCTGGATGGTGAGTCATCTTTGTATGGACCCCTGGTCACGTTGGGATCCCAGGGAATGAACATGTTGACTGGTTGGCCAAACTGGCTACCAGGATGCTGACTTTGGAGAGAGGGGTATCGGAACCAGATCTTCAGTCAACTCTATTCCTACTTTCGTTGGAGGCTTGGACTGCAAATTGTTGTGCACTGTTTCCTCCAAATAAACTGTAAACCATAAAACAGAGTATGACTATGTGGCAGTCTTTCCTTCATGCTCCTCACAGGAAATCTACTGTCCTCCGTCGGCTTCCCAGAGGCCACACTTGGCTGGCCCACAGTCACATCCTCCAATGTGAGGATCCACTCTACTGTCAGTGTGATGCCCATCTTATGGTGACCCACATTCTACTGGACTACCCTGATTTGGCTACCTTACAGTGAAGCCTCAAACTTGCTAACATGCTACCTTTGGTGCCAGTGGATGATGCCAAAGTAGCTGATTTAGTTTTATGTTTTGCCCATGAAACTGGTTTTTACTCCTCTCTTTTACTTAGGAAACATTAACATCATGAGCCAATTGAGGGATTGGAGGGATGCCATGTCATTGGCTGCTCTGCCTCGAGGGGCCCATGGCTGCCCCTTCTCAGTGATCCAGCCTGGTTCCTGCCCTTCCCACCTTTTAAGTTCTTCTTAGTCTTTCACATCTATCATTGGTTGACAGACTTGTGATCATTGTTATCTTTCCTGAGATTTTATCTTGTCCATGTAGCTATTTTTCATGTGGTAATGGAGGGTGTGGAAACACCAGTCAAATGCAAAGGCCCTGTCTCTGGTCACATAACATGCTCTGGGACCTCCAGCTGCTCTGTGGGTGGGGCAACTCTCCCTCCTTCACCCTTTTACCCCTTTCTCATTTCTACTTGCTTCTTTCTCTTTGTTTTCTTGATTCTTGGATACATTTGAATCCAACAGGATTTGTCTTTCCTCTCTGGGGACTATTCCTGGCTTGGCACACAAAGGGTTAAGGGTCCAATGAGCTCACAGTTTGGTCCCTTTAACCCCATCACTCCATCCACCCATCATCAGTGCACCTGATGATGGCAAGTTGGTTGCTTGCCAAAATATTGTGCACATTCGACACTGGCATTGGCCTGTTCATCTGTAAACTATTTCATTATGAATTGTGCCAGGAGCAGTCAAAGAATGACATTTAACCAGTCAGTCTCACACATCAAAAATAACATTGATCATTACTGCACAAACAGGTCTGTTCATGACCATGAAACAAGATATAGACTGAACTCATTTGCTGAGAAAGAATAGACATAAAACTCAAAACAGCATTTTGTATCAAGAAATAAAACTGTACAAAAATTTCCAAGGATGTTAAAGTTTACTAAAACAAATTTATTTAAAAGGCAGCTAAAAAGTTTCTGTTATGCAATATATTCTATACAGTGATAACAAAGAGTAGGAGTTTGGTAAAAAAAATTAAAATAATGATGATAATAATAACAATAATAATAATAATATAATGAAACATCTATCATTTCACATAACAGTTTCACACTATGTCCCCCCTCTTTTTTCCCCTAAAAACCTTATGCCCTAAGCTATGCAATGTATATTACTACTCGTAACACCTTAGCCTCTTTCTGATCCCAACGTCTTACTCATTACAGAGGGATGATGACTCAGTTTTTCAGGCTAGCAAATGGGAAGTTGCAGCACACAAAATGGAAACCAAACATTGTCACTATGGTCCTGAAGTCAGCTGATAGTATGTAGTGACCGAGAGTGAGAAATGGATGAACAGCGGAGCACTGCCATTTTATGTTATTAAATAAATTCTTTGCTAAACAGTACTGCACAGTAGGGATAAATCAAATGAGGTAGCACTGTTTTAAACAGACTGTCTTTGTATTAAGGATGGTGGAGGCTCCGGTCTTCATCAGCCATCTTGATTTAGGTTTTCTGTGGTTTCCCTAAATTACTTCAGGCAGGTGCCAAGATGGTTCCTACTTTAAACTCACAGATGATCACCTGTCTCATCCTTGTCAAACAAGATCTGTAATTACTACCACCACCGCCACTTGTAACATCTTCCCCCTCACCTTCTCATAAATATGCCGTATCTACTGTGGAGTTTATCAGGTATGCTGTAATGCCTATCCCTAATAATGATTCTGTTGACCATCAAGATGATAAAATAAAATATAATTCCATACTGATTACTGTCTTTGTATTCCTTACTTGCAATTTCTGCTCTCAGGCTTCAGTTATGATACTGATCTTGCTATAACATACCTGACACAATGTACCATGTTATGCTATTAATTCAGATACCGTAAAGCTTTGTCACTCTCACATTTAATCTGAAGCTTCCTAGAGCATCTGTAGTTAGATTTGCAATTAATTTCTAAAAATTGTTACTCTTTGTTTCAGCAGCACACTGTCTTACTGCTTCTGCCTTCCACACTGCAGATATAACCATGTAATAAATGTTTACAATTTGTCCTGATCACAAACTCCATGAAATTCAGTATAGAAATAACATTCCAAGGTGGTTCTTATAAGGTCACAGTCTTTTTATATATTACTGGTGTTCCATGACAAGGCCCCTCATATAATGGAAATAATTTACCCGTATTTACTCGAATCTAAGCCGCACCTAAAAAATGAGACTCGAAATAAAGGAAAAAAAAAAAAAAATTCACGAATCTAAGCCGCACCTGAAATTTGAGACTCGAAATTCAAGGAGATAGAAAAGTTTTAGGCCGCACCTCCAAATCGAAACAAAGTTGGTCCATTGTAATATGAGACACAATTTAGGTCGAATGAATGACGATACACCTACAGTAGTTTGGTTCGTCGTAAGCTTAGCAGTTAAGCTTTACCAGGTAATCCTTGCTATGCGTCAGGTGCTCCGTCCGTATTTATACGGGTACCCTTCCTTTTTCACGTGCTTCGTCTGGTTTGAATCGATTGCTTATTTTGCTTTGATCTGATACGTGCCGTTTTCTTTGTTATAGGAGTTTACGTCACTCTAAGCTGAAAATGCATTACTGTACTGTGTCATGCATTGTTTGTCGCATTCTTATAGTGTGTGTTTACGGCCTGTCGCCGCTTGCGGCATGGCTTGCTTTTCTGCGCGCTACTGCCGCTTACAATTAAAAACAAACGAGAGAGGAATCATCTCATTAGCGAAACAATGGCAAGAGACTGGTATTTGTTGTTACTTACACTGCTGCTTTCTTTGATAATGATCAACAAGAACCAAATAATAGACTGCGCATGATAGAACATGTTCTGAACGAGAGTTAGGCGAAAATTTTTCTCCGTTTGAAAATCTTTGCGGCCGCTTCTTTAGTACATCAAATTCTGCACAGAAATTAGAGTCATCTTAGATTTAAAAATCTTGTCAGTTGCCGTGCTTCATTTCTGACCGTATCACTAAATATTTCGAATTTAAACATGACACGATACGTATTATATTCTTCCGCGTTTGCTGTTGTCTCACTCTAGTTTCGTAGTTTATTAGGCAGACAGGATTTAAATGAGATAGCAGCAAACACGAAAGAATACATGGCAAAATGTTTATGTTCGTATTATTCTTATGGCAAAGAGAATACTGTATGTGATTCACATTTCATAGGGTTACTATTAAGCCGCGTACACACTGAGACTGAAACATGTTTTCAAAACATGTTTCCGGTAGCTTGATGTGGACACCATTTGGAAACATGTTTCGAAACATGTTTGGAAACACAGAAACATCTATCCGTAGCAGTGTCGGTACAGATCAAAGGAAACAATGTTTCCGGCTAGCTACCACTTGTCACCGCTGCACGGCGCTAGCGTATGTGTGTGTGTGTCGTCAACTTTTTAGCGGTGTTCTGTTTACTGTCGTTTTCATTTTCGCTTTGTTTTGTAGAATAATGGAGTGGTCAGGGCAACAAATTGTCGATTTAATTGCAATGTACCAGGAGGAGGATTGTTTATGGAACGTCCGGAGCAAGGATTACAAAAATACCCTTAAAAAACACGATGCTCTTGCAAAAATTGCAACAGCCTTTAGCACGGACAAGGGAAGTGTTGAGAAGAAAATACGATCGCTAGTGGTTGCGTACAGGCGCGAGAAAAGAAAAATTATTGCCAGCAGACCATCTGGTAGTGGTGCAGACACTGCATATGACTCGAACTGGTTCGGCTATCGGCTGCTGCAGTTCTTGGACGATGTACATGAGCCAAAGGAGACAACAGATACTGTGGAAAATGAGGTACGAAAATTATGCTTGTTTGTCTTTATTTGTATTTTATAGTACACAGTCACATTCACCCATAGTTATTTTGCCACGGTACACTTCCGTGTGGGCTTAAAAAATAATTAGCAAATTCGTCTCGAATTTGTTTATTCGTGGAAGCAGCTTTCCTTGGTATATTCTGTGCTGAAATGAAAACTGATGCAGTGTCATCTCGTCTCCATGTGCCTGGAATCATTTCACCTGTTTGTAAATCGTAGGAATCGAAGCTTCCATGTGGGGAGTACTGGTTCCTTGCCGCAGCATTTCGCCTTAAAAAATTGTGGAGACATACAGCTGTAAGTGTGACAGTTTTTGCCTTTTCCGGTTGTAGCAACATAGGTTTTTTAAACACACGAAAAACTGAAGCCATAATGCCGAAAGTGTTCTCAACAACCATTCTGGCCCTTGAAAGCCTGTAATTAAAAACTCTCTCTTTTGAACCTTTAACATGTTTTCCCGGGTAGGGTTTCATAATGTTTTCCTGTAAGGGAAATGCATCATCTGCTACAAAAACATATGGTAGGGCCTTGGTGCCACCTGGTAAGCATTCGGCATGTGGCAAGTTAAGTTTCTTTTTGTTAATCAACTCATTTATGCTCGCGTTTTTGAACACACCACCATCTGATATTCTGCCTTGGCAGCCGATGTCTGCGTACAAAAAGTTGTAGCTGGCATCGACGACAGCAAGCAGCACAATGCTGAATGAACCTTTATAATTGTAATATTCACTTCCACTACCAACAGGGCACTGTAGCACGATATGTTTCCCGTCAATTGCTCCGACACAATGGGGGAACTGAAGAATCTGTGAGAATAAACATGCTGTTTCACTCCAGTCGTTTTCAGTCGCAGGTATCTGAAAGAAAGAAATTTGATTTTCAGGTTTTCGTACATTCGCCAGAGGGCACAATTGAGGACGAAGAGGTTGCAGCTGGACCTTCCAGTCCTCCACCACCAAAAATCAGAAGGATGATGGGCGAGAAAAAAGACATGCAGCAACCCTTCAAGATTGCTACTCAATTGCTAACTAAAGTGCTGCAAAAACAAGAAGACAAGGACGATGAATGCAGTGCGTATGGGCAGTATGTGGCCTCAGTTTTAAGGAAATTGCCCGAGTTACAACGAGCAAAAACAATGGCTATTCTTAATAATGTACTAATGAAACAACATGTAGCGTATTTAGAAAGTGAGCAGTCGAAAAGGGGTATGAATGTAGCAGGGCCATCATCATCAAGTAACAATTCCCCTGTTACATTTACAAGCTATGTAGACAGTGACAGTGACAACGCAGTTGAAGAAGTTGTGTTTGACGAATTATGTAACGTAATTGAGAAATAATAACCTTCGTAAATGTGCTTATTTAACGATGTTTTTCATTTACTTACCTTTACATAATCCTTCAGTACTTCCACCAGAGCTTCACATACTTCGGGTACTACTTTAGATATTGCTTGTTTCGAAATGCGAAATAAATACGCAAGGCTCTGAAATGAATCTCCTGTTGCCAGGAAACGAAGAGTAACTGCAAGCCTTTGGTTGACTGAAATAGCTTTCCTGAAATTCGTGTCTTTTTTTGAAACAAATGGTGATATCATATTTGCCAGATATTCAAAATCGGTAGGTGAGATCCGAGTGAAGTTGCGGAAGCCAGAGCCGTCTTCCATACTCAGCTCACGTAGCAGATTATTTCCGCTAGTTCTTCTATAGAATGTTTTTCTCCACCAACGACGAGGACGCCTTTCATTTTGTTTGTGTAAACCTTCTAGCATTAATAATGCAGCTCCACATATCATTATTGTTTCTTCGACACCAGACATAACGCAGCAGCAGACGATACGAACACAATAACACAAGGGGCACTGCAGACGGCGTGAACACACGAGAAATGTTTGCCGCCAGTGTGGACGGAAACAGAGACCAGAAACAAAGTCGGAAACATTTGCGAAACATCGCAGAAAACAATGTTTCCGGCAGAAACATGTTTCCAGTGGCAGTGTGTACGCGGCTTTAGCAACCGTCTCTTCTCACAGGTAGGAAAAAATTCAGAACGTAGAGTTGGCCATATTGATAAGCATCCCAAACAGTCTTGCCAGTCGGATTTTCATAGTACATTGAAATTCTGCTACTTTCGAAGATGAACAATACGGAATTTGTATTTACGTCGTTGTATAATCTATGAAAATGTAGTGGTTGAAACTCGGGGCGGAGAAAAAAAAGCTCGTCTTCCACCTTTTTTTAAATTTATTTACTGACCCAGAGGTTTTGGCCCCAGTAGTTATCTTAGTTCCTACAAAGCATGCCTGTGTATAATAGCCCTACATAATACATATATTCGACGGCAGAAGTTAGTTGTGGCGGCACCTACCAACATTTTGCAGAACTTCCGCTTGCTTTGCACTCGATTCTAAGCCGCAGGTGGTTTTTTGGATTACAAAAACCGGAAAAAAGTGCGGCTTAGATTCGAGTAAATACGGTAACTTCTTTTCTTACAGGTTCTAACTAAAATCAAATTATCACTTCAAAATTAGATTCTGGTACCTGCTCTCATCTGATTTCTGTTCTCTGCTTCAGGGTTTTTTTTTTTTTTTAACTATTGGTCCAAAACTCTCTCATCATTTAATTCTTCCCCAGTGACCTATAAAAACCATATTAGTCTCCATACAACCAAAAAGAATTATGGAAATCACTTCATATTCTCTAACAAAAATATTTATGTTGCAGTTAGCACAGATGTAATATTTTAAAGTAGTATTATCTTTACTCATATCCACTGACCATAAAAAGTTACATTACACACCAGTGAACACCTATGCTTTTAGCATTTCTCATTGCTGTCTGATACACATTTATCTCATGATATTAGTTCCATGCCCTTTCAAAATTCATCATTTCTAAACCACATACAAAGGACGTGGGTTTTAAGGGAGAGGGTAAGGAGCGGAAAGACTTACCTTAAGGGGAAAAAAGGACAGGTACACACACACACACACACACACACACACACACACACACACACACACACTCGTACCTCACCTGTCATTCAACAACATCTTTGACTCTGTACTTCTGCCTCGACTGACATCTCTGCCCAACCTCTTTGCATTTACATATATCTGCCTGTGTGTATATACAGCGTGTTTCAAAAATGACCAGTATATTTGAAACGGCAATAAAAACTAAACGAGCAGCGATAGAAATACACCGTTTGTTGCAATATGCTTGGGACAACAGTACATTTTCAGGCGGACAAACTTTCGAAATTACAGTAGTTACAATTTTCAACAACAGATGGCGCTGCAAGTGATGTGAAAGATATAGAAGACAACGCAGTCTGTGGGTGCGCCATTCTGTACGTCGTCTTTCTGCTGTAAGCGTGTGCTGTTCACAACGTGCAAGTGTGCTGTAGACAACATGGTTTATTCCTTAGAACAGAGGATTTTTCTGGTGTTGGAATTCCACCGCCTAGAACACAGTGTTGTTGCAACAAGACGAAGTTTTCAACGGAGGTTTAATGTAACCAAAGGACCGAAAAGCGATACAATAAAGGATCTGTTTGAAAAATTTCAACGGACTGGGAATGTGACGGATGAACGTGCTGGAAAGGTAGGGTGACCGCGTACGGCAACCACAGAGGGCAACGCGCAGCTAGTGCAGCAGGTGATCCAACAGCGGCCTCGGGTTTCCGTTCGCCGTGTTGCAGCTGCGGTCCAAATGATGCCAACGTCCACGTATCGTCTCATGCGCCAGAGTTTACACCTCTATCCATACAAAATTCAAACGCGGCAACCCCTCAGTGCCGCTACCATTGCTGCATGAGAGACATTCGCTAACGATATAGTGCACAGGATTGATGACGGCGATATGCATGTGGGCAGCATTTGGTTTACTGACGAAGCTTATTTTTACCTGGACGGCTTCGTCAATAAACAGAACTGGCGCATATGGGGAACCGAAAAGCCCCATGTTGCAGTCCCATCGTCCCTGCATCCTCAAAAAATACTGGTCTGGGCCGCCATTTCTTCCAAAGGAATCATTGGCCCATTTTTCAGATCCGAAACGATTACTGCATCACGCTATCTGGACATTCTTCGTGAATTTGTGGCGGTACAAACTGCCTTAGACGACACTGCGAACACCTCGTGGTTTATGCAAGATGGTGCCCGGCCACATCGCACGGCCGACGTCGTTAATTTCCTGAATGAAATTTCGATATCCGAAACATACAGGAGGCGACATGGATTGGCCTCCCTATTCGCCAGACATGAACCCCTGTGACTTCTTTCTGTGGGGACACTTGAAAGACCAGGTGTACCGCCAGAATCCAGAAACAATTGAACAGCTGAAGCAGTACATCTCATCTGCATGTGAAGCCATTCTGCCAGACACGTTGTCAAAGGTTTCGGGTAATTTCATTCAGAGACTACGCCATATTATTGCTACGCATGGTGGTTATGTGGAAAATATCGTACTATAGTGTTTCCCAGACCGCAGCGCCATCTGTTGTTGAAAATTGTAACTACTGTAATTTCGAAAGTTTGTCTGCCTGAAAATGTACTGTTGTCCCAAGCATATTGCAACAAACGGTGTATTTCCATCACTGCTCGTTTAGTTTTTATTGCCGTTTCAAATATACCGGTCATTTTTGAAACACCTTGTATATATATAAAAACAAAGATGATGTGACTTACCAAATGAAAGTGCTGGCAGGTCGACAGACACACAAACAAACACAAACATACACACAAAATTCAAGCTTTCGCAACAAACTGTTGCCTCATCAGGAAAGAGGGAAGGAGAGGGAAAGACGAAAGCATGTGGGTTTTAAGGGAGAGGGTAAGGAGTCATTCTAATCCCGGGAGCGGAAAGACTTACCTTAGGGGGAAAAAAGGACGGGTATACACTCGCACACACACACATATACAGACACAAGCAGACATATTTAAAGACAAAGAGTTTGGGCAGAGATGTCAGTTGAGGCAGAAGTACAGAGGCAAAGATGTTGTTGAATGACAAGTGAGGTATAAGTGGCGGCAACTTGAAATTAGCGGAGATTGAGGCTTGGTGGATAAAGGGAAGAGAGGATGTATTGAAGAGCAAGTTCCCATCTCCGGAGTTCGGATAGGTTGGTGTTAGTGGGAAGTATCCAGATAAACCGGATGGTGTAACACTGCGCCAAGATGTGCTGGCCGTGCACCAAGGCATATTTAGCCACAGGGTGATCCTCATTACCAACAAACACTGTCTGCCTGTGTCCATTCATGCGAATGGACAGTTTGTTGCTGGTCATTCCCACATAGAATGCATCACAGTGTAGGCGGGTCAGTTGGTAGATCACGTGGGTGCTTTCACACGTGGCTCTGCCTTTGATCGTGTACACCTTCCGGGTTACAGGACTGGAGTAGGTGGTGGTGGGAGGGTGCATGGGACAGGTTTTACACCGGGGGCGGTTACAAGGGTAGGAACCAGAGGGTAGGGACGGTGGTTTGGGGATTTCATAGGGATGAACCAAGAGGTTACGAAGGTTAGGTGGATGGCGGAAAGACACTCTTGGTGGAGTGGGGAGGATTTCATGAAGGATGGATCTCATTTCAGGGCAGGATTTGAGGAAGTCGTATCCCTGCTGGAGACCCACATTCAGAATCTGATCCAGTCCCGGAAAGTATCCTGTCACAAGTGGGGCACTTTTGTGGTTCTTCTGTGGGAGGTTATGGGTTTGAGAGGATGAGGAAGTGGCTCTGGTTATTTGCTTCTGTACCAGGTCGGGAGGGTAGTTGCGGGATGTGAAAGCTGTTGTCAGGTTGTTGGTGTAATGCTTCAGGGATTCCGGACTGGAGCAGATTCTTTTGCCACGAAGACCTAGGCTGTAGGGAAGGGACCGTTTGATGTGGAATGGGTGGCAGCTGTCGTAATGGAGGTACTGTTGCTTGTTGGTGGGTTTGATGTGGACGGACGTGTGAAGCTGGCCATTGGACAGATGGAGGTCAACATCAAGGAAAGTGGCATGGGATTTGGAGTAGGACCAGGTGAATCTGATGGAACACAAAGGAGTTGAGGTTGGAGAGGAAATTCTGGAGTTCTTCTTCACTGTGAGTCCAGATCATGAAGATGTCATCAACAAATCTGTACCAAACTTTGGGTTGGCAGGCCTGGGTAACCAAGAAGGCTTCCTCTAAGCGACCCATGAATAGGTTGGCGTTCCACTCCCGGGATTGGAATGACTCCTTACCCTCTCCCTTAAAACCCAAATCCTTTCGTCTTTCCCTCTCCTTCCCTCTTTCCTGACGAGGCAACTGTTGATATTCATATCGTGTGTGTGTGTGTGTGTGTGTGTGTGTGTGTGTGTGTGTGTGCTTTCGAATTTCCCTCTCCTTCCCTCTTTCCTGATGAAGCAACCTTGGGTTGTGAAAGCTTGAAATTTGTGTGTGTGTGTTTTTTATTGTCTCTATCAACACAACGCTTTCGTTTGGTAAGTTACAGCATCTTTGTTTTTATATATAATTGTTGTTATTATTATTATTATTATTATTATTATTATTATTAAGCAGATGGTCATAATGTTTAGGATGTATACTACCTGATGTTTTCTGCATGGTGATAACTGCACCACTAAGTGGACGACAGCTGTCAGTATAGACGAACTGTTTTGTATCCATACATCCACACTTAACAACTGACCTGCTGCCCAAGGGAAAATAAGCATTAAGGTCTTCTCTGTGTACTTGGATGTACTAACAAGCTTAGAAACATATGACTCATAATAGCTATGATTATTAGTCAGCAAAAGATGTAAATACTGATGTAATGTTGTTCAATACACCATCCTCACTTGCCATTAGAAATATCTGTGTTTATCCCCATCACACCATGTATACAGAAGTAATACAAGATTTTTAACGTGAACTTTTGCCTGTTTTAGTGAGTGTCATGTATGGATTTTTATGATTGATTCTAGGGACGGCCTGGTCATGTTTTGGTAGTTGATGAAATTGGGAAAATGGAGCTATTTTCAAAAAAGTTTAAAGACTGTGTTTCTGCTGCATTTAGTTCACCAAAAGCCACAATTTTGGGAACAATTCCAATTGCTAAACAGCGGCCTATTCAGTTTGTTGAAGAGTTGCGCACACGTCCAGATGTTAAAGTAATAGCAGTAAGTAAGGTGACAGCACTGTTGTTTTGTGTAGGATAATGATACCTGGAACAAAAGAGAAATACTTCTTTGATGTTCTGAAACACATGTTTATTTGCTACCAAGAACTGACAGAATTCATTTCTTGTTTCTATGACATTAATGTTTTTCCTAGGATTTAACATTAATTTCGTCTCCCAGTTACCCTTAAGCATTCTTTTAGTTTCATTTCGGCTGTCTAATTTTTCATTATAATATAAGTTTATCTCCTCAAGTTTAGATGTACTGATGAAGTTATTAACAGCAAGAATATATCTCTGTGAAGTTGCCCCAGTTGTTAAAATTTTTGATATTTTCATTATAAGGGATCATAGTAGATTTTCTTTCCATAAATGGATTATGATGATAAATGATCAAGTGCTTGGAAACATTGTGTCTTTTTTAAGTTATATTCGATTATGAGATGTTGGAAGCATTTACTATCATTACATATACATTTAAAGGACACATCAAACAATGGAAATCCAGGATGGAATGTAACAATATTATGAGAAGGAAAGTTTCTACTAACCATATAACGGAGCTGCTGAGTCGCATATAGGCTCAACAAAAAAAAAGACTGCAGTCTCAGTGTAGTTTCAATTGTGTGAGACTGCAGTCGTGTGGGTGAGTTGCGTTTTGTGTGTGTCCGCGCGCGCGTGTGCGTGCGTGCATGCACTTATGCATGTGTTTGTGTGCGTGTGTGTGTATCTGTTGTTGACAAAGGCCATTGACCGAAAGCTTAAAGTGTGAAACTCTTTTTGTGCGTGCGTGCGTGCGTGCGTGCGTGCATGCGCTTATGCATGTGTTTGTGTGCGTGTGTGTGTATCTGTTGTTGACAAAGGCCATTGACCGAAAGCTTTAAGTGTGAAACTCTTTTTGTTGTACCTATCTGCAACTTAGCATCTCCACTATATGGTGAGTAGCAACTTTCCGTCTCATAATTTAGAGGAAACATATTACTCAAAAATGTACACGAATCTGGAATTTTAACACTGTGGCACTGCTAGTGAATTAATTCTGTACTAAGTAAAATACTGACTAAAGCCTATAAAGCATTTTATGTAGCAAGGCCAATTCGACAAGATCTGGTTAAAACTGCTACTATAAAATTTCATCTTAATATGACATTCCCTGCTAAGTGATAGTCGTGGATATTACTATAAAATTAAAAAGACATGGGTGAATCCTTAATGTAACACAGTGAAAATGATTCAGAGGACGCATCTGTAAGCAACATGGTACACAGCCTCATCTGCTGTGATAAAACAGTTGCATTGCTGTAGACATTCTACATCCTAAAAGCCCTCCTTCAGAATGGGATTTATGAAACATGATGTGTCAATGACTGAATGAGTACATGAATGCAAGACAGTGAAATAATTGAAGATCGCATCTTAGATTATTGACAGATGATATCACAGTCAAGAAAGTCTAGGTATACCAGGCAGGTTTTCACACTTTTTGCCAGTTTTTATTTTCGTCTAGAGTACAAAGATGGCAAAAAGTTTAACATGAAACGCAGCACATTATGTTTGTGTTCTTAGGCATGACCATGGAAATAGGTTCTGCCGGAACCTATGCAGTATGTTCAAGCTTCTTTTTGCTGTCTTCTGTAACAGGTCTAATTTAGTTTCAGGAAGTAGGTCCCCTAAGTGGAACGTCTGTGTCAGAAACATTCTGTAGAAGTTCAATATTTTAAAGTGCAGTGGTAACAAGAGTTAAATGAAAGGTGCAGTAAACATACACAAAGAGGGAGAATTTTTTTTGTATATTCAGCATGAAAAAATGAATTGATCATATGGTATCATTGACCAGGATGTATCATGCAGGTTCGGCTGCCAAATGCAAGTCTTATTTCAGTCAGTGCCACATTGGATGACTTGCAGTAGATGATGAGGATGAAATTATGCAATCATGATGACAATCCAACACCCAGTCCACGAGTGGAGAAAATATCCGATCCGGCCAGTAATCGAACCCCGGCCCAGTATATGGGAGGCAAGCATTTTACCACCCAGCTAAGCAGGCAGACATATTCAAAATAAATAACACATGCAACACCAGTGTGTTTACTTAACAGGTTATTATCACCATCATGTTTCCCAAAAAAATTTTGTCTTTTATGAATGTTTGAGTCAGGTCTGGAGACGATACACCCAGATAACCTAATGATTGTGGTGGTTGCTTGTGATAAGCAAGAAATAAGGTTTCAAGTCCCAGTCACTATACATTCTTTTCTCATTTTATTTGCTGTAGTCTCTTATTTTATATTAAATGTTCATTTAATCAACATTGTGAGCTGTCTGTAAAACAACTAATTCTTGGTGAATAAAAAACATAACTATACGGAAGAAATCTGCATAGATTCAACAGTTATTGAGGCTGCAGGCACTGAACAGTGACAAAATCACATTGTATATTACTGGAGGAAAGTTTTAAATAGTTAATATAAGGTGAAAGCAAATGTTCAGCAAAACTTTTGATTGCAACACACTATTCGATATTTCTAGAAAGATGATGTCCGTGTTCATCTATTAAAGATAATCACCCTTTAATGCTTTAGTGGAATCTATCAGTTTGGTAAGAAATTAAAACACTAATTTGGGATTAAACATGTTTTATAAAGAGTGTGTGTGTGTGTGTGTGTGTGTGTGTGTGTGTGTGTGTAAACTTGTACTTTGTTCCAGATTTTGTTTTTGTTTACTATCCATCACTCAATATTGCCACTATACAGTAAGTGAATATCTTTTCTGATTCTGTAGTAAATATTGCACTCAAGATTTTCCAGTACTGTATGTTTTTAACATTTCATAGTCTTGTACTTATGAGATGTAATAGTAGAGATGTGTAATCCCAAGTCACTATCCAGTATGTATAAACAGTGTATTTTTGTTAAAAACAAAATTCAATGCCTTTACAGTCTGCTTTTGGTTTTCTCTTTCATTTGTCTGTTTTATGAAATTCACTATATTAATTTAAGAATATCTTCCATGATATGTAATCAGTTTCTCAAATGTGAAGCTTCATAAGTATCTCCTTTTACTTTTTATCCATGAATTAAATACTGTACCCAACATTCTCTACGTCCCGTTTTAATGCTGTTTTCCATTTCTTTTATGTTCAGCCTAAAGGTTATATGAAATCATTGAACTTTAAGATTGTTGTTGCTTTCCCTTTCACTTTTACTTTTACTGCAAATTCCATTGATGTTAAAAATTACCTGTTAAACTTGCAGGGTAGAGAGTGACATTTACTTGTTTTTAAGTAATTATTTTTCTAGATTTCTCATTTTTCTGTTTTCATTTCTGTTTCTTGATTTTAATAAATACTGTGCATTGCTTCCATATATCAACTGAATGAAAGTGAATGGAATGAAATTAATGGAGTCAACACATAAAATAAGATCAGTGAATATGGAATGTTATGAAGTGATATCAGCGAATACCAGTCAGGAATGCTGAGCTTTCGACATAGTGAATTCTTCATTACAAATGAAAATGGATTCCACCCTGGGATTTGAACCAATATATCCTGCGTTTCACAAGTTGTTGTTTTAACCATTAAGCTATCTGAGTCTGTGTCCTAAGCAGTCAGAACTAATTTCTATGTCCCTAATTGCCACTTAGCACTTTGTTAAGATATGTGGTGAACTGTTTTCTTAGTATTCTTAATAGTTGAATAGTGGTGCATAAATATTACATTTTGCATATATTTATGTTTCAGGTTGATTACAACAATAGAAATGGTCTTGAAAATGAAATATCTGAGATGCTGATATCTGCATTGAAAACAGTACACTGAAATATAAATGTGTTTGTAATAAATAATTTACAATATACAAAAATTTGTGTCTCTTATTTCAGGATTAAAATTTTCAGTGTCTGTACAATAAAGAAGTTCTTGTACAATTAACCTCTTTAATTTCATTGTTTTAGTTGTTATCTTTTGTTGGCAACAGTATTCTAAATAATAGCTAATATAATTCAACACCTAGAACTACAGATAATGCTGAACCACGGACATTATCTGCAGAACACTTAGAGGGGCTACCATCATTATTCAAATGCTAGAAAGCAGTGAAACACCAACTTCGTAATCAGAAGTGAATGTTTCCATGGAATTGCAGGTAAATGAACACTAAATGAATTGTCACAATAAATAAAATGTTGGTGCACTTTTTTTCTTATTTTTTAATAGCAAAGCTTTCTATTTCAAGGCTTAAAGAGAAAAGTGAAGATATCGGAACAGCTTCCTTTGAAATTTTTGACACTCTGATGGTTATTTGTACAGTAAATTGTCAATTATATTTTATGTGAAATAAATGTTAGTTGCAGTTTATTTTAATGTAGTGTAATTTCGCTGTGCACATTGTGTTAAGAAAATAATATTTTCACTTTACATTTAGCAATCCTGAATTCTCAAGTCAACTGCCATAACAACTGCATTGCACATCCGAACATTAGAACTGTGTGCTGCAATGTTAAAACACACTTTGTGTACTGCAATGGTAAAACACATTTTATGTAAGTTTTTGTGTCAACCACAAACTGCTTACGATGATCTCATCTTGTAATCAATGCCTACCACAACACGTACAGAATCCTGCAGAGACTAACCTACCAGTATCATATGTGATCCCTAGTCCAGTTACAGTAAAATGTCCACATTTCTGGTTGGACCATCCAGTTCTACAGTTCACCCAACCTGAGACCAAATTTATCTTGACCTACATAATCTCGGTCAAGATGGAATATAGGGTGTCCTAGGAGGAATGTTCAATATTTAGGGATATGACAGGAATGCTCATTTGAAACAAAAAGCTTCATATGGACATTTTCCCTATTCCAAATTTTTTCCAATATAGAAGACACTTAATGTACATTAGTTTTCGGGCTAGTGGCAAGCACATATGTGCCTTACTCTTTGACATTTAATTCTAGCCCAACTTATCTCATTGCTATCAATGTCTTTCTTCAGGATGTCTTTCTGCTATTAAACTAGCATGTTGAGCATGCTGTTATCCATGATGAGTTGTGAGTAAAGTACTGAGGGGGACTGAGAATGTATCAGAGAGAAGCATCAGTTAACTGAGTTTGTACACACACTGGCTAAAATGCCACCCATCTACGCTAATGAGGAATATACAGATATGACACACATGTACAGCTTCTGCAGTGGTAGTTCTCCTACTGCTTTCAAAGACTACCATCAGCACTTTCTTACACATTGAATTCCTGATCAAAGAGTGTTTACCAAAGTTTCCAGTACATTCCATGAATCAGGTATTCTTCCCAAGTTTCTATTTTTCTTCAGAATGCGTCATTCTAGAACCTGTGCAGGAATAACAACACATTGTTGAAATAGTGCAGCATAGTCTAGCACACAGCAACTATCTGCACATATCAATGTCCCACAAATATGTGTATGGCAAACATTACACGTGGAAAACTTGTACCCATTTCACATACAGTATCTATATAATCTTCACATTGGTGACAGTGCCACACACCTTGAATTTTGTTGCTTGTTGTATGACAATTGTTAATTGCTTCCATTAATACTATTTACTGATGAAGCCACAGTTACAAGGAATGAAATCAATAACACACACAATAATCACCAGTGGTCACAGGAAGACCAACACGCTACAGTGGAAACCTGTTTCCAAGTTCGTTTTTCGACCAGTGTGTGGTGTCATATGGTAGGTAATATGTTGATAGGTCCAGTCATTTTAGAATAGAGAAATAGGGAAATATCCACATGGACTGCAATGTGCTTCAAGCAAGACGCAGTCCTTCCACATTTTACCAGAAACATGAGGGGATATCTCAGCTGCACTTACCCTAGTCACTGGATTGTTCATAGTAGTACAATCAACTGCCCACAAAGATAGCCAGACCTTAAGCCATTAAATTTTTGTTTATGAAGTTGGATGAAGTCTGAGGTTTAAAAAATAAAAGGTGAATACTTGAGACGAACTAGTTGCATCATAGACACTGCTGCGTAGTAACTGTTGTAAGTTTGTAAACCTAGCAATGTATCAAATAATACAGACAATGAACAATAATTTACAAAAAAGGTGTTCTGCCTCAGAAATCATTTGGAATGGATCTTATGTGCATGTGAATATTTTTGTTTCAGATGATTGTTCGTGTCATATCCCTGAATATTGACCATTCCTCTTGTGACCCACTGTATAGGTATTTCATGCCTCCACGTAATATACTAATGACTATGGAGGAGCATGGCATCTTAGCTTTGAAACAGAAGCTGAGAAATGTACCCCCGTCAAACACACGCTTATAACTTTCTTGTAGCAATCAGAAGCCAAGTGAATTGAAAAACTGGCTAACGCCTAAGATCTCATAAACTGCACTCCATCCCATCAACTTTTCCAATTTTGTGTGGTCCCATGCAATCTAGTGAATGATTGTAGAATAGAACATCCATGGTTGCCTGTGAATGTGCTGACAATACAATAATCTCTAAAAACGGTAAATGCCAAATCCAAATTTATTGTTTTTATAAAACCATAATACAATCATGTTCATTTACTCCCCTTTATAGAACAAACCATAATCGTGGATCCACTGGACTTTTGATCCACATTAGAACCAAGTAGATGAACACCCTACTACAGCTTCATTTACAGAAGTTTGCAGCACACCTCAACCATTGCCACGTCCAGTAATTCAGCAGTCCAGAATGTGTATATGGTGTGTTTCCCTTTTACATAAGTAACATTACATGGAATTCATTGGCACAGACTGTGCCCTCATGTACTCTTAGACGTTGGTTTGATTAACCTGAAACAGGCATAAGTTATGCACTGGAAACAACAACAAATCATCAGCTTAATAAATAATACACAAGCACCCATAATGAGGTCAGCAGTGTCAGACTGCTACAAAAACTAGCAGTTTATTATTCCGGTGCCTTATAAGTACAGCTTTTAGTGTTCCTTTTTAAAGTACCACTGTCTTGTCTCTGAACCACAAATAGTACTTGTTATTTTACAAGAGATAGAACATGACAAACAGTGGTGAACACTTCCAAGAAGCTTATTCAATAAACTCTCAGACGTGCAGTACAATGATACCTTAACACAAATGTTGACTTTGTACATTTGCTTACATCTCCACAAAATACATTTATCACATTTTCTGATCAAGACGTGATACTAACACAGTAACACTGCTTGAGCAGGGCACCGACCACACCACTTCTTCCTGGCCCTCTCGGTCCTCCAGCCATGTGTCACCTGCCGCCATTCCAGCTAGCTCCACTGCCAGTCAACAACCTGGTTATTCCCAGGCCAGTCACCACATCAGAGAACCTCTGGAACTTTGCACACTGAAGAGAGGTGATTACCCCTCCATGCGATTACGGATAAGTGCCGATATGGCACGTTGTGTACCATTGTGAGTGCTTGGGGCAATTCAGTCTGTTGAGTTCATGCTGAGCTGTTGTGGCTCTTCCATGTCCCTGGCTAGCGAGCACTGAGTGTTGTGGGAGGCAACTGCAGTTCCCTAGAGTTGCTGCAGGATTCTATGTAACCTGTCAGCCAAACATAACCTGTTCTCAGTAGTATCAAGTTATCTCATGATTAACGGAAACTGAATGAGCGATGGAAGTTTAAGCGTTCAGATTGCCCACAGCATGCTGTCCAGGATAGAATAATGTGAGAGGGATTCTTGTAGCAGTCTCCAAAATTGTGAGTGCCTGTTGTTACCAATTATTTCTTCAAATGTGACTTGCCGAAGTTGTTGTTCTGGCATATTTGTCAGACACCGACCAAGCGAGGTGGCGCAGTGGTTAGCACACTGGACTTGCATTTGGGAGGATGACGCTTCAATCCTGTGTCCAGCTGTCCTGATTCAGGTTTTCCATGATTTCCCTAAATCGCTCCAGGCAAATGCCGGGATGGTTCCTTTGAAAGGGCATGGCAGACTTCCTTCCCCATGCTTCCCTAATCCGATGAGACCAATGACCTCACTGTCTGGTCTCCCCCCCCAACAACAACCCAACCCCAACCCTTATCACTGAAATCAAACACCCCAGTGTGAGAAGCCAGGGGACTCACCGAAATCAATGTTAAGACGCAATGGGACTTACTGACATCAAGCATCCAGGTGGGAAAAGAAACCAATTACATCTATCTCATTGTTCCTGGATCATGCTAAACATAATTTCTCACCAGACATTGAAATGGCTAATCATATTGCACTGTACAATCAAATTTTCAAAACTAAAGCAAATTTTAAACCTAAATATCAAGTGTTACAACACAACAGTTTTTCATTTAAAATGGAAATAAAATGTAGAATTAAATGTGTCGGTTCTTAATTGCAAAAACAGGCGTGCTTGATATTTGTTGGTTACAGTGCCACGTAACATGAATGGAAAAGAGGGGTTTGAGTAAAACTTACTGGTTTTTTGGAGTAGAGTTCTAATATGCAATAAAAATGATAGGTCCCATTTGAAAATACATAGTTGACTCCACCCAATCAAGAGAGGTGGTTAGGAGGTGGCCAGTTGTAGCGAAGACAGATGTCCGTTTCCTCTATTAACTTTTCACCTAGAGCTTTTTTTTCATACGGTACATCATTTTCGAAATATTTAGTTGTCTCGGGTTAAAATAATCTGTAATCGTCTATGTCAATACTGTTTCGTCGTTCTGTCGCATCCCACTTACTGCGGTTAATGTACCTTTACAACTTTGATTGTTCTATAATAGTATGAATCTTAGCAAGTGCATTCTTTCATTTCAAATACTTTTGGAACGTGTTCTGTCACTTTGGATGATGCTGTGTTACTTTATTACAAGTACAAATTGGTTTCAAGGAATTCTTGGAGGCTAAAATGAGAGTCATATCACCAGGTTTTAGAAAAATTTGCCACTTCACAAAATATTTATTTAGTTTGTTGAAGACAAAGCCCAATTTTTTGCCATGGTGCTAACTATTCATGTTCGCAAATCATTCAAGCACTGACTGTTGAACAAACAGAAGCAGAATGAGAGCAGATTCACACAGCAGCAAGTATTGAAGCTCTTGGACAGTGATAGTTGCTTGTTATGTAAGATTGCAATAATCCCTTCCATAGTCACATGGCATAATTAAGACACATTGTGTTTCCGTGTAAGACCTCCATCAATTGATTCCTTTCACACATGCACACAGCATGCAATAAGTCGTGCTATGACAAGCCAGACTGTGGCTAGAGGCTGAGAGCAAATATCAGGCTACAAATACAAAAGCTGAGCATTCAATTCTCAGTTGGCTGTAGGATTTTTTTCTATAATTTACAAATTCCTTCTACTGTGGCAATGATTTATAACTGTGTTCCATGGTTCGGAGTTCTCAATAAACTGTTGGTCCCCCTTTAAATGGCATTATAAGTGTGTTCAAATGATGAATTAAATCAAGGGCACTTGATATTTTTTGATTACAGGGCCATCTACCATGAATGGAAATCCACGTCAGATAGTACCATGCTTCATAAAGCAGTATTGAGTTCGAATTAGCCTTCAGGTTGTAATATCACTTTCTAAAAATTTACTTTTTGTACAAAGTATGGTGAACGAAGGGTCGATATGTTAATATTTGCCTTATCTGTACAAATAAACGAAGGCGCCGCCTTCAGTGTTTTTGATGGCACCTAGGAGATGCCTGGTTGTTCGCTTTCTTCTTTTACTACATCGGTTTCATCATGTAAGCGTCCTGCTCTGTAATTACGTATTATTTGTAAAATATTAAGCTGAATCTCAATCAAAATGCCTTCGAATACTTTCTTGCCATATTTCATATATTTGTGCTAACTACCAATGTATTATGAATTTTATTTTTCAGCCCATTGTGGAGAGGCTCAACATATCGAAGTGGTACCAGTCCGTCGTTGGCGTAACTTTATAACAGATTTTCAATGTTTATTTTTCGCTTATTGTACGATTTGAACCTGCAGCCATTTGGAAAAGAAATCCGACAGTTTTAGCTAATGATACTGCATAAAGCGATTATCAGGTCGCGATAAGCAATTTAGATTTCAAAATTCCAACTGTCTGCATCTTAAATTGTGCTGCCCCCAATACCAATCTAGAATAAATACGTCGTGCATTCATCAACAGCTTCGGCGATTTTTTATTTGGCGGAGGTGGTAGCCAGTTCACACTGGCGACCGCGCCTGTACAATTATTAAAGAAAATGTAATTGTTTCTATTATTCTAATCGTTTTCCTTGCTTTCATGGTCGAGTGCTCGCTCAAAACATAAGTATAACGATACACAAATCAGTCGAAGGCAAATCCACTGAAATGAATCACGAAAATAAAAGGCAAAGAAATCTGTAAAAAAAGAAAATGAACAAACCAAAGTAGAATGAAAACATTTAAGGTAAGAGAGAATTCATAACTGCGCTTTCCTGCATGAAGTAGTGAGTACTATGTCAGCAAGTACACATCTTTTCTATTTTAATTAGTCACATAATTTCATACATTTCAATACAGTGGACAGTAACAAACATAGTAATAAGTAGTTTTGGTGATCCAAAATGTAAAGGCCCGTCCACACGCAACGATCTGTCTGCGCACATCACATCTGCGCAGACAGATCGTTGCGTGTGGACAGCACCAACCTGAGGTGTGCGCAAACCTGGAAGTTGGAGTTGGAGGTTTGAGCGAAACCTCTCAAATCTGTCGGTTCAAACCACATCTGCGCAGACAAGTTGGAGCGTGTGGACAGGAGATCGTCGCAAATCTGGCGCGAAACAGCTGTTTGCTCAATCTAGTGTTTGTATTTGTGTGCACAGGGCATTAAAATGGCTGATACTCGTCAGTGTTCTCGAGAGTTTGTAAGTGAATTCATTGAAATATACAGAAATCACCCATGTTTGTGGAAGATTAAAAGTAAAGAATATAGTGACCGAGACAAAAAGACAGCAGCATACAATGCTCTAATTGAAAAATTGCGGGCAGTTGGCGCCTCGGCAAACAGAGAAACGGTAATAAAAAAATAATTTCGTCGCGAACTGGCGAAATTATTTGCGGATGGATGTCGAAACTTATAATTATCTCTTAAAGCATGTAACCCCTCATATTATGAGAAAAAATACTTGTATGAGAAGGGCAATTTCTCCTCATGAACGCCTGGCAGTAACATGAAGATTCCTAGCAACAGGAAGGAGCTACAATGATTTGGAATTTTCATCTGCAATATCGAAACAAGCATTGAGTGAAATAATACCCAACACATGTGAAGCTATTTACGCTTTCCTGAAGGATGAGTTCATGAAGGCAAGTCAAGTAAATTAGTCTGTCAGCGAACTGTTTACCGAAAAGAGTTATCCAAAGTTCAGAAATCTAGAAGACCTGGTGTAGGAGTAGATCAAGTATACCAGCCAACGTTATGGTATTTTGATCTACTTGGCTTTCTTAGTGATCAAGAAACGCCAAGACCAAGCAGGAGTACAATTGAAGATGAAATTGGAATGCCAATGTGCGAGGAAATGGAACACGAGGTTATGTAAAACAAAACAGGTTCGCCCTGCAACTCTCGCAGTAAATTTAGGTGACAAAACTGCTTTCGCTTTAACAGCCACTGTCTGCACCATTTTGACCGCTTTCTCTGTTTCCTGCGGTTGGTCTGAATGTTTTTTGCAACACAAGTTGCGAACACAGACCACAACAGAACTTCCTCCATTTCTATTTTTCAAAATATCTGAATTAAATTTTGACGTTTTCGGGGAGCGTAGTCGCTTGCCACTGATATTTCTTTTCTACACCGACAGATGGCGGGCGAGTAGTAGGATGGGGTTTGTGTCGTGTGAACACACCACATTTGCAGCGATCTTTTGCATGTACAGACATCTGCGCCGATGTCTGCGCAGACAGATCGTTGCGTGTGGACCGGGCTTAAGATTTTGTTGCATCCCATCCTATTGACGTATTCGACCGTACAGGTGAAAGCAATCAGTATTGTGGTCATTCAGTTGCGTTGTTGATATATTCCATAGCAGCTAATGTTTTTGTTGCAAAAAAACGCTTCAGTGCGACTTTTTTAATCTTTCAGTGTTATGGTAAAAATTGATAATATACAAAAATGGCAACATCTGGTAACATCTTTTCTGACGAAAATCTAACGAAGTAGAAATTAATCCAGAGATGGAGTATATTAATGCTTCTGTGTGTGAAACAAATACGCAATCCATAGTCCGTGCGACGAGTGATTGGTACTGACAGTTCCGGCGGGCAGACGGCGCTGTTTCCGAACGTGGCTCACAGCACGCGGCGCCCTGTCTGCTACACGCATTCTCTAGCAGCAGAAATAAAAGCGAGACAAAATACAAGTCGTATTGGTACGCGTGAATTTATTTAAAGTTGATGCTTGAAATATATTAACTCGAAAACTGATAAGAGCTATTTAGTACAAGTATCTAAGATGGTGAAACATAATAAAGTTATTTGTTAAACTTCACAACTGAAATGAAAACTATTTTCGCAAGTTGTTGAACATTAGCAGTTTTGGTTTCCATTGTTAAGTATTAGCATTATTAATTTGTTCTACTACAAGCTACAGAATAATTGGTCAGTGTATTAAGAGTTATAATCTGAAGAAAGTACTCACAATATGATGATCTGGTTGTAGATCGATAGCAAACTCCCTCGTTACATTCCTTAATACGTTGTAGTTACTGTAATGGAAAAACACCACTCACATCACTGTCAGAATCTGATTTGACATTGTCTTCCTCAGCACTACTCGAACTATCACTGCTCTCTCCCAGATGTATAATTAAATTTTCGATGCATTCTTCCACAACCCCTTCGGTTTTGGCCGTCTCTGTGATGGCACTTGCAGTGCTGTTTACAATTTTAGCCCACGTTTCGCTTGTCACTTTATTGATAGCTGCTGGAAGGAGAGTTTCCACTTCAGAGATCGTGAATTTTTTATTGTTTGCAGCAATGTAATTTTTTATCTGCGCCCACACTCCTTCAATTGCATTGAAGTGACAGTGGTATGGAGGAAGCCGAACGATTTCATGCCCGTGCCTTTTAGCAATCTCTTCAATTACATATGTTGGAAATTGGGGTTTCTTTTGTGCCACAATTTCGAGCAGTTCCGCCTTCCTTAAATCTTCTCTGAAATCTACTTTTCGCCGTTTCACCACTGAATGATATCGTCTTTTTTTGTTGCCAAGGTTGGTGCCTTATCGTGAACAACGGAATGATAAGGCGCATTGTCCATAACAATCACTGATGGACTTGTCAGATTCGTGATAAGCGATGTCTCGAACCATTCTTGAAATACTACACTGTTCATTTCTTCATGGTAATCTCCCGTCTTTTTTGACCTAAACATTTTCAAGCAGTTTGGCACAAAACCTTTCGATGTTCCTGCATGTAAGACAATAATACGCCCTCCTTTGCCAACAGGCACTGCCATTGTCCCCTCGGGCGTTCCATCATTCCAGCCTCTACGTAAAGAATGGCTGGCATTGACCCAAGTTTCATCTAACCACACTATACTTTCGAATTCCACACCCATGATCCTGCGCAGAAATCTGCACCGCCATGCAACTACATCTGTCCTTTCCATTAATATTTTGCGTCCATTAAACAGTGAATAGCTGAAGCCTATGTCTTTCAACACTGTACGCAATAAAAATTTGCTCCCTTTAAAAAGATCGTCTTTCTGAAGCGACACCTGTAATTTAGATAGAGTGGGATGTTCCCTTCTCTTACAATAGCTGTATATATGACGACGAATAGCATCTTTCTGAAAATCGTCCAAAGCTGTCACCTGCTTATTTCTCGGTCGCTTCTTTCCTGGTGTGTGCAGCTTTGTTGTGCCACTCTCGTCACAAACCTACACTATACTGTTCTTTCCCTATCTTTACAACAGTGTTCTTACTTATTTTCACCGAGCGAGGTGGCGCAGTGGTTAGCACACTGGACTCGCATTCGGGAGGACGACGGTTCAATCCCGTCTCCGGCCATCCTGATTTAGGTTTTCCGTGATTTCCTTAAATCGTTTCAGGCAAATGCCGGGATGGTTCCTTTGAAAGGGCACGGCCGATTTCCTTCCCAATCCTTCCCTAACCCGAGCTTGCGCTCCGTCTCTAATGACCTCGTTGTCAACGGGACGTTAAACACTAACCACCACCACCACTTATTTTCAATGCTGCTGCAGTTCTCTTCACAACCTGAACAACAGGAATTAAGGGCCCACCTTTGTCCTTTTCTTTCTCAAAGTAATCCCTCACAGAGCACACGAATTCAAGGGCCTGGGTGTGTAGCACACTTTTCTTCCTCCGTTTCACTTCTTGTGTTGGGCTGGTACTACCTGCCGCACTAGACATTGTTTACAACGAAACATAAACAAAGAAACACTAAAAACAACAAAAACGAAATAAACTGCGAATTCAACTTCAGACAAACGACGAACGACCGCACCGCCTGCACGCCAGACACTGGTAAGTTTCATAAGCGCGCGCGACCGGGTTTCAGAGCGGCAACGTGGCCCTTGCTACCCACTCAAAGTCAGGCCGTCATTGGCTGCCTGCCTGCGGTCGCTAGGCAACGGAAAGACGCTACCGAGCTGTCAGTACCAAAGACTCGTCTCCCAGACTATAAAGTGACACATTTCAGTCAGAGATGCTGTCAACTAGCAGTAATGAACAGATTGCAAACGCAGTGGTTCGATCTTTAGCCGACGTTACGTTTCCGGCCATACAAGCTTCTAGTGAGCTTGATTTTCGATAAATATTGCAAAGAATATTAGGTAATATGACCATACTGAAAAATGAAATTAGTATAATGGTATCAGATGAAATAACTACATTTAAGAGTGAAATTGCTACATTGATATCATATGAAATGACCTCAAAGCCTAGCTGAGTGGTCTGTGGCGCTGCAGTCATGGACTGTGCGGCTGGTTCCGGCGGAGGTTCGAGTCCTCCCTCGGGCATGGGTGTGTGTTTTTGTCCTTAGGGTAATTTAGGTTGGGTAGTGTGTAAGCTTATGGACTGATGACCTTAGCAGTGAAGTCCCATAAGATTTCACACACATTTGAACATTTTTTTTCATGTCAAAGTTCGACGAAGAACGGTGGTTGTGAGCGCTATGGGACTTAACTTCTGAGGTCATCAGTCCCCTAGAACTTAGAACTACTTAAACCTAACGAACCTAAGGACATCACACACAACCATGCCCGAGGCAGGATTCGAACCTGCGCCGTAGCGGTCGCGCAGTTCCAGACTGTAGCGCCTAGAACCACTCGGTCACCCTGGCCAGCTCGACGGAGAAACAAAATATATCACAAAATATATTTCAAAAGTATGCAAAAAGTTAGAAAACTCTATACATTATTTCCCTTTATTACCTTTTGCAAATGTTGAACAATAGGATGAACCTAATAGAAAATAACAGAAATGCCTTCTCTATCCTGGCATTTGCCAGAGCAGTATTAACAGATGACTGCAATAATATAGAAAAATTGAAAGACTGCTTTTCCATCTTGTGATTTGCAGATGGAGATTTGTTTAGTGAAAGTGGAAATGTTGACTTTGTATCCATAGTCATATAGAATGCAGGTGGGGGGCTGTCACAAATCAGATTTGTCAGGGATGTTAAGTGTGTTACTTGGGGGCTACCGCAAATTAAATTTGTCAGGGATGTGAATTTCGCTACTTTTGTTAAGAAATTTAAAACAGTTTCTATAAAATAAGCACCGATATGGCCACACAATATCACATCACTATACAAGCCAATGGAAAGTGAGTTGAATTTTCATGCATTTAAGCGGAAGTCTTCACCTATGTCCATTCGACAACACTTATATAAATTTCGATATTGTTTTAGAAAACCCTAAAAGACTATTTTGAAACCAAGTGCCAAAGTCATATGCTATGCAGAAATATATCTTTTCATAATCTTCCCCACGATGAGCGGGCAGTGCTTGCTTCTCAGTAATTTAATGCTCTGATAACGTTGTACATGATATCAACCAGCATAGTAACATGCATGACAAAAGGCAAGTGGGGACATAGTTCCACTGGCTCTACCCATCAATTATATCGCTGTCCTGCCGCAGCAAGAACAACTATAACTTTGCCAGATCTGTTCTGCGTAGTATGTGCTCTATGCTAAACCCAATTTATATACGCTGCGACAGTAAAAGTATTCATCGTAAGTGACGGGAGTGCGAGTGATTATTTATCATCGTAATTACTTCGTCGGCTCCCTACTGCCTACATGGTGATCCCGTTATTTTCTTTTCAACCGCACCGCGAAATACCGAGTTATACTCGCGCCGTCACGCCGCCGTTCACCGTGGGATAAAAACTTCACACCACGAAGAATGCGCCTCACGACGGTGCTTCATGGCCAAGCATCACTACACATGATTTATTTGTGCCTCTATTCCCAGACAATATAACCAGTGCAACTGTGGTTCTCGAACGGTCAAGTTTGTTCCCATTGTTTCAACAACCGCCGAACCAGCGCATCTTTACCTTACGCCAAACGGAAGAACAAACTAAATCGCAAATCAAATACGATGTTGTTAATGAAGTTGGTGAGACGAAGCCTGCCACTTCCATAATTAACTGTACTACATTAACAGTGACCATACACGGTGAACAATGGCTGCTTGCCACCGTCTCCGCCTCCCACCTAACCAGTGCTACTATGATACCGATCAGTGACTATTAACGAACTACACCACACTCATTTTCATTCCAATGACTCAGAGCATATCGACGTTCCATGTGCAATGTACCAAATTACGGACACCCTCCAGAATACCGCAATTGTTGATAAACAATCGCCACCATGTATGACCGCCTTCCACTGCAGAGAACCGATATTTACGGGTTATTGCGCACAGATCCATCCTGTAAGTGACCTTCCTGTGCCAGACCATGTTTTTCCACAGCCTACGCCTGAACTTTAGGTTCTGCGCGGTACCGTACGTTACCCGAGCAGCCTCGTAGCGCTCCGTGCCACACTTGCCACGTGAAGGCACTCAACAAGCAGGCACACTGTATCTTCCTGTAACGGGGCATGGTTTTCACACCTCACAACCAAAGCATATCAATATGGCGAGCCTGACAGCAACTGCGACCCATGCACCGTTGGAACAAGAGGAGTACCTACAACAGCCGCTGCATTGGCTGACCTACACTGTTCACTATCCGCCACGATTGCCACCAACCAGGACCTGTCCACCGCGCCGCGTTCCTCGGTTCCCCACCATAACGCTGTGCTCCACGACACCAACACACCAGCCACATCACCCGCTCTGCGTCCCTTGATAATCGGGCGCGACTGTCGTGCGGCAACACCAGCTGTCGCCTCTACCAGTGCTACCAGACAGAGATGACTAACTCGCATTATGTACTTTGTATGATTACAAGAACCTGATACAGGACCCAGCCCCTCAACACCAGAAAGATTACCACTGGCTACATGCTGAGTTACGTCTGCCACTGCTACAAGTTAATTCTCCACAAGTATGGTTTGCACTCTGAGAGTGCATGATGGTGTCAGCTGGGATCACTGACGACCATGGCAAGTTTTTGGTGCTTGTGAACCACCTCCACACCAACGCCTATCTTGTCAGCGACCTCCTATTACAGGCGACATTCCCTGACAGATACAAGACAGCAAAGATGATCATACTACAGTTCCTGTCATGTTAACCTGAACAACTCCACATAGCCGTCGCCGAGATGTTGCTTGGCTATGATACCCTGTAATGCTAACACCGACCACCTTAAATGGCAATCGGTGATAACGTTATACCTCTGCGAGGAATTTTTGAGAAAGATGGTCTTGAGATAACCTAATGGAAGCAGAACAATCAAACTAGGATTCATTTCCGAAACACTCCAGCACAGAGTAACTAACAGTAAACCAGTGGGTCAGGTAACAGACGTTCTCCCAGCACAAAAGCAAGTTGTAACATTACATATTAAAAGCGGTCGCCAGCCTAATTAAGCATTCTTGTGTCAAGCAAAACGATAAAGCAGAAGGCAGTGCTTAGGCTAACCTAACTTTCCTTGACACATACACACTAAACTCTTTCCTTATAACTGTTCTTAATAGAACACAGTTACCTAACCTTGCAGATAAATGTGCTGCTAACAAACAAATGACCAACGAAATAGTAAACAGTAACATATGCCCCTCAGCAACACATACCTTAAATGAACTACGTGCATCAGTTTATATACCAAATTACTGAAACACGTGAAATTTGTTGCAATACTGAACAGGGAAAAAGCTTCAAATAATTCTTAATTTAAATCAGGGGGTCCACTAATGATCATAATCTATAACTTCATTGGTTAGTACAGGGTCTCTATGTCTGTGCATTAATGAAGCTAAATTAGAGTAGATAACACAGTAAAAAGTTCTTTATTAAACTCGCTATGAAGCAACTACACAGAATGAAAATCTAACTACTCTGGCTATGAAGGAGCCTTTGAAATGCTTCATTAACTAACTTTGCTAGTACGTGAGGCCCAATAAACTTTCATGGTTTGAAGAGCCATGCTCATTAACAAAGCTAATCAGTATGTATGAGAACTGGTAAGTATTCTTATCATTAATTATTAATTAAATATAGCACAACAAACTATAACTCTAAATAACAAATGTGCTTTCATAAGTAGTCTCTTGACCTAATCAACAAATATAGTTGGCTGTGCAACTGGCAACATAACAATAAATTCAAGTTCAGCCACTTTCTCTCAATAAATTAGGAGACTCGGAATTAAATTCACTAGGATAGGAATCCTTCCAGGTTCGTGATTTGGGATAATCACGGGTATAAAACAGAGTTTTTAGCAACATCACAATTATTGTTAAAATCAGACAAATTTCACAAATACCTGGTCCATTTAAAGAGTGCTAAATATAAACAATTTAGTGGAAGGCTAGTGGCACTGGTGGCGCAATTTTCAGTGGCTATTAACCTGGTAGCGATGCAGTCATAGCAATACTGTTGGTCTCGCCCTGTTACATATCATCTTGGCATCGAAATTATATTTTTATAGGGCCAAAAACCATGCCATGATAATGGTATCACCAAATGCAGCACCCGAGGCCCATAAATACGGCCCTTTAGCTCTTCTGGCCTCAAAACTCTAGGAATATGAGCCGAAATTATCCGCTACTGCTAACGAGACGTTAACCCCAGCACTGCTCAGCCCAGACTCCTTATCTGTCACAAAGGACTAGTTGCCACATGTGCAGCAACCACACCTTTTCCACTCTGCAAGGCTACTTCCATAGCTGCGGGGCTTCCCCACATCTTTTACATTCAACCCTATGTTCCATTACTATGGACCAAGTCATTTACAGTAAATTACATAACAATCATTCCATTAGTTATTTAAATCCACAAGCATAATTTAAACAATATTGTTCAAAAGTTTCACATAACTGAAACATGTATACATAGTCAAAGAATTTCCATTACAGATACAACATTATACATAAGCAATATTAAATTGACATAGAAATATCGTCGTTGTTGTTGTTGTTGTTGTTGTTGTTGTTGTTGTCTTCAACAACAACAACATCGATATTTATATGTCAATTGTAATATTGCTTATGTATAATGTTGTATCTGTTACAACATTATACATAAGCAATATTACAATTGACATAGAAATATCGATACGGGTACAAAATAGGTCAAAAATAGGTGTTACATCCCCTTCAGTACTCTGCCACAGGTTATGCTTCCGAATCTACACAAACGTCCTACCAGATCGTGCTCTCTATGGCTTCTCAAGCTGCCTGGAAACTCACAGACAGCCATGCTAATGCATGAGGACAAAGTGCTGGAAACCCAGTCATGCCTTGCCGACCGAAACCTTGCATTCACGCAACATCACCTCTTGATATACACTCGCATTGGCTCCAGCACTGACGTAAACACTGGTCCCATCTACAGCCAGCCTGGGCCAACCTGCACACTAGCTGTACCCACAAAGACCACAACGCAGTTCTCAGTGCACAGTGTCTGGCCAACAGACAGTCACCAAGCTGCTCCAACCACAGCGAATCCTTCCATGCCACATTCGCAGTAGCCTTGCAAGACACCGCTGCAGTGAGGCCCCAACAATCGGATATCACGACGGACCCAGACACTGCATTTGTAGTGGAATGTAAAGAACTACCTGCCACATTCACGCCTGGCTGTCAACCCACACCTAACCATCACAACTCACCCTGCCAGAATACTGCACGTACTCGGCCGCATTGCCCCTGCTGGTTCCACACATACTTTCGTGCTGACGCATGCTACTACCATCCACCCTGCAGCTACCCAAACTAGTACAGCAGTCTGACACAGGTGCATCACGTCACTTCCCTGCTTACTACGAAACATGACAACACCCATCACATCCTGTGTCTACATTCTAATGGCACATAGCTCTTCATCTATGACAACCATCTTAGAGCGTACTGTTATATTTTCTTTAACTGCTTTTATGTTGCCTCATTGCTTCTGTAGAGCTTTACCATGGGAAGCAAGGAGAGGATGTTGGTTGGTGGCCGGTATCCTCTTTCTATAACACAAACTGCATTCAGTTAATAACTGGTTCTTTATTCATAAACAAAGAGATATTTGACTTAAGTTTCCATGCACTGTGGTACAAGCTCTCTTCTGTATAGTCCACGCAGTCTCAATGCTGTTGAAGTAGAAGTCCGCTATGTTCACTATAAGATTGGTAAATGCTGCCTTCTCTGTGCTAGAGGCAAAGTCTGCGGCTCTGTCTCGGTGATACGTTGGATCTCACATGGCATGCAGACTCGAACTAACTGACTAAACTGGCCCTCCAGTCCGCAGCCGCGATCCAAAACGCTGGCGGCTGAGATGGAGTTGGCGGCGTGTTTCCAGCGAGTCTTGTCGTTGGCCTTTATCGATACTCTCGTAACCTCTATGCTATATGGTGTGCTGATGCCAGTGTATGTGAGCACATTCCTCCCCCCTGAAATGCCGCACGACAACAAGGAGACAGACAGGACGCTGGATTTTGTGATGGGCCAGGAGCAGTGACTGTGGAGGACAGGAGACTCCCGGCCGTACCCCGCCATCTGGCTTGCGAGGCAACAGAAACATCCTCTGGAAAACTGCTCCAGAGCATACGTCCAAGCCTGAGGATGTTTGTTGGGGTAATGACGGCGATGGCGGATCCAGGTCCATGGGGTCAGCGAGCGGAGATGGCAGGGGCGATGGCGTATAGTCCATCCGCTCCTCCTGGGGTACCCTGGTGGCACCAGCAGGCTGCTGCGAAGGCCGTATGGTCCTTTGAAGCTGTTAATCTGGGGGAAGAAAAGCAGCATAATCATGGGGCAAGTGACATGCGCGAATTTGGTTCTGGTGGTGGCGCTGCAAACCATCGGGACCTACAGTTAAGTATTTGAGCCAATGCACTCCTGGATTACGCCTCTTTCCCAGTGCCCACAGTTGCCATAAACCCTGAAAAGAACAAGATTGCGCGGCGCAAAACGATACTTGCGGACCGTTGGCGGCGCTGGATGCTGCAGAGGATGTAACAAGTGTAGCAACGTCCGATGGCAGCGGTCATGTAGAAGTTCTTCAGGTGATGGTCCGTCTCGTGGGTGGGAGCGATAGGAAGCGAGAAACAGTTGCAGTGCCTGTTTCCATGTGTGGGTGGTGTGAAGCTGGGTCATCTGTTGTTTGAAAGTACGTACAAAGTGTTCTGCTTCTCTATTGGACTGTGGGTGAAATGGAGCACTTGTTAGATGACGAATGCCATTGTGTTCACAAAACTGTTCAAATTCACGTAAAGTGAACTGTGGTCCGTTGTCCAACACAAGTACTTCTGGCAAACCTTCAATGCAAAATATTGAGGACAACGCTTTAATGGTGCTATGTGATGTGGTGGAAGCCATACGCACCACAAATAGGAACTTGTTAAAAGAGTCTACCGCTATGAGCCAACCAGTGTTCGAAAGTGGTCCTGCGAAGGTGAAGCTGCAAATGTCTGTGGCAGAGTGGATTGGTTCTCCGCGCATGCGCGACACTGTGACGTCATCTGTTCAATCCGGGCGTCCATGCCCTGCAAAGCAGAGTGCCAGCGGCTAACCGTTTTAGTGGGAACTATTCCCCAAGGTCCTTAGTGGAGCAATCCCAACACATCCTTTTCCAATGCTTTGGGAATAAGCACACGCGATTGTACACGGCCATTTTGAACTAGAATCACACCTTGTTAAACGGAAAGTCTATGCCGACGTGCAAAATATCGGCGCACAACTGAGTTCTGGATACTGTTCAATGAACAAGGCCAAGACGTGCGAATGTAATGCAGCAAAATCTTGAGGTCTGGGTCTGCTCTCGCGGCCTGTGCTATTTTTCTGTGGTTCAAGGGAAAAGATTTCAGCAATTCATTTTTTAGTTTTGCGCATCGATATGGCAACAAAATGTGGCAGAGGCATCAAAATCAGAGTCGGGGCCAATCGGAAGGCGAGATAGGGTGTCTGCATAGCCATGCTTTGCTGTAGGTCTCTAACAATTTCATACTGATTCTGTGAAAGCAACAAAGCCCATCGTCGCGATTTTCGAGCAATACGCGTAGGAACTGGTTTTGAGGGATGAAACAAGGACTGCAAAGGCTTGTGATCTGTCGCTAAATAGAACTTGCAACCATACAACTAGTGATGGAATTTTATCACACCATACACATTAGCGAGAGCTTCTTTTTCAATTTGAGAGTAATTTCACTGAATTCAGTTAACAATTTTGAAGCAAAAGCAACAGGTCTGTCCTGTGCACCAATTCTGTGCGAAAGCGCAGAGCCGATTCTGTAGTAGAAGCGCCGACTTGCAAAACTACTGGCTTGGCAGGGTCAAAATGTACTAAACATCTGTCACTAAGCAAAGCATTTTTGAGTTTCTGAAACGCATCTTTACGATCTTTACACCACACAAAAGGCACAGTTTTGCGACGCAAGCAATATAATGGAACCGCGATCTTATCGGCATTTGATATGAACCGAAAGTAGTTCGTCATCTTGCCTACTACTGACTGCAGTTGTGACACATTGCGAGGAACAGGCAGGTCACGGATTGCAAGCAAATGAGATTGGAGGGGATGCACACCCTGACTGTTTATCAAATGGCCTAAGTTTGAAAAAAGTCACACTTTTCGAGACGACACTTGAGTCCTGCTTCTGACAACACTCGAGATAGAGCACGCAAATTGGCAATGTGTTTCTCTGGTGTACGACCCGAGACAGCAATATCATCAAGGTAGTTTGAGCAAAATGGCACTTTTGTAGTCAGCTGTTGCAAGTAACGTTGAAAAATGGCGGGTATTAGAAGCACTGCCAAAGGGCACACGCAAATATTTGAACAATCATAAGCGTGTATTTACAACAAACACTTTCTACGATTCTTCATCCATTGGAATTTGCAAATAGGTATCACGCAAATCTACCTTACAAAAGTAACGTCCTGCACCAGGCGTGTCCATCAGTTCCTCACCGACGGTGGGTTGACTGCAGACTTGAAGTCAACACAAAGACGAATGCGACCAGAAGGCTTAGGCAACAAAACTGGTGGACTTGACCACTGACTAGCTTGAATGGGAGCAATTACACCATTACCTTGAAATTATTTCAGTTTACTGACTACTTTACCTCGTAAAGCAATTGGAACGGGGTGGGCTTGAAAAAACTTAGGCTGTGCATTGTCTTTCAGTGTAACATGCGCTACAAAGTTATTAGCTTTTCCCATTCCTTCGGTAAATAGTTTAGGAAATTCTTTAAGCAAACTATCTACTCTGTCTTGTGGTACAAATTTAGAGACCGACAGTACATTGTCGTGGATGCTAAGTCAAAAAAATCAAAGGCATCTAAACCGAAAATGTTCTCACTGTCTCTTGACTTCAATACAGTAAAATTCACTGTCCTAGTGTGAGATTCATATATGGCAGGCAAACTGCACTGTCCAATCACTGGAATTTCCTGTCCGTTGTAAGCCGTGAAGTGCTTTCTATATTTATAAAGAGTGGTGAGCCTAACTGTTCGTACTTGGCACGATTAAGCAATGTTAGTGAGGCACCTGTGTCTGACTGAAAGTTCACAGGACGGCCAGCAATGCGTAATGGGACAAATAGTTTGTCAGAAAGTTGTTACACAGCACTAGGGTGAGAATGAGGCACAACCTTAATCTTTCGTTTGTGGCAACCGGTTGTAGGTTTGGAAAACACCATATTCACTGCATGTGTACGAGCATGTTTTCTCTGAGAGCGGGTAAAATTGGCGTTTTTGTGCCTTTGCAAACAAACTGCTTGGACATGGCCTTTTTTCCATACATGTAACACGTTAAGTTACGTGAGGGGCAGTCCTGTCTCTTATGGTGAGCAAAACATCTAGGGCAAGACTTCACTAAGTTCACTGGCTTGTTTAAATGTTAACGTGGCTATCGGTGCGTCTGTGTACGCCCTCGCGGTTGTGGCTGCTTGGGGCGGTCGCGAGCAAGGGGCGACTCGATCCGACAAATCGGAGCCCAGTCAAACTTATCGCCCGGTATTATGGAAATGGAAGAGGATGTAGATGAAGATGAAATGGGAGATATGATACTGCGTGAAGAGTTTGAGAGAGCACTGAAGGACCTGAGTCGGAACAAGGCCCTCGAAGTAGACAACATTCTATTAGAACTACTGACAGCCTTGGGAGAGCCAGTCCTGACAAAACTCTACCATCTGGTGAGCAAGATTTATGAGACAGGCGAAATACCCTCAGACTTCAAAAAGTATATAATAATTCCAATCCCAAAGAAAGCAGGTGTTGACAGATGTGAAAATTACCGAACTATCAGTTTAATAAGTCACAGCTGCAAAATACTAACGCGAATTCTTTACAGATGAATGGAAAAACTGATAGAAGCCGACCTCGGGGAAGATCAGTTTGGATTCCGTAGAAATGTTGGAACACGTGAGGCAATACTGACCCTACGACTTATCTTAGAAAATAGATTAAGGAAAGGCAAACCTACGTTTCTAGCATTTGTAGACTTAGAAAAAGCTTTTGACAATGTTGATTGGAATACTCTCTTTCAAATTCTGAAGCTGGCAGGGGTAAAATACAGTGAGCGAAAGGCTACTTACAATTTGTACAGAAAGCAGATGCCAGTTATTAGAGTCGAGGGATATGAAAGGCAAGCAGTGGTTGGGAAGGGAGTGAGACAGGGTTGTAGCCTATCCCCAATGTTATTCAATCTGTATATTGAGCAAGCAATAAAGGAAACAAAAGAAAAGTTCGGAGTAGGTATTAAAATCCATGGAGAAGAAATAAAAACTTTGAGGTTCGCCGATTACATTGTAAGTCTGTCAGAGACAGCAAAGGACTTGGCAGAGTAGTTGAACAGAATGGACAGTGTCTTGAAAGGAGGGTATAAGATGAACATCAACAAAAGCAAAACGGGGATAATGGAATGTAGTCGAATTAAGTCAGGCGATGCTGAGGGTATTACATTAGGAAATGAGACACTGAAAGTAGTAAAGGAGTTTTGCTATTTGGGGAGCAAAGTAACTGATGATGATCGAAGTAGAGGAGATATAAAATGTAGACTGGCAATGGCAAGGAAAGCGTTTCTGAAGAAGAAAAATTTGTTAACATCGAGTATTGATTTAAATGTCAGGAAGTCGTTTCTGAAAGTATTTGTATGGAGTGTAGCCATGTATGGAAGTGAAACGTGGACGATAAATAGTTTAGAAAAAAAGAGAATAGAAGCTTTCGAAATGTGGTGCTACAGAAGAATGCTGAAGATTAGATGGGTAGATCACATAACTAATGAGGAGGTATTGAATAGAATTGGGGAGAAGAGGAGCTTGTGGACAACTTGACTAAAAGAAGGGATCGGTTGGTAGGACACGTTCTGAGGCATCAAGGGATCAGCAGTTTAGTATTGGATGGTATCGTGGAGGGTAAAATAGTAGAAGTAGACCAAGAGATAAACACACTGAGCAGATTCAGAAGGATGTAGGTTGCAGTATTTACTCAGAGATGAAGAATCTTGCACAGGATAGAGTAGCATGTAGAGCTGCATTAAGTCAGTCTCTGGACTGAGGACCACAACAACAGCAACAACATATCGTCTCGTTGTCTCTGTAGAGCTGCACCATGGGAAGCAAGGAGAGGATGTTGGTTGGTGACTGGTATCCTCATTCTACAACACAAACTGCACACAATTAATAATTGGGTTATTTATTCATAAACAAAGAGGTACTTGAGTTTCCATGTGCTGTGGTACAAGCTCTTTTCTGTATAGTTCTCATAGCCTCAAAGCTGTTGAAGTAGAAGTCCATTATGTCCGCTATAAGGTTGCTACGTGCTGCCTGTCTCTGTGCTAGAGGCTAAGTCTGCGGCTCCATCTCAGTGATATGCTGGATCTCACATGGCGCTACCTGAACTGACTGAGATGGCCCTGCAGTCTGCAATGGCGATCCTAAATACTGACAGCTGAGAGGGCGTTGGTGGCGTGTTTCCAGTGAGCCTTGTCGTTGGCCTCTATCAATACTCTCATAACCTCTATGCCGCACCAGCACCACTACATGTAATGCCTAGTCGACATGGGCGCTGACATTAGCACACTGCCATCTCATCTGGCACTTGGAAAGCATGCACCATCCACTACACAACTACGTGCTGCGAACGATTCATTGATACCTGTGATAGGTACATCCTCTATAACAGTTCAACTGGACAAACGCAGCCCTCTCCCATGGACATTTTTCATGGCCGACACTGTAGAGCCAGTGTTGGGTGCAGATTTTTTTGAGACATTATAATCGTCTGCTGGACCTGGGTAAGGCCTTACTACTGCCTATCGATGGCCGCACACTGATCAGTGGTGTAAACAGTGACCATCTATCGACAGACAGGACTCCGCTACCTATTCCTGCTATGAAACAGTATTGGACCTCACACTAAAGTGCCAGGCATTGTTTGCGGAGTTTAACCCTTTCAGGGGCAAAATAAACAAAATTAATTTTTAATTTTTCCTTGGTTTTATTGTATTAATTTTTATACAGTGAGACAGAAAAATGTAAAAATTAAATGAAATATACATAAACTGAATACATACATGGTGGTTTCAAATGGAGCCACTGCCTGCTAAATGTCATCACTTTTGATGATACAGTAAAAAGCAATTCCTTTCTGCAGATAAGCATAAGGCTACCTGGCAGTGACTACATGTCCATCTGCTTCTGTGGGGTTCTTTCTTTATGCTACAGTGCACACAGCGCCTTGAGGTTCCATGTTTTGGCAGATGTTTTACTTCCGATATACGTTTCTCATGGGGAACAACGGTTTTCAATTTTTTTGCAGATGATTCTGATGGTGTACTGGGATGGCCAGGACTATCTTTGAAGACACTACTGCCTACCAGGCCTGTGGCAACAAGTCTTCGAAAATCCTTTAGCACTTGCTTCACTGTTGGATTACATAATCGAAACAGAATAAATGCATTTCCAATAGAAATATCAACTATACACCAAAATAATCTTGGCCCACACCTTCGTGATTTCCTGTCTATAGCATAAAAACTGTTCATCATATCTGCCTTATCGACACATCCCATATTTGCATTAAATGATATCACTATCTTTGGGCAAGGTATCTTTGTGATTTTTCCATCCTTTTCTTTACTGCTGACTTCTTCAACACATACAGGCGAATCAGTTGTAGACAGCAACATGACTACACGTTTGTCTTTCCATTTGACGCAGGCAATGCCAACAGAACGAACTGACCAGTCAAACTCTCCTCTTTGCAACTCTTTGTTTTTAGTGTATGAACTTCTTTTCTGTGTAATCTAATTGTTCCACAGGCAAAAAGTCTGTCATCTTTTAGGTTCTGCAAAAGTGAGACACTGGTAAAAAAATTGTCAAAGTATATGTGGTATCCCTTTCCTTCCAAGCCTTTACACATATCTCCCACAATTCTCTTTCCTAAGGATTTTTCCACTATGCCTTCAACTTTTCCGGTATATATCTGAAAATCACAAATATATCCAAGCTTATCAGCTCTGACCCAGATTTTGTAACCCCTCTTGATTGGCTTTTGGAGCATATATTGATATGAATGCGATTCGTCCTTTGAACTTCACCATGCATTCATCTATAGCTTGCTCCTTAGTAGGTGCATAGAATTCTTTGAAGTTTATCAGTATCTGATTGATTAGTGGACGGATTTTATATAATTTGTCATAATTTCTGCTCTCCCTTGAAGGCATTACAGCATTGTCATTGATGTGAATGTGTGTCAAAATCCAGCTGAACCTTTTTACCAACATTAGTGAGGAAATGTACTCATCTCGAAGTTCCTTATGGGATGACCAGCAATCACGATAATAACAAGGTTTCTTCATTCCCATTAGAATGTTTATGGCCAAAAATACTTTTAGTTCCGCTTTAGAAAAAGGCCTGAAATTGTCATCTTTCTGTGTTGCGTACAGGTTAGACTGTAAAACTATGTGTTCTAACATAGTGTCACAAAACAGACACAAAAAAAAATCTAGTGGTTGCATACCTTCACTGTCATTTTTAAGTTTTCCTCGTACACCAGCTTCCTCTGAAAAATTGGCGGCAAAGTTCATTGCACCGACATCCTTTCTCCATGAAAAATTCGCAATGGAAGACAGTGGCAAATCGTCATTAGTGCTGAAACTATCATCACTGTCATTGTCTACATGGTCCTCACTCTCACTTTCCGAAATAATTTGAGATAAAACAGGTGTTTTCATTCGCAAATCCAGATCACTGTCTTCAGCTAGCACACCACTTTCACTGTCACTGTTAGTGTCAATCTGTGAGTCAGGATCTGAAGCAATATCTGCGAAAAGGCACTCCAGAATTTCCTCATCCTGTAGTCTGTGAGAATACATCATGTGAAACTGGAAAAAAAATTCGTCACACCTACTAATGCTGCCGTTACAGGGGCAGTGGTTTCAAATGGAACAACCACAACATTCACAGAAAGAAATGCATTATTTTGTTTATTATTGCAGTTAACCTCCCCACAAAAAATTCTGTATGTATAATAACCTCCCAACAATAAAAAAATATAATTATAACATTGACATTAAGTGTAACCTCCCCACAAAAAAATTCCGTAACCTATCAATAATAAAAATGTGTGACTAATCTCTCAATAAAAAATTGTGGCTCACTTATAACCTTTCAGTAATTGACTGTGAATTTGAACTGGTATATTTTGGACGTCAGCAGTGCTGCATCATGGCCTTGAAAGATCATTCTGAATAAATAGAAAATTCTTCCCTCAATAAGGTCGCCGAATAACGCGTGTATATCTGCTCCTATAAGAAATTTTTCTGGCACAGCGCTGTGCAATGCTGGCCGATAGATTTGTCATGTATAAAAAGAAACAACTGATATTTCTTTACAATAATCGGGATGACCATGGATTCGAGAAATTAGTAAGTTCTTTGAATTGAGATGAATGATTATCAAAAGTTAATTTTTTATAAGAAAGATTATTATTAAGAGATTTTTTTTTAAACATTTACATGTGGCTTGACGTAACAATAGTACATAGGCACGAGGGTGCTTTTACCTTATACTAAAATGCTCAGGCTCCGCCATCGCTCCAGATGACCGGCCCAGCCAACACAATACACCAGACTACTCGCTAGCAACTACTTACTCCTACTGCTACACAGTTCCTACTGCAGTCAACACTGCTCTTTGGTCTCAGATTTTCTTATAGCTTACATATCGCAGGTAGTGCATGAGCAATCCATCTAAATTACATCTGCTTGAGTGCACTGGCAACAAATTCCTTAATCATGGACCTCTTACATAACCCTCCACTTTGGGGGGCGATGGTGAGTCAATTGGACTTGCCATGAGCAACAAATTTTTCTATAATCTATTTAGTTACTAAGTCTACAGTCACAGAGTATACACATTATTGATAAGTGCAGAACATATTAAGAAATTAAATAGAGTGCACATGCACTGAGTACAGAACATATTAGGAAATGACAAAATGTACATGCAATGAGTACAGAACATATTAAGAAATTAAATAGTGTATACGCAATGAGTACAAAATATATTAACAAATGACATAAAGTGCACATGCACTGTAGAGGTCTTTAGCATATTTACATGAACTGAATACATTAACAAATGAAATAAAGTGCCCACACACTGTACAAGTCTTTAGCATATTTAAGACAACTGATCATATTAACAAATGAAATGAAGTGCACACACACACTGTGTAAGTCTTTAGCATTTTTTACAAAAACTGAATACATTAACAAATGAAATAAAGTGCACATGCACTGTAAAAGTCTTTAGCATTTTACAAGTACTGAATACATTAAGAAAAGAAATAAAGTGCACATGCACTATAAAAATCTTTAGCATATTTAGGACATCTGATCATATTAACAAATGAAATGAAGTGCACTCGCACTTTATAAGTCTCTATCATTTTATTTAGAACTAGGAAAGGAATGGGAAGGATAGCATCATGGTTGTAGCACAGTGGGTTGCACATAGCTGTGCTGAAAGTCCATATCTTTCTACAGAACCACAACACCAAGTGAGACAATCTGAAGTTCTCTTCCCTGAAGTATTCATCAGTGTAGCCAAGACACTGAAATGTTGAATTAATATTGTATGTTATCATTTTGGTAGTGCATTAGGTACACCAAACAGTAAGTCCATAGTAGCATCTCCATCATTCAAGGTGGTGAACAGCTTGATATGTCAACACCACATTCTTGTAGAATCCATTCTCTTACATCAACATAGAATTAGTGCAAAAACCAAATATAGTGCTCCATGATCATGAGGATGGACAGGACATATGGATATTGCAGTAGTTGCTGGTAATTAGGTCAGAAGGTGAAGGACATTAAATCTTATGCTAGTCATCATTCAGAATTACACTAGTGTATCAAAAACTCTGAATAATTATTGGCATTCATTGGCTATTTACACAACATTCAAGTAGTATGTATGGAGTATTACAGAACATTAATCATAAGTCATCTTATTACAGTAATTATTGGCATAGCATTTATGCATAAATCATCTAGTTACAGTAGTCATTGGAATAGCATTTCTGCATAAGTCATCTCATTAGAGTAATTATTACAGAACAGTGTTCATAAGTCATCTAATTACAGTAATTAGTGGCATCATAAGTCTTTTCATTACAGTAATTATTCGCATCATGTCATCTCATTACACTAATCATTGACACTGCATTTATGCATAAGTCATCTTATAACAGTAATCATTGGTATAGCATTTATGCAGTGTTACAAAACATCTTTCATAATACATCTCATTACAGTAATCATTGGCATAGCATTTATGCATTATTATAAAACATCATTCAGTATTACTCAGAACTCATCATTCAAGTGACATAGGACATATTTAAAATGTAACACACTGTAACTATTACTCAAGGTCTGTAGTCCAATAATACATAGATATAATGGATTCAATACATCAGAGAAATTTGCATTATATTTAGGACTAGAGATATATCTTAACCTGGTAGCATTATTTAGTTGTATACCGGTAATAGTTGTGACTGTTAATAATTTTTTTTGTGCTAGTAATGCATTGCATTGAGATCGATAATTAATTGCTGGGGCATGAAAATATTTGCTTTTGACTTATTGCTGGAAATAAGGATTAATAACGTCATTCGTCATGAGTCAGCTGTAGCAAGGTTATGAAACAAGTACAGTATATGTGATCACATTCATAAATGATAGAGACAAGTGGTTAAAAAAATGCAAGTACGAGAACAGGTTTAATAACTAACTGCTTATAACACATTAATATCACGAAAAGCTTCTCCTGGAAAAAATACAAAATGGATTATTGAGCTGAAAGAAGAAATGTATTCATATTATGCTGAAAAGTAGTAAACTTCGAATTAACAGGTAATGAAACGTGTATTCAACATCTGTGTACTGTAGCTGTCTTTCCCAAAACATTCAGTCATTATACTATGCGACATAAGACATGCTGTCAAAAGGAGGCCAGCTCTACCTTCTTCCCAGAGTAGCCCCCATTGATATTATTAGCTCCCCATCTCGTTACCATTCGTTTGCCAAGTCCTATCTTAGAAGTCCCTGGTTTGTCAATTAGAGGTGGGACTCCGTCACCTCTAAAGGTCTGAGGCATCTTGCTCTGATTGTTGCCAGCATCATATTTAAAGTACCAGGGAAGCAGGTTGCTAGCCTTATTTGCACCAGATCCCATTGAGTTTTACCCCTAACGGTTGATTTGGTATCTTTGCTCTCTGAGCACAAAGGTGACCACGACTCAGAATATGTCCGAGATGCCCAGCCTTATTGCAAAGTAACTGGTATCCTGACTGTCAGGACCACTTATTTGACCACTCATACGTTGCCCGTGGTTCATGAACTAGGGCATGACAACAGGAACCCACACCATGAACCACATATCCTGTTTATAAAAATTCAAAAAGAGTAACAAAATATAAAAATGTGGTCTTGATCTTGATAGGAAACTTGAAAATATTGAAATCCCTATTGTGATTGGTCATATTCCAAAAACTGAGAATAGAATTAATGTATCTGTTAAAGTTTATTCATTTGATGAATAATATCAAGTGTATTCAGTAAAAGTTACAAAATGTAAGAAAAAGAAACGTAAACTTCTTGTATTTTAAAGATGATGAAAATTCACACTATTGTTGGATAAAAGACTTATCTAGACTTGTTACAAGTCAAACTGCAAAACACACAGAAGCAAAATTTATTTGTGATACGTGTTTACTACATTTAGATGATCATGCAAAGAACTGTTTAATTAACAAATCATTAAAAGTATAAATGCCAGAAAAAGGTTCATATGTTCATTTTAAAAGTTATCAACATATGCAGGAAGTTCCATTTGTTATTTATGCTGATTTTCAAAGTTTACTATTGAAAATTGACAAATGTCAACTGAATCCACAAAATTCATATACAGTGAAATATCAAAAGCATGAACCGAGTGGATTCTGTTATTATAAAAAATATAGAAATGACCACTATAAAGGTCCTGTTATTTATAGACGACCAAATTGTCTTACAAATTCATTGAATCTATAAAACAAGAGGTAGACGAAATTGGAAGAATTTATTCTGAAGTTGAAGAAATGAGCCCTCTAACTACTGAAGAACAATCAAGACATATTAAATCTACAGTTTGTACACTGGGAGGATGTCATTATACAAGAAAAGGTTTGTCACCATGAGCATTTGACTGAAAAATATATAATTGTACTTTATAGTTAAAACATCCTAGTTTTGTACCAGTTTATTTTCGTAACTTATCTGGATACAATTCTCATTTGTCTGTGAAATAACTTGATTGTGATAATAAAGACATTGATTTAATACGAAAGAGTGAAGATAGATATATTAGTTTTGAAAAGAAGACAGAATCATTGAAGATGAGATTTATTGACACATTTAAATTTATGGCTTCTTCACTTGACAAACTTCCATCAAATCTGAAAAAGTATCAAATGAAATACATTAGAAAATTTTACCCAGAAGAGTTATTTGCTCTAGTGATCAGAAAAGGTGTATATCCATATGATTACATGGATTCTTGGAAGAAATTTGAAGAAACACAATTACCAGCAAAAGAAGAATTTTACAATGAATGACTGCAAAATAAGTGATGAAGATTTTAAACATTCAAAAAGAGTTTGGGAAAAATTTAATACGAAAAACTCGGTCAATATCATGATCTATATCTTAAAACTGAGGTATTATTATTAGCAGATGTACTTGAAAATTTTAGAAAAACTTGTAAAAAAGCATATGAATTAGATCCACTTGGTATTTTGCAGCACCAGCATTATCTTGGGAAGCAATGTTAAAAATGACTAAACAACCACTTGATTTAATACATGATAATGATATGATTGTTTTAGTAGAAAAAGCAACAAGAGGAGTAATATCACAGTGTTGTAAAAAATATGTAAAAGCAAATAATAAATATATAAAAGATTATGATGAAAGATGAAATTATCGAATTATTTAGAATATTTAGATGCAAACAATTTATATGGTTATGCTACATTCAATATTTACCTTATGGTGAATTTAAATGGGATGAACCAAACAATTCTGATTCTACAAAAATAAGTGAGATGTCAGATACTGCTAAAATTGGATATGTTTTTGAAGCAGATTTAGAATATCCGAAAGAATTGCATGCTTTGATAAAGATTTACCATTAGCTACTGAAAATAAAATGGTGTCAGGAACGAAACAAAGCAAGTTGCTGACAACTTTGAATGATAAATATAAATATGTACTTCATTATAGAAATCTTAAACAGTATTTACCTCTAGGAATAAAACTGACAAAAATACACAGATTTTTGAAAGTTAATCACTCAGACTGGTTGAAGAAATATATAGATTTGAATTCTCAAATGAGAACTAAAGGCAAAAATGGCAATGAATAAGATTTCTTTAAGCTGATGAATAACTCGGTCTTTGGCAAGACAATGGAAAATATTAGAAATAGAGCTGATATAAAATTAGTGTCAGATGAAGGAGAATGTGATAAATTAATAGCAAAGCAAAACTTTAAAGGAAGAACTATATTTAATGGAAACCTTGCTGCTATTCATATGAATAAGACAAAAATCACTTTTAATAAGTCTATCTATGTTGTAATGAGCATACTCGATTTATCTAAAGAACTGATGTATGATTTTCACTATAGAATAATGAAACCGAAATATGGGGAAAATATTGAGTTGTTTTTCCAAGATACAGACAGTTACATTTACAATACTGAAACAAAGATTTTTATGAGGACATGAAAGCAATGATTAATTACTTTGATACAAGTGATTATCCAGCAGATAATATTTATGGTATTCCATGAGTAAACAAGAGAATTGTAGATAAAATGAAAGATGAATGTAATGGAAAAGCAATGGAAGAATATTGTGGTTGACAAGCAAATATGTATGCTTATAAAGTTGGTGACAAAATATAGAAATCATCTAGAGGAGTTAAGAAATGTATTGTTAAAAATAGACTAAGTTTAAAAGATTACAAAGATTGTTTGTTTAACAATAGAGAACAGTACAGAAGAATTATTATGATTGGAAGTGAAAATCACGAAATATACACAGTTGAAATACGAGTACACAAGAAAGCATTGAGCCCTCATGATAATAAAAGATATATTTTGGAAAATAAAATAGATACATTACCATATGGATATTACTCATTGTCATCTTCATGAAAACCAGGATAATCTTCATATTCGTAATCATCTACTTCTTCTTTTTTTTAAAAAATAAGGAAACTAATTCAGGTGTATTATATATCGTTTCTGCTATCTCCACAACAGTAGAAACCTTTGTAGGAGGGTTGTTATTGTTTTCTGAATCCATTTATAGTGTATAAAATTAAATAGCAAAAAATAAAAATAATTCTTTCTCTATTAATTTTTTTTCTAAATAAATAGACTGTAATCAAGAAGCTCAACAACGCAAATGTCTCGTAAGAGATTTTAAAAAATATGTGAATTAGAGGTAAATGTTTTATATAATGTTACTGGATATCAATATTCAAATAATATGTATGTATAAAAATTTTGTGTGGAGCTTAATAACGAGTTTAAGATTGTTTTGCCATATAGATTTTCTAAATTAATTGGTAATTCAGATTATGAATTAATTGAAAATGGGCAGATGTAATTGAGATGTAAAGACATGAAGAAATTTAAAAATAAAAATAATAAATTTCATGATATAGAATTATTGATTATGTGAATTTTTTAAATTTTTATTTTATTTATAATCTTTTAATAGATGATACCATACAGCTAAAGCAATGTAGTCCTTGTATGGATGAAAAAAATATTACTGAATTTCATAAAAATATACATGGAAAAGTTGGATACTGAAATATATGTAGAGAATGTGTATACTATTACCAGACAATTAAAGTTACATGTGAATGTGGTAAAACCGTAAACAGACCTTATTTAAAATGATATTTAAAAACTGCTCTTCATAAAAATCTCATGACTGCTAGTGAATAATTTTCATTAACCAATTCATTTTATTGATTTTCTTACATTCACCTTTTACAAAAAAATTTAAAATTTATTTTCTTACATTCACCTTTTAAAAAATAGATTGCATTTGAGCTGAAAGTATATATTACAGTAGAAGTATTTTGTATATTCTGACTAACTTTTTGTGAAGTAGCGAATGAACTCATGAGTGAGCTAGTGAACCAAAGTGAGCCCGAACATACAAGATACTTCTACTTATGGAAAGCGTCTCTGTTATGTGACTAGATTCATGATTTTCTGTCAGAGAAGTCACAGTTCATAGTAACTGATGGGAAGTCGTCAAGTACCACAGAAGTGATTTCTGGTGTGCCACAAGATAGTATTATAAGGTTTCTGCTGTTCATTATCTGGACAAACGATATAAGAGACAATATGAGCAATTGTCTTAGGTTTTCTGCAGATGATGCTGTCTTTTAGCATCTAGTAAAGTCATTATTAGATCAAAACCAGTTGCAAAACGATTTAATTATCTTTATGGTGAGAAAATTGGCAATTGACCCTAGTGAAAAGTATGAGTTAATGCAACTGATTTCTAAAAGGAATCCGTTAAACTTCGGTTACCAATAAATCAATCAAATCTAAAGTTCACAAACTCAAGCAAAAAACTAGGAGTTACAATTACAATCAACTAAACTTGGAAAGAATAAATAAAAAATTTTGTGCGGAAGACGAACCAAAGACTGTATTTTATTGGCATAACACTTAGAACATACAACAGATCTGATAAAGAGACTTACTACACTAAACTTGTCCATTAGTAGTAGTGTAAAGTCGTTTCTCCTCCACTCTGCATTGTTGTCAAATTTATTCCAGATGGTGGGCCCTTCCCCCATGTATCCCTCTCCCCTTAACGTATTGTTCTGTTAATTAATTTATGACACCATGCAATTGATTTATGGCTCTCCTGGGGATAATCCATCCTTCTGAGAAACCCCTCACTTCCCTCCTCTTCCACCTAACCCACGCCTCTGGAATATACCCAACCTCTTCCCCCCTCCCTCACGTCGATACAAACGCACTTTTGATATCAAATTTATGTTGTTGTTGTTGTGGCCTTAAGTCCTGAGACTGGTTTGATGCAGCTCTTCATGTTACTCTATCCTGTGCAAGCTTCTTCATCTCCCAGTGCCTACTGCAACCTACATCCTTCTGAATCTGCTTAGTGTATTCATCTTTTGGTTTCCCTCTACGATTTTTACCCTCCACGCTGCCCTCCAATAGTATATTGGTGATCCCTTGATGCCTCAGAACATGTCCTACCAACCGATCCCTTCTTCTAGTCAAGTTGTTTCACAAACTCCTCTTCTCCCCAATTCTATTCAATACCTTCTCATTAGTAATGTGATCTACCCATCTGATCTTCAGCGTTCTTCTGCAGCACCACATTTTGACAGCTTCTATTCTCTTCTTGTCCAAACTATTTATCGTCCACGTTTCACTTCCATACATGGCTAGACTCCATACAAATACTTTCAGAAACGACTTCCTGACACTTAAATCTATACTCGATGTTAACAACTTTCCCTTCTTCAGAAACGCTTTCCTTGCCGTTGCCAGTCTACATTTTATATCCTCTCTACTTCTACCATTGCTCCCCAAATAGCAAAACTCCTTTACTACTTTCAGTGTCTCATTTCCTAATCTAATTCCCTCACCATCACCTGACTTAATTCGACTACATTCCATTATTCTCGTTTTGTTCATCTTATATCCTCTTTTCAAGACACTGTCCATTCCATTCAACTGCTCTTCCAAGTCCTTTGCTGTCTCTGACAAAATTACAATGTCATCGGCAAACATCAAAGTTTTTATTTCTTCTCCATGGATTATAATACCTTCTCCGAATTTTTCTTTTGTTTCCTTTACTGCTTGCTCAATATAAAGATTGAATAACATTGGGAGAGGCTACAACCCTGTCTCCCTCGCTTTCCAACCGCTGCTTCGCTTTCATGTCCTTCGACTCTTATAACTGCAGTCTGGTTTCTGTACAAATTGTAAATAGCCTTTCGCTCCCTGTATTTTACCCCTGCCACCTTTAGAATTTGAAAGAGAGTATTCCAGTCAACATTGTCAAAACCTTTCTCTAAGTCTACAAATGCTAGAAACGTAGGTTTGCCTTTCCTTAATCTTTCTTCTAAGATAAGTCGTAAGGTCAGTATTGCCTCACGTGTTCCAATATTTCTACAGAATCCAAACCGATCTTCCCCAAGGTTGGCTTCTACTAGTTTTTCCATTTGTCTGTAAAGAATTCGCGTTAGTATTTTGCAGCTGTGGCTTATTAAACTGATTGTTCAGTAATTTTCACATCTGTCAACACCTGCTTTCTTTGGGATTGGAATTATTATATTCTTTTTGAAGTCTGAGGATATTTCGCCTGTCTCATACATCTTGCTCACCAGATGGTAGAGTTTTGTCAGGACTGGCTCTCCCACGGCCGTCAGTAGTTCTAATGGAATGTTGTCTACTCCCTGGGCCTTGTTTCGACTCAGGTCATTCAGTGCTCTGTCAAATTCTTCACGCAGTATTCTATCTCCAATTTCGTCTTCACCTACATTCTCTTCCATTTCCAGAATATTGTCCTCAAGTACGTCGCCCTTGTATATACCCTCTATATACTCCTTCCACTTTTCTGCTTTCCCTTCTTTGCTTAGAACTGGGTTTCCATCTGAGCTCTTGATATTCATACAAGTGGTTCTCTTTTCTCCAAAGGTCTCTTTAATTTTCCTGTAGGCAGTATCTATCTTACCCCTAGTGAGATCAGCCTCTACATCCTTACATTTGTCCTCTAGCCATCCCTGCTTAGCCATTTTGCACTTCCTGTCGATCTCATTTTTGGGACGTTTGTATTCCTTTTTGCCTGCTTCATTTACTGCATTTTTATATTTTCTCCTTTCATCAATTAAATTCAATATTTCTTCTGTTACCCAAGGATTTCTACTAGCCCTCGTCTTTTTACCTACTAGATCCTCTGCTGCCTTCACTACTTCATCCCTCAGAGCTACCCATTCTTCTTCTACTGTATTTCTTTCCCCCATTTGTGACAATTGTTCCCTTATGTTCTCCCTGAAACTCTGTACAACCTCTGGTTTAATCATTTTGTCCAGATCCCATCTCCTTAAATTCCCACCTTTTTGCAGTTTCTTTAGTTTTAATCTACAGCTTATAACCAATAGATTGTGGTCAGAGTCCACATCTGCCCCTGGAAATGTCTTACAATTTAATACCTGGTTCCTAAATCTCTGTCTGACCCTTATATAATCTGATACCTTCTAGTATTTCCAGGATTCTTCCATGTGTACAACTTTCTTTTATGATTCTTGAACCAAGTGTTAGCTATGATTAAGTTATGCTCTGTGCAAAATTCTACCAGACAGCTTCCTCTTTCATTTCTTTCCCCCAATCCATATTCACCTCCTGTGTTTCCTTCTCTCCCTTTTCCTACTCTCGAATACCAGTCACTCATGACTATTATATTTTCGTCTCCCTTCGCTACCTGAATAATTTCTTTTATCTCATCATACATTTCATCAATTTCTTCATCATCTGCAGAGCTAGTTGGCATATAAACTTGTAGTATTGTAGTAGGTGTGGGCTTCGTGTCTATCTTGGCCACAATAATGCGTTCACTATGCTGTTTGTAGTAGCTTACCCGCACTCCTACTTTTTATTCATCATTAAACCCACCTCTGTATTACCTTTACTTGATTTTGTATTTATAACCCTGTATTCACCTGTCCAAAAGTCTTGTTCCTCCTGCAACCAAACTTTGCTAATTCCTACTATATCTAACTTTAACCTATCCATTTCCCTTTTTATGTTTTCTAACCTACCTGCCTGATTAAGGGATCTGACATTCCACACTTCGATCCGCAGAATGCCAGTTTCCTTTCTCTTGATAACGACGTCCTCTTGAGTAGTTTCCGCCCGTAGATCCGAATGGGGGACTATTTTACCTCCGGAATATTTTACCCAATAAGACGCCATCATCATTTAACCATACAGTAAAGCTGCATGCCCTCGGGAAAAATTACAGCTGTAGTTTCCCCTTGCTTTCAGCCGTTCACAGTACCAGCACAGCAAGGCCGTTTTGGTTAGTGTTACAAGGCCAGATCAATCAATCATCCAGATTGTTGCCCCTGCAACTACTGAAAATGCTGCTGCCCCTCTTCAGGAACCACATGTTTGTCTGGCCTCTCAACAGATACCCCTCCGTTGTGGTTGCACCTACGGTACGGCCATCTGTATCGCTGAGGCACACAAGCCTCCCCACCAACGGCAAGGTCCATGGTTCATGGGGAGATCAAATTTATAGACTAAGTAAATAAATCGGAATATTAACTAACCACTCCCCATCTGAGAAATCCCTCAGCATCTCATTCCGTCCCCCACTTTCCCCCTCCCCATACCTACTAGGAAACTGGCGGGAAAAAGACTCAGTCTGTGCTGGAGAGGCCGGATCTCATGACACATAATTGAAATCAGTGTCAATTATATAGCAAAGAATAATATGTTTATGAAATTCAGTTTGCAGGGGTTGGATCTCCTTTTTATTTGGCAGGAGAAGCTCATCATTATTTGCTGTTTATTTAATTTTCGAAGATGCAGATCCTGTAAAACACGTCGAAAAGATGTAATTAAATATTTAAATTTCCTATCGCACAAGGAAAACGTCATGAATTCGCCTCAACATTACTCACCACACATAATTACACTGTTAAAAACCACACCCTCGCACCTTCACACCTGCACACACGCTGTCAACTGTGCTGCCCCGTGTCACACGCTGGTGTCCACTGCAGCTCTCCAAGTTGCCCAAGAGGCATGCACACGACGTCCACCTGAAGCCAGGGAGCACCCTGGCGCACAACTGCACATTGCACCGCAAGTGACCACCAGCCGTCTACCATTAAGCACACGTCTCTTGCTATTAGCATGTTAACCATACAGAGACTGTTGATCAATACTGAAATTACATTATGCATAATGAGCGCCCAAAGAGCTTTGCTGCCTGCAACAGCGAACGCAAGCTACATTTTTATGACCATGTGGCAGCCAGGTCACTCCACAGTCACAGGCCCCTTTGTTCGCGGTGGTAGCATCAACTCAAGTGGCTACTTCTGGTTGCAGCAACTGCACAATCTGCTCTCAAACACACACCTTCCACATCAGGTCAGTGGAAGCAGCTGCTCTATGGATCCACCCTGCTATGCAGATACTGACTGACCTAGTTCACAATACCACCAACAGCGGATGCTGGAAGAAGCGACCTCCCCACCATTCCTCCCCTCTCCCCTCGCCCCTGAGGTACTTCTTCTCATATAAAGCATCAGGTGGAGGCAATTCTTTGGCATCCATTTGGGAAAATTCCTGTCGAAACACATGCTCTCTCTCTCTCTCTCTCTCTCTCTCTCTCTCTCTCTCTCTCTCTCTCTCTCTCTCTCCCCCCTCTCCCCCCCCCCTCTCTCTCACTGCAGAGTTCCTTTCTGACCAGTGAACATCTGTCAAATGCCACTAGGAACTATATTAACCCCTCTTTTGTTCTGCACAAGATATTGGATACCTGGTAAATCCCCAGTTGTGGGTGTCTCGGAAATAGGCCCCCCACTCTATCAAATTGATTGACTGATTAATTAAGTCAATACCTCCGTGCAAGGCAGTTTTTCCTTGCTTCCTATTGCGGGATATTAGGACTGGTATATCTGGCAAAAATTCTGGGATTCGATCCTGTACTTCCCAGGTTCCAAAACCTACTCTTCCTTCCGGATTTTTAACCTACCTCCTCTTGGTGGATCTGATACAGTTAGGTCGTTTGGCAGGAAGTCCATTACATTGGAGGTAGCTGAGAATTACAAATTTCAGCTCAATTGTGCCATGTCCTTAAACAATTTGTGGGAGGGGTTTGACAGATGTGTGCTCGCAGTACCACAACTGGAAACAATGAACTGATCAGTCAGGAATTTGATGTTGCGATTAGGTTTTTTAAAGCAGCATATAATTCCTAAGTGGTTCCCTCAGCTACATTTAGAAGGGGGAGAAAGGGTCTACTGCATGATAGGATACAGACAACAGCAAATACCACTGCAAGACAGAGTCACTGCGATGTATTAAGAAGCAGTACACGCAATACACTTAAACCATGATCCATTCGATAGTAATAGTTGTCATGGCTAGATGTTAGAGATCGTGGAAATTTCCATAGGTCACCTCCACACATTGCCCATGCCAGCAGCCGCATGCTTATCTCGCAGCAGCCACTCGTTGTCCAACTTAACTATCAGAGGTCAGAGAGACTGTCACCAACCAGTCAACTGTTCAGTTTACATGGGTAGAATAAACATACAGTGCTAACACCCTTCATATTGATTATTCTCGCGCAACACACATCTGCTTCTGCCGCCTCTCACCTGGCATGGTAGTTACTTCGCTAGTCAGTCACCCAAGGAGCGCTGCTGCCAGGACTTGTCCCCGTAACTGTGGGCAAGAGCCAAAAGGTCGGAGCATTCTTTGTAACTAACCGCCCGTCACAGACTAAAATAAGCCACGACTTCCAGTCGACCAAAGCCACAGGTCCACTCATGCCACCGTCAGCTGCGCGCTGTGGGACAAGTGGGTGCCGCTTGGATGTATAGTTCTAATTCCAATTCCACCCTGACATAGACTCTTCCCAGTTTAAAAAATCCACTTTACCCAATCCAAGACATGGATGTTGTTGACTATAGACCGAATTTCTCACGCGAAATGTAGATTTCTACATTTTATAGAAGGTATTTCCAAAGACAGGAGAAATTGGGGCTCACACGCGTTTTCACATCGCCTAAGGACAGTAACCTGTAGTGAAAATCCTCTAACAGTGTGGCATAGGCTATACAGGGTTATCATAACTAATGGCATTAACGCATACAGTTGAAAGTACACGATACTAGAAGCAAAAAGGTGTCAGTAAACAAAGGTTCGAAAATGCATACCTTAAGACCTACGAGCAATTTTTTATCTTCGATACTGTGAAACAAATCTCTTCTATTTGCAAGCTCTTTGCTTTCCATATTTTGGGAAGTGCCAGTATGGACCAAAACAAAAAAAAATGTCTAGTAAACATGTGCTCTAAAATGCATACGTTAAGAGCTATGAGCACTTTTTCATCTTCGCTACTTTGAATCATAACTCTTCTAACGAACAAATGCTCATAACTTTTAAGGTATGCATTTTAGAGCACTTATTTACTGGACTTTTTTTCTTGTTTTGGTCCATACTGCCACTTCCCAAACTATGGAAAGCAAGGAGCTTGCAGTAGAAGAGATTTGTTTCACAGTATCGAAGATGAAAAATTGCTCATAGCTCTTAAGGTATGCATTTTCGACCCTACGTTTCTGAGACTTTTTTCCTTCTGGTATCGTGTGCTTCCAACTGTATGCGTTTACGCCATTAATTATGATACACCCTGTATTTCCTCTAAGTATTCTATCACCAGGTAAAAAAATCCGTTCTAATCAGCTTAATATCTGTTACGTCCTGCATCACAGGACTAGAATGTTAAACTCATTGATGACTCATGATGGAATCTTAAGAGCATGCTCTACCTCTGTTACAGGATGTGTACTCACTTTCGAACTCAAAGTAAACAAATGTTTTGCCACATACGAAGTCTCTTAAGATAACAGCAAAGAGAAGATGTAAATATCAGATTTATACGACATATCACTTTATAAATTCAGTTACATAGCTGATTTTATTATGATGGTCATCTCTTCCAGTGTAGGTGGGAGGTTAAAATTTCGTTAAAGTATTCGCCGCAACGAGAAAACATCTGATTACTGCTCCAACTCCCAAATCATATCCGTGGTACTCTAGCCCTCTCTTCCAGCCACCCATGAGCATGTTATTAATAGGCTGATTAATTAAACTGATCATGAGAGTTACTTTGCAGGTGAGTGATTTTCTTCCAGCAGTCGGATTACACTCACCAGGTATCTCAAATGGAAATCCCTGGAGGGAAGATGATGTTCTTTTCGAGGAACGCTATTCAGAGACCCGACCACAGAAGGATTCTACCACTGCCGAGATACATTTCACATAAGGACCATGAAGATAAGATACGAAAAATTAGAGCTCATAAGGAGGCGTACAGGGAGTTTTTTCCCTCTATCTATTTGCGAGTGGAACAGGAAAGGGAATGACTAGCAGTGGTGCAGAGTACCCTCTGCCAAACAACGTACAATGGCTTGTGAAGAAAGCATGTAGATGTAAATGTAAATTTAGTCTAGCTATTGAGATGTCACTCCATCCATTTATATGCACACAAAATTCACGAAGGATGTTGCCTCTTATTTATCAAGAAAACAAAACTCGGAACTGATTGTCTCTCCATAAAAATCTTCATATTAGCTCCTAATTTTCTCATCACAGTCACATCGCGAGGTGAATGTGAAAGGTTGTAATATGTTTGTCCACAACACTTAGAAGAAGCGATTTAGAGCGCACCTCTGTACTCCCCTTTCGTCAGAGTATCGCTAACCGCTTATTCTTACGAATCTTCCAGTCTTCGATATATAGTGATTGAATCTACATTATTTCCACGAGTAAGAGATGTGCCCCGCCAAGTCCCAGACTCCTGCTGGTTCTCTGGAAATCTCATCACGTTGTGACACCACTGTTCCATTAGTTAGGAGGTTGTCTAGTCCTCCACCCGTCACTGACTAGGTAGAGGGCTATCACAACGAGAAAAATAGCACACTGACGTACAGGAGGAAATTCACAACTATGCAACAGAAGGAAATTCACAATTATATAGAGTATACGCGGACTGCACAAAGATATTCAGAAGCACGACACCTACAATTCATCGATACTGAATGACAGTCTATAAATATCGCCCTCTACACATCCTGATCTCCTTTTCCTTTGATTACTACGTTAGAAAAACGACAGTCTAATGGTGCCAGAGACTTCGTTAACAGCACAATCGCTCTCTCTCTCTTCGCTATTATTATAACATCAAGTGGAATAAAACAACGAACTATAAAAGCTTCGCTAACTTCACCTGGTAGAGAACCAGAGCTTGTAACTCCAAAAACGCAGATAAAATACCTTGTGCACCGTCCCAAAGTTTTCGCCATTTAATATCCGTTGATAACTTGCGCTGAACTGCCAATTCTAAAATTGTAAACTTTATTACAGAAAGTATGTTTAATACCTAACGGATGTAACAGTGTATTAATTCCTGAATGCATATGATCGATTGTAATTATAATGTAAATATTGTAAATCGCTGGGCAAGAGCCAAGCCAACTTTATTTGAATGTATCAAGAGCAACAACGAAATGGCAGTAGCTGTGCCTTTGTTTATACATGGAAAGTCTCCATTACACTGTGAGCAGAGAGGAAGAAGAGCAGCTGAGTCTTGAAAAGTGCAAAAGATTTTATTGGACGCTACTGCAGAGAATGGTTTGCAGCTATGATTGCACCAGTGTAGGTGCATCCCTTTGTTAACCCATGAGTACTGAGAGCGCAATCGGAGCGGACAGGTGGAGGAAGCTACAATTGTAACTATTGCCTGTCTCATAACTTTCAGTGGCTCTGAAAATGGCTCATGGTTCACAACTAGCAGCAGTTCAGCTCTGCCGTCGGCTATATTCTCTATCGTCTGCACAGCTACAACATCGTGAGACTATTAACTGACAAAGTGTAACCGATATTGTACATGCATTACCCAGTGGCATTTATTTCACAAACTTGAATGACTAAATTTCTTAAATAATAACGTGCGATGGTTAAAACTGGTAGGGTGCCTGTGCTGTTATTGTCCTCAGACATTATTACCAAGTGAGGTCCCTTTCCTTTCCAATCTAGGAGTCTCGTAAAAATACGAAAATTGATTAACTATTTAGTGCCAGTTCTGTTTCTCTGCGAATGACCAGTTTCAGTCTAAGTTTTGGTGCCTCAGTGACTATTCGTTCTTGTATTCCATAACAGAGGCTTAACTAATTCGCAATTCTGAGTATCAACTTCCCTCCCTTAAGGGGAGCCGGAGGTGCCTATGCTGCCCATGTTAAAATCACTAAGTTTGAGGAACATTTATGAATAAACTACCAAATAGAAAAATTTGAATTTTTTTTACATATAGAGTGGTTTAGTATTGCAGTTATGACAGAGGGATTTTGGAGTATCTTTTCTAGTTTCCTTCCAATTATTTTTTTATTAATGACCCAAATTTTTTTTACAAATAATTGCTTTATAATTAAACTGAAATGAAACTACTGAACATATTGCCAAATGGCTGTGTTACAATGTAAGTTTGACCACTAGGAGTGCTGTATAAAAATTTCATCTCTCTAGCTTGAGTGGATTTTGAGAAAATGTTCCTTATACTCGAAAAATTCTAATTTACTGGAAATGGCTATCAAAGTTTCTCAATACATTCCTGCACTATGGGATGGATTATCAGGGTCTTCTTCTTCATCCTCCAAAAGCTTCCTCTTCTGTCTTCTTTTCTGGCCTGTTGTTCCATCATACTTCATATGCCTTTCTCTTCTTTCTGCTCCTCTTATCCTTTCTCTGTCAATATTTCTTAGTGCTCGTACAGTGTTCACCCCATCTGTAAATCCTAATGCCTTCAGAACTTCACACTTCACACTGTTCCCTTGGTTGTAGGTTGCTATTGCATCACAAATGCCAAAGTGCAGTGTTTTTATGCTTACAGACACCCTTTTAGGAATCACTTTCCAAATCAAATTGTTTACGCTCTCATTAGGATTCTGCGTCTTTCTGTGTAGACATTTGTGTAACAATTCTGGCTGTGCTAAGTCATTTATTGCATTTATCACAGCTGCTGGCAAACCATGTTTGTGATCATAGTCCTTTTTTGCATTATATTTGCACCAGGAATCTTTTAGGCACAGGCTGTGTTGAGGGTATTCATTGGAAGAGGCAGTATGAAGGAACAATACCCACACTGCTTTTCGCATGTCACTAACATTACTAGTATTTTGCCTTATAGCATACCCATAGTATCTCTGTAGACGTTCAATCACCTCATCAGTAAGCCTGCCTCTACCTCCTACTGTCTTTCCATCACTGAGCTTACTTGAACCCAAAGTTTGTTTGAGCCTTTGAAGCCGTGCACCCATACGCATTTGCACATGCCCAATACATTCCAACTTTTCAACTACAAATTCATTTCCATATGGTTTCAGTTCCTCTATAGTCTTGAAACCTTTGGAGTCACCATCCCAAAGGTAGTATCTGTACCTAACGTTGTATCTGGGAACTGAATGTTCAAAAATTTGTTTCACTCCATCCACTTCCATTGCTCCACTTGATCCACTAAAATTTGCCTCACAGGTTCCACTGTGCTCTCCTTTGATTTTATTTTTGCACCTACAATGTTTTGATAATATTGCAACATCTATCACTTTTGCAAGTAGCAATTACAACCCCATTCAGGGATTTATGACCCCTATTTTGCCAGGAACCATCTAATGCCACTACCAAATCCCTAGAACCACCGTTCATTTCTACAGATTCCTCCACTGCTTCCTTCATGGTTTTCAAAGCCACATCTACAACAGAGAATCCTACCAGTTCACAGTAGTACCCAAATTTGCTTGGAGGCGATGGCAAGTTCATAATACCACAAAACAGTTTACCAGTAGCAGACCCTTTTCCAATGGATTGAAGACCATACACAAGTCGAACACTCACATGAAACACTCTAGATCGTCCATTTTCACCAAAGAGACTGGCTTGTGAATTGTAGAAAGTCACTTGATACTTGCAACATGCACAGATTATCTTCATCTCACAAGCTAAACCAAAGTGCTTTGTTATCTCTAGACCCACTCCTACACTTGAACACATTTTGCACAGAACACTTTCTTTCAGCACAGAAGATAATAATCCAATATTCAGTACTTCGTTAATATCATCACTGTCACTAACATATTCACGAAATCTGTCACGTCCACCAGTCAGCTTCTTGCTAGAAGATGTCACAGGACTATGGCCGGCCATGTGTTGCTTAGCAGAATAACGCACTGTTTCAGTAATTGCAGTATTGCAACTTGGTATTAGTGTTAATTTTCTTTTCCCTACATTCTTCCTCTTCTTATATACACGGTTACTAAAACGTGGCATCGTAACCAGAACAATGCTTTACACAAGAAGTATAATACTACCAATAACAGGCACAACGCTGAACTAATTCGAAACGGTAAACAGCAAAGAGACGATGTTCCGCGCTCCTAGCGCTTCATTTGTCACAGAAAACAATGTAGCCAACCCTTGCACACTCGCTGTATGCATAACATAAGGTGCTGTATGCGTAACGGGCCGAGAAAATCCCAAGCAGCTCGCCAGGAAGTCACGAGAGGGTGTTAGATGCATTCAGCGGCCGCCCATTTCCTCTGCAGGCGTGGAGGAAAATGGTAATAACTCCATATCTAGGGCGAGTAGAACAATAATTCAAAGTTTACATTAAAGAGGAATGTTCCAATTAATTTTTGGTAGCAAAAAGAAAATCGTAATTTTTTGGATTTGACCACCTCCGGCTCTCCTTAAAGTAACTTGAAATCGCGTTGGCAAAACTAATAACTAAAGATACAGCACAAATTAAAAGGGCAGAATTTCATTTATTCTGTATTTAGCTTAGAGAGCAACTTCTGCTGCCTTGGTCACGATTTTATTATTCTTACGTTAAAAGTAAGTCAGTTACTCATTTGCTTAAAGTAAATTCAGTCTCTCTCTTCTGATATATTGGCAACAAGTAGCGCCTGTGTGTTGACATCGAGCATCTGTGGTGATGCTATTAAATATACGCGTATTGGTCCATTGAAGCAGGCAGCCAGTGATCAAAGTCGCTGGCACAGACCTCTTGTAATGTTTTCTCGCCAGTACTGTAGGAGAACCATATCCAATAGATCATCAATCACAAGAGAGGGCTCCTCTGTTGTTCTTTCAAAGGCAGTTTGATGCATTGTTTTTCTGCTGTAACACACCCAAGCAATGCATTACTACAGTTTGTACACCGCCATACGTTTTGTTTTTCTACCATGACTTTGAGATCTGTGTCAAGTGCTAAAGCGGCATTAACATGTTCCGATCTATCGGTTCTCACAGAAAGATGGACATCACATGGTAAAAGTTAAGTTACTACAACACCCAGGATGGTTGAGATAAAAGTCAGAGTTGGTGTTTCTTATTGACAACAATGTGGGAGACATCGCAACATACGGAAATTGGAAGAGTTTGCAGCATTGTGGAGCACCTCCAAACAGCTCTCCAAAGGTGATGACGTACATTTAAACTCATGTTCCACAGTCAATGGGTAGCAGACGTCTCGGTGTTCTGTGTTCGAAGAGACCAAGAGTATTGATTTGCCGCACAGAGTGGCCGCGTGGTTTGAGGCGTCACCCCAGATCACGTAAGAAACAGACTGCCCAATCGCTTGGTCTAGCAGGCAACCCTTGTCAGGGAACGGCCACCAGGCGGCAACAGCGTCACACCCTTACTTCTGGAATCAACCACTAGATGGCACTCCGTTCTGTGGAATATGTGGCAACATCGGCCGAACGCGTGCAGCTTTCCACTATTTGGCGTCTGTGAAGTACAGCTGTTTCTGACATACCGGTGGTAGTGGATCGAGTCGATATACTCGTAGGTCCTCGGTATGACAACTGCGGAAGGAGTAGACGAACAAATCCTGAACTAAAAATGTTCAGATTTCCCGTCAAAGATAAAGAAAGGTTACGTGAGTGGATTTTAAATTCAGGTAAATCAATAAATTACTTACGAGTAAGAATTAATAAAGCGCTATAAGCATTCGATCCTATTTAAATGTTGTCGATGTTATATTCGATATGACGTGGCAGCCCTTCCTGTACAAGAATCATATCATATAATTTTTAAATGAAATCTTTACTGTGATTTGTTTTTAAATTGTTTATTCACTTCACTATCGTAATTTTGGGTGTAGAGGCATTTTTGTGTGCAATGTAAAAACTGAAACCAATATAACATATGGATAACAAAATGCAAAGCATAGTGTGGTAACATTTGGTAAACAATTTAAGAAGCATTACCTTACAAGACCTTTCCCTTGGTACTTGAAAATGGCTCTAGAGCTGAAATCGCAACAGTGAAATAAATGAATAATTGCTAGATCATCGGTCCCTCTAAATCCTAGTATATACTAGAGCGAACGAAGTGAACGAGTGTAAAACCTCGTTTACACTGCTGCAAACGAGTATTCATAAATAATTCGCTAATGTTCACTGCCATTCGTTTATACTTGTGAACAAGCGTTTATACTGGAATGAAGGGAGGAGAATGGAAGAGAACGAGCATAACATGCAAACTATAGACGCTGCCTATTTTAATTTTTTTTATCTGTGCGCTAATAATCCTCACACAGATTTCACTCGAAAGCAACACTACTTATAGTAACAGGTCTGCGCGAGTGTGGATATCCCCAGTAACTGTGTTGCAGGTAAAGGCGTACGTCTGTTGCGAATATTTGTGGGTTATCTTTAAACTGTACAAAGTAAATTTTTAACATAATTATGGTTTGCCGTCTGTGGCTCTTCAAAGTTGACACCGCCAAAATATGCTCGAAAAACACGCTTTCACTTGTATATTACCGCGTTTGCAGCCCCCTTTCAACAACAAACCAAAATTCATCGTTTTGTGCCACTCTTATATCATTTACGATAAGTTGCATGAAAAGTAAAAGAATTTAAATTTGAAATGACTGTCACTGAAATATGTCCAGCCTTAATTCTCATCTTAACCGAGTGCGGATTTTGAAAACTTTCTAGTGTTAACCTGCACGTGGAGATCTTTTTTACCACCATAATCCACATCAGAAGAGCTGTATAGCAAAGAGGAAACAGACGGCATGGAAGGCGAGTGTAAAACCCTTGCGACTGCAATACAGTCTGCATTTAAACAGTAACTCGCGAGAAATGTTTGTGTGTTACTTTTCATTTATTTCATTTCGCATATGATTGCGAGAAATAAACTTGGTTTGTAGAATTACAGGAGCTAATCTACATTCTTAGATTGAAAACTCGGGAAAAACCACAGCCGATCATGAGCTACAGTCAGCGGTGTGACGAATGCACTTCGCGCCCAGCGCTCTAGCCGAACGCAAATCAGCGTCATTCACGTCACCGAAGATACAGCGTTGCCAATTCCGCGACGTGGACAGGTCAGTTAGCGTTGTTGCGTCGCTTGTGACACCTGTTGACCGACGGGAAAACTATTTTTACGGTTGCCTTTTCTGCCATAAGGACGGTCAATCTGTTTCTTACGTGATCTGGGGCGTCACGTCGCGGACTGCGCTGCCCCTCCGGCCGGAGGTTCGAGTCCTGCCTCGAGCATGCGTGTGTGTGTGTTGTTCTTAGCATAGGTTAGCTTAAGTTAGTTTAAGTAGTGTGTAAGTCTAGGGACCGATGACCTAAGCAATTTGATCCCTTAGGAATTTAGATACATTTGAATATTTGAGTACTGATTTCTCATATGCAGATATTGGCGGGGCACATCACAGCCAGGTATATGATCATTGTTTACATGTCCTAGGTGGCGGTCATGATGACCACCAAATCTTTGGAGACTGCATCTTTCATTTTATGGCTTACAATGCATAATGCATGTGGAACAAGGTCGTATTCTGCAGGACTTAACCATCGAGCACAGACAGTATGGATCATCAGTTGTCAATCACATCAGTGGAGGAATGGAATGTTTCCATACATCCAGGCAAGGATTTAAGAACCCTCATTCATCCCCTTTTTTCGTATTTACCTCAGTTTTAAGTATTTGCTATCAATTTTCGTAATTTTACCCCGTTTCCGTAATTTAAACACATTTTAAACAATTACTCGAGTTGCAAACCATCACTTTCAACCATTTGGCACGTCACCAAAACATCTCATCCCATCGATCTCGTCATGCTATCAGCCAATGACATTGCAGCATGATTTTCAATTTCTGTATCATCGCTAAACTACCCCCCCCCCCCCCCAATTACTCTGCGAGGGCTGTATCATCACATTATATAAATACTGTTTCTTAGAGAAGAAAATAGCCTAGAAAATAGCCATCATCAGAGAGGATATGGAAAAACTACGTTCCTTAGCCGAAACACTTTATAAATTCGGTAAGATTTTATTACGACTGTCCATCTCTCCCTATGTGAATGGGAGTCACAAAGTATTTTCCCATTCGTGGATCCTGAGCAAAACTCTAGATGGTCTCCCTATGCATCTGTCTTCAACCAATCCTCCCTGCGACATTCTCTGCAATTTAATTAGGAACTGATCAGAAACAGAAGAGCACTACACTCCCTACATCTGGAGTCTCATTAAGGAACAGAACGATCTGAGTTCCATGTAATCAACACACTTCGATATTTTGCTTTCGGAAAGAGCATAACACATGTTCCAGACTTGCACAACTGACTGATGCCTGTGATGTAGACCAGTAATCTCATTCCAATACCGTAACTACTGTCCTGCGAGGACTGTGCTGTACCAATATTACTCACGTCACCCATCCAATTACACATGATCTCTCGGGATGCATACATGCTGAGGAGGCTAGCAATCCTCATTGGTGTACAGCAGATACAAACCTGATACATTTGGGAGTGTTGTGGTGATATAACGGACGATTAAGAAGAAGAAGAAACGGATGGTTTATACATTATGGAGCTACATACAGGAGCAGTTTGAAACATTTTACAGAAATCACTTGTGCTATCAATTCTGTAGTCATTCACACGTTTATTTCCGTGTCCGGTAAGCGTTTCCAAAAGCAGCTGCAATTGCTTTTTCATTTCCTTTGTAAACATCTTGCATTGTACACGAGTTGTCCAGGAGGGGACATACAAGTAGGTGGCTTGGATCTAATTCAGCCCCACAGTCGCAAGAGGTGTCTGTGCTGGCTGGAAGGATTCCCCATTTCTTCAGGTTGGTCTTGCATTGGGGACACCCACTCTTGGGTGGTTGAGGGACCTCCATACAGGGTATTGTAGGTTTGCGCCAAGAGCTAGTTCTTCTTTTGGTGATACGTCTAAGGGGAGTGAGCTCTTCCATGTTGCAAGACGAATTGCTTCTGGTGCTCCCTCCAGTGGCGCAGTCCTAGCAAGGAAATTCTTGAGGGATTTAAAGTGGGATCTGGCTGCCTGATGACCATACAGAGGATGTCGGCGGTTATTCACCTGCTTTGTTCTCTCATTGTCTGCAGCAGTGGCCCTCCAGATATTGTGTAACCTCCCCTTAGAAAAATTTATGAATTGCTGTGCTGGTAAACCCCTTATGTTATTTGATTTTCAAACAGCTGAGCAAAACTGAACGTACTCAGACATTTCTCTCTTTACTTATTCTGATTATCACTAAACTGACACACAATATTTTTAGCGCAACGCAATCTGACTTTCAATAATCCCTACAAAAGAATTGCTGTGACTAACAATAACCTACACCTTTCATAAATCACTTACCTCACAAAAATCTTCGTTACTCGGAGTACTGCAATACAGCGAGCGCCAATACTGCCAGCTAAATAAAGGATTCTAACTACTGAAAGCACTAACTACTGATAGGCATAGTTAGCAAATGAAAGATTTTGATAGAGAACAAACAATCTATTAACCTTAATAGTGTTCAAAAGTCATTATATATATATATATATATATATATATATATATATATATATATATATATATATATATCAGTTCATGACATCCAGTCTTACAAATTTCGTTTTTCTGATGGACACATGTCCAGATCGTCCGCTCTCAAAACTCTGCCATCTCTCTTCCCACATCCACTACAGCTGGCGGCTCACCTCCAACTGCCCATCGCTACGTGCTGTTCACATCCAACTGCCCAACACTAAAATAGCAAAAATTCCAACAATGCCAACCAGCCACAGACTGCACACAGCACAGCCAGTGATTTTCATACAGTGCACTACGTGACGTTACCAACATAAAAACCTAAACAGCCTACTTACAATTGGATGAGGATATTCCAGCAATTGGATATAATTTCTGCACTGGTGTTAGCTTCAAGCATCCTGAAATGATTCTTGCGGTGTCATTGACCACAATATCGACTTGCTTAGCATGAGCTGAAGCACTCCACACAGGAGCAGCATACTCAGTGGCTGATACACAAAGTGCAAGTGCAGAAGCCCTTAGGAGGTGCAGGTTGGCTCCCCAGCTGCTACTAATCAGCTCTTAAGTATCCCTTTACGAGCAATGACTTTCTGTTTCACGCTTAACATTGCTGCCTGTACGTTAGAGCCCTGTCCAGTGTGACGCCTAGTTAGACTGGTGTTGGGCAATGTATCAGTTGCTCTCCTTACCATGTGATATCCAACTTTTGCTGCACTTCCCTTTTTCGTAAGTGGAAGGCACTCACTTGAGTTTCACTTGGATTGGGCTGCAGGTGGTTGGCATCATAGTACTTGGAGAGTTCATCCGTTGTTAGAGACAGTTTTCCCTCTACTTCTTTAAAGGAGGACCCCTGAACAGCTGCTGCTGTGTCATCGGCATAGATGAAGAGCCTAGTACTTGCTGGTATTGGCTGGTCATTTGTGTAGATATGGTACAGTGCTGGAGCAAGCACACTGCCTTAGGGGAGACCGTTCTTCTGCATTCGCCATCTACTCCTCTTACCCTGTAATGAAACTTGGAATCTTCTGTTTTGAAGGAAGGTGCTAATAAGGGATACTACTTGGTAGTCCTTAGTAAGATCATACACTTTCTTTAACAGTTTCCTATGATTCACAGTGTCGTATGCAGGTGTTAGATCAACAATTCTGCAGTGTTGAGATTCCATACCAAGAAGGTATTGGAAAGAGAGAAAAGATTATACAACATAAAACACACCCTCCTAAAACTACATGGTTATGCACTTAAACATCTATAATGTTAAAGCAGTGTCGTTTCTGATGCAACACTATAATACTCCAATGCAAGAAATACATTTCCAGCACCTGACATACATTTACCCTGCGAGTTTTCTGTTTCACTCTCTAGGGTGAGACTGTTTAAGATGATAAAACTACTACCTTTTACAACAAAGAGAAAAAAACATAGATTATTTGTGATACATGCGCTATATAGCATTCTGGAGCTGTATAGCGCTCACTGTTCACATCCAATTCCAGTTCGGAAATTACACTATGCTTGCATCAATCCTATAAAATCATCATCAGCAACGGATTCGGAAATTACACTATGCTTGCATCAATCCTATAAAATCATCATCAGCAACGGAAACTGCATGAATCAACGACATCTTATGAGGAAATAGACAAATGCATAGCGGTGATGTTTGACATGTTAAGTTACACGCCATGCTGCACTAACTCCATGAACCAGAACACAGTCTCTTCCACACACAACATCTGCTCAAGTAGTTGTATTCACAGGGATTGCACTTCCTCTCAAACTCCTGTCACCAACTTATAATCACTACAGTTATGAAAATGAAGACTCGATTTATGTCCAAGATGTGGCAGGGAAATGGAGTATTTTGCATATATATTCTTTCATCTACAGGAGGGTGCCAAAATAGGTCTTCCATCGGTTTGATGGACATGATTCATCACACATGCGTTGAAAGTCCTTAGTTGTTTGTGGTATGGAGAGGTTTGCTGTTAACGATTGTATGTAGATAGCGCCCTAACTCACACACAGAACATAGTATTGGATATGAGTCGAACCTAGGTTATACCACACAACTGATACATCTCAAGACAACAAAAGAAAAAATGGTTAAATATGTGATAAATGGCCTGTCACAACATCTCCCTCTCCCTAGAATGCATCATCAGTCTGCCATTAACTCGTACATCATTACATTCCCTCTCTACTTTTTGTCACCCTTTAATGCAGATCCATTCCAATTTAGAGGCAGATGGTTCTCCTTTTTCATGAAACCGTCAAAGACAACTGTCAGCTTGTATATATCCTATTATGTCAATAGAAATACAGCAGAATGTTGTTAAAAACCATGCAGCAACTGCTCTGTAAGGTATTTGTCAGCTGACACTGTGTGGTTGTGATTGGCAGTGAGTACAGAGAAGTACATTGCATATACTTTTTGTTAGAGTTTAAAACACATAAACAGTATTCCACAGGGTCAAACACGTGATCCATTCCGTAGTCGTATATCACAGTCCCCAGGGGCCCTGTTCTGTATCTTTCCGCCTTTTTGCCGATCGGTACGGTACGCGAGCGCACCGAACGGTCTTGTTTTCGAAGGACAGCCACAATATTATTCTATAAGCATTTCGGAAGCGATGCCGAGTGGTCTAGTGAACAGAAACTCTGATGTCAGTTCTCCTCGCGCCAACCAATCAAAAGCAATCTGCCTCAGATCCGCGCTTGCGCACTGAAACGCCACAGTGGCACGGACTCATAGCGGCTAGCATCCGACACAGGCACGCTATTCTTCACAGTACTGAAAAGTGTGGTTACAGTGCGTAATACTGTTCAAATTTCGTTGACCATGGGCTTCCATGAATGCATGATAACGATAGAATATTGACTGTGTTCTGGAAACTGTCATAAATGTCACATTTTGTCATTTTATTCTCATTCAGATCGACGTCTTGTTTTGGATTTTACGTTTAGGAATATGAGTTAGGAATGGAGTGTAGTACCACATTGTACAAATACATCTATAGAAACACCCGAGAAATTCGTAATTTTTTCTGTTTTCCGTCGTTCCTTAGTTGCTTCAAAATTCGTGGAGATACTTTCCGTCTATGCAACTAATTGAAGGCAGTTTGTTTATTTTCATAAGCGTTCCACTTCTTTTGTTCGTGAAGATGCTTCACAAATAAAAAAAGCGAAACACATATGGCCATAAACAAACTGCCTTCAATTAGTTACAAAGACAGAACACATCTCCACAAACCCATAAAAATTATTTAAGAGAGTATTAAACATTAAAAAGATGCATAGAATGTGGTTGTACTCGCTCCTAGAAATCCAATTGATGACATAGCCTTCTTTCCTATATGATACATCAACAGTTTGGTTCATAAAACCAAAATTTAAAAAAACGCCTTTTCGAGAGTGTGTGGCGAGTGCAGCTATAGAAGTTCATTGTAGTTTATAACATGCATCTGATGAATGAAAATGTTTCATATATGGTGGTATAGTCTGAAATTATTGTGGCGGAAATCTTTCATTTCTGTCTACTGTTGTTAAGGGTTCTGTCACAGATAAATACTTGTGACAAGCTAGAAGGAGTATAAAGACGATTTCTGCTAGTTTCATTCACAGTAACTAAAGTTGTGCTCTTAGATTTCTGTCTGACTGCACTCATGGAAATCGCTCTGCATTCAGAAAAAATATGAGTTATTTGTGATAAGAAAAAGTATAAATGTCACTGTCAGTTGTTTCACACACAGCAACTTCATCTTTCATTTCTTAAAGATATGGAAGTCACGAAATCGAAGATACTCATTACTGATAAAGCACGCTCTTACGTGTAAATAACAACGAATATTTCAGAAAAATGCTTAACTTTGATGATTAACGAAGTCTCACAATGTGTTACAAACACGAACAGGAAAAAAAAAAAAAATTTTCGTACCTAGCGGCATGCGAACTTACGACCTTCGCCACTGCAGTTTGTTGCCTAACCAACTTTTTTTCCCACAAACCTGGCTACTATAACTTATATGCCAATAACTATTAGTTCCTCATAATTCCAATCAAGAGAGACACAGGCTGACTTCATTGCCGAATGATGTGGCATAAGCCGTAAATGCATGGAATTTTGGAAGGTTTCCTCTATCAGGCTTCATAAATTCCTTTGCACTGTTACTTTAAAGTTTTAAACGCATTCCGATAATTAATAAATGAACCATTTGCAGAAAAAGTACGCGAAGTCACTAGTAATTTCAGCTAACACTCATGTGATATACATAAGCAGAGCCAACCTTTTGAAATTTAATGATTTTTAAACTCTTAATTAAGTAACAATAACAAGTATTTTGTGAGAATATTGACCGAAACTGTTTTTTGTGTTATTATCATTCACAGTAACAACACTACAAATCACATTTCTAACAAAGAAAAACAGTCTATTACGAACTCACTTTCCACTCAGAGATGTCCTGGTGATTCTTCAGTAACACAATCACTAAATTCGAAGCTAAAACCGCTCAGTAAGTTTAAAATAACAAATTCTAGTCGTTAATAAACCACACCAAACCGAATGAGAGAGCCATAACGAAATACAAAACCTCTCAGGACAGTTTTCGAAAAATCGGCAGGAGGACCGATCGGTCACAGGTCTCAGAAGCTTACTGAATAGGAACTTCGGATAAAAACCAAAAATGACGTCACTACTGGGGCTAACCTACTCTACCAATCGGTATGAACGATATCAGAATAGGGCCCCAGGCTGGGAATACAATGCTCTTTAACTAAGGACACTTTATAACAGTCAATAAGGTGATTGCTGATAACTTTGGGGTAACATCTGAGCCTGTGATATGCAATATATAAATTTATCACTCTACATTTGATGGCCACCCACGTTAAACATTCTGTTTCAGCTGTCTTATCACTGTACACGAAAAATGACTGTTACCTGGTTCCAAGTGCTTCCATTTCAACTTTTTCTCGTATTTCTCTCGCTGTCACATACTCGTTACCATGTACAAGAATTCTTCTGTATCAAGCAGATATATAAGTACTGCTTCATTATCCCTAAATTTCCCTGCATTTGGCATATTTTTCCTCAATTTATGCATAGTTTCCGTCAATTTCTATAATTTTACCGATTTAAAAGTCACTTCTGCTCATATAATCATGACATCACTTCTAGCCATGTATTCTAAGATTGCTTGCATGTGTAGTACAGTTGTCAACATCTAGTGCAATTGTGCTATATTTCTGTATCTGTATGCGCCTCTGAAGCTTTCACATGAGGGTGCCCTCAAGGCACATGGTAGGTTTGGGATAGATTCAGGATAGAGCTCATAGGTGGACCCATCACACGGTACATCAGGGGTAGGTTCAAAAGTGAATCCACCAAACAATATGGTCAGGACAGGGTCAAGAGGTGGATATATCATGCATTATGGATGGGATAAGTTCAGAGGTGGATCCACCACGAGTTTGTTATAAGATGCACGAATTTCTACTAATTTTTACTTCTCGTTCTTTTCCGTGTTCTTTTCTTTTACCCAAGAGGTCATCAATCTGTGCTGCCTATGCATTTTCTGAACCTTTTTTTATTAATCCTAGATGGAGCTTTTCCTTCCTTAATCAACTTACGCAGCACATAATTCTCTAGATCGCGATTTACAGTGTGTGTTAAAGTTTGGTCATAATTACTCCTCGTCCATCATAGTGGAATTACATAATGCTTCTTCACTGGCTAACAAGGAACCCCTTCACTGTGATGCTGCAAAAGGCCAATGATGTTTGCGACATTCAAAGCCGCACATACTGTCTACCATGCATCCACAATATTGAGTGCTAATGACAAGAGTGTGCGGGACTGGAGGTACCAAGTGGTGAGCACAGCATCAGGCTACAGAGCATAGTTGAACTGCTTAGTCAACGAGTAAATCACAACAGTGCTACAGTGCAAAGCAGAGCAATAGCAAATAAACAAAGCAAACATTGCATTATATCTACAACAGTTGCTGAAGTCCACATTTCATCAGAAAGGAACACAATGAATTTCACAGAGTGAGAAAGAAGTGGCAGGAGAAATATTAGCGTTTCTGCAAGATGAGTCAGTGGATTTTGCGGTGTCATATCCGTTCGACTGTGTGGACAATGTACATGAAGGATACAACGATGATGATACGCACTTAATAAGAGAAAGTGATATTGAAACAGATGTAGTTCATCATCCTTGTTGGACAGGGAGTTACAAATCGTATCTACAGCGAAACATAGTACAGGACAATCATTGTTCAAGGAGCAGACACTAAACATAATTACATACACAGAAGATCATACGCAGCATACTAAAAAAAGCAATTATGAACCGATTTCGAATAAGTCTGCAGCAATATGAATGTGCAGTGCATAAGGAAAATTATGGATATTCGAGGGAGGACAAAGCGCACTTCTTACAAAAACTGATGTTTGCGCATTTTAAGGCTGGTCAATACGATTTACAGAATGTGCATGACAGTGACCTACGTTATGCATATCAAACTATGCATCTCATAGATTACAGAGTTTTCTAGGAAAGGAGTGGATGGTTGCTTAATTTCAAAGAGTGCTGCAGAACTGGAAGACGTAAAATAACGAAATTTCAAACAAGCATCAACTCTTTCTGAATCTGCTTAGTATATTCACCTCTTGATCTCCCTCTACGATTTTTACCTCCCACGCTTCCCTCCCATACTAAATCGGTGATTCCTTGATGTCTCAGAATGTGTCCTATGAACCGATCCCTTCTTATGGTCAAGTTGCGCCACAAATTCCATGTCTCCCCAACTCTGTTCAGTACTTCCTCATTAGTTACGAGATGTATCCATCTAATCTTCAGCATTTTTCTGTAGCACCACATTTTGAAAGCTTCTATTCTCTTCTCGTCTAAACTATTTATCGTCCATGTTTCACTTCCATACATGGCTACACTTCTGACAAATATCTTAAGAAAAGACTTCCTAACACTAAGATCCATATTCTATGTTTTACTCCTACTACCTTCATAATTTGAAATGAAGTAGTCCAGTCAACATACTCAAAAACTTTCTCTAAGTCTACAAATACTACAAATGTAGGTTTGCCTTTTCTTAACCTATCTTCTAAGATAAATCGTAGGGTCAGTATTGCCTTGTGTGTTCCTAAATTGCTCTGGAATCCAAACTGATCTTCCCCAAGGTCACCTTCTATCATCTTTCCCATTTTTCTGTAAAGAATTCATGTTAGTATTTTAATTTATTGGCTTTTCCTGTCTGGTTCGAGAATATCAGACGACTGACAAATAATAATAGATAATGATAATAGTGTGAGATCAGAGTATAAATTTCTAATGGCGCTTAATACAGACTTTGGGCGCTTGACAATGGTTTTTGCGTAAAGTCTGTTCAGTGTAAGTTTGACTGTGAGTCACACTTCTGATAATATTTCTTTATTGGACTTCATAAATTGAATAATTCCAAAGCAGTGACTCATACTGGACCATTCATAAGATTTGTAACATGGAGTCTTTAGCCACGCCAAGACGCTGTTTAATTAGAACAATAGCTTGCAACATAAATGAACACCAGATTAAATAATATCATTGTATTCACAAAACATTACACTAAATTAAATTACATTAACAGTTATTTTAATTCTGTTGCTGTGTGTAACTGTGAGTACGCCTTGTGAGACTGCATCTCAATAAAACAGAAACAGTAATAATGGCGGTGTGCCAAATAATTATCTGCAGCAATGGTAGATATGTGTCTGATCTGGACTACTACAAGAACAAAAAAGGTGCCGTCTTCTCAGCAAGACAATTGAAATGCGTAATTATTCTAATGTTTCAGCAGTTGCATGCCACAATCGATACAACCACTTATACTAATTAATACCTTAAGTAATTCTTTATTTATATTCTCAACTTATATATACATTCTTGCAATATGTCAGGCCCATCCTGAAGTATTTTGCAACCATCACTTATGAAACTTATAGTTCGGTAATTTTCACACCTGCCAGCAAGTGCTTTCTTTGGAATTGGAATCACTACATTCTTTGTGAAGTCAGAGATTATTTCGCCTGTCTCATACATCTTACACACCAGATAGAAGAGATTTATCATGGCTGGCTCTCCCAAGACTATCAGTAGTTCTGTCGGAATATCGTCTACTCCTGTGGCCTTGTTTCTACTTAGATCTACATCTACATATACATCTATACTCTGCAAACCACCGTAAGGTGCATGGCAGAGGGTATGTCCCATTTTAAAGTTATTAAGGTTTCTTCCTGTTCCATTCGCGTATGGAGCATGGGAAGAATGATTGTTTGTATGACTGTTTCTGTGTGTGCAGTAATTATTCTAACCTTATCCTCATGATCCCTATGTGAGCAATACTTAGCGGTTTGTAGTGTATCCCTAGAGCAATCATTTAAAGCCCGTTCTTGAAACATTGTTAAAAAACTTTCTCAGAATAGTTTACATCTGTCTTCAAAAGTCTGTCAGTTCAGTTCCTTCAGTATCTCTATGACACTCTCCCCTGGATTAAACAAACCTGTGACCATTCGTGCTGCCCTTCTCTGTATGCATTCAGTATCTCATGTTAGTTCTGTCTGGTACAGGTCCCACACACTTGAGCAATATTTTAGGATGGGTTGCAGGAGTGATTTGTATGCAGTCTCCTTAGTAAACTGATTGTACTTCCCCTGTATTCTACCGATGAACTGAAGTCTGCCACTTGTTTTACTCACAACTGAAGCTATGTGATTATTACATTTCACATCCCCACAAAGCGTTACATTCAGGTATTTGTAGGAGTTGGCCGATTCCGACAGTGTCTCATTAATATTATAGTCATAGATCTTTCAGAACTTTGTCAAATTCTTCTCACAGTACCATATCTCCCACCTCGTCATCATCTGCGTCCATTACCCTTTCTACAATATTGCTTTCAAGTTCATCTCCCTTCTTTAGACACTCTATATACTCCTTCCACCTTTCAGCTTTCCCTTCTTAGCTTAGGACTGGTTTACCATCTGAGCTCTTGGGATTTATACAGCTGCTTCTCTTTTCCCCAAAACCATGTTTGATTTTCCTGTAGGTGATATCTGTCTTTCCCCTAGAGAAATATTCTTCTAAATCCTTACACTTGTCCTCTAGCCATTCCTGCTTAGCAATTTTGCACTTCCTGTCAACCTCATTTTTAAAAGTTTACATTCCCTTTCATATGCACGATTTGCTGCATTTTTAAATTTCCGCCTTTCATCAATGAAATTTAATATCTTTATAGTTACCCAAGGATTTCTACTAGGCCTTGCCTTTTTACCTATTTTATCCTCTGCTGCCTTCAGTACTTCATCTCTTGAAGCCAAACATTCATCTTCTACTGTATTCCTTTCTCCTGTTCTAGTCAACTGGTGCCCAATGCTCCCTCTGAAAGTCTCAACGTCCTCTGGTTCTTTCAACTTAGCCATGACCCACTACTTAGTTTCCTACTTTTTTTCCATTTCCTTCAATTTTAATCTACAGTTCATAACCAACAAATTGTGTTCAGAGTCCACATTTGCACATGGAAATGTCTTACAATTTAAAATCTGGTTCCTAAATCTCTGTCTAACCATCAAATAAGCAATCTGAAACTTTCTAGTGCCTCCATGTCTCTTCCACATGTACAATATTCTTTTACAGTTCTTAAACTAAGTGTCAGGGATGATTAAATTGTGCTCTAGCAAAATTCTACCAGGCACCTTCCTCTTTCATTCCTTTCCCCCAGATCATATTCACCTACTGTTTTTCCTTCTCTTCCTTTTCCTATTATCGAATTCCAATTAAATTTTCGTCTTCTTTAACTAGCTGAATAATTTATTTTATCTCATTGTACGTTTCTTCAGTCTCTTCTCATCATGTGCAGAGCTACTGGCAGGTAAACTTTTACTACTGTGGTATGTGTGGGCTTTATGTCGGTCTTGACTACTACATCTAACCACATCCTATCTGTTTCCCTTTTTAAATTAGCTATCCTGCCTTCTCGATAAAGGAATTTAACATTCCATCTTTGTTTCTCCTGATGATGACATTCTCCTGAGTAATCCCCACTTGGAGATCCGAATGGGGGACTATTTTATCTCCCGTGTCCGGCCATCCTGATTTAGGTTTTCCGTGATTTCCCTAAATCGCTCCAGGCAAATGCCAGGATGGTTCCTTTGAAAGGGCACGGCCGACTTCCTTCCCCGTCCTTCACTAATCCGATGAGACCGATGACCTCGCTGTTTGGTCTCCTCCCCCAAAACAACGCAACCCAACTACACTCCTGGAAATTGAAATAAGAACACCGTGAATTCAATGTCCCAGGAAGGGGAAACTTTATTGACACATTCCTGGGGTCAGATACATCACAAGATCACACTGACAGAACCACAGGCACATAGACACAGGCAACAGAGCATGCACAATGTCGGCACTAGTACAGTGTATATCCACCTTTCGCAGCAATGCAGGCTGCTATTCTCCCATGGAGACGATCGTAGAGATGCTGGATGTAGTCCTGTGGAATGGCTTGCCATGCCATTTCCACCTGGCGCCTCAGTTGGACCAGCGTTCGTGCTGGACGTGCAGACCGCGTGAGACGACGCTTCATCCAGTCCCAAACATGCTCAATGGGGGACAGATCCGGAGATCTTGCTGGCCAGGGTAGTTGACTTACACCTTCTAGAGCACGTTGGGTGGCACGGGATACATGCGGACGTGCATTGTCCTGTTGGAACAGCAAGTTCCCCTGCCGGTCTGGGAATGGTAGAACGATGGGTTCGATGACGGTTTGGATGTACCGTGCACTATTCAGTGTCCCCTCGACGATCACCAGTGGTGTACGGCCAGTGTAGGAGATCGCTCCCCACACCATGATGCCGGGTGTTGGCCCTGCGTGCCTCGGTCGTATGCAGTCCTGATTGTGGCGCTCACCTGCACGGCGCCAAACACGCATACGACCATCATTGGCACCAAGGCAGAAGCGACTCTCATCGCTGAAGACGACACGTCTCCATTCGTCCCTCCATTCACGCCTGTCGCGACACCACTGGAGGCGGGCTGCAGGATGTTGGGGCGTGAGCGGAAGACGGCCTAACGGTGTGCGGGACCGTAGCCCAGCTTCATGGAGACGGTTGCGAATGGTCCTCGCCGATACCCCAGGAGCAACAGTGTCCCTAATTTGCTGGGAAGTGGCGGTGCGGTCCCCTACGGCACTGCGTAGGATCCTACGGTCTTGGCGTGCATCCGTGCGTCGCTGCGGTCCGGTTCCAGGTCGACGGGCACGTGCACCTTCCGCCGACCACTGGCGACAACATCGATGTACTGTGGAGACCTCACGCCCCACGTGTTGAGCAATTCGGCGGTACTTCCACCCGGCCTCCCGCATGCCCACTATACGCCCTCGCTCAAAGTCCGTCAACTGCACATACGGTTCACGTCCACGCTGTCGCGGCATGCTACCAGTGTTAAAGACTGCGATGGAGCTCCGTATGCCACGGCAAACTGGCTGACACTGACGGCGGCGGTGCACAAACGCTGCGCAGCTAGCGCCATTCGACGGCCAACACAGCGGTTCCTGGTGTGTCCGCTGTGCCGTGCGTGTGATCATTGCTTGTACAGCCCTCTCGCAGTGTCCGGAGCAAGTATGGTGGGTCTGACACACCGGTGTCAATGTGTTCTTTTTTCCATTTCCAGGAGTGTATTTTATCACTGAAATGTTTCACCCAAGAGGGCGCATCATCATTTAACCATACATTAGAGCTGCATGCCCCCAGGAAATATTATGGTTATAGTTTCCCCTTGCTCTCAGCTGTTCGCAATATCAGGACATGAAGGACGTTTTGTTTGATGTTAATAATGCCTTATCAGTCAATCATCCGGACTGTTGCCCCTGCAAGTACTGAAACGGCTGCTGCCCCACTTCAGAAACCACATGTTCGTTGGTCTCTCAACAAATACCCCTCCATTGTGGTGGTACTTGCACTTACCCCTCTTCAATTGTCTACACTTGTCTCAAGGGGCTATTTCGGATATGAAACCAAATTGTGGGAAATGTATTTTGTTTACATGAAACGTTACCCAAGAAAAAGTTATGGCACTGATTACAAATTCGTAAACCACAACTTTAAATATTTCTCAGTGCTAACCTTTTAAAATAATCTTGAACTTTCAGAAAAATCGAAGGTGAAAGGACAAAAATCGTATTTTAACTTCTCTTGCTTGCAACAATAACTGGATGGTTGCCAAATTTTGGGTTATTCTTTATTACATGCTAAGGAACTACCAACATGAAGGTACAAGTGTCTCAAATGTTATTTTATTAAAATTATTTTGTGCCCACTCTTACCCCATGTCCTACTAGACTCACTCTCCTCTACTACGCTTATTTTGTTTAATAGTGACTTTCCGGTAGTAGATAATATAGTTCATACTTCCACTAGTTTCTGCTTCACCTCCATCTTTTACTATTGCCCACACTCGCTAGGAGGAAAATCCTCGCTTAATTCAGTTTCCAGCAATCATAACCAATTCTGCGACTCGTGATTTGCAAAGATCTTTCTACTCGCGTAAAGATAAGTAATTAGCTGTCGTAGAGGTGTCTTTGGTCTCATGTGTTACGAAGCCGGTGATGGCAGTGATTGAGCAGGGAAATTTGTGTATGGGTGCTGTTATAGGTTATGTCGGAATTAGGAAGAAGTGTATGCTTTAAATATCCCTTCCGGAAGCATTTTGGTAGTTTACAAGCTTCTTTTAAAACGTGAAAAACGTTTTAAAGATGAGTGGAAACGAGACATCAACAAGCGCCACCGTCTCTTCTGCTGATGCAGAGAGGGCTGAGAAATTGAAAGAGGAAGCCAATTTGTGCTTTAGAAGTAAGAGTCTTCCAGTTTCATAAGTATAACACTTGTTATTTACTTCTGTATAATTATGATATTGACAGTTCTGAATTGATTTTCGTTGCTAGTTGCTGGGGCCGGCTTTGCACTTGTAAGAGTTTAATCATTTTAAATTTTCGACGGTCACTAGTTCACTTAAGAAGTCTACATTACATTGCCGTGCGCGTATTAATAACCTCCTTAAATATATTTCCTGGTCCAAACGATGTATTCCTGTACTCTGTAAATTACATTATCGCAGTCGTAGCCGAGAGGCTGCGAAGTACATTAGGCCCTAATCCTCGTGTCATAGTATTTGTTAATTCTGTGCCAGCTGTGAATATTTGTTTTCAGTTAAATACAGAAAATAAAAAATTAATCCCGTCCCATGAAAAATAGTTGGCCCCTTAAAAGTCGTAGAGTTTCGTTTATTAGGCCTATATATTTGACTATGTTTCAAACTTTACAATGAGGCAGAAGCATTAGGATAGTCGGCTGTACGAACGTATGTAAGTTATCGTTGTAACAGTGGAGTATTGAAGCACTAAGATTTATGTCAGCAGTTATTTTTAATACCCAGACAGAACCGCTAGAATTAGACTAGAAAACTTACAACTTTATTATCTAGCCACACATTAAAATACTGTACACTTGATGTACTTTCATGTATTGATATTACCTATTAGCACAGAACCTGTATTATCAGTAATGCAAAATAATCAGTTATTGTTTATTGCGGCTAACAGTCCTTTTAGAGTTACCAGTGGAGCCAAGGCATTATTTCATGAAAACATGGTAAATTAACTTTTGAACTACAAATTTTATTGCAGTATGAAATGTATCTGGTTCCTATGTCACATATTGGTGGACAGGAAACCAATATTTTTAAATCCTGTAGCAAGTTACCAGTAAGGTCATGATATGGATAGGTCAGTGTATTGTTACTGTTTCCAGTTTGTGGCGAGAAAATGTGACTACAATGAAACTTACTTCACTCCAGAGGAACAGGTTCGATCTGAGTATTTTTAGACTTTTTTTGTCTACCCTGAATTTTTACCAGCATTAAAAGCAAACTGGCTTTGGCTATTTCTCAAGTTTGATAACATAAAGTAGCTTCTACCTTATGTTTACAGTGTTGTCAGTAGATTCATCATTGACTTTATCAAAGCCTATCCATTGTTTTCCAATTGTGTCCATATAAGATCCTGTAAGGTGGTTTCTTACAGAATTGATGCCCTCATATGTTGTGTCCAAACAATTGGGACAGTGTGGATCATTTCTTGTTAACATTCCTTACAATTTGTACAATAACCTACTTGTATGACTAGACTACCTTTTTTCTGTTGGAAAATGTCCTGTAATTAGCCAATCAGGAATTGCAATGGAGTGTTAAGTCTTGAATGTGATGTAACACCATCCGCTAGTTTCTGTTCCTCTTAAACAAAAATTACTATAGCTTTATATTTTTGAAGTGCTATGAACTTTTTACCCTCTCCACAATCATTGACATATTTATCTAACTAGAACTCAAATGTTGTAATGTATAGAAAATCTTTGCTTATCTCATTGCCAGCAGACTTGGAAAGCTTTACATGTACGCAACAGTAGTTTTCAAGGCTTGACATTCTTCCACACTTTTTTACTCTGCCTCCAGCACCATTGGCGTGTTAATCTGGCGAAGAGCTTGGCATCTGTGCATGCTGTGGAAAGTTGTTTTCAGATGTGTGTTATAATGTAAATTTCATGATTGTATTCTGATTGTTTATATTTGTCAGTGTAGTAATAAGAAAATGCTGTAAATTCAGGAGTTTGGTGGAATAATGTCTTAACAGCAACTGTGACAAAGTTGGCCCATGCACATTATACTTTCCTTGGTCCAGTTCATCAGTCATTGGATTTTGTGTCTATATCGTGCCCAAGCACCTACTGTGAGTAGTATTACACAGTTACATGATCAGTGGACAGTTTTAACTTTATCTTGACATCTACAATGTCACTTGTGCATTTAATCACATAAATGTGATTTGCAATGTCCTGTCACTGCTACAAAGACGTTTGTCAAATTGCCTCATTCCCAAACTGTTACTCATGACACTTTGACTAATATTTTTTTCCATTTTGAGTGTTAGGTCAGTGTGAAGGAAGAAATAAGTACATTTGCCGTTGTAGGAGATCTGATCATATTTGCGAAAGAGGGTTAACCGAGAAGTCAATGTTCTGATTGTTTTATTTATCTTATTCAGCCTAGCATCATCTCACAATGATACAGGATTTGTCAATGTAATACAGTACAAATCAATAGATCAAAATATGTAATACACAGCACATGCTTTGAGGATAGGACAAATGATTGGCCATGACCTTGATTAAGAATTATCCCAGCATTTGCCTTGGTGATCTAGGGAAACCCAAATCAGGATGGTCAGATGAAGCAACTCGTCATCCTGAATTTGAGCTCAGTGTCTTAACAGCTGCACTGGCTCATTTGGTAATCCGTATTTTGTAATGTTCTTGATTAACTCACAATTAGTTTCATGAGGCTTGGAATACAAAACAGTTTGGTTCTTAACTGCCACAAGCACTCAAGACACTCACGAAAGACTCCTGGAATGTGAAGCTGCTACTGTGCCTCATGCCACATTCATCAGCCATTCCTCTCAGTCCACCTGAAAACTGAGTGGTCGTACATTACTATTGTGCCTTTCACCTCTTGACAAATTTTCTTATATAAGCAGTAACTCATGAACATGTATTCAAATGTGACGAGGTGCTGTAGCTATCCCCTTCCATTACTACCCACTACCCTAAGTAATCTATAATTGTGTAGCATTCATTACTTATGAATATTCCTGATGCCTTTTTTCACAGATGTATTCTCATAATCTTCCTCATTTCCTTTAGCAATTTATTATACAGTTTTCTCTCCTGATACACTTTCCTTTCTTCCTCTTTTTTTTCCCCTCACATGTTATGTGGTGCTCCTGACACCTGGAAATATGTCTTCCATTAAAATTGCCAGTGTAATCCTTTATTGCTCAGTGGACTTATTCCCAATGGCTGAAGATTTAATTTTTCCTTAAATATTTTCTTCTACACATTTGCTTTGGTGTGCTATTTGTCAGCCCTCGTCACTACAAATTATATAGTTGCAAATCTATTATCAATAGTATACACATGCTAGATTTTTCAGCAGAAAATAATTTTTTTACTACTGCTTACCTTTTGTTAGGATTTCTGTACAAAATATTATTTTATTTATTTTTATTTATTTTTATTTATTTATGTAATTTCTGGTCAGCACATTGCCTCAGTACATCACTATTGTAACCTTTAGTTGGTGATCCCTATATCTGTTTACTTTGTTCCACCATTCTTTTTTCAGTTCCTTTCTTTTGTTGACAAACTTTGAAATTGGCACAAAGTTTGCTCTGCTTCACTTGCCACTTTTTGTTTTCACCCTTTTTTTAATGCTAAATTTTGCCAAAATCTGTGAAAAATAAAACAGGAACATAAGAACACTCAGAGATGGCCAGGAGTTTAGGCACTAGACATCCCATTCAGAAGATGTGTTAAGTCTCATCCAGCCTTCCAGATATGATTTTCTGCAGTTTTTTGGAATTGAGGTGAATGCCAGGAGTGTTCTTTGGAAAAGCACAGCTGATTTAGCCATCCATCCCACCACCATCAATTCTTTCCCAAGCTAGCATTCAGTCTTCTAAGTCTACATTGTTGGTTTTACCTTGTGTTCTTTCTACCACGACAAAAGTGCACGTTTGCTGTAGGTAGAGTAAGTTACAAATTAAGATTTACATGGGTTTTCAAGCAACTTAAAAAAAAGTTTTGGGTTGTATTGTTCACATGTCCCACCTTTAATTCTATTTGAAGATGAAGATGACTTTAAATAGCATTAATAATATTCTGAATCAAGTTTTCCTCTCCATCACTGTATATATTCTTTGTTATGAATAACACTGTGAAAAATAGTTTAATAACCAATAAATATTTAAACTTGCCTGAGAAATAATTAGTGCTTCAAATATTGTTGCAGTAGCTAACAATTAATAACTGTTGGATTGGCTATCAATCTCCCCCTCTACCCCTTGTCACTGAGGAATTGCAATTATGTTTACTAAGCTCTGAAGTAAAAGTTATTTCTGGGAATAGTAGTTAATAGAACAATAAAATATTAACTTTTAGCATGAATTTGAGGTGAGAGAGGTCCACTTTTGTTTAAAAGAAACACAGTTAAATTAGAAGTACTTCGTAACCCAATAAAATATGTATATATTTTTACTGTATGTAACACACAAGACATTAGTAGTAATGAAATCCAGTTTTGCTGACTACACTACAGTAATAGGATCACTGTTTCTATAGATCTGCCTCAGAAATGCTGAAGTTTAACCTCATTCAGAAATTTTTCCGTGAACTTTGATGATAGTTTATTATAGTGCACGTCATGCTGTTAAGAGTCCCAACTTTGAAACTTTCTGCATGACCGCTTCTACTAACTTCCATCACACAGAGTTTGTCTTCTTCCTGACATCTTGCCAAGAACAGTGCCAGATAGCAATAAATGCTCTCACCCACACTGTGACATGACCATACTTAATTGGTGATGCAGTTTTATCCATTGTTGCCTGAAGCAACAGCTTGTTGTGCTTAGCAACATGGAAGTTGCCTACCGCATCTGTTGTCTTGTGTGAGCAAACCTCATCTGCCCCACACTTCCCCACCACTCTCATCCTCTCTGCAATGTGGTACCTTCCAATTTGATGTGTATTATAGTGCTGTTGTGATTCAGAGTATTACTTACAGCCCAAGACTATGTTTGTAAGGAAAAGATATCATTGGTGGTTGTTAGTAAATTATTCATTCGATAATCATTTTACAATTTTAAAGGATCTGTCAGTTTAATGACAGTGGTGTATACTGATGTGAATATGCATACATTTTTAATGAAGAGAGGACAGATGATCAGCTATGGCCTTGTTGATGGAACCGTCCCATCATCTCCCTGAAGTGACCAAGGAAAACCTTAATCAGGATGACTGAACAAATCACCTACCTCAATCCTATCAAATCTTGGTTCAGTGTATTAACCAATACAATACCTCATTTCGCTCTACCAAAAATTCAGTTCTCTTATGTTTGTACATACTTGAACCAAGTCAGTATAATATGAAAAATTATTGTGCCCTGTTGATTGTCTTTTCACACTTTCAACTGTACACACACCACTTGCACTTGGTACACACCACTTGCACTTGCAGCCCACTTGAAGACCACGACAATACTTGTATGTCTCGTAAATCTCCATGTCTTCCTTTCTGCCTGTCTGAAAAACTGGGTCTTGAACCCCTCATGAGGAATGAGCTGTTGAATTAAAAATACAAAAATAAAACAAAGAATTGGTTAGGTATTATTGGTATTCATTTGCAGTCTCCCTTTTTATTATTATTGACTCCTACTCTGAATTTCTAAGTAATCTCTGTGTAATATGTATAGGGAAAAGATTAATCAGTAAATTGACATATTTTGTAGAATTTCATTCAGTAATGTCATATGGAATAATGTTCTGTGGTAACTCATCTTTAAGGAAGGAGGTCTTAATTGCTTAAAACCTTGCTGTAAGAATAGTGTGTGGTGCTCACCTGTGATGATCATGTAGAATTCTGTATGAGTTCGGCATTATAACTACTGCTTCACAGTACACCTCATGAAGTTTGTTGTAAACAGTGCAGTACTGTTCAAAAGGAACAATAATGTACATAATTATTGTACCGGAACGAAAAATGGCTTTCATTATTCCACATTAAGGTTGTCTTTAGCACAAAAGAGGTGCACAGTGCTGGAACTAAAAATTCGTATCACTTATTCAGTGATATAAAATTTCTGATGGCGAAGCAAAATTTGAAAACAAACTGAAAAACATTCTTCTTGACAGCTCCTCCTATTCTGTAGAATTATTTCTATTCTCAGATCTGCTTTATTTTTATTTTTTTTTTTAATTTTTTTTTTAAAGAAAGGAATAACTGATAAATGTTGAACATGTAGTCATATTTACAAATTAATTTGTGACATGAATGTAAAATGACTGTTTCCACTTCATTATGATTTATCAAGTAAATTATCCATGGAACAAGAAAGTGCCTAACATAGAGGTTTGTAGTATCTTCCTAGAATTACCATTTAAAGTTGCTTCTTGAAACTTTTTAATAAGGCTCTCAAGATAGTTTTGTCTTAGACTGCCAGTTCAGTTTCTTCAGCATCCCTGGGACACACTCCCATGGGTCAAACAAACCTGTGATCATTGGTACAACCTTTCTCTGTATATGTTCAATATCACTCTTTAGTTCTGTTTGGTATGGGAACCACACACCAAAGCAGTGTTCTAGAATAGATCATACAAGTGACTTATAACCAACCTCCTTTTTAGACTGATCGCATTTCCCCAGTATTACCAATAAACCGAAGTCTACCACCGGCTTTATCTATGACTGAGACTGTCTGATCATCCCACATCATATCACTGTCAAGTGCTACACTCAGGTATTTCTGTAAGTCTGCCGATTCTAACTGCGAGTCATTGACATTATAGTCATGGGGTACTATGGTTTTTTTTTCATTTTGTGAGGTGTACAATTTTTCGTATCTGAACATTTAAAGCAAGTTGTCAATCTTTGCACCACTTTGACATCTTATCAAGATCTGACGGAATATTTATGCAAGTTTTTTCAGACAGTACTTCATTATAGATAACTACATCATCTGCGAAAAGTCTGAAATTAATATTAATATTGTCCACAATATCATTAATATAAAACATGAACAGAAGGGCCCCCAACACTCTTCCATGGGGCACACCTGAAGGTACTTCTACAACTGTTAATTACTCGCCATCCAAAATAGAGTACTGCGCCCTCCCCACCAGAAAATCCTCAATCTTGTCACAAAAGTTGCTTGATATCCCATAAAATCATACTTTTGATAATAAGCATAGGTGTGGTACTGAATCGAATAAACTGGTTGGCATGGAAAAGGTGGTTCTGTTGGAGATATTTCATTATGTTTGAGATCACAATATGTTCAAACATTCTACAGCAAATTGATGTCAAGGATATTTGACAGTAGTTTTGTGGATCACATCTATTACCCTTTTTGTAAACTGGCGAGACCTGTCCTTTCTTCAACTACTGGCCATAGTTTTTTTGTTTGAGGGATCTACAATAGATTATACTTAGAAGCTAGGACTAACACAGCTGCGAATGCAGTGTAAAATCTGCTGTGGGTGGGGCATACTAAATATGACAATTTTAATAGTGATGACATATCAAAACTAATAAGGAAATGTTAAACTCAAGGAAACAAAATCCTCAGCAATCAAGACCAAAAAATAATAAATGCACAAAAAATGTGTGTTGGAAATTTCACTTGACCTGTATAACAGTCCACAACACCAGGAAACCAAACCCCGATCACATAACTAATACCGAAAACATAACCCCGCCAACAGTGATAAACCCATATCTATGAAACCCACCAATCACAACCCACCATAATTACTGAACACTAACAACAAAACTAGAAATTCATAAAAACTTGCATCACCACTAATATTGATATACATGAAACACACGGTAATAAATATAACCACACACACCATACATGTAATAATAATAATAATAATAATAATAATAATAATAATAATAATAATAATAATAATAGCTTACCAACTGAAGCTGACAGCACACAAATCTAGGCTGCCAACCACACACACTCTTGAACACACAACATAAAAAAAAAAACAAAGCAATATCTATAAAGGCCACATATGCCTCCCAAACCCAACCAACCCTTTAAACCACTCCCCCCCCCCCCTCCTCCCAAAAAAATGCACATACTAAACTCACTTCCTAAACAAAGTGTAAATAACAAAAATGGCATTTATACCCCTTACATAACAAAAAAACCTGAAACTATACAAAAAGAAAGCCTAAAATACTCCTAAATTACATCCACCCACCCCCAACCTGCGCCACCCTTCCAAAACAATACCATGCTGAATTTTAATGGTGTACATAGTGTTCACCTGGGTTGTTTCCATTTTATGCACAATATTTTGACAACCTGCCCAATTGCCTTAAGTTATGTTGTTACATGTAGTCATTGTCTGGACTCCAACCAATCTTATGGGAATCCAGATAGCAAGTACACATCACAGCACAACTAGTAGTATCAGAGTAAGTCAACTGGACTGTTTGTCAAAATATTGTGCAAGACACTATTAGGGAAGGCATCCTCTTATCATTTAGCCTAAAAGAAGCCTCAATACGCTACTCATAACATCATGGATTTGACCATGCGTGCTCCATTGCCACCGTCTATACTTTAACTAATTATCTGCACCAGGCTTACTTTCCCTGCTCAATTAAGGTGCAGGCCCTGACTCCCTCTGTCCCATTCAAAGCTGTTTGGTGCCACACCTACTATTACAACCATATCATCCGTAGTTAAATCTTCATGTAAAGGCTGTAAGTCCCCTTTTACCTGATTCAGCTCTGCACTTCACTTGAAAAAGAAGCTGCTGACTTGATTCTGTGATCCTAACTTCTCTTGTAAATGTGTACCAATACAGCTTTCTCCTTCCTGCTTCTTCCTGACATTAGCACTGTCCCTACTATTCCCATTCATGGGTAAACTCTACTGCACATGTCCTCCTCCTAATTCTGCATGAGACTTCTCTGCTCAACTGTTGCAGCTGGAAATAGTTCCTGCTCCTTACAACAAAACTGTCAAACCACATCATGCTGCTCCTGCCCTTCCTATCAGCTCCTAGTTCTCAAACATGCCTCTCCTCACTACCTGCAGTCATCCTGAGTAGCTCCTTCTGTGGTTCTAGATCTTTCTTTCCAGCTCTTTTAATAAGATATTTCTACTGTATATATTGCAGCATCAAGAGTGGAGCCCCAAGGGGGTTAAACCCTTTTGTGAGTATTTGTGTTGTAAGCATGGGGCCCCCAAGCCTTTAAAAGTTAAAATAAGGTAGAGGTAGGTCTGTCATTGGAATCATTAAATGCTGCAATAAAATGGTTCTCCTCTAACTGCTGTGTAACCCTGATGAGACCCAGAATCTTCTGTTAGGACTCTTTAATGGTATAGAAACTAGGACAGTTAAACTTCTAGGATTCCACATTGGCTCCAAATTGAGATATGGATAACACATCACAGTTGCATAAGAATATCAAGGGTAACATACCTAATGTGGAAACTGAGAGATTTAGTTACTCCTAACTATTCAAGCTTGACATATTTTGGACTGTTCCAATCTCATATTTCTTACAGCCTGCCAGTATGGAGCCACTACACACATATAGCTGATATATTGAAGATACAAAAAGTCGTAAGAGAAATGTATAGGATTGGACCAACAGATCACAGCTGATCTGTTAGAAAACTCAATATACTTAAATTTGTAAATCTGTATATATGTGTCTCACCACTATGCATCAAAACAAGTATCAAAGAATTTCATGTGGGAAGAGATATACACAAACACAACAGAGGAAAAATTTAAAAGGATTTTCTGAGACACAAACTAGTAAAAACAGTCCACTCACCCAAAGTTGGCTCCCTAATAACCTTTAACAAATTACCACCCTCAGCATGGTCCATGCCTTCTAAACTATTTCAAAGAAAATTGTACAGCTGGCTGGGTGAAATCCATTTTATAATGTAACAGAATTTTTGATGAAGAAATATGAATATGTCTTAAAATTTAAAATATATGGCAGAATGGTTTTAGTCGTGTAGGTAATTCATTGTAAATGCTTGTAATTGTGTATACAATCAATTATAAATATCTGTGATTGAGCATGTAATGAAATATATGAAACACGTGTTAAAACATATGTAATTATGTATAGAACTGAACATATCAGTGTTGTGTATAAGTCATAAAGCCTATTCTGTTACGTTAATGGTCAATGGCAAATAAATATAAATAAAGATGTTTAACAAAATGTAGGGCTGTGGTAATGGTATGCAGCTCTGCTGTAAAAATACTACACATGCGTGGCAACAAATGTTGTTCCCAACCAACCAATGGAGATGTCCTGCCCATGATTTTAGAGCTGTCAATGTAAGTGATTTTAGCATCCTAACACCCTCGAATATCAGAGAAGGAATAGATGCCGAAACATCGTGTGGGTGATGAACTTTAGTACCTTGATATAGAATGGGCCTAATTTCTAGTCGGAGTACTAACCAAGGGAGTGAGAGGGTGGGAGAGAGGATACCTTTAAAACGGAGGTTATTTGGATTACCTGATAGAAGGCTGCATGGCACATTCCAGCTGGTAATCCAAATCGAGGGCAGGTCAATGTTCTTTTAATGCAAAATGATGAAGGGGAGTTGGATGATATTTTCAGATGGTGGAGGTACAAGTGAGTACGAATTGTATTGTCGGAACTGAAGAGGGAAGAGCCCCGTCTCTGCAAGGAGATGGTCTACAGGACTATTCCAGAAGGTACCAATAGCCAGTCTTACTCCACACTGATGGACTGGGTTCAATGATTTCAAAACTGAAGATGCCACCAAGCCATGAACCTGACAACCACAGGAAAATAAGAACAAGACCAGAGCCCAGTAAATATTGAAGAGTGAAGTGCTATCTGCACTCAGATAGATGTGGGCAGGGAAGCAGAAAGCATTAAGCTTTTGTATGCAGCTAGACGTCAGTTGACGAATATGGGGCAGCCACCCAAGTCCAAAAATCGTAACTGTGGAACGATGTCCAAGCACAGGGCACCCGAGTAGGGTTCAGGGTCAGAATAGACCGTGATGTGGTGACAGAATTGCGTGACTTGGTTTTTCATGGGAGAACTAGAAGCCATGGGAAAATGTCCAAGCAGATGCAGTAAAGATGGCACCTCTGAGCATATATTCATCCAAGGCTACAGACCAGGAGCTAAATCAAATGCAGAAGTCATTGACATACAACATGGGTATAACCACTGGTCCAACAGATTCACTAATACTGATTGTCGTAAGGAGTAGCGTAACACTCAGCACAGAGCCCTATTACATGCCGTTCTCTTGTATCCGTGGAGAGCTGAGTGACTTACCAACTTAACCTGAAACAACTGGTCAGAGAAAAACTGATGAATAAAAAACCGTGAGGAGCCTCCATTCATGGAGTTTAAATAAAATGTGATGGTGTCAAGTGGTGTGGTATGCCTTATGCAGGTCAATAATACTACAGTGAGGTGTTGGCACTTCAAGAAACCCCATGGGATTGAGGTATCCAACCAAATGAGATGGACAATCATGGAATGTGTCTCCCATGGAGACCACAGCAATAGGAATTAACATGGCCCCATTGCTCAAAAATCCAGCAGAATCATTGGGCTAATATCATTCCAAGCAGTTTGCAGAACACAGAGGTGAAGTTAATCACAGACAATAGCTGTTTGATGGATGTTGGGTTTTACCTGGCTTAAGGTAGTCTAATAAGGTAGAACACCTTGTATAGATTGAGCATTTGGGTAACATTTGGTCTCTTATTAATTGAATCAGGGTCTGGGGGCATACAGTGTGAAGAGCTGAGAGCCAGAAACAGTTCCTAGCCTGTGAAAAGTAACAGTTGTAACACCAGTTACCATGTAAACTTACAATCAGTAATTATTAAATAATGGTTTGATTTTGTTTGCAACAGTTGTTACAGCAGAGAACTGTTTCATCCATTCTGCATAATTTCTGCTTATGTTTTGCAAGGCAAGCTACTCAATCGAAATACATGTGTTCCACATTGTCGAGGGCCAACATGTATGCTGTGAAGGCAGAGTACTGACTGGCCTGTTCGGGGCATAGATATTGCACGATAACATTGTGCTGTCATTGACATCGCACTTTCTTGCAACATATTGACACAATAGTATTGCACAATAAGCACTGAGTGTGTGAGGGCCCCTTCACTTGCCTCACAATGTTGTGGTTTCGTTAAAACAATCTTTGTGACAGCAACCACCTTCTAGTGATGCCAGCACTTCTTTGTCACTATCTGATGGACTAATTACCACGATGGACTCTTTGACAGTTGTGTATCTGTGCTGAAACTTCCCCCCCATCTGTCAGATTGCATTGACGACGTTGTGGGAGACATCTCCATTGTGACCACCTGCACTGCTGGAGTGTTTATTCCCCTTCCTACAGGCCCCCTCTGCTGCCAGCTAGTGCCATATGGACCAAAAACAATGCAGCAGCTATTTAGGATTGTTGAAGGTCCTGGCTCTGTCTCCATCAACATATTTCAGACCATCCTCCTCACTATTCTGTAGCTTCGTGCTAGAGGCTCATAACCCAATTAAACATAGGAAGCAAGAATGATGGAAGTGTATGCCTCTTCATTCCAGGTGTGCACCAAACTCTGTTGTAGTCTTCTGGGCCTCCTGGCATTTGTACCGATGCTTCAGTTCTTGCTGAAAATCTTGTGGCCCACTTTGCACAGTATCAGTGTCCTCATTTTACCTGGCTACCTTTTAAACCCATAAACAACAAGCTGAAAACATCTCCCTATCATTGAACTGCACACTGCTGCTATCCCCCCCCCCCCCCCCCCCCCCCCCCCCCCCCCCCCCCGTCAAAAAAAATTCAGTTCTGACAGTAACAATTCATGCTCTGAAAATATCCTTATCATCCAACTTTCCTTACATCATTTTGCATGCAAAGAACATAGATGCCCTGATATCTGCCCTCCATGTGGATTACCAGTTGGAATGTGTCTCATGGCCTTCTAACAGGTCCTCCGACTCACCTCCTTATCAGGTGCTAGCCATATTTTCCATCTCTGCTCTCTCACTCCCTCACACCCTTGGTTAGTACTCATACTACAAATTAAGCACAATCTATACTAAAGTTTGTATCTCTCACATTTCGGCAGCTGCTCCCCTTGTATTCTTCAGGAGTGTAAGGATGCTACCATCAGTTATACTGACAGCTCCAAACCATGGATAGCACACCTCCCACTGTTTGGGTACAATATTTGTTCCCAGGCATGTGTAGTATTTTTTCGGAAGAGCGGCTAGCCCTTCAAGAGCCCTACATTTTATTAAGCAGACCTACCTTGACCTTGTTTTTATTTGTAGTGGCTCAGGAACTCCTCTCTTGACATAAGTCATACTGTCTGCTCAGTTATCTGTCCCAGCTTGTGGATTTCCCTAACTGGCCGACTGATTAAAGAATCCATTACACACCCAACATCATCTTTGATGATTCCAGCTGCAGCAGGTGCAAATAAGATCTCTCCTCACTCTGAGATGGGACAATGTATGGTGGGTTACAGCTCCATTTAATAACACTGCACTATCAAGGAGACTCCTGCACGGCACTCCTCCTCCTGTTTCTCCCTGAAGGAATCCACTGTTGTTTGTCACCTATGCATCAATTGCACCGAATTAATTCATGGTTTAATTTGTGTAATGAGCCCACTCCCTGTTGTGGTTGCAGACAGTAGCTCACATTCTGGCAGAATGCTCCCCTTACCCCCACCCCCCCCCCCACCCCCCACCCCTTTCTGACTGTTGATTCTAAGTGTAGTCTTCTGAAGTCTTTCCCTCCAATAATGGCAGATAGCTCATTGACAGTTGAATAGATTTATAGTTTTCTCCACAAAACTTGTTTTTATTGTCACATATGACATTTTAAGCTAGTTTTGAGTTGGCAGTGGGGCTCTGGCTGACCTTTGACCCCACCTTCTTTGCTATTTGTCTCAGTCATTCCTCTTCTACTCTGATATTATTGCTTTTACACGTGGTTAGCCCCTTTCTCTGCTGCTCCATTTTAGGGGTACCACTCTGAAAAATAATGATTCTGTTTCCTTTTTTAATGCTTTGGTTATATTGGATCAGAAGTGGTATGGCTGTGTGAGGGGCAGCTCCTGTTGATTGCAGAGCCCCAGGGGACACTCACCTGGTCTGATTACTTCTCTGAGCTAGTTTTATAAGTTTCAGTCCATTACACTTTTGACCTCACTTTCACTGTTCTGAATCTCCTGGCTAGAAGGCATTCTGTACACTGTAATTGTTTTGAGACAGTTTGACCCTCCATTGGGTATGTGGGGTCAGTTGTGGGTGGGGTTTTTCTCACCACAGGTAAGCCCTGGGAGACAACACATCCACATAGACCTCCGTACCAGCCTGCCCTGTATTCCCTGTAAATTATTTCTCATCCCTGTCACCAATACTGCTTTAAATGCTTCATTTTTTATCCCTCTCATATGCTTCCATGACCTAAAATTTCTTGCAGGTGTATTTAACTCCAGATGAATTACCTATTTACTGAGGGAACGAATGACCTCTTGACTGAGGGACTGAAAACTTTTCTGTTTAGTCCCTTAACTCTCAAACAACAAATCAAGGGGAACTAGGCAACTATCCCAGTGTTGTCATTACATTCACACCAGTGAAGCTATTTACTAAAATCCTCACAATGAATCCCACTACTCACTTTTGTACAACAGCTCCCACATTTTCCACTGGTGATCAAAATAATTAACAATCACAAAAAGTAGGCGTGTTAAAGTAGATAAATTTTCTGTGAGGTTACCCCTGCACTGTACCACATTTTGGCTTCACTAGCGGCTGTCACCTGCCTGCAGCCTGCTGTGCAGTGGCCATGTGCCTCATGATGTAAGTTCCTTCATTGTTCATTGATATTCTCATAGTTTTTTTCCTCCTTTCTTCCTTTGATTGCTCATCCCTTATTATAGTTTCTCAATTTCCCTATTGCAGTCATGTTCACCTGAAGGTGGGCTTATAATCACGTGAAACTGGTTGTTATTGAACCAGTAAAACTGTTTGAAGCATTCTGTTATGTGTTTCCATGATAGTCAGTTGCGGATGTCCTTTCAACCAAATTTTATGTTATAAACTAGATGAGTATGTCAACTCAAGAACATGCTGTGTTTATTTTGAGTGCAAATTGAGTAACTTCAGCAGTAGATATGAAAACAAAATGCTAGGCACAAGGTGTCCCTTGAGCAGATTTCCAATCAGATATTTGGCTAAAACACATTGCACAGTGTCAAATCTTCACTGGCATGCCAAGAAAAGGATACTAATTACAAAAGTGCAATGTTCTGTTCATTATTAGCTTTTAAACTACCCATCATGCACACACCCATCCTACAGACTATACAGGATGTTTCAAAATCAATACACGTGTTTTAAGGCTTTGTAGCACATATTACATTCACCTTACAATTATAAATAATAAACCAAATGAAAGACACACACACACACACACACACACACACACACACACACACACACACAGTTTTTCTTAAAATTATTCAGAGTGAACACCTATCACACACAGTCGATAGGCGAGTTGTTCTGAAACCTTGATCAATGTTTCAGTAGTAACTGTTGCAATAACACTGTTTCTAAAGCCAGATAGATCAGCTGACATTGGAGGCACATACACATGATTGCGTCAGATCGTGTCGTGCATAAAATGCTGTGTCAACCGGCCCCTTGTGCCAAATCCACCAGTCGGATACATCGGCGTTTAACCAGTTGCGTACTGTGGTATGCCAGTGTGGTGGCGCATCACCTTGTTCCCAAATAGATGTGTTGTTCAGCTTTTTCCCATTGATTCACAGGCCATAGCTGTAGCATATCAAGATAAGAAACATCATTTACAGTTGATTCACCAAAAAAGAAAGACCCATAAACTTTCTGCAGGGATATTTCTTGGGGCTAAGCGTGAAAGACTCGCACTCTTTCAACACATTTTTCAGTCACTTTTTGTCATTCCATACTCTTCCCATAGCACACAGCTATACAAACAAAACTGTTTGAGTTGCTCTTTCATTTGGTACATTATTTACAATTGTAAGTTGAACGTAGTAAATGTTACAGCACCTTAAAACCTGTATGTTCATTTTGAAACACCCTGTATATCTACTGACTGCTTTAAACTCCATGATGGGGCTGTGTAAAATTTCTTTATTTTAGTTATCAGTTTCATAGGCTGCCACATTGTCGTTGGTGTTGTCTGTATGTGTTGCATAACTATTTCTTGCAAAGAAATGAAAGGATTTGTCTCAAGCAGTACAGACATTTTTAAAGAAAAATAAATTAGGCATAGTATTTGGTACATAAATCTCTATTATGCTGAAAAACTTGAAAATATAGAAAGACATAAGATTGTTGTAACATTAATGAAGTTGCTGAACGAAAGATGAATTAAAACATTTGGTAATTTTATACGCAAGATTTGGAAACTATATATTATCTGTGTCATTGTAGATTTACATTTAATTTAACAAGAAGGATCATGTAAAGTATTTACTACTATCTCCATTTTTAATTTCAGATCAAGATTATAATAAAGCAATTGACTTTTATACACAAGCAATTGAAGCAAATCCAAATGTTGCTGTTTATTATGCCAACAGGAGTTTTGCATACTTAAGAACAGAATGCTTTGGTTATGCATTGACAGATGCTTCTAAGGCGATAAGCTTAGACAAGACGTACATTAAAGGATATTATCGGAGAGCAGCAGCATATATGTCACTTGGGAAATTCAAATTGGCTTTGAAAGATTTTGAAGCTGTAAGTAAGTATGTAATATCATTGTGTAAAAGTGTATGTCATGAAAGATATTTCACAGATGTTTTGTTTTTCCAGGTTACAAAAGCTAAACCAAATGATGAAGATGCAAAAGCCAAATATGCCCAGTGTAACAAAATGGTGAAGAAAATTGCATTTGAGAAGGCCATTGCAGTCGATCATGGGAAGAAAAGTATAGCTGACACAATTGAACTGGAAAACATGAGTATGTTGCCACAATCTTTTTTAACGTTTGTTGTGAAGGATATTTAATGAGTTTTGTATATAAACTGTATTCATGTTGCTGCATTTGTAAAGCTTAGTTTGTGATATCTGATATCTCTACAGCCATAGAAGATGATTATGATGGACCCAAATTAGAAGATGGGAAGGTTACGTTGCAGTTCATGGTAGACCTTATGCAACAGTATAAAGAACAACGGAAGCTTCATAGGAAGTATGCATACAAGGTAATTTAGTATAAATACTACTATTTACCAAAGATATCTTTTAATTTCTGTTCTCTATAAGTTATGAGAACATTTATATTAAATGTTTGTTATGTAGCTTATCCAACAACTGGAAACTTAAGTTTTGTTAAATTGTGGTCATAAGAACATAAATAATACAACCTATTGTGAAAAATCAAACAGGAAACTAAAAGATCTATGTGGATGCTTTGTCAATAAATTGTCTGGAAGGAAAACACCACTCCTATAGGTATATACACACCATGAAGGCTAATAAGATCATTCTGTGCAGAGCTCTCTTTGCCTGACCTTGTGTGGCACTTCGTGTGATGTGGAAAGCAAAAAGAAGAAAAGGGCTAAAGGATGCTACTTTTGCAGTGTGTGGAAAGTGAGAATTTGGATTGTATTGGGGAGCCATGCGTGGATAGTTCATGCAGTTATCTAACCACTGTGCCAAGGTGGCATAGAAAACTTAGGAGACCCGGGTTCGAATCCTTGCCTTGCTAGAAGTTTTTCTTTGTTGCCAATGAATTCTTTCATTGCCCAAAAGCAACAGAGATATGAACTTCTACTTTCTGAAAAAAAATTTGTCAACAGGAATAATTATTGTCACCACTTAAGGTCCTTTAACATCACAGCATTTTACCTTATTTTGTTCATTGACAACCAGATTGACAAGTCTACAATTACTGTAATTAATTGTTTAGTCAGTGCCATTGGGGCGTAACAGATTAGAAGAGAGAGCAATGGCAGAAAGTGCCTTGACTGTGATACTGCCTTAAGTGCTGTCCCTTGCAGTTTCTTAAAATTTTGTATATTTATGTCTGAAGTGAACAGAAGCTTACTGTGCAATGGTTAATTTTATAATCAAGTAAATACTGTTGACAAAGAACTTTACATTGATAATAAGGGCTCTAGTAAAATTCAGTGGTTAAATTAAAATAGTGCTTTGCTTCCAGTTGGAAGTATTGAAACCAAATGTAAATTATTACCTAGGCTTCGTGTGGTATTATTTACAGATTGCTAGTAGTCACTTTGCTTTAAAATTTTTGCAAATTTATGTCAGACATAAGAGTATTTTGATTACAGAATAGTCTTTAGAGTAAATTTGTGAAATGATCTTTTTCTGATGTTTAATCGAACAATGGAAACTTCAGGTTGGAATATCAACCATGATGTTTTACTACTTACTCCAAAAGTTTACAAGCTTTATTTATTGGTTGAGCTTCAAAGTGTTATGTTCAGTGCCATGTGCTGTAACTTTAAATAAGTCCTCTCAGTACAAAGCATCACTAAATTAAAAAGGTATGCTAAGCCTCAGAAAAACATTAATTTCAGTCTGATGCAGTGTCATTGGTCATTTATTCATGCCATACATGCTAAGCAAAACTGATTTTCAATTGCTAATGTACTAAAACTGGCATAGATTTAAAGTATGATAAAAGGAAAACTACCAAAATACCTACAATTGTTGGCTGTAGACAGTTGTGGTGGATGGCTGCACTCAGTGCTATGACATAAACACCAGCAGTTGCAGAATTTTTTGTGTTTTGGATACATAACAGTGCTGTTCACAATTCCTGGGTAGTGTCTGCTTAAAATTGGTAGAAAAATCATGCTCTGTACTTTTTGTTCATTTCAAGTCTTCTGCTACCTAAAACTTAACATTCAGCAAAGATCTGAGTGGTGTTTTTCATTCTTGTTCTTCTATGTTCGGCTGACAGCTAGATGTTAGCTGTACACTAACCCAAAGATAAGTTTTTCTACATATTATTACTTTAAGTGTATTCAGTGTCATCTGTGGCACGTGTGAAAGTTGCCTTATGTTAGGATAGGAGAAACATGTTGGATTGGTGCAGTGGGTTGGTGTTTCCCTGGGGTGATTGTAGTGAGGAAGTTAGTAAAGTGTCAGATGAAGCTCTCTGGTGGAGTTGTAGATTATGTTGTCAATAATTGAACAGGAAAGATAGATTTGTGTCCTTCAGGCAGAATTAAAAACTGAGTATTTTGAATTAGATGGCTTGAAGGGACAAAAACCAATCAGAGAACAACCTCATTTAGTTTTTGAGCTAGTAGAGTGTTCACTCAAAGGAATAAATTTAAGGCTAGGTCAGTAGAAAAGTCAAATAGAAGAGAGTTTTGATGCTAGGTAGCAGTCACAGGAGGGGTATAGACCAAATGCTAAAGGAAAAGCTAGGTGTTGAATGCCAGGTGACAAGCATTATGAAACCTAGTGCCAAGCTTAGCCAGGTGACAGAGAATATAGGGCCCTTGTGCAGAGATTTTGATGGAGAGGATCACGTACTTGCAAGAGTAGTGAGCAGCAAATAGCCTGACAAGCAATTTGGAGTATAGTATAAGTTATAACACACCCACACTCTCAGGTACATTAATGTCGGGTGTATTCTAGTGTTCTGTACTTCACAGAAAATGCGTTGGTGTTGAAGAATAACTGTGACCAAAAAATGGTGGCAAGATTGTCATTGATCATTATCAAGCAGTTGAGTATAATGTACAACTAGAGGGTTGGAAGGTTAGAAATAGGGCAATAGTTTCGCATGTCTTCCCTCAACCCTTTTTTAAACAGTGGTCTGACTTCAGCATACTTAATCCCATCAGGAAAGCATCAATGTTTTTGAAAGGTTGGTTGATTCTTTTTAGATTGTGGAGGTGCTAATAATTGATATTTTTTTAATCACATTAGTGGGTATCCTATGCCATCCAGCAGAGTTTTAATTTTTTAATGATAATATAATATTTGACAATGTTGATTGGAATATTCTCTTTCAAATTCTGAAGGTGGCAGGGGTAAAATACAGGGAGCGAAAGACTATTTACAATTTGTACAGAAACCAGATGGCAGTTATACGAGTCGAGGGACATGAAAGGGAAGCAGTGGTTGGGAAGGGAGTGAGACAGGGTTGAAGCCTATCCCCGATGTTAATCAATCTGTATATTGAGCAAGCAATAAAGGAAACAAAAGAAAAGTTCGGAGTAGGTATTAAAATCCATGAAGAAGAAATAAAAACCTTGAGGTTCGCCGATGACATTGTAATTCTGTCAGAGACAGCAAAGGACTTGGAAGAGCAGTTGAACAGAATGGACAGTGTCTTGAAAGGAGGATATAAGATGAACATCAACAAAAGCAAAACAAGGGTAATGGAATGTAGTCGAATTAAGTCGGGTGATGCTGAGGGAATTAGATTAGGAAATGAGACACATAAAGTAGTAAAGGAGTTTTGCTATTTGGGGAGCAAAATAACTGACGATGGTTGAAGTAGAGAGGATATAAAATGTAAACTGGCAATGGCAAGGAAAGCGTTTCTGAAGAAGAAAAATTTGTTAACATCGAGTATAGATTTAAATGTCAGGAAGTCGTTTCTGAAAGTATTTGTATGGAGTGTAGCCATGTATGGAAGTGAAACGTGGACGATAAATAGTTTAGACAAGAAGAGAATAGAAGCTTTCGAAATGTGGTGCTACAGAAGAATGCTGAAGATTAGATGGGTAGATCACATAACTAATGAGGAGGTATTGAATAGAATTGGCGAGAAGAGGAGCTTGTGGCACAAGTTGACTAGAAGAAGGGATCAGTTGGTAGGGCATGTTCTGAGACATTGAGGGATCACCAATTTAGTATTGGAGGGCAGTGTGGAGGGTAAAAATCGTAGAGGGAGACCAAGAGATGAATATACTAAGCAGATTCAGAAGGATGTAGGCTGCAGTAGGTACTGGGAGATGAAGCAGCTTGCACAGGATAGAATAGCATGGAGAGCTGCATCAAACCAGTCTCAGGACTGAAGACCACAACAACAACAATGTAATATTTTCCACATTATTTATTGAGACAGTTTTAAAAATCTGTGAGATATTCAGCTTCTTGGAGTACAAAGAGATTGGCTCTGCTATGTCAACATCTGACTTTGCCACATTTAGAATAATTCATTCAAGAACTCTGGTATTTGAGCTGGGTTTACAGTAAGGCTATCATCTACTTTAATACTAGATTTTTAATTACTACTATCTCTAATCCCTAACTGTGATTAGGCAATGGACCACACTGCTTTTGTCATACTTTTATGTTGTAACATTACATTTTTGTTGCCACTTGTTTGGCTGCCTTCACAACTTTTTAAAATACAGGTTTATAAACCTAACATACTCAGTAAAGTCCCTAGTTTTATTATATCTCACTTCATCATGAAGTTTCTGCTTCCTGGCACTAGAAATTTTTGCACCCTGAGTTATCTATTTAAATTTTTTTAGTTATTTTAGATCATGTGACTGTAAATATAAAAGTATCTTTAAACATTTCAAGGGAGCTACATAAAAATTGTAAAGTTTACTAATACAGGAAATACAGCTGTCGTAAAGCCATTCAACCTCTCCTAACTTGTTAGTAAACTAGCTGTTAAATGCAGTTGCATTCACATATCAGTAGACTTGTTACAATCAGTGATGCTGAGTAAGCAAGCTGCTGTACATACAATAACATCAGCTGCCCTCAGGTATCTGCCTGTTTGGATAAGCATACCCCATGATCTGCTCTTCACTCTCCTCCCTTCCCAAGCTGTCCCAGCAATGTCCAGTGTCGGCATGCAGAGCATTGCTACCAAGCAGTGCGTACAAAGAAGGGGCATGGGGAGGGACACACATCTGTGCATTGTGCTATTGAAGGAGTGTACAAGTATGGATTAAAAACACTGAATGTTGTCCTTCCTTATTGAACGATAATTTATTGTTGCCAATTCATACTTATTATGAATTGTGTCCTGTTGAAAATATTACTAACAGTTACTAACTTGTGTTTAGGTGATGATATTAAATGCGCTGTGAAGTTAATACCTATGATTAATCAATATTTCATACTAGTTTTTGTAACAGTTAAGCTCGGTAAGATTTTACAAATAACAGCAATCGCTATAAGCATACTGAAATTGTGAGAGCCAAAGTTACATAATACTCTTACAGAACAAGAAAAATATAAACACTTTTGTTTAAATGTAAGAGATTCACTACACTTTGCCTGTATTTTGCAGTTATTTTTAATATACATGAAATTTCTTTCTCAAATGGTTATAGACTGCAGTTAATACACAAAATTATATGTGAACTTCAGTTAATTGTCACTGCTTCCAGTTTCATGAATTAGCCTAATTTTAAGTATTAATGTCAAGTCCATTTAACTTCTTTTAAACCTTTCCAGAATGAGATTTTCACTCTGCAGCGGAGTGTGCGCAGATATGAAACTTCCTGGCAGATTAAAACTGTGTGCCCGACTGAGACTCGAACTCGGGACCTTTGCCTTTCGCGGGCAAGTGCTCTACCATCTGAGCTACCGAAGCACGACTCACGTCCGGTACTCACAGCTTTACTTCTGCCAGTATCTCGTCTCCTACCTTCCAAACTTTACAGAAGCTCTCCTGCGAACCAGGAGAACTTCTGTAAAGTTATAATAAAATAATATTTGGAAAATATTATCAAGATTGTAAAATAAATGTAGTGATAATTATAAGGCACTGTATTGTAGTGTTGTAAGGTAAACTAGAGCAAATAGGAGCAACAACAGCATACACTCATATTGAGATTGTGCTGGTTTTACAGCACAATGGCCAGCCCTGCGTTAACATGGTTGTTAGCTGTATAAACAAGGAATTGAGTAGATTACTTTTGACTGAAGCAGTCGAGTTATCTTTGCTATCCCTGTTGCTGCAGTTGGGAGCTGGGGATACACAAGTAGTGGTCTGCACATGAAGAGGAGTGGAAGGAAATATTAGCTAAGCAAAGTGTACAAAATGGAATTGGGCCACTGTGCACAAGACAACAGCCCTGTGGTTACTGGAGTCGGGTGGGCACATTTTTCTTAGATCAGTCAGGTTATAGTCACATTATTGAAAGAAATTAGAGCAGAATAGGAATATATGTAATGGTTTCCAGAAAAGTAAAATTAATTTGTTCCATCAGAGCATTTAGGGAGTTAGAAAACAGGCCAGACGAGCTTCTTGTATGCCTAAAAGATGTGGAAAATTCTGATGATGTGTTAGACATTCTGTATGTCTCTGAACACCAAATAGCATCAGGATAGAGAAGTTGAATATCAGGGATCAGTGAAGAGCATCATTTTCATGTAAACCAGGACTAGAACCATGTGCTTGTGAGTTGTTACTGGAGAATACTTCTCTGGTAATTTTAATGATCTACAGGTCGCCTCTAGGAAACAGCCAACGATTTATAAGAAATCTAGTTGCATTATAGAGCTGCCTGTCAGACAAGATAGAACAGTTCATAGTTTTTGGAGATTTCGTTGTAGATTTCTTAAGATACTGACAGGAGAAGTGAACTGGAATCATTGAGTGTTTCAATCTAATTTCAGTACCAAATTTCCCAACTTTTGTGCAGCAAAATGGTAGGGCACTAATGACATTTTAATAGACAGTGCTCAGGCTGAAACAATTAAGGTATTCTCAATTGTTAATGGACTATCTGATCATGATGCACAATTAATCAAAATAAACAATATAGTCCCTTACAACCCTGAAGTAGGTTGATACAGCGCAGTGAGGCATCATAAATTATCTTCACCAATAAAAAAAAGAGGAGCTGTCATTTGGTTCTGCTACTAGTTTTGATTGTGTTGACAGTTTTCGTTTGTTAGGAAAATTTTAACTAAAATGGTAAAATGGAGTGTGTAATTTATACTTAATTTTGTATTTGAAACTCGTATCTAGTTACAGAAAATACTGAAAGAGATAGATGTAATCATACTTGTTTATGATGTAAGTCATAATGGCTAATAATTGGATCTTTTGTTGCAGATATTACTAGATGTGAAACAACTTTTTATGAAACAACCATCCCTCGTAGACATTAACATTCCAGATGGTAAGAAATTCACAGTGTGTGGAGATATACATGGCCAGTACTATGATCTCATGAATATATTTGAACTTAACGGAATTCCTTCAGAAGAAAATCCTTATGTATCCTTTACGTTCGTGGCGTTAACCCATATAATGATAGTTGGACATAAATGCTTAAATCATAAAGTCAACTAAGCTGTACTCACCAACGATAACCCCACATTACTTGGGTTAAAGCTTTAATGTTTTAGAATAACATTTCCGAATCAACATGATACTTGTGCTGAGCAAAGAAGACAGAAATCACAGAGTCAATTAACAGAAGAATCTGTTCACTCTTGAGTTATTGCTAGAATCTTTTTCTATTACATTATGCAACCCTCAGTTCTGACATTCTTTGTGTGTTTGTAAAAGCCCACAATGTTTCAAAGTGTTTTATATATAACATTAAGTTGGAAGCATCCATATAATGGATTGGGTAAGTTAGTTTACAGTTTAGATGAAAGTGAGGGCATATTACATCCAATAGAACCATTCCTAGTAAAGCACAGTAGAGCTCAAAACAAGTTTTAGTCGGCTGTTTTACTTGGTTTCTTAATGCAAACAATGGAAGAATTAAGCTAACCACTTTACATTATAGTTGGTTTTTTGAGTGTTCAGCAGGCACATTAACAAGATTGAAAACATCATTGAGTTTTCAGTGTCCTTTCCAATGCTAACTAACAAAAATGTTCAACTACATCCTCTTGGCACTACAGCCCACTGCGTGAGATGCAGTGTAAAGTGGAGTTGGAGAGAGGAGCAAGAAAGTTGAGAACAAAGCGTAGGCTGCCAGCTGGCGGGAGGGGGGGAGACAGGCAGCAGTGGAATGGGCAGGACCAATGAGCTCACATTGGTGCAGACATAGAAGCTGTGTGTGGCACACAGTAAAGCAGAGAGAGAAAGGGAGGGCTGTGATAGAGGAAGACTGAACAGAGAAAAAGTAAGTGTGGAAGTGAGTGTGGGACAGAAACTGGTCAGATTTGGGGCTGGCAGGGCTGAGTTCCCAAAGGATGTGTTTTTAGGTCTATTCTCATCTACTTGACTAAGAGAAGCTGGTATTAGGGTGTAGCATCCAGGTGGCACTTCATGTGAATGAGCTATAGTTTTACAGTGTGTTATGCTTGGCAGCGCTGGATAATAAACCTTGTGTTTGGCTGTAGTTTGGCAGTGGCCATTCATTCAGGTAGAGGTCTGGCTAGTCGTCATGCTCACATGAAAGACTGTGTAGCAGATTTGGTATGTGATGTGATTTCTTTAACATGTGGTCGTGCCTCTGATGTGATACGATAGGGTATGCTTCTGGGAGGTCTAGCAGATCCTTCGCATTTCCCTTTCAGATTTTCTATGTTTCCTACTTCATTCAAACTTCAGAAATTTTGTTGTGTTCTGCCCACTCGTCTAATATAGGGGCGGACCGTCGTCGTATAGGGAGCACAACATCGGAAGCTGTGGCTGCGGGGCACGTCAGGCCAGTCATACCCCGCCATCCGGCCTTTGCTCTGGCAGAAACGTTCCCCGGATAACAATCAGAAGGGTATGTGGGCCACCTCCTGAGGCCCATAACCAGATGTAGGAGGTCTCAGCTGCTGCAATGTGGGCAGGTTGAGTTCTATTGGTAGGACGAGAGGAGGCAGGCGCGGCAAAGGATCTGTCTCCATGAGGCCATCCCGCGGTGTAGTGATGACACCCTCTGGCAGTCACACTGGTCAATGCATTCTGTTCCTGTTGATCCCAGCTGATTGCTTGATGTGACATTCTGGCAGGTTATGTAGAAATAAGGTCCATTGAATGCATGTTCACAAATCCTATCCAAACTCAACTATATCAATGAAGGACCGTTCGTATTCACCTCAAGTTCTTATTAACAATTTATAAACATAGGAGGAAAGTGAGATAAAAATTGGAGGGAAGTCTGATAAAGTAAAATTTATAAATACAAAGAAATAGATTTTTGCTCACTAGAATGGGTTGAGATAAAGGATGAAACATTGGAACATAGATAAGACAAAAACTAACATCAACAGAGAAAGGGAAGAGAAAAAAGAAGTTAGTGCAGAATTAGTCATGAAAATACGGTGAGATGAATTCCAAAACTTAAAGAGGGAAGAAGGAAAAATAAGTAGTCAATAAAGGGAAAACTTCATGGGATGGATGAGTAGTTCAAAGATGGTGAAAGGAAACATTAGACTAGTTTAGGTTTTATATTATGACCAACTGGGTGGTGGAGACAATCAAATGCTGTAATGATGTAGAGGAAATGCCTGCCTGTGAAGTTGTAAGTTAAAACGTTTTGCGAATCAGAAGTTGGTTTGAACCTATAGTGCTTTACTAGGCATAATAGACATAGTACCCACCCATCATCTGCATCGATAACTGCTCAACGGCTGGAACATACAAAAAATTGAATTGTTGACATGCCGGTCTCTCAGTGCCATCTTCACAACCCATGCCATACAATTCGTGTTCTTCATTATGAAAGTGGTTTGAAAAGTCCTTGAAACGGAATAGAAAAAAAATTCTTACATCACTGAAACTCTTTTTTATTGTTCAATGTAGTCTCCTTGTAGATTAATGCACTTGGTCCAACGATGTTCCAGTGCCTTGATCCCATCTCGAAAAAGAGTTTCCTCCAGGCCTGCAAAAAATTTTCAGTTTTGGGAAGAGGTAGAAGTCTGACGGAGCGATATCAGGTGAATAAGGTGGGTGTGGCAACGATTCATACCTTAGTTCATGTCATTTTGCCGTGGCGACGGCGTGTGTCGGGGCGCGTGTCAAGAGTCGCAGCACCCACCTTGCAGGTAACTTTTTCATTTCTAATTCGCCTGTTAAAATGTGATATACCCTTTCAGAAGACATCTGGCAAGCGTGAACAATTTCGTGCTCTTTCAATTGGCGATCTTCCATGACCATTTTGTGCACTTTTGCAATGATTTCTGGAGTAGTTGCACATCTTGGCTGACCGCAGTGTGGATCATCATCAAAGCTCTCCCGGCCAGATTTAAATTCATTTGTCTGCTTGGCAACAGTTGATTATGGAGGAGCAGAGTCCCCCAGTGTATTCTGGAAATTGGTATGAATGCCCTTTGCTTTCATACCTTTCTTTACAAAGTACTTAATCACTGCTCAAATCTAATCTCTTCACGGGAACAACAGAAGAGCCACGTCATTGCCACAGCTCTCTTCCAAGAGCACTGACGTGGCACATGTTTACAGGCAACAGTCCAATGAATATCACGTGAACAACTTGTTGCACTAGTGCTGACCTCTTGTGGTGATTCTAAGAACTTTACAAACCACCATTTTACTATCTCCCTTGTATTGTGTTCATTAGAATCATCCTTGTAGCAACCCTGGCCTCAATCTCTGCTTGCCCCTATCCCACTTAGACCTCTACCCCTACCTTGTCTACGCCTCCCAACAGCTTCCCAGTGTGTCAGTGTAGTTCATTTCATGTAATGCCGTACTGTTCTCTCCAGTCTCTCTCTTCCTCTTTTCAACCCCTGCTCTTTTGCCCCCGCCCCACAAGTTCCATCATGTACCACAAAGGAGTTCTCCTGCCTGCACCCAAATGAGTATGTTGAAGCCACATTTTTCCCTTTCTGCTTCCACTCCACTAACTGTCCTCTACCACCTCCTTTCCAATTACTTCCTGTTCCTCTCCACGTGAGACACAACATGTGCTCTCACCACTCAATCAATGTCAGGACAATACATAATCTTTTCAGTATTTTCTAGCTCCACACCCAAATTCAGTTGTACTGGATTGATCTAAGCTCCTTCACCCAATCTTAAATGAATTTTTGTTTCCCTGTCAACCCCATTTGACCAAAACCAGTCAGAAGCTAACATTGAACCTTGCCTCTCCCAATCCACATACCCTTGCAGTCATGACATGTGAGATATCACTGTCTTATAAGACATTGGAATTACATTGAGGACAACAGCAGCTGAAGTCCCCATCCAGAAGTTTGGTTTTCTGTGTCACTTAAGACAAATGGCAGGTTGACCAGTTTACTTCTGCTGTAACTCCTATGACCTCATTGTTGACAGGATGTTAAACCTATCTTTCCTTTTCCAACTATAACCTCTAGAGCACTTCTTCACCTCCAGTCTGGTCTTGCCGTCCTTTCCTAGGTCCATTCTCAACAAGACAAACTACTTTATGAAGAAAGAGGAGCTGTCTTCAATCATGAAACAGATCTGATGTGATCATTCTCTCTGAAAATGGTTTCCATCGTGCTTGTGACATATCACAGTGAATTCCTGGAAGGATCTCACTCCAGAAGTTCACCATAAGCTGCAAATTCTACTGCGACCCTTAGGACCATCCCAGAGTTACTACTTAGAATCCATATTCTTTATCGAGCCAACAGCCCATTCTGTATGCTTTGTAAAACCATAAACCTAACTATCCTAGGCACCACTTTGTTGCTAATTGTTTTGTACCCCAGAATGAATTTCTGCCTTATTTGATAATGCCTCCAACTCCTGGATCCCACCCTCTTACATTGAAACCGTCCACTTCTTGCTCACATGTGATCACTATCCCATTAGCATTTGAATCCTTGGCTACTTGTCATTATTACTGCCACCTCTACCCAAACAAGCCACCTGATCACCTTTGCTTTGCTGTGATTGAGTACTAACAATGTCTTGCCAGCCGCAAACTTGCCACCTCATTCTTTCGATGCCTGACCAACTATATCCTCATTTCTCTGCGTCATGCAGAAGATACAAAAATACATCCGCTGCAGAGCTGTGGCCACAAATAAAAACCGTGTGCATAGAAAAGCTGCCAACCACAAACAGGATGTCCACTTGACAGCTGCTATCCATTCCACACCAAAGTCTCCCATGTACAGGCTAACCATTCATAGATAGCACAGTCACATTGATGAGCAATTCTTACACAATAGGCTGAAAGTCTTTGTCTTCCACAGTCCCCATCCTCCCAAACCAAGCCAACAAATTCTCTGATGAGCCAAAACATTTTGACCACCTACTTAAGTGTATTGTCACACTTCTGGAACACAGTTCAGCAGCAATTCTACATACCATGGATTCGTCAAGTACTTGATAGAAATCTATCAAGGTTTGTGGCACCAGATACCTACGTACAGGTCACAAACTTCCTATAATTTACGAGCGGTTGGTTTGTGGGTGCAAAGTTAGCGCCCAATAGCGTCCCATTGGGTTGTATTAGGTTCAGGTAAGCTGAATTTGGTGGTCAAGACATCAGCACGAGTTCAGTATCATGTTCCTCAAACCATTGCAGCACGATTCTGTCCTTGTGACAATGACAGTTATCCTGCTGGAATGTGCCATCACTTTGAGGAATACATCAAGCTCAAGGGGTTACAGATGGCCACTACAAAGTTCATGTAGTCCACAGGTGTCATGGTCCCATCTAAGCCCACGTGAATGTTCCCCGAAACATAATACTGCTCCTACCGGCTTGCGTCTTTGGCACGCTGCATGTTTCAAGCAGCCATTCGCTTTTATGATGGCCAATCTAGACACTACCATCAACTTGGTTTAGCAATAAATGGGATCAATCTGACCAGGCAACATGATTCCATTGATCCACAGTCCAATCTCAAGTGATCTGTGCCCACTGTAATCATAATTGATGATATTGTTGGATCAACATTGGAATACGTAGTGGTCCTTGCTGAAGAACACCATGTTCAACACGGCGCTGACTGGAATGCTCCAAAACACTTGTGCCTGTGCCAGCACTATACTCTGCTACGGATTGCCACCTATCCTGCTGTAGAGTGTGGGCAAGCCTCCAATCCATATTTTCTGTAATGAGGTTTGGATGTCAAACTTCTTGTCAACTACTCGTGGCTTCAGCATTCTTCAACCACTTTCCCTAGATACTAATCACAGCAGCACCAAACAGCTGACCAGCTTTGCTGTTTCCAAGATGCTCGCTTGCAGGCACTGGACCACAATAATCTGGCTTTTGTTGAAGTCTTCTAAGTTGGCGTATTTTGGCATTTACACCTCTTATTGTCGCTAGAACAATTCCCCAATCTTCTCTGCTCCATACATATACTTCCCTTCCCTTACCATGTCATGTGCCTTTCATCACCAGCCAGCAGCACACCTTGGCATTTACACCTCTTATTGTCGCTAGAACAATTCCCCAATCGTCTCTGCTCCGTACATATACTTCCCTTACCATGTCCTGTGCCAGCAGCACACCACCTCACAGTGGGCAATGGTCATTATGTTTTGGCTCATCTGTGTAGATCCCCCATATCATATCCACATACACTTTTAATTTTCGAACCACCCAGCTTAATCCCTTAATCAGGAGTGGGCAAGAATTTGGCTTGCAAGCTGTGCCCTGTAACAAGTGCCTCAGTGCTCAGCCTGGCTGACCCATCCCCCCCACCCCCTACCATAGCCACACCATGCTTTCTGATTGTGAGGAGGAAGAAGAGGGGAAACTGGGAATGTGCCATATTTTAATGGCAATGCAGTTCCACTGCATACAACAAGGCTCTATATTTCACATTTTTGTACAATGTAGATCAAAAACAAAACAAATTTAGAATATTACTTAATTGCATGGAGCATTGAAGACTCAGTACATTTTTTTATCCGGTACAGATTATTGGCATACAGGCTGATGCAGACAGTTTCAAAGATTTTTGCACCCAGATTACCACATAATCATGACCTGTTTAGTTTTGTAATAGAAAAAAAAAATCATGCACATGTTGGTCAAAATATTGTAGCATGTCTGCAACCTGATCATGGAGAAGTGGAAAGTCTGCTTGAGGAAAGCAATGTAGACATTCTGGACAATTTAACATGAAAGGTTTTGTCTTTAAAAAGGGAATTACATAGCAGGTCAATCAGTTACATCTGCACATGCACTGGGGCGCTTTCAACTGGAACGTCAAACTGTCTCAAAAACAAGTCCAAATCAGATGTAATATTGGCATTGTTCTTAAAATGTTTAGAAAACTATCCTTGTAATTGTGTCAAGGAATTCTTTAGACCACAGGTTTTTTGTAATGCTAGTGAGCTTAGGGAACTGGACTGTATTTATCAGAATATGTCCATTCTACAATGCAATTTTCTTTTGAAATGCATCTCTATCAAATCCGGAAGATGATGTTTCTCACTTTGCAGTGTCTTATTGTGACCAGTCAAGTTCACTTAAAGTGCGATCTACTCCGGATGTTCTAATTTTCATTCCTGCACTCATTTTCCTTCATAAATTCAACAATAGTGGGTTTCAGATTGTAAAATAATTCCAGGTATGCCCCTTTACTTAACGCTCATACTTTGCAGTTATATATAAACTCTCCAAACTGTTTGTTCAATTCTATTGTTTCAACTGACTGGAATAATGCATGTGACATCAGAAATTTTACTTTTTGTACCACCAATTTCTTCGTGTGTTCCATACATGCAACTTTATCACCAAGTACTTCTTGATGTACTGAGTAATGAATCTTGTCTGTCGACTGTTGTAATTTTGCCCTTTCATTGTCAACTAAATACATAAATTCTTTCTGCGTGGTATTTTAATGTCATTTTTTAGCAGATTTGCAGTACTCATTGCTTACACAAGTGCACAATATATATTGAGAATTCTCATACCTCCATTCTCCCATTCATTTTTAAAGGTTTGGACAATAGACCACCATACTGCCTCTTTCTGTGCAATCTGCCATCTGAACTGGAGAGAGCTATGCTGACTGAAAAATGCCACACTGCAATACTCATTGAAATGTCGCACTGTTCCGTGTACTTCAGAGTAGGACCAAGCAAAGTTGAGGTAGGGCAGGCCTTGTCCTGCACACCTGAAGTGTGGTATGCTGTGGCTAGCCCTGCCCTTAATTGTCATTGAGCATATCCCTTTTTACCCAGTACAAGATAAGTCATAGAGTCTTAATTTAAGTAAGGTAAAGCTGTCATCAAACCACATACTGGTTTGAACACCACAATGCTTTTCCAGCCTTGGTCCTGTCGGAGGCGTTACGCCATTGAATTCCTCTGATCTATTGAACTGACTTGTCCACCCATTTCTATGGTGACATACAGTTTAACATGGACATAAAATCATGGTGCCACACCTCATTTTTACATCAATAAACATTGCCAGAAGTGAAAGGTGACAGGTATAAATCCTAGTGTGGATTGGGATTATAACACAAGACCTTCAGATTAATAGTTCGGCCCTTTATCACTGAGCTGCCAAGTTGCATATCATATAAAAAACATAAAGGTACATAATAATTTTTCTGTTTGCTTGGATGTACAATGCCTGTAGTCAGTACCGTAGTGCAACATTAGAGGAGCCAAAATAATGTGGCACAACCAGTTGATGAAGTGGAGAGCACTGTGCTAAGTACTGCGGTGGGGCGGAGTCAGTTGTCTGAATTCTTTCACTTATCGAAAGTCCACCTACCTCGATATCCTTCTTTCCCATGTCCCTTCACTCTGTAGTAGCAGATACGTGCTAGGCAGTGTAAAGCAGCATTGATGAAACCACTACCTAATACCTACCACACAGAGGCTGCGTAACTAGAGTTGAGTCATTCCTGAAAGTTCATTTTTTTTTTTTTAAATCGATCGTTCGGAGGATACAGTCCACTTGCAGAAAGCATTTAAAATTAGTTTGAATCTGCTTTATTCATGTGGAAACACATGAAATGGCTATCAGGTCTGCATTTAATATGGTAATGCTCTATTGTTCAAAGTTCACTGTCTGTACAACATAGTTTCACTCGAAAAGCAGCAGGAATTTTTGCAAGTCTGACCTGACTAATTTTCACATTCTACCAGATACCGACCCACAACTATTCGCGAGTTAAACATTTGGTCATTTCGGTGGTCTTCTTCGAAAGAAGTGCTCACCAAACTATTTCCTACAGATCACGAAACATGCCACGCTGAACGGTTACTACGACCAGGAAGTTCACACGCTCATAACTGTCAAACTATTTAATTTATAAACACCAAACTTTCATTACAATGTTCGTAACTCCAGTCACTTCAGTCCCGAGGTATTTGAACTGCAATTAACTCACTATTCCTTCATTTTGCAGAGCTATCTAACATGGTGTTATCTGTAGGCCGATTAGCAAGCGACTCTCTCAAACTATTCTACTCACTGCCCACTCCGCTATATTCACACGGGATCAGCTTAATTCTGATTGCCTGTTGATCTAAACGACCATTCAGAATGTTCCTTCCAGATCATTCTCACGGCAATACTTGCCTTATCCAGTCAGTAATCTGATAGTAATTAATGTCACTAAGACTTCAATTTCTAGGATATTGTTTAATCAAAGTTTGAATTATTCAAGGAGTAAATATAAAAATGCAGTAAATGAAGCAGGCAAAAAAGAATACAAACATCTCAAAAATGAGATCGACAGGAAGTGCAAAATAGCTAAGCAGGGATGGCTAGAGGACGAATGTAAGGATGTAGAGGATTATCTCACTTGGGATTAGATAGATACTGCCTACAGGAAAATTAGAGAGACCTTTGGAGAAAAGAGAACCACTTGCCTGAACATCAAGGGCTCAGATAGAAACCCAGTTCTAAGCAAAGAAGGCAAAGCAGAAAGGTGGAAGGAGTATATAGAGGGTCTATACAAGGGTGATGTACTTGAGGACAATAGTATGGAAATGGAAGAGGATGAAGATGAAATGGGAGGTATAATACTGCGTGTGAAAGACCTGAGTCGAAACAAGGCCCCGGGAGTAGACAACATTTCATTAGAACTACTGACAGCTTTGGGAAAGCCAGTCCTGACAAATCTCTACCATCTGGTGAGCAAGATGTATGAGACAGGCGAAATACCCTCAGACTTCAAGAAGAATGTAATAATTCCAATCCAAAAGAAAGCAGGTGTTGACAGATGTGAAAATTACCTAACTATTAGTTTAATAAGCCACTGCTGCAAAATAGTAACATGAATTCCTTACAGACAAATGGAAAAACTGGTAGAAGCCAGCCTCGGGGAAGATCAGTTTGGATTCCGTAGAAATGTTGGAACACGTGAGACAATACTGACCCTATGACTTATCTTAGAAAATAGATTAAGGAAAGGCAAATCTACGTTTCTAGCATTTGTAGACTTAAAGAAAGCTTTTGACAATGTTGACTGGAATACTCTTTCAAATTCTGAATGTGGCAGGGGTAAAATACAGGGAGCCAAAGGCTATTTACAATTTGTACAGAAACCAGATAGCAGCCTCTCCCCGATGTTATTCAATCTGTATATTGAGCAAGCAGTAAAGGAAACAAAAGAAAAATTCGGAGTAGGTATTAAAATCCATGGAGAAGAAATAAAAACTTTGAAGTTCGCCAATGACATTGTAATTCTGTCAGACAGCAAAGGGCCTGAAAGAGCAGCTGAATGGAATGGACATGGTCTTGAAAGGAGGATATAAGATGAACATCAACAAAAGCAAAATGAGGATAATGGAATGTAGTTGAATTAAGTCGGGTGATGCTGAGGGAATTAGATAAGGAAATGAGACACTTAAAGTAGTAAAGGAGTTTTGCTATTTGGGGAGCAAAATAACTGATGATGGTCGAAGTAGAGGATATAAAATGTAGACTGGCAATAGCAAGGAAAGCTTTTCTGAAGAAGAGAAATTTGTTAACATCGAGTATAGATTTAAGTGTCAGGAAGCCGTTTCTGATAGTATTTGTATGGAGTCTAGCCATGTATGGAAGTGAAACATGGACGATAAATAGTTTAGACAAGAAGAGATTAGAAGCTTTTGAAATGTGGTGCTACAGAAGAATGCTGAAGATTAGATGGGTAGATCACATAACTAATGAGGAGGTATTGAGTAGAATTGGAGAGAAGAGAAATTTGTGGCACAAGTTGACTAGAAGAAGGGATCGGTTGGTAGGGCATGTTCTCAGGCATCAAGGGTTCACCAATTTAGTATTGGAGGGCAGCGCGGAGGGTAAAAATCGTAGAGGGAGACCAAGAGATGAATACACTAAACAGATTCAGAAGGATGTAGGTTGCAGTAGGTACTGGGAGATGAAGGAGTTTGCACAGGATAGATTAGCATGGAGAGCTGCATCAAACCAGTCTCTGGACTGAAGACCACAAGAACAACAACAACGAATTATTCTCCAAATTGATAAATAAACTTATTCCACCTCTAACTTTCATTCTAGCTGCTTTTATACAAAAGCAAGCTCACACCAGCATACGTCATGTGAATCACAGTTGCACCATAACTTTCCCATGGTCTATTTGTACAAGGTTTTATGAAAAATAAGTATCAATGTATGTCCCAGATACACACTCTCAATCATTCTCACGCACTCACACAACAAAATATAATCAAATAATAATTTTGACCTATTTTTGTGTTATGTAATGCACAGTGATTACAGGTTTGAAAAGAAAATTTTAATTGATTTTATGCAATGATAAATTTGTAATGGCTTCAAATGATGATGCAAGTCAGTCTGTATTTGTTCCTAACTTGGTTTTAAAAAACAAGCATTTGTTTTAGGACTTTTAGGTAATTTTGTTTATCTCCAGCACTATAATAAATAAAAATCTGAAATTTTGACAGTGTCATTCCATTAATAACAAAAGACTGTGTGCCAAAGTTGAACAAAATTGGGTAGTAACTAATATAAATTGTTTGGATTCGTAGAGGGTGTGAATCTTCATATTGACTGACTGTTATGGTATGTTCTCAAACAAAAAAAAAAAAAAACCAACCCTAGGCCCTCTCCAGCCACCGTACCAAACGGCTGCATGCCTTACTGCAACGAAGCAACGAATATCTTCTCATAATAACTTGCTGCGTTGCAGTACCTATTCCTCAGAATTACATAGAAGGGAACAGTCTACAACACTTTCCTTCATCAAACAAAACTACAGGCCTCAGTAGCTACTAGCTACTAGCTACTCGTATGCTGCTTCAGTTCGTTCCCCTCAACCTGCCCCACTCGCGGGGAGGGGGGGGGGAGAGAGAGAGAGAGAGAGAGAGAGAGAGAGGAAGGGGGGGCTAAAAGCTTAGTTCAGAGTTTATCTGTATCTGCCAATCTTCCGCTCAATACATTAATTAACTATAAGACGATGATTTATTCTTATTCCTGCCATATTTTCTATTTTGTATTCCACCTAGGTGTTTCCAATCATATGTTATGACCTTTTTCCTTAATGAAAAACCAGCTGTTTAATGGGGACTTTGTTGACAGAGGTTCATTCTCAGTTGAATGTATATTTACATTATTTGGTTTCAAGTTACTATATCCTAATCATTTCTTCATGGCACGAGGTAAGTTACTGTCATATAAGTATTGTAAATTTTTTTATTATTAGGTTAGAGAATTAATTTTCTCTCTTCAGCTGGTAGTGATCTTCAGAATTTGTTGGTAAAAATGTGGCACTGTTAAGTATTATGGTTCAGAGAGCTACACGGGTGAATGTTTATGCTGCCTGCGGAAGTGGTTCTTGTTACCCATGTCAGTAAAATGTTATCTTGTTCTTTTTATGAACCCTCAGTAAGTTTAAACTCAGTGTTTATCTTAATGTCAATACAGTGAAATGAAAATACTTGTGGTATAAGTTAATTGTATGAAACTGAAATAGGTAATGCAAATTTTTTTTAATTGAAAATTTGCACATAAGTGCCTTAATGCAGGTTTTTCTGCTTTACTGAACAAGCATATCATGCTTTTAAAAACACAAAGTATACATTAACAATACCAGAGAAGAAAAGTTGCTACTCACCATATAGCAGAGATGCTGAGTTGTGATAGGCACAACAAAAGAGTGTGGTTTCAGTTACCTGAGACTGCAGATGTGTATGCAAGTTGGGTTTCTGTGTGTGTGTGTGTGTGTGTGTGTGTGTGTGTGTGTGTGTACTGCTGACAAAGGCCTTAATGGCCGAAAGCTAAGTTGTGCGTATAATTTTTTTTTGTTCCTGTTGCGACTCAGCATCTCTGCTATTATGGTGAGTAGCAACTTTCCTTCTCTGGTATTGTTACATTCCACCCTGGATTTTCCAAAGTATACATTAATATTATAATAGTAAATGTAAAAGCACAATATTGATCATGTTCTGTTATAATAATTTATTTTTGTGTACTAGTTTTTAGATTACAAGGCCATGTTTAGACTTAAACTGACTATCATTGTGAAAGGAGGTGCAATGCTCAGGAACATCTTTGAAAAGTTGTTACACACAGAGTGATGTATGAACACACAAAATGTCATCTCTGACAGTCAAGTGATGATGCAGTTAAAATGTTAAAAAGTAAATAAATATAAAAGGAACAAACCAGAACAACATTTACATTGAACTCAGATAAACTGCCTATACAACTATTTAAATTTCATTTACAATCCCAATAAATAACATTAGTACATAACAAGAGTACCGAAAAATAGCTTGAAGAGGTATTGTGTGTGGAAGATGATACGGAAACAGAGTAAAAGATGGAAATGACAATTATAACAACAAAATATACAGTGTACATAGACAATCACAATAAAATAAAATAAATAGAGGAAACTTGGAGGAATAGAATAGAACAGTGAGGGAAGTATTGGAAAACTAATATAATATTAAAATTGGAACTGTGGATCACATTTTTGTTGATTTCCAGGGGCCTCCAACAGATTAAGGTTTTGGTCTTTTTTTGCTAAGTGGAAGACATGGACTGTGGCTTGTAACTGTGGCCCTCATCTAGTACATGCTCAGCAAATGTAGAGTCATAATCCTGCAAGCTCCAGTTGGGTTCGTGTTCAGCCGACCTAGTTGTTATGTCTCTGCCTGATTGAACAATATAAAACTTACTGCAATCAGGAAAAATAAGTTTGTATATCCCACTGTTGGCTAGTAGTTGTTCTATCTTTACTGTTGAAAATACTGTGGGCTGTCGTGTTCCTTGAATAGTGTGAAATGTTATAGTGGCAGGATTTCAGTGTTCTGGTTACAATCTTAGGTATCTGTCATAGGTATCAGATTGTACACCATGTACTGCTGATGTGTGAAGGAAGAACAGAGAACATAATTAAGAGGTATAATTTTCAATTTTTGATTTCTATGCAATATGTGGTAAGTGAGGACACTATTATAACGATTCGTCGAGACAATAAATATTGTTGTGGCCATCTCTGCTTCTGCATCTACATCAGTACTCTGCAAGCTACTGTCAGTGCACGGTGGAGGGTACCCTGTAGCACTATTTGTCATTCCCTTTCCTGTCCCACTCACAAATAGTGAGGGGAAAATTACTATCTGTATGTCTCCATATGAGGCACAATTTCTCGTACCTTATCTTTGTAGTTCTCATGCACAATGTATGTTGGTAGCAGTAAAATCATTTAGCAGTCAGCTTCACATACTGGTTTTCTAAATTTTGTCAGTAGTGTTTCTCAAAAAGAATGTGGCTTTCCCTCCAGGGATTCCCATTTGAGTTCCCAAACCATCTCCTAAACACTTAAACACTGTTCGAACGTACTGGTAACAATTCTAGCAGCCTACCTCTGAATTGCTTCGATGTCTTCTTTCAGTCCGACCTTGTACGGATCCCAAACATTCGAGCAGTGCTCCAGAATAGGTCACCAGCATCCTATATGCAATCTCCTTTGCAGGTGAACCACTCTATCCTAAAATTCTCACAATAAAACAAAGTCAACCATTAGCTTTCCCTACCACAGTTCTCACATACTTGTTCCACCTCATATTGCTTTGCAACATTACACCCAGATATTTAAATGACGTGACTGTGTCAAGCAGGACACTAGTAATACTGTGTTCGAACATTACAGTCTTGATCTTACTCATCCATATTAACTTACATTTTTCCACATTTAGGGATAGCTGCCATTCATTACACCAACTGGAAATTTTGTCTAAGTCATCATGTATATTCATCCAGTCACTCAGTTTTGACACCTTACCATACTCCATGGCATCATCAGCAAACAACTACAGATAGCTGCACACCCTTCGAAATATTCTTTGGACATGGGAGCAGATAATAAAATGTGCACCCTTGAGTGTAAAGCTGCTTGTTTGTGTGTTACTAAGTGTTGTCAGACCCTATAGTTATGCCATCTAACTGTTTACACAGAGGCCCTTGGAACTGGAAATAGTCTGAGTGGACACTGTCAAGTCATCCACATAGACAGGGCTGACATAAGATCTGCACATCAATCCTGTCAGAATATCAGCACATTCCCCTACTAATTTAACACTGTGTTAGATGAGTAGACCTTGTATTTTATTTATGAGGTCCACCAAGTTAGAAATACAGTGTTTTCAATTTGAATTTTTTCTTTAACTGCTGTCCAATTTATTTGCGAGCTGTGAATGAGGATATAACTGGATGGATGGGTACATAGTGCTTATGTAGGTTTGGAAGTCCATACACTTTAGGAGACACTTGGTTCAAGGTTACACATCTTTCACTAACTAAGTAGCATCTTGAAGAAGGACTTGGAAACATGTGGGAGTCAGATAATAATTTACTTTTTTCAAATATTCCCACTTATTTAGAAGCTCGGTAGTGCTTAATTTATCTGATTTTGTGGCAATGTAATTTTTTGTGAAAAGCTTAAAATCAGTTAACAAAAATGTATTAATGCTGTAGAACTTGCACAGTATGTGCTTTTTATTTTTAATTATGAAGTTGTTCTACAAAAAATTGTGAAAGAACCAGTTAACATCTTTATTATTCGAGGTACCAGAATGAAACGAAGAGGATTATGTGCCTTTGTAAAAATGATTGTCATTAAAAACTGCCCCAAAAAAGTTTTGCAGCTCCTCCATATTTTTGAATGCATATGGGCTTTGTCAGAGGAAACAGGGTATGAAAGAATAAGCCACACAAAATCTATCTAAAATAGACAGTTTAGAAACAAAGATGATGTGACTTACCAAACGAAAGTGCTGGCAGGTCGATAGACACACAAACAAACACAAACATACACACAAAATTCAAGCTTTCGCAACCAACGGTTGCTTCATCAGGAAAGAGGGAAGGAGAGGGAAAGACGAAAGGATGTGGGTTTTAAGGGAGAGGGTAAGGAGTCATTCCAATCCCGAGAGCGGAAAGATTTACCTTAGGGGGAAAAAAGATATTTTTCCCACGTGGAAGTTTCCCTCTATTATATCAAAATAGTTTGTTTGAAATGGCTCATATTTGGACGTCGGACTGAAATTGGTGCTGTGTAGTATTCAATACAGAGTCATTTCACCTCGCTTGGATACGATTCGGCATGCGGTGTACAAAGGGCGGAAGATGAGATTACCTAAGTCTGTCCCATTGTTAGACAGTGGCCTTCCCGAGGACATCCAGTGTCCAAGTACAGTTCCTCCAGTGACACTAAAGGTTTCAACTGATCCCAAGTGTGTTCAATTGAGTTCATGTCAATAGATAATGTGCAATATTGCTTCAGTTCATTCCTGCCTTCTTAGGATGGTTTTCATAAGATGGATGCAGTGTGCTAAAGTGTTATCGTCCCAAAGTATGAACGCATCACTGCAATGTTTACTGTTGGTTGGAGGAATCTGCCTCAATACTGCTCAGCCTGCAACTCACTCTCAATAATACTGAGAGGCCTCTGTCATTCCAGAACATAGCTGACCCACCTCTGTTCTGAACCTGTGGAGCTGCATGCCAAAGACGCGTTGGTGCCTGGCTGCCCCCACTCTCTTCTGAAAAGATCAGCACTTGATAAATCCTTCAATAGTCAGTGATCAGGGTTCCCTTGTACATGTTTCCTTGTGTGCTTTCTTTCTAAACAGTACTGTCTTGGTCGACACAGTTCTGTTGTCTCCAAGAAACAGCATACACTATTTTGCCTTTGGCTTGTGGTACATACAAGCCATAATTTATAGGTAGTGGTTTACTGCAGACGACCACTAGAGTGCAGATCTTTAATATTTTGTATGTCATAAAAGTGGTTGAATGTTCACATGACATCAGTGTGGTATACACCATTTCCATGGGCAATTTCCAATGGTGACAACCTGTTTTGCCCCAAGATGATAATGCTTGCATGGTCTGAGCTTTAAACGAGGCTTAGAGGTGAGTTGATGGACTAAACAGTGAACATGAGCCGAGTTGTCCCATTCACAATTGAACACACAGAACACTACACTAAACTGCAATTTTACTTTCATATCTGTAACTCGTGTATGCAAAACATAATTGCAAAAGTGTCGTCAGTGCAGGATTTTGTGCATGAACTGACCTTTCAATTATGCCTCATAAATGTTTGATGGATAGCCAAATCATTCGCTCGAACTGTCCAGAATGTTCTTAGAACCAATTGCAAACAATTGTGGGCCAAATACATGGCGCATTGTCTGCCACAAAGATTCCATCATCATTTTCTGAAAATTATTTTGACCAGTTAGTTCATGAGCCCACTCAAATATTAAATTCATGGCGATGAAAACACACTTGACGTCTTATCAACAAATAATCCTGAGCTAATCACGAGCATCAAAATGGATAGAGAGATTGGTGAACACAGGGTTGTCTTAGTGAGACTGTATGCTGTAACTTTTAAATTCTCAAAAAATAACGAAAAATATACATATTCAAAAAAAGCAGATCAAAATTCACTTGACACCTTCCTGAGAGACATCCTCCACTCCTTCCAAATTAACAGTGTATAAGTGTTGACCAGTTGTGGCTTGAATTCAAAGAAATGATATCAACAGCAATTAAGAGATTTATATCAAATAAATTAACAAATGACACAACTGATTCGCATTGGTTCGGACTGAACAACGGCAATGAATCGTACTGTACCAACATCACTATGCCGTTAATGTATGGTTTCCTCCCGTGCAAAATACTTGGGTGAACCAGTTGACCACTACAGCTTTAATTAGGTACAGTTTTTAATTTTACACTTGATGTTGTGACTGCAGATTGCTATCTGATTTTTAGAATATTCCAGCCATAGTAGAGTGCCTGACGACTACCTGAAGTCGAGCTTGTACCGTAATCGCACTCTCAAGGAACAAATTGAAGACAGATCACCCGTAGTATAATTACTACTGTGGCAACCTCAACCAATGACTATGCAGCCGGCTCGAATATCGAATAATGAAAGACTGCACCCTTACTTTACACAACATCGAGATCGAACAATGACACGATTACACTACGAATAGACACATCCAAACATTATAATGACAATTATCACCAATGTAAAGCAGTAGTTACGAGATAGGTCGATCTAGATAACAACTCCCATTATCTAAGCTACTGGTCAAATCCAAGCATCAAATCCCTTTAAATACAGTACCTGTATATATTATGTCGAGATAAATGCCCCAACTAGCTTGCAATTGTTCTCCCACACAACGAAATTCTCACAACACAGTAGATTATCTCTGGAAAAGACTCGTAACTTTTTAATTACTTACAAAATTCCTATTCCATATACCGTCGTGTTATGACCAGTGAGTATTAAGACGCTTCCACCAATATTGATAAGAATTGAAATAGTTTATGCTACCACTAAATCTCTTTCCAATTAGCCCAGCATTGCTATGTAAATAATACGTCACGTACTTCACAGATTTACTAATCTTTGTCCTTAGTGTAATCGTTGACCTTTCCGTAATAAATTACGACAACTTCATGTCTTCTTGCATTTACTTACACACTCTTTTCATCAATTAAATTGTTTTAACTTTTTAGAATATCTACCCTCTGTAGGTTAATCATGGTTCCAGTCAATTAATGGACTTTTGATTAGGCAAACTTACAAATACCAGCGTATACTCTTATCCTGCAACGCGGTATTAAGATCTCTGGAATTCACCCTTTTCTTTCCTCGTAAAACACACACACACACACACACACACACACACACACCAGATACTAATTAAATACACGTAAGGTTTAAGTTAACCCAAGAAAACTTTAATTTATTTTCTCTAGGTATTTAGATACAATTTCCTTCATGTAAGTGAGCAAGTGCCATCAAAGACTACACCCCACAACACGGAAATTCAGTAATAAAAAAAATTAAACAAAAACCCTAAGTGCCACTGCCACTTGAAGTCTAACCTTAAGTGACAATTTAAAAAAATTCTGAACCTCTTCAGGCGTTGACAATACACGACCCGCTAAGTGCCCTATTTGAATTCGGACACTCGTCACTTTGGCTAATCAAGTTTTTGTTTAGCTGTGTGCTGCTTGTAAAATGGTTCCTTCATTTTCTTGTCCCTTATCCACTCAACTGCTGGTGTACTCTATCACAGTATAGTGAAACAGTTCATATTTATTCCAGCCAAGTCTCGGTCCGCTGTAAGATAGTGGTATTTAACCAACGACTACGAACATGTGTTTGAGGCTTTCCCTTCTTGGGGGACACACACACACACACACACACACACACACACACACACACCAATCACTACCAAACCATTTCAACAAAATGGCTAACAACCCAGTTACCTGTGGGCAAGCTGAGATCACTAATCGTACATCACGGACAGGATATTGATTCCACCAGTGCCCAAAAACTCAGCACCTACTATGTACTTCTCTCTCTAACCAGGATCATGCTGGATTTACCACAGCAAACTTTGACCAAAACTGCCCACAAGACGACGACAATTGATAGCTTGTGCACTTAAATTCGCCAAAACCGGTGTATCACCAGCGACTATTCAGAAAATCCAACAGAATCTCTGTATATTCTGTTACTCAGCATTGGGAGGAAACGACCGTCACAGCCACGTATATGAGCAGGGGCCTAAAAGACTAAATAGCCACTCTGCCTCTGTGGACTGTACCCAAATTAAAATACTGGTACTACCAATCAAAACTCCTTTCCTTCACCCAAGCCTTAACTGCCAGCTGCGGTGCCTCACTACACCACGCAGTGGGTCACTCTATCAGACCCAGATGCACACCGATATATCCACTTAGTCGGTGAGAGGTTTACATGGGAACTAACTCAATCTTTGTCATACCATAGGACCATTTAAAATGAACAAACATGCAGTGCCACGCCAACTTTTGACAGTTAATTAATTATTCGTTGCTATTGTCGGTTCTCCAAGACAGCGGCTAGCTACTGCGCGTCGCTCAGGCGGGATCTCTGGGCCGAGTGAAGGCAAGTTGTTGCATCGCTGAAGTCGCCCGCACTCGCCACCTTTTTTTTTTTTTCTGTCGACATTCGCGGCTCATCTACTATATATATATTTCTTAATATATTGTACACATATATTTACAGTAAGCACCAGGTGGTGTTATTAAGTTATCGTGTAGGATGCTCAGCACTAGTAAGGGCAAACATAACCTGTGAGTTTTGACACAGCACACGCGGTGGTTAGCGCATGGGACTCTAACTCGGGAGGATGATGGTTCGTACTCATGTCTGGCCATTCTGATTTAGTTTTTCCATGATTTCCCTAAATTGCTTCAGACATATGACAGGATGGTTCCTTTGAAAGGACATAATGGGACCAATGACATAACTGGTTCCCTCCCCCGAATCAACCAACCAACCCCTTAATACTGAAAATGAGTTAGAATACTGTTGCAGAAACAACAAAAAAGCATGTCAAATTTAAACCAACACAAACCCCCATGATTTGCGATCTTTTCAGTAGCTCAAAATTTAGTGCGGACTTCAATGCAAGATGCTTATAATAGTTTTCACAATGAATCCAAAGTGATACTGGTCATATGTAAAGCATGCTAGCAGAAATACATAGTCACTGTCTTCTCTGCCTGATAGCTATTGAAACACTGTCGATGGCAGTGCTGTTAAAGCAGTTACTAAACACAGTTCAAAGAAGAGAAACATGTCTTGTATTATTGAGAAATAGGGGAGAGAGTGTCATGGACACGATACAGGAATCGGGACTGACATCATTAAAACAGAGGCATTTCTTGTTGCGACGAGATGTTCTCACAAAATTTTAATCGCCAACTCACTCCTCCGAATGCAGAAATATTTTGTTGACACCAACCTACATAGGGAGAAATGATCATCATAATAAAATAAGGGAAATCAGAGCTCACATGGAAAGTTATAGGTGTTAGTTTTTTCCATGCACTGTTAGAGTGTGGAATAACAGAGAATTATTGTGAAGTTGGTTCGATGAACCTTCTGCCAGGCACTTAAATGTTATTTGCAGAGTTTCCATGTAGATTTAGGTGTAAATGGAGGCTGTCAGCCACTGCATTGTCGTGGTGGGAGGTATTGCCTGAAATTTTGTAGTCTCGGCACACTTTTGACACTGTGGATAATGGAATCTTGAATTCCCTAACAGCCGGCTGGTGTGGCCGAGTAGTTTTAGGCACTTCAGTCTGGAACCGCGCGACTGCTATGGTCGCAGGTTCGAATCCTGCCTCGGGCGTGGATGTGTGTGATGTCCTTAGGTTAGTTAGGTCTAAGTAGTTCTAAGTTCTAGGGGACTGAGGACCTCAGATGTTACATCCCATAGTGTTCAGAGCCATTTGAACTAATTCCCTAACATATGTCCAAAATGGAATGTCCCATGTGTCTAGCTCCAGCTGTCATTCAGTGTTCAAATTCTGTTAATTCCCATGTGTGCCCCTAATCATGTCTGAAACCTTTTCACATGAATCACACTTCAATGCAAATGTGAGTTGTTGCAATGCACTTGCCCTATTACATCTTGTGTACACAAATATACTGCCATAAGTATATGCGCCTATAGCTATCCCATGAATTTTGTTACCTCAGTGTATAACACCATCTATTGTTGGAGGCAGAGCAGTATCAGTTTTGTTACAATTGATTCATGCACCCCAGTTTTTTGTCCTTAAATTTGGGAAAAAAAATATATGCACATTACTTTGTGTGTGTGTGTGTGTGTGTGTGTGTGTGTGTGTGTGTGTGTGTGTGTGTGTGTGTTATTGCATCATTAGCAATGAGGCAAGCTTTTGAACATACAGAACCCATACTAAACACTAAAATTGAAATAATTATTTCCAAAGCTTCATATGATGATTATGTAAATGGAATTACTGTACATAATTATTTTTCATTCTTCCTTGTTTATCAATAATACATGTATTTAAAAATGATAATTCCCATATGTAGATAGATGATGATGATGATGATGATGATGATGATATAGGTTTTATTTTAATGTCCTACCTGCTGAATGTCTTTTTACAAATAGAAAATGTATCCAGTATTTAATGCAGAAGTGGAAGTGAAATGACAAGCAACATTGTGGAGCAGATCTGTGAAGTACTCTAGTCAACAGTAAAACGTTAGAAACTAGTTCTTCACGTGAAAGAAATTCAGATTCTAAACAGAACAACATCAGTTGGTGAATGAGAAATCACAGAACATACACGGATCATAGCCACTGCATGAGAATGTTACAAACTTAATTTGGAACAGACACTAATTCACTATCCTTTATTGGGCAACGAACACTTCGCAAATATGTGCAGTGAAAAATTGGCAACAGCCCACAAAACTTCGTATTCCTAATGTCATGGAAAAAACTTGAACTTAATATATTATACATTCGGTGTGTATTGCCTGATAATGTTAGGCTTGAAACATGTATTAATATTTTTCACTTGTCCAGAGTATTAAATGAGACATAGTAAAAACTTGTTATTATTATGTTGGTGGAAGTGGAAAGTGTTAAATTGTAAAACACCAGTTTGATATTTATCAAATGTTGTGGAGATGTTCTTCAGATAACAGGTATCAAATGATTAGACTTTCTGCTTCTTCTTTGCTTCAAGGCTTAGGCACCTGTGCGTATTCCATCTTCACTTTTCACTGCCACCTCATTCTGTCTCTACCCGTGACCCTTCTTCTAGGCTAGTACAGCAGGATCAGGTGTAGAATTCTCTCTGCACTCGTGTTTTGTAGGTAACTTTTCACTAGTTTATTGTCTTCGATCGTTTTGTTAATATTATACAAGACTGGTTCTTTCCTATCTTCATTTCTTATATGGTCATCTCCACTAAAACCTCAATTTCCTAAGAAATCTCATTTCTTGTACTCATAGTTTTTGTTGCCACTCTTTTTTTTGGGAGGGGGTGGTCTGTGACTCACTTCCATATAGCAGCACAGGTGTAGTGGTGGTTTTAAAAATTTTTATTTTGTTCTGGAATGCTTTATATATTATTCCACACATTGATTGTCATTTGTCAGTCTTATTTTCTAGGTCCTTGTCCATGTCAAAACTTATGTTTCATCCTATAAAACTGAAGTTGGAGTATCTATTAAAGTGGTAAATTATCTTTTTATTTTTGAGCATATGGGATATTTCTCATGATGAGCCATGATTTTAGTTTTTTTGTTGATATTCAAAGATTATATTATCCTTTCCCTAATTGATGTAATTTAAAAAATGTTTTTGTAGCTTATGTTGATTGAAAACTTCCATTCAGAACTGATGTCAGTTATGTGTTATCACATGAGGTGTTATCACATGCAAGCTAGTAGCCTCTGAATATAACCATGAGGAATTTGTTGCCATGCCTTAGACTCAAGGTGTGTCAGTTCGTGAAGATTATTGGCTGGAGGCTGGTATGAATGTATGTCTGTCCATCGTGTCCCAGACATGGATGGCAAATCAGGGGACCGGCTAGCCCAGTCAAGGATCCATGCATTCCTCAAAATGATTGGCAGATGTTGGGTCATGCATTATCCTGCTGGAATGAGCCATTTGGTACCCTAGTCATGAAGCATATGACAATAAGGTCTACTGTTATTGCCACATACTGGTGGACATTCATCCTCCCTACAACAGTTGATAATCACTCCTGTTATACCCAATAGCTCATTGCACCATGATTTTAGTTCAGGTTTCATGGGTCTCAAGAATTGTGGTCTCTGTGACCTTTCACCTTGTCTCTCTGGGCATGTTAACCACAATCTGACCCCCACCAACAGAAACAAGAGGTAGCTGAATACCATAGAATGTCACTCAGTGACCCATTTGACTCTGGCTATGTACTGTGCAAGTCTGTGGCATGAAGCCAACAGTAAACGACCCACACTAACTCAAGAACACAAACTGGCTCCCAGTAATCTGTTCCAAGTGACTTGTGTGACACGCTGCAAGTAATCGGTGTCCAGATTCGAGCTGTTGTCTTCTGACACCATTAGAGCTGGTCGAACAATTTTATCATCTTGTGGTGTAGTCTTTCTGGAAGATCCTGTGCCTACTCTTCTTGCTACACTGTTGTCCTGAAGCTGTCTCATCACCCCTCATTGTGCAGTCACTTCATTACATCCGGTGACATGTATGTGACCTGTCAGTATGTAGCTCCCATATCCCTCATGCTAATGACTCTACCTTTCTCAGTCAGAAAGAAGGCAAAAAGCTGCATTCACGTGTCCTCTGATTACACAATGTTGTAATCTCCATGTGAACTCAGTAGCTACTCTATTCCTCATGTGCAGGAATGGTTTTTTTTCTGTACTGGAAATAAGCTCACACAAGAATTAAATTTTAATCACTGTATGTCACAGATATGGAAGTACAGTATCCATTTGGTAACATTTTAACTAGTTGTTCATCATGCAATACTTAACATTTACATCAATATTTACTTTGTTTTTTGATTGGTATTGGCATCATTGTTGGATGCAGTAAACAGCTGCAACAAGAATTTTGTATGGCATCATGGCATAGAAAACTTAAGATGAATAATAACTTCTTTGTTCTGTCATTCTTAATTTAAAAAAATTTCTGACTCCCGCACATTTAAACAAAATCAGGCACCTGCCAACTTAGTACTACCATATCCCGTTGTTCCGGCTTTATATTGAGTTTACCAATCTGTCATAGAAAATAATAATTTTGGAATAAGCTGTTTTTCCTCTGGGTGTACCAGCCTTGTAAGAAAAGCAAACTGTTTTGTATGTAGTGCTGGGGACTGTGCAACTAGGATGTACAATTCAGCAATAAAAGATTGTTTGTAATGGCCAGTTCTGAGGATGTCAGTCTCTGATTTTTTTGTAGAGATTATCATCAACATTACTTTGTGCAATGGAGGGTGTTACATTATTTTTTGAAAAAATATTAGACAGTTATGTTTAACGTATACTACTGTAATCAAATACTCAAACATTCCTTAAATTTACTTTAAGCACTTGCTGTTAGCAGAATGTTTGGATTGCAGGTTGTAAAGGTTGACTATATATATCTCTTTTGCGCAGCAAAAAACTGTAAGATTATTTTATTTTCAAATGCACACAGTGGTATGTGACATTTTACCAGCATATCATGCACTTATTAATCTGTTTGTAGGAAATTTTGGTACTTACTACAAAGGTAGCAGGCCACTCTAGCTTTAGATATTAAAACTTATGAAATTGTTGTTGTTTAGGTAACCACGAAAGTAGAGTGATGAATGAGATGTATGGCTTTGAAGGAGAGGTGAAGGCAAAGTACACTGCACAGATGGCTGAACTTTTTACAGAGGTTTACAACTGGCTGCCGCTGTGCCATTGTTTAAATAATAGAGTACTAGTAAGTATAAAAGCATTAGTTTTCATTATTAGAATGCTATATATGAAAGTAAATGTTCAATAATGTAATTCCTTGTAAATCCTTTCATTATGATGATGGAATAAGCAGCAATAAGTCATAATTGTGATATTGATCAGGGTCCTTGTCCTTATTTTATCATTTCTGATGCTCACTAGTCTTCACTTTGTGTTCACAGTACAAGGAAACTTTATGGACATGCAGGTTTTCATAGCTCCCCCCCCCCCCCCCCCCCTCCCCCGGCATCTGCACTTGAGCTCACAGGACAAAATATCGGTCGTTCACTTAGGAAAGCACATTGGTCACTTAGGAGTGGTGTAGAATTGATACCTGATGGTCATCAGAGTGTACCACTAGTGGATGTTTAACGTTGCATGAGAAGAGTGGTTGTAAAAAGATCCTAACCTACAAGGATCATAAATGAGGGCTATGCCTTGCCAATGACTATAAATTTCAAACCAAATAGGAATTGCTGCTGCCAATGAATGCAGGTCCACCTGAACAGTAACTGAGTGAACACTGTGGAAGAAACTGCTTGCAGTTTCTGTTTGGAGCCTGGTATCTCACACATGGCCATTGCCCACAGGCATCACATAAAATTGCACATCTTCAATGGCCCAAACAACAAGAAACTGGACAGTAGCTGATTGTAGGCTTGTAGTGTGTGTGTGTCATAGACTCATGATTTTGCCTCTTTTCAAATTATGCAAGGCAGTGAATGCAGCAACAGCCCACTGGCACATTTAACCTGCAGTTCGTGTTGGAGGTGGTTCGGTGTTTCGTTTTTTAGACATTGACTGAGGACCACACCTTCAGGTTGCTGTAAATGTAAATGTGAACCAGAACGTTAATTTCAGCATTCTTTGTGACATTGTTGCACTTTCTTTTAAATTTCTGTGATTATTCTGTGGACACTCATCTTCCAAGATAAGTCGTGTTCACAAGGCTGTATATGTACAGTCCTGGTATGATGAACACTCGGGCACCCTATTGCCCATCGACTGACCCACTAAATCACCTGTTCTTAACCCAATAGTAAATGTTGGGACTATGTGAAACAGCGAGTGAAACGTAGCAGTCAACCAAGGATCTATTTGGCAGCTGTACAGTAATCGTCAGTGAGAGGCTTCAGCTGGATGCTGCATACCTGGGGGAAACTTGGGAACTGTGTTCTTCTCTGAATTGAAGCCATTATCATAAGTTGCTGAATGTATTCAGAACTACAAAATTATTAGACAGGAAGAAAAACTGAAGAGGAATTCCACCATGTGCAGGACACCATTTGATTAATTTTGTTGTATCCAAACATGCTCCTGCACTTTCTTTGCTGTTTCAATAGGTTTTCATTTTTGTATGTAAAGTATCTGAAAATTATATTTTAACAACTTTTGGAGGTGATGTGAGTCACTTCAGTTTCTGGCTTAGTTATCAACATAAACAAAGGAGAGGTAATCAAATTTTTTATGGTGGTTTACACAGGCTAGGATATGTGTCACAGATTTCAAGCTTTATATGTTTTACACTTATTCTATGCTGATAAATTTTGGCCTAGGATACTAATTCAGAAGTAAGTGCACATTTCTCTCTCTCTCTCTCTCTCTCTCTCTCTCTCTCTCTCTCACACACACACACACACACACACACACACACACACACACACACACACACACACCACACAGAGAGAGAGAGAGAGAGAGAGAGAGAGAGAGAGAGAGAGAGAGAGAGAAGGTGGGAGGATGCATAGTGAATACATATATAATGGCATTTATGTTTTCAGGTTATGCATGGTGGCCTGTTTTCAGACGACAGTGTCACATTGGAAGATTTGAGAAAGATTGATAGGAACAGGCAACCGCCAGAAGAAGGTAAAAATTTTCACATCTTGCTTTTCTTTAAACAATGGAAAATTCAGGACAGAATGTGATGTTCGCCTGCTTTACTCCTTTGTTGGTAGTCCTCGGTGTCAACATACTGCATTGTTATACTGGCTGAAAAATGGGGGTTGGAAGTTCAACACTGACTTCTGTAAATGATGTAGCTGACAGTTGCACAGTTGCTTTTCACAGTTCTTTATTTTCGCTGTTCACAACCCCCCAATATTACACAGTTATATGGTCAGTTCACTATTGGTAAATAAGCCTCATTAATAGCTTGCAGGTAAACATCAGCATACTGCTATAATAGTTTGCTGTTGAACATCTATGAGCAGTAAATACCTAACCACACAGCTCAGCTTTTGCAGAATAATGAGGTACATGTGACAACGATTTCTCAAATTGAACAGACACTGTCATTGTTTTAACACATGGCCTATTGGCCTTACATTAATTCCACTGTTAATGCATTATTGTTACTGTAATTGATACAGACTTCCCATCTGAAAATCGGCTGTGAACTGACTGTTTCAGGACCAAAAATCAGGCCTTTCTATGTCCTCGCAAAAAACAGGCACTGAAACTATACATTGTTCAATGTTTAACTTACAGAAATTACATTTAAAACATAACTCATTCAATTAACTGAATACATCAAAAAATTCCTTCTTTTTAACAGATATAGTTTGCAAATATGCTTTTGACAAACATGGTAATTATTTTGGAATTAAGGGCTAGCTTTGCTAATATGTTTTCGATTGGAGCCAAATAAATACTTAAAGAATCCCAGTAGTTCATTCTCCAAATGCTTATAATTAGTACAGAATTTATATTTGTTTATAAGTCAACAACAGCATTTAAGTCATGAAACAATTACTAATTTCACCCAGTAACAAAAGTTTTAACTAGGAACAGTGAAAATAAATTAGGAAATTAATTACATACACAAAACTAAGCACAAAGTTAGATCTGGTGGTAGATTTCTTAAGACTGAGGGCCAACCTTTCTCTTTAATGGAAATGCAGATTATATTCATGTAAGTTAATGGTAATTAGGCAAAAATGGAAAAAAGCGAGTTTAAGGAGGCAGATGGCGAAATGAGAGGAAGTAAAGAAATCCCAGCTTGCTTCGTCACAAGAATGTAACAATATTATGAAAAGGATAGTCGCTACTCATCGTATAACAGAAATGCTGAGCCGCAGATAGGCACAACAGAAAGATTGTTACAAAATGAGCTTTGACCACACACACACACACACACACACACACACACACACACACACGTGTGCGCGCGCGCGCGCGCGCGCGCGCGCGCGCGAAACTCCCAATCTGGCTTCACCTGCCAGAGACTGGTCATGTGTGTATGAGTTTCATTTGTTTCATTTGCATGTGTTTTGTCTTTTTTTTTTTCGACGAAGGCCTTGTTGGCTGAAAGCTTGTTTTGTGACTTTATTTTCTTTACTCTTTCATAAAAAAAATGTTTTTACAGTCAGTTGCATTGTACTTTTTCCAAACCCTATACTCGATTTTTTATTTGTACATAAATTTCAGTATTATTAAAAGCCACACAAAATAACTGGTTTGTGCTTATTAAAGGTAACTTTCCCTAGGCCAGTAGCGTCTCATCCCTCATAGGAATTTGGCTAAAACCTGCATATGTAATGATAAAATTCAGCTCTTAGTTTCTTTATGAGTACAGTACATTAATTTTCTATTATGAAGTCTATTGGTTTTATTACTTAAAATGATAAATGCATTTTCTGTCTTGTCATTAATGATTTGTAGAATCCCATGTCATTTTTTTTGTAACATACCTCTTCTGAATTGCTTGCTTAAACTACCTACACACTGTTTTTAGTTTACTAGGATTTAATTGTTCTTTCATAATACTTAGCTAATCCTTGTTTTGGGGTGTAAGATTAATGGTGAAAACTGGGCCCACAGCCATCTGTACACATTTTAACAATAGGTATGAGACACCACTTGTTGAAAATATTTCTCACATGGGTAGGTTCTGATGGGTGAGTCACTGATTTTGATAAAGTTTTGCAAGGATGTTCTATGTTGAAAATAAAGAGCTACATGTTTCAGCCTTTTGATAGACACGCCTTAAGTTTCGAAAAAATCAGGATCAAAGTTGACAACAGAAAATCATATTTTCAATGCTATACATCTAAAGATCATATGAAAACAAACATTTTTATCAGTTTAATATTGTCGTAGAAGAAGCTGAGTAGCACAGTGATGTAGTGGTTGTGATACTACACTGTTGCACGAAGGGTCGTGAGTTCAAAACTCACCTGGACCATACAGTTTCAATTTCTATATTCAGTTAGAGTATATTCTAGAAGTATCCACAAATGTCAAGAATCATTGTACTGGAATGTTCTGTAGCTGTATACTGTGTGTGTTCTGGCTGGAGGCAGGTTGCTCCGCGCTCTTGTAAGTGCAAGTGCTGAATAAACCTTCGTTAAGTGAAGTTAGTGTTTGTCATTCATCTAATTACACCTTCTTCTATGTGACATTATCCTGGTGGAGACACTGGGTATTGGAACTTGTGATAGCACACATTATTGACAACACAGTGGCTCCCATCAGGCCACGACAGAGCTGCTGTTTATGTGATGAGAAATCTGAGTTCGAGCCATATTCAACAGATCGCAATCTATCAGACAGAAGAAGTAGAGCATGTTACGATGACAGCAACTGTGTGCCAACACATGAGACGTCCTTCCGGGTTCTCGGATGACAATGGCCAAGATCCAACCAAGTGGCAGAAGGTATATGAGCATATAGCCAAATGTAACAAATAGGATGACACAGTGTGTTTAGCCAACTTGGAGGGCACTGCCAAGCAATGGTATGAGAACAATGAGGAGAAGTTCACAAGTTGGGAAGTATTCCAGGGGGAACTCTGCAAGTATTTCGGTGACACACGACGACAGAAGTGTAAAACTGAAGTAAACTAAAGTGCAGGACACAGCATCCAGGAGAAACTACAGCATCCTACATTCAAGATGTCTTGGAGCTGTGTAAAATAGTGGATCCTAGAATGAAGGAGGAAGATAAGATTGCACATCTCATGAAGGGTGTTGCTGAGGACATGTATCAATCCCGACTCCTGAAAGAGGTTTCGACAGCAGATGACTTCATAAAATGGTGCCATTATATCGAGACAATGCATCAAAAAAGAATTACATGCAAGAAGTTTGAACGGCTTCCAAACATCATATCAGTGTCTGATGGAGGAGGCAACTGATTTCACAAGTGTTCTTTGGCAGATAGTGAGAGAGAAAGTTCAGAAGGCACTTGGATTGCATGGTGAGCAAAAACAGATGCTTCAAGAGGTCATAAGAGAGGAAGTGGAACAGACCTTGAACCCAATCTCTCGTCCTTCATTTCCCTTTAAAATAGTGAAAAAGTCGAGCCCCAGGCAGAGTTGCGTTCCTACAATGCCGCATGAGGAACCTGTTTGGGCACCAAGGAAGACTGACTCTGGAGGACCCAGGATAACCAACCTTTATGTTTCCACTGTGGATGAGCAGGATGTGCAATGTACTATTGTTGAGAAAGATGAAAGATATTTGATGACACCTGCACCAGAAGACAGCAGAGCGATCTTAACTAACGCCAACTCCGGGACAACGAAGATGAACAAGATGATGTGGGTGCAGAATGACGTAGGTCACCATCGCCGCAGGCTAGCCGCTGGAGAGGAAGCTCCCCAACATGCCGACCAAGGTCTCCGTCGACGTTTAGGAGCTCCAGTTGATCACCTAGCCACCGTAACCTGGAAAACTAAATGTTGTGACCTTCCTTGGAAGTGAAGCCGCCGAAGAGAAAAATCCTCTGCCGTCGATCACTACAAAAATGATTGGAAACTATGTCGATATCCTCATGGATGGCCGACCAGCCTAAGCTCTTGTGGACTCTGGAGCATCATATTCAGCCATTTCAGAGAAGTGCCATTGCCAGTTGCAGAAAACATCTCTGCTGAAGGTGGCTAATGGGAAATATGTAAAACCTACAGGAAGATGTACCATTCATGTGGGTATAAGTGGCTATACACAGCCCTTAGAATTCATAGTCTTACAAGAGAGTGGTCACGCGAAGATTATGCTAGACGAGATGAGATACTATGTACAGGAAGATGCGCATCCGAGTGTGTGGAGACTGTGTGTGCTGGATGAAGTGATAATTCCTGCTGTCAGCACTAGAAAGGTAACTGTCACATGTCATGCCATGCATCAACCCATGAATCTTGTAGTGGAATATAATAGAAGCATACCACTGAAGAATAACTTGGTCATCCCAGCCTCTGTCGTCTCGTTTAAGAATGGATTCAGTGAATTGTAGATAGTTAACTGTCGCCGAGAACCCCAGATCCTTCCAAGATGCATGTGTATAGCAAACACTGAGCCGTTAATTGAAAAACAGCTGAGCATCCTAGAAACCTCCAATGCCGAGTCTGTGGGTGAAATTAGCACTGCCACTACGAGACAAGATATTCTAGCTCAACTATCACCAGATCTCACTAAGGGATAACACAAGAAGCTACTTGCCATTCTTCAATCCAACAGGACGACTCGCCAGGTGGGCACTACGTCGTCAAGAGTATGACATTACCATACTGTACAAAATTGGAAGAAAACACCAAGATGCCAACTGTCTCAAGAAACCCTGTGCAAGACCATAAAGACTGATGGACATGGTGATTATCTCGCTGCATTCCAGGATCTCTCTGCTAAGCAGGAGTAGTACGCCGAGATAACTCAAATTATGCTTGCCTTAAATCGGTCAGAGGATGTGAAAGGACAATTTAAGGTAGTTAATGTATTACTTTGCAAGAAAAACTGTGATCTGTTTGGAAAGAGGTGGCTACCAGTGATTCCTAAACACATGCGCTTAGATGTTCTACAGAAATTCCAGGATACGATAGAATCCGCAAGAGATTTTTCTGGCCAGGTTTATTTAGGCATGTCTGTCACTATACGTTGCACTATCGAGAGTGCCAGAGGAGAACGGCAGTTCCTCAGAAACCATCTGGTCGACTCATACCAATTCCACCAGCCGAAATGCCTTTCCAGCGTGTTGTGATTGACCTCCTCAGACGATTTCCAGTGTCTGCTAGTGGCAATAGATGGATTATTGTTTGCACTGATTATCTGACGCACTATGCCATTACAAATGCCATGAAAACAACCAAAGCATCCGAGGTAGCCAAAGTCATCACAGAAGACATTGTATTAAAACACGGTGCCCCAGGGTCATTAAGTATGGATCGAGAGAAAGTTTTTCAATCGCATCTTGTGACAGAGGTAAACTGTCAGTGCAACATTACTCATCACATGATGACTGCCTACCATCCGCAAAGTAACAGGCATACTGAATGCCTTAATTAAACCTTGGCCAACATGGTATCATTGTTCATCAGTGTTGAGCAGAGCAACTGGGATGAAGTGCTACTTCTTGTGATGTTTGCCTACAACACCACCAAACAAGACACCACAGTATTTATGCCATTTTTCCTGGTGCATGGGTGTGAGGCAACGAGGATGATGGACACTGTTTTTCCATTACATCCTGATGATGTGGATGACGATTACATCGGCCTGGTGTTAAACAGAGCTGAGGAAGCTTGGCAGTTAGCTCGACTCCGCACGCTGCAGGCTCAAGAAAAGATCGCCGAAGGTATGACGTGAGCCACTGCCCTTGTTTACCAGCCTGGTGACATCGTCTGGATCTTCACTCCTTTTCGGAAGGTTGGTCTCTCTGAGAAGCTCCTCAGGCGCTACTTTGGACCTTATAAGGTTGTAAGACAGTTGTCTGATGTTACTTATGAAGTTGAAGATTTTGACCCCAACACAAGACGAGGAAAGATCATCTTTCGAATGAAGCCCTATAAGAATGCTGCAACCCAGAGTAAATTCAAAGCTCCAGCGACAGGCAACAAGTGGAAAGGTGACGAAGAGCATAGCGGTGAAAGAAGTTCTAAGAATATCACCGTCAGGGTGAAAATCAGTATGCAGGACCGATGACTCTTTCCCGTACTAGGAGAATGTAACACAGAGACGCTGTTCTCTTACGGAGGGAGCAATGTCACAGAAGAAGCAGAGTAGCAGCATGGTGTAGTGGTTATGATACTAAACTGTTACATGAAGGGTTGTGAGTTCAAAACTCACCTGGACTGTGCAGTTTTAATTTCTATATTCGGTTAGAGTACATTCTAGAAGTATCCACAGATGTCAAGAATCATTGTAGAGTGTGTGTGTGTGTGTGTGTGTGTGTGTGTGTGTGTGTGTGTGTGTGTGTGTGTGTGTTCTGGCCGGAGGCAGTTCACTCCATGCTCTTGTATGTGTAAGTGCTGAATAAACCGTCGTGCAGTGAAGTTAGTGTTCATCATTCATTTAATTGCACCTTCTTCTATGTGACAATATAGGGTCCAAAGTTCATAGTGATAGAATTATTAATGTTTTTTGTTTTTCTTGCTGTAGCTTGAGTACCCATCATTTGACACATGTAGAAGAGAAAAGTCATCAGTCGAGTGGTCAAGGTATTAGACTACCAAACTGCTGGTCTGTGTTACATCTTTGGTTGTGGATTTTTCCACTTGATATTTTTTTCAATATATCTGATAATATACTGATCATAGGAATACCTTTCTTTCCTCCTGGTTTTAAAGTAAAACATCGGGAGATGTGATTAGTAATCAAATAAGTATGTATAAGGTATTGGCACTTACTTTCAGCATGATACAGGACGTGCTACGATAAGGCTTTCATAGATGGTGATGTTCAGCTGACCTGCACTGTGCAGGTGATACCACCGAAACATACCTCTCTCTATCAACTGTGTTATTTTTTCCTTCCTCCAGTAGCTAAAGCGTTTCATCACATGACTTCAAAATAATGCAATATCGCAGCAGAGCAGAGAATTAAAATATAGGGTGGATGCCATCAAAATTCAAGTGCTGGTTGTAATCTTACCCTCCCACACAGCACCATGAAATTTCTCGTAGTATCTTCATTATTTTCAAATGTGTCAAGAGGTGTAATATATACAAAAGAAAAACTTTTTACTTATCTTCATTTTCATGCCTTGTTGGCTGCAGTTATTGTGTCTATGGGCACATTCTTATGGCTGAACTTTTGATTTATAACACTGTGGGTTCCTGATGACTAAATAACTGATGAAAATTTGCCTGTATTATTCTCGAGTTTTATTCTTCGTCACGTTTCTCCGTATCACACCGTATTTACATTTTCCACTTCTGTCACACCACAAATTAAATTATTAGTGACACAATCAAAAACAAGTCTGATCCCATCAGAGGCATGGCCACTACTTCTTAAATTCTGTGGTACTCAAAATATTGCGAAGAGTTTACAAAGCAAGAGAGTCTACATACTTACTTGAAAAAAGAAGAATCGTCACCAAGTTATAACACTATTTAATAAATGAATCCAGAAATAAGTTTAATAATTAGCAGTTGATTGTGCAATTATTAAAACGAATTTTAAGTATGCCAAATATTTCACAATTCCAAATTTTATGCAAGAAGAATAATTTTAGCTGTATCGATTGTAACAACTTAATTTCTTTTTATATATTTAAGCCTGAAATATAATACATCATATATGAAATCAAATGAAATTCTTCCAGGGAAACAGTCAAGAATGTTCACCAATACCAGATTCGGGATTAATCCTGGTATTGGCTACTTCTATAAGGAAAAAGGTTATGTTAGAAAGGGTGTCCCATTACATGATCCACAACCAGTTCTCCATATCTGTCTTTCAAGATACGCTTTTATACTCTTGGTACATATCCAAATTGATATATGATAACCTGTTTCTAGCAGCATGACTCAGATATATTTTCCATGAATGGTGTACTGGAAAACATGTCACTGCAATGAGATATCATTCGTGTGTTGCACATATTTATTTTTTGCCCATGTCTGTGATAAGTTTCACCCGACTGATTGCAAGAATGCAGATGCATAGACAGTCAGGTAAGATTATATAATAATATATTGTGGGTGTATTTTTGTACTTTTTTCATATCACAATGAAAATAGTTCATATTCTAATTAACCACGCATCTCAATGTTTTACTTCGAAAAAGGAAAGAATGGTATTCTGATTATCACAGTATTATCAGATTCACTGAAAAAATATTGAATGGAAAAGTCATGGCCAAGAATTGAACACAGACCAGCAGTTTGGTAACCTAATGCCGTTACCACTCACCCACCGACCTCACTCTGCTAGGCATGTTGAATGAATTGTACCCAAGCTATGCTGTGAAAACACAAAAATTGTAATTGCTTGAACATTATTAACTTTGAACCCCATATTATATTAATATTAAATGTTTGTTTTTATATGGTCTTTTGATATATAGCATTGACAATAACTTTTGACATCAGCATTCACTTAGTTTTTTCAAAAACTAGGGAGTGTCGTATAAAAAGCCAAAACATGTGTCTCTTGATTTCCAGTAGGTGATATCCTTGCAAATATCTGAAGACTGTAATATATTGCTGAAATTGGTTTCTCAATAAAATAACAATTGGAAATTCAGATGGCTGAAAGGTGTTTAGATTAAACATCCATGATCAAAATTGGTGACCCGCATGTCAGGCCCTCCCCTTGTTAGCCACTATATGATCACTCATCTCTTGGGACTGGAGAGTGATCTATCTGAAGGCTCCACTCCAGTGCAAAGGGTATGTGTGTAAGTTGTCCAGAGCTCAAGCATTTGGCAGGTAATTCATTCCCTCAGACAAGTAGCTGTCAGTTCAGGAAGAAGCTTCCATTTGTATGTGGCTTCACAGTGGCTGTGGAGTTTACAGACAGTAGCCAAGAGCAAATGTTGGCTCATGTAGCCACATATTAATCTTGCTATGACTGACATACTGGGCTGCAAAAGGTGGTTGTGGTGATTATGTTCAACATGTCTTTCATGCTCTGTGCATGTTGTCTGATCGATGTAGGCTTTGCCACATTGGCAAGATATTCCATAGATTCCAGTCCTGCACAATCCCAGATCATGCTTCTCCTAACCAAGAGCACCACATGCCTTTGCTGATGGGCAGAATATTACTTTACATATTGTTTCCTTATGATAATGCCTAATTTTAACAAACTATTGCCATTGTGCAAGAGGAATGCCTTGGATTTGAACCCCTCTTGATGTCATACCCCCGCCCCCCCATCCTCCCCTCCTGGGGTTTCGCCACCCTTTGGCGGGTTTGTGCGTAGCTACCATTGGGCTCCAGCCTTTGCAGTGTATTTTCCCTTTCATGCTGCATGTCAATTCTCTTGCTGTTCTTTTCCCCTCCCTTGGGGAATGTGTCTGAGGTGTTACTGGGAACCTTCCCCACTGTCCGTTGCTGACATAAGAACGGTTCCCTTCTCCTTTCTTTGTTTCCCTTCTCCTATCCTCCTGAGCTGCAATCTTCCCAAATTGCCGATTGGCCCCTCCGCCAGGTGTTTGGGAGATGTGACCTGAGATGTGAACAATCAATCACCTAAGGTGGGTGCGCCCCGTCGTGAAGGGGACCCCCAGTTGGAAGGAGCGTGCTATCAGAGACTCTGGCAATCGTGGGAGATTTTCTCGCAATGAGCCTTTCATCTTCACAATTAAAGTCTACAAAATATAAATGGAATGAGGCTAACAGTTCAAAGACCCTTCCAGCTGTACCACGGTTCCTCATGGTTTCACATACTGAAGACAGTCAGCCCTTCTCAATGGTAAATCCGTTTATTATTCAGAAAGGTGTTGATGCAACTGCCGGCCCTGTGAAATGCTGCTCTCATTTACAAAAGGGCACTTTGCTTTTGGAGACTATTACTGATTCTTGATAACAACAACTGCTTTCCACATCGGTTTTCCACGGCTATCCTGTTTGTGTTGAGACCCATAGGACTTCGAATTCTTCCTGTGCTGTTATTTACACTAGGCTGCTCAACAGTCTGACCGAGGCCGAAATCTAATCATACCTCTCTGATCAGGGTGTCATTGCCCTCCATGGGGGGATGAAAAAGTTAGATTCCTTCTTAGTGCCCACAAGCACTCCTTTTCTCACCTTTGATGGACTGGTGCTTCCGTCCAAGATCAAAGCAGGCTATGAACTTATCACAGTCCGACCGTACATTCCGAACCTGAAGCACTGCTACCAGTGTCATTGTTTCAACCACACTAGAATGTCTTGTTGACACTCAGACAAATGTGTAATATGTGGTAGGCAGACGTGCAACCTCAAATTCAGCTCTGAGCTTGTGAAGTTGCCCAGTGTCGAGATAGTGCCGCTGTCCCCTCACCCATCTGTGGAACAAGCCGTCAAACTCTTGCCTCAAGGGGCAGTGCCACCAGCTACACAACCAGCAGGCTGGAAAGGACAGAAAGAGTACTCCTGTGAAGAATTCCTACTTCCCTCCAGCGAACCAACACCTGAACCTTCCTCTAACTGGAAAGGCTCAAAGTGCAACACCTGTGTGCACATCCAAGTGGCATCTTACTAAGGCTGACTGGAGGCTTTACTCCTCCCTGGCGTCCTTCAAAGAACAAGATTTCCCTATTTGTGATGACCAGGTGGAATACCTTACAAACATTATCCTTAATGCTGCAGAACATTCCATTCTTCTCACTTCCTCTTCCTATGCCGCGTCCCAGTCCCTTGGTGGACTGAGGCATGGCGTGATGCAATTCGAGCACGGAGACATGCTCTCCATGTTTTTGATCATCATCATCCTATGATGGCAAACTGCATTCATTATAAATAGTGTTGTCGCGTTCTTTGGGATAGCAAAAAAGCTAGCTGGATTTCATTCACTAGTTCTTTTAACAGTTCCACTCCCTTCTCTGTTGTGTGGACAAATCTCTGACGGCTCTCTGGGACCAAGATCCGTTCTCCACTTTCTGGCCTGACAGTGGCATTGGAAACAGGCGAAGGTGGCTCAGGCAATACCCTTCCCTTCTCAGAATCGTGAGTGCTACAATGACACTTTTACTGTGAGGCAGCTAGATCATGCTCTCAGTTCATCCTGATCCTCCGCCCCAGGGCCAGACACTGTCCACATTCAGATGTAGCAGCACTTTTCTCTTGCAGGCAAGCACTTTCTGCCTAATATGTACAACCGCATCTGGGCAGAGGGCACGTTTTCCAAACACTGGTGTGAAGCTGCTGTCATACTAATACCTCAGCCCAGTAAGAACAAATACCTTCCTTCTAACTACCACCCCATCTCTCTCACCAGCTGTGTTTAGAGGTGATGGAATGTATGATTCATGCCCGGCTGGCATGGTGGCTAGAGTCTCGCAATTTACGAACCACTGCACAGTGTAGATTTCGAGCACACTGTTCTGCAGTGGACCATCTCGTCACTTTGTCCATGCATGTCATGAATGGTTTTCTGTGGAAATCCCAGACTGCGGCAATGTTTTGACCACCGTCCTCCATTTGTACCGGTCCCTTGTCCATTCAAAACTAGACTGTGTGCTTTGTTTATGCATCTGCACGGCTATCCCTCTTATGCCGTCTCAACACTACCCACCTTTTATGCTAGCTCAGTTGAGTCTGTATGCCAAAGCTGCTGAACTACCACTGTCCTACTGCCATGACTTTCTCCTCAGCAGTCATGCATACCATTCATCTGCCATGCACGGCCACCCATCCTATGCCACCTCCGTCAATGACTCCTTTGATAGCGTATATGGGGCACGTCCCTCTTCTCTGTTACCACCTGGAGTCTGCTTTTGGCACTTGCTCTGGCGGCTTAACTTCACACTACCTGCAACTTTCCCAGTGGGTGTGAATCTTTCACCACCTTGGCTTTGTGCGGTGGCCCGTGTTCACTTTCGTTTCTATTCGCTTCCTAAGGACACTACTCCAGCCTTGCCCTATCACCTTCAGTTTCATGACCTTCACATGGAGGTTCGCAGTAGTACCTTCGTGTGCATTGATAGCTCTCAGACTGACCATGGTGTCGGGTGTGCCTTTGTCATTGGCGCAGACGTTTTTCGGTATCGGCTTCCAGCTCATTGCTCAGTATTTACGGTCCAACACTTCACCCTGTATCAGGCCACAGAGTACATCTGGTGACACATGCTTTTCAACTGTGTCCTCTGCTCCGACACTCTCAGTGCCCTTCAAAGTCTCTGTGCGCTGTGTACCGCCCATCCCTTAGTCCAACGGGTCCAGGAAAACTGTCACTTGCTAACTCCCAATGGAGCCACTGTGATGTTTATATCGGTTCCTGGTCATGTCAGTCTACCAGGAAAGGAGGCTGCTGACACTGTTGCCAAGGCTACAGTCCTCGTACCTCATCCCACTAGTTCCTATATTCCCTCCAATGGCCTCTGTGTTGCCGTGTGTCAGGACATGGTGTCACTTTGGCATCACCATTGGTTCTCCCTGCAAGGGAGTAAGCTGCAGATTATTAAGCCTCTCCCAGCAACTTGAACGACATCTCCACACACACACACACACACACACACACACACACACACACACACACACCCCTCACCCCCCCTCCTCTCCCCCTCCCCACCGGGAGGAGGTCATTTTAACTAGGTTGCGTATTGGGCACTGCCTTTTTAACCATCGCCATTTCGTAAGTGGCACTCCCCCCCACCACTTTGTGCACATTGATCCCAAGTTTTAAATGGTCACTATTTACAGACGGGATGCCCATTTTTTAACTGTTTACATTCCCGCTTAGGTTTGCCGTCTGAGTTTTCGGCCGGTTTAGCGAACGGCACGCGGACTTTTGGCTGCATTTTACTTTATCTGTTGTAGCAGTATGGGCTTCCATTTCTCTATGGTGTATTTTGTAGCCCTTTCTCCACATCCCTGTTTTTAGCTGTCTTCTCTTAAGGCGATTGGGAATGACGTGTAGTCATTTTTAACTGCTCTCTGTCTTCATGTTCTATAGATTTGGCTTGGGTACATATGACCCCAGTTGTTTTTGCACCCTAAAACAAAACAAACAAACAAATTCCCTTCTTGATCTTGTGGGTGGTAAAATTTCTTCTTCCTTAAAAGCTGTGCTGATCTGATTGGTAGAATATCCATTATCTTTGAACATAGTTTGTAGGTGCTCCAGCTCCTTTGCAAGTCAGCCATAGCTGAGCATTGTATCTCCACAGGATAGTCCATGGATTATTCTGCCACAGAAACCTTGGCCTAGGCGAGATCCTTCCGTAATTCAATTGTTAAGGAATTGGTATCAATCCGTTTGACAGAAGATCTTATTATTTGTGATGACAACATTCAACTGGATAAGGTGTGAGACCTAATGATCTTTAATTTCTTCCAAAAGAAAACATTTTATGACTCGTGACACATCTAGCAACGATTGTTTTTATTAATTTGGACATTAATTTTGACTCTGGGAGTGCGCATTTCCACAGATCTCACGCATGAGGTATTGCCATTACACATGCATCTGGGCGACACAGATGGAGCAATTTTCAAAGAGGGTGCACAGTTCGACAGAGGTCATTCATGTAGCAACTTCCTTAGCACATGCCTCTCTACACCAATTTTTTATGTAAATTTAGCAAAGTGAACTAGCAATCTCCAGTGCAAAACACTCACCTAAAGACGGCTAAATGTTGTCAGCCGAAATATCGTAGCAAGAAGTTGATGTAATCCTACTGCAAACCTGAAACTTCTTGGAATACTCTTTTCACCGGGAAAATTTCAAGAATTCACAAGAAGGAAGTTAATGATTTGTAGCAATGTGCATGTTTAATTGGTCTCTGATTTGGAGCTTCAATTTGGAGACTCATGTCAATTCTGTGATATGATGGGGTGATATTTTGCCCCGTGCTGTATGGTTGTGAATTTTAGCAACATCTATGTAAGTCTGGCATGCACCACACATTCAAAGTAGCTCCTCAGATAGTAGAATACGTGTTCCACACGCATAAGATTTTTTAGATTAAAGCAACACTGCCATAGACCTAACAACCTATTATGTGCAGTGTTTGGAGAAGTCAATACATCACCACATTACTAACAAAGAGGAATATTTGACCTTGTAAGACAGGATTAAAGTAATCTCGTTTCAATTTTTGGAGCATTTCTTTATCAAAATCATGTGAGGTGGTGCAGTGCTAAGACATTGGACTCTTATTTGGGAGGGTGGCAGTTCAAATGCTCCTCTAGTCTGGTTTTGGCTTTTATGTGATATCACAAAATCACGAGTCTTCAGCAATGTCTTGATCATCTTTACTCCTGGAGCATCGGCAATGGCTTTAGTTTTTCCACTGACAAAACCATCTGTATGAATTTTTGGCGGCACAGTTGGTTTATCCCCCACCATCTTTACATCTTGGGTCTGTTGCTCTACAAAATTCTTGGGGCTCATACTCGATAGGAAACACTCTTGGTCCTCCCATTTGTCTTACCTGGCAGCCCGCTGCACGTGGTCCCTCACTGTCCTGTGTGTCCTCAATGGTACTTCCAGGGGTGCAGATTGAACCACTCTCCTCTGTTTGTACCTGTCCCTTGTCCGTTCGAAACTAGACTATGGGTGCTTTGTATACACGTCTGCACGTCCATCCCCCTTACACCAGCTCAACACTATCCACCATCGTGGCATCTGTTTGGCCACTGGCACCTTTTGCACTAGCCAGGTTGAGAGTCTGTATGCCGAAGCTGCTGAACGACCACTGTCCTGATTGAAGAGTCCACAGGTGTACTGCTTGTTCACAGTGTCAAACTGGCACAATATTTCAGCAATCGGACATGTTGCCTCAGGTGAACTGACAAACTGAGCTCCTGAGGGCAGGTGGCCACCTTATATCCCCTCCCCCCACGGGCCGTTCCCTCATGGGCACACATCGACAGTCGTGGAGATGCAGGGGTCGGTGTCTGTGGAGCATCAATGTAGTTGGTACGTCTGGCCAGCACGCCAGATTGTTTTCATTGCTGAGTGTCTTCTTAATTATGCTCAGTGCTGGTTCCCAAGCCTTGCTAAGATTATAATTGCAGTCGTGGTTGACAAGTTCATCCTTGATGCGAATTTCAACGGCTTCTCAAACCACACTGTCCAAGTATGTAGAAGTCTTGGCCAAGCCATCTCATGTATTTTGGACAAACAGTGCTTTGCGACTGCCGACTTGTTTGACTTTGTGACTGCCGACTTGTTTGAATACTCCAGTCGTGTGTGCCTTTGATGTTCTCAGCACTGATCTTCACTGGTGTGCACTGTCTGACCAATAAGTCTTGCCACACTAACAGGGAATCTGGTATATGCTGGCCTTCCGCAAGCCGAGATCATCTTACTGAAGAATCATACCACTGTCCTACTGCCATGACTTTGTCCTCGGCAGGTATGCATGCCATTCGTCTGCCATGCATGGTCACCCATACTATGCCTCCTTCTTCAATGACTCCTATGATCACCAGTATGGGGTGCATTCCTCTTCTCTGTTACCTCCTGGAGTCCACTTTCGGCACTTGCTGTGGCGACTTGAAGTAACTTCACACCACTTGCAACTTTTCCGGTGGGCATGAACCTTACACCACCTTGGCTTCATGCGGTGGCCTGTGTTCACCTTTGCCTTCATTCGCTTCCTAAGGACTCTCCTCCAGCCTCACTCTATTGCCTTCAGTTTCATGATCTTTGCATGGAACTTTGCGATAGTACATTTGTGTACACAATGGAAAATCCAGCATAGAATGTGACAATATTATGAAATGATAATTACTACCCACCATGTAGCGGAGGTGCTGAGTTGCATATAGGCACAAAAAAAGACTGTCAGAAAGTAAGCTTTCAGCCAACAAGGCCTTCGTCAGAAATAAACACGCGCGCGCGCACACACAAAAAAGACCACAATCTCTGGCTGATGAAGCCAGACTACGAACAGTAGTGCATGATGGGAGAAGCAGCAGGGTTAGGGGGGTAAGGAGGAGGCCGGAGCATGGAGAGGAAGGGATAGCAGCGTAGGGGTGGGGGATGGTAAAGCACTGCTTGTTGAAGCATACAGGGCCAAGGTGGAGATATGGTAAGGAAGCTAGGTGCATGCAGGAGGTTAGATGGAGGGCAGGTTGACGGGGTTGTAGCAGAAAAGGGGAGAAGTAGAAAGACTGTGGGTGTGTTGGTGGAATACAGGGCTGTGTAGTACTGGAATGGAAACAGGGAAGGTGATAGGCAGATAAGGACAATGACTAATGAAGGTTGAGGCCAGGAGAGTTAAGAGAGTTCCCACCTACACAATTCAGAGAAGCTGGTGCAGTTGGGATGGATCCAGATGGCACTGGCTGTGAAGCAGTCATTGAAATGAAGAACGTCATGTTGGGTGATGCACGCACCAGCTGGGTGGTCCAGCTGTTTCTTGGGGACAGACAGCATGTTGGCCGTCATGACCACGTAGATTGCAGAACAGCGGGTGCAGCCCAGCTTTAAGATCACAATATGAGTGGTTTCACAGGTACCTCTGCCATTGATGGGATAGGTGATGCATGTGACTGGACTGGAATAGGTGGTGGTGAGAGGATGTATGGGACAGGTCTTGCATCTAGTTCTATTGCAGGAATATGAACCATGAGTCTAGAGGTTGTGTGTGTAGGGATGGAAGGGAATAATTATTTTGTAGGTTCGGTGGGTGGCAGAATACCATTGTGGTAAGGGTGGGAGGTATGTGGATAGGACATTCCTCGCTTCAGGGTATAACAAGAGGTGGTTGTCAAAACCCTGGTGAAGAATGTGATTCAGTTGCTCTTGTCCTGGGTAGTACTAAGTCACAAAGGGAATGTTCCTCTGTGGCCAGACAATGGGATTTTGGAGGTGGTGGGTGACTGGAGAGATAAGGCATTGGAGATCAGTTTTTGTATAAGGTTGGAAGGGAAATTACTGCCTGTGAAGAGGGACTGCTCGTCACTGCAGTTGCGATGGCCATAGGTGGCTAGGCTGTGTGGAAGGGACTTCCTGGAGTGGAATGGGTGGCAGCCATCGATGCAGAGGTATTTCTGGTGATGCCCTGAAATGAGGAATGTCCTACCCACTGTCTTTCCCTCCCCTCCTACCAGAGCTACACAGTATCCTCGTCTATCCCTACACAACTCCTTAGCTCTTGGCACATATGCCTGTAATACACCTACATGCAAGACCTGTCCCATACATCCTCCCACCACCACCTACTTCAGTGCGGTCACAAGCATCACCTGTCCCATCAAAGGCAGGGCTACTTGTGAAATCAGTCATGTGTTGTACAAGCTAAGCTGCAACCACTGTGCTGCATTGTGTGTGGTCATGACAGCCAACAAGCTCTCTGCCCCCACGAATGGCTACCAACAAACTGTGGCCAAGAAACAGGTGGAAAACCCGGTTGCTGAGCATACTGTCCAACACGGCGCTCTTCATTTCAGTTACTGCTTTCACAGCCTGTGCCATCTGGATCCTTCTCACCAACACAAGCTTATCTGAATTGCGCCGGTGGGAACTCTCCTAAGTTCGTGTAACTCTCCTGGCCTCATCCTTCATCAGTCATTGTCCTTAACCATCTAGCTCCTTCCCTGTCCCCCGTTCCAGCACTACACAGCTGTCTATTATTCCACCAATGCACCCACAGCCTTTTTACTTCTTTTCCACTAATCACTAATCCCACCCACTCTCCATTTATCCTCTGATCTGCACCTAGCTGCCCTACCCTCTCTCCGCCTTGTCCCTGTATGCTCCCACAAGCAGTATCCCCTACCTCTACCATGTTATCCCTACCCTGCCCCACCTCTCCTCACCTCCACCACCTAGCTGCTTCTCCCATCATGTGCTGCTGCTCCCACCCTGGCCTCAGCAGCCAGAGACTGTGGTCATGTATGTAAGTTGCATTTGTGTGTGTGTGTGTGTGTGTGTGTGTGTGTGTGTGTGTGTGTGTGTCTACTACCAGTGAAGGGCTTGTTGGCCAAATGCTTATTTTCTGGCAATCTTTTCATTGTGCTGTCTGCATTACAGCAAATGCTTAGTTATTTCCTTTGAAAATGACGTGGTTTAATTCCCTTTCCATTCCTTCTCCAGTGGGTTGCACACACTCTCTCTCTCTCTCTCTATCTATCTATCTATCTCTCTAATGACCAATTTGTCAACAATATGTTAAATACTAATTTTCCTTCTTTTCCTTTTAGCCTGATTGAGAGGTATTGGTAGAGATTAAGCTATGAGGACAGCTTGTGAGCATGATTGGACAGCTTAGCCCAGGGGCGGGCAGGAATTCTGCACGTGTGCGATGCACATGCACGTGTGCAGTTAACAGGTGTTCTGCGCGCACACAGGGGCAAGCTGGCCACCCGCTTCTCTCCCCTCCCCGCCACCCCGTCTCACCGCTTCTTACTTTGTAATGCGTCTTGTTTCCTGGCCTGCTTTATTGAATGAAGGAATAAGGTTAGTAGGAGTGCTTGAAAGTAATCGTGGTTTGAAAGAGTACCTATTACCTACGATACGTTTTATTTATCACAGGTGGAGTTTACAATACGTTTAATGTCTGCAACAAAATTTCTACATACAGACAAACGCAAACAGTTACGTAAATTTTCATTACTGATGTTTGCTCTTAACCGAGACTTTCATAACAGAAAAAAATCTCTCACAAACGCATGTCGAGCCAAACATTGACATTATCTTCATCGCTTCACGATGGAGACGAGGAAACTCTTGCTGTGGAAAGTCATGATAAAAATCTATTACACGTCTTGCCAAAAGGAACTTGTCTCCCAGACGAGAATTACGCTGTAGATCTATTAATTCTATTTGCAAACTGGGATGAATATCATCTACAGAAACAGCAGATTGTCTCGAGAACTACTCAAAACCTTGGGATAAGTAAGATATATCCCCAAATCGCTTGAGAAATTCCTCTTTTTATTGCACCAAGAACGGCAACATACTGAAATTTATTATAATGGCGTTCAATATTAAACTTCCGCTGACCAGCGAGAATACTGTCACATATTATACATTTCCAGTTTTCACGTTTTTGCACAGAGAAAAAAAAAGATTCTCCTATTCCTTTTTAAAAGGTAGCAAATCTCCAATTCTCCGTTTCCTTGATTCGCTCAGCATTTTCCGGTTATTGAAATACAACGTTCACTACGTAGTGGTCGCTTCGCTTCAATGTCCGTAACTTAGCCTGGTACTACACTGCCGCAACCTGTTGGCTATTGCCACTGCCCCTGTCGACGATTGCACACGAGCAGCACACGTGCAGCGCTGTGTGCTCATGAGCCGCGTGCAACGTTTGCCTGCCCCTGGCTTAGCCAGTGAGGGGATTAGCTATGGAAGGGAAATTTCTGGGTTCAGTTTGCGGACCAGCACATGTTTATAGCCTGCCAGAAAGTTTCATTCTGGAGTACTTTGATGACGTGTTGTCATTGTCGTCATCTTAAGTTTAGTGGTTTTTTTTTTTTTTTTTTTTTTTTTTTTTTTTTTTTTTTTTTTCCAGCTCCCTACACGAGTCTATCCTGTGAAAAATCCCTTCACCTTTGTGTAACTAAGATGACACACACATCCTTGAACCTCTTTCCTGTAGTTTTTCTGTAGTCACCTTAGTTTTTATCCCATTATAATTCCTAAAAAGAATACTACATTTTTTATTGCTTGATGGTTCAGGTGACCCCTACTTTATTGAAGCTATACTGCAAATATTGTTTCTTCCTAGTTCACTGCTTCTTCTTTGGCCATACAATCTGGCCCTCTCAACTTCAGCATTTGTTTGTAGCACAGAATTTCAAAATCTTAGTCTCTCCTTCTCTGTGTTTCTTTCACTTCCATATAACACTATAGTCCAAACAAATGCCTTCAGAAAAGAAACCCTAATTCTTAATGTTAGATTTATGTATATTCCTCTTTTTCTGCTATTGCAAATCTGTATTTTGCATCCATTTTGCTTCTGCTGCTGTCATTTTGCTGCATGTGTAGCAAAACTCATCTAATACTTGTAGTGTCTCATTTCCTAATCAGATTCCCTCAGCATTGCATGATTTAATTAGACTACATTTCATTACTGTTGTTTTAGTTTTATTGGTGCGCATCTAATTATTTCTTATCAAGACACTATCCATTCCATTCAACTGTCTTTTCTTTTCATGTCCTTTGCTTTTGGGCAGAACTGTTATATCGTCAGCAAACTTCAGTTATTTTCATCTCCCTGAATGTTAATACCATTTCCAAATTTCTCCTTCATTAACTTGACTGCATGTTCAATGTACAGATGGAATAACGTGGAAGATAGGCTAAAACCCTATGTCACTCATTCTCAATTACTGCCTGCCATTGATGTCCCTCAACTCTTATAACTTCAGTCAGGTCTCTGTATAAGTTGTAGAAAGCCTGTCACTTCCTTGTATTTTATCCCTATATTAATTGCCGAATATCATAGTGTTCAGGGACAAACAGGTCTTATTTCACTGATTAGTTCGTCAAAACATTTACATGACTGCTGTATGGTTTTGTATTATGTGTGATGCCTGCCTGTTGACACTTCTACCATATCCAAATTTATTTTTTTGATCAGGCTCATTGATGTAATCCTTGTAATATGTACATGTGAGAAAAACACATTGTTTTTTTCATTAAAGCACTTTCTGTAGACTTCTTTTGCCCTGTTTCGTTTTCTGCAACCTATATTTCTTAATGTTGGCCATCAGCACACCAAACAAAAACCTCCCGTTAGAACTGCCTTTCTTCCTTATGCTTTTCTCAAATGTATTTTTATGCATTATGCTTGAAATTTTTATGTTGCCAGCATTATCAGGAAAACCTAAATATTTCTGAAATATCGTTTGTGTTGATTCTCTGTTGAGCGTGTGTTACTTTAGGTGTTAACTGAGAAATTTTCAAGGTGTCTGAGACAGTGAGGTTTTAGCAGAACTACTGATGGGACTGCCATTTGATAATATTATGATTACTGCTTCTGTATCCCTCATCAGTCTAAGCAGATCCTGTAACATTTCCTATTCAGAATAAAGTTTTGTGTGGTGAAATATATGCTCAAATACACAGTGACACATCTTCAAGGGAAGATCCACTTGTATTAATAAAATTTTCATAATCTTTCAGCTATGTCAAGTTAAAATTTCATGAACTTTATGATGAATTCCCCTTCACCCACCTGCCCACCCCCTAGATGCCAAAATGTCACTGCACACAAATACAGATTTGGAACATTTATATTGAACCATGGACCTTGCCGTTGGTGGGGAGGCTTGAGTGCCTCATCGATACAGATGGCCATATCGTAGGTGCAACCATGACGGAGGGGTATCTGTTGAGAGGCCAGACAAACGTGTGGTTCCTGAATAGGGGCAGCAGCCTTTTCAGTAGTTGCACGGGCAACAGTCTGGATGATTGATTGATCTGGCTTTGTAACACTAACCAAAACGGCCTTGCTGTGCTGGTACTGCGAACGGCTGAAAGCAAGGGGAAACGACAGCCGTAATTTTTCCCGAGGGCATGCAGCTTTACTGTATGGTTAAATGATGATGATTTCCTCTTGGGTAAAATATTCCGGAGGTAAAATAGTCCCCCATTCGGATCTCCGGGCGGGGACTACTCAAGAGGACGTCATTATCAGGACAGAAAAAACTAGCATTCTACGGATCGGACGTTTCTAGCATTTGTAGACTTAGAGAGAGCTTTTGACAATGTTGACTGAAATACTCTCTTTCAAATTCTAAAGGTGGCAGGGGTAAAATGCAGGGAGCGAAAGCCTATTTATAATTTGTACAGAAACCAGATGGCAGTTATAAGAGTCGAGGGGCATGAAAGAGAAGCAGTGGTTGGGAAGGGAGTAAGACAGGGTTGTAAGCCCCTCCCCGATGTTATTCAATCTGTATATTGAGCAAGCAGTAAAGGAAACAAAAGAAACATTCAGAGTAGGTATTAAAATCCATGGAGAAGAAATAAAAACTTTGAGGTTCGCCGATGACATTGTAATTCTGTCAGAGACAGCAAAGGACTTGGAAGAGCAGTTGAACAGAATGGACAGTGTCTTGAAAGGAGGATATAAGATGAACATCAACAAAAGCAAAACAAGGATAATGGAATGTAGTTGAATTAAGTCGGGTGATGCTGAGAGAATTAGATTAGGAAATGAGACACTTAAAGTAGTAAAGGAGTTTTGCTATTTGGGGAGCAAAATAACTGATGATGGTTGAAGTAGAGAGGATATAAAATGTAGACTGGCAATGGCAAGGAAAGTGTCTCTGAAGAAGAAAAGTTTGTTAACATCGAGTATAGATTTAAGTGTCAGGAAGTCGTTTCTGAAAGTATTTGTATGGAGTGTAGCCACGTATGGAAGTGAAACATGGACGATAAATAGTTTGGACAAGAAGAGAGTAGAAGCTTTCGAAATGTGGTGCTACAGAAGAATGCTCTAGATTAGATGGGTAGATCACATAACTAATGAGGAGGTATTGAATAGAATTGGGGAGAAGAGGAGTTTGTGGCACAACTTGACAAGAAGAAGGGACCGGTTGGTAGGACATGTTCTGAGGCATCGAGGATCACAAATTTAGCATTTGAGGGCAGCGTGGAGGGTAAAAATCGTAGAGGGAGACCAAGAGATGAATACACTAAGCAGATTCAGAAAAATGTAGGTTGCAGTAAGTACTGGGAGATGAAGAAGCTTGCACAGGATAGGGTAGCATCGAGAGCTGCATCAAACCAGTCTCAGGACTGAAGACCACAACAACAACAACATATATTTGACTCCTAATACAGTTCCTGTTGGGATAAAAATTTACCAGTACGTCAGTGTCAGGTGAAAGACTGTTATTGTAATTTTTCATTGTGGTTTACAATTCACAAGATAAATGCATAAATTTAATATAGTGTTGTTTGAGCATAAATAACATATACATTTTTCTTCACAGGTTTAATGTGTGAGTTATTGTGGTCTGATCCACAACCTCAGCCTGGCAGAGAACCAAGCAAGCGAGGTGTTGGCATACAGTTTGGTCCAGATGTTACAAAGAAATTTCTTGACCTTAATGGTCTAGATTACATAATAAGGAGCCATGAAGTGAAAAATGAAGGCTTTGAAATAGCTCACGATGGACGCTGCATAACAGTATTCTCTGCTCCAAATTACTGGTGCGCCTCTCTCTCTCTCTCTCTCTCTCTCGTGTGTGTGTGTGTGTGTGTGTGTGTGTGTGTGTGTGTGTGTGTGTGTGTGTGTGTGTGTGTGTGTCTCCTCATAAAAAGTCTTTCCACTATTGTGTGTGTGGTACCTACATATACGTTACCAGTTAAACATTGAGTTGTTTATCAATGATGTTGTGTTTCAGTGATTCGATGGGGAACAAAGGTGCATTTATTACACTTAATGGCAGAGATATGAAACCTAAATTCACATCATATGAAGCAGTGGTAAGCATTTATTTACATTATTTTATCTGTAATGGTGTGAGAATACTGTGGTTGTTCCAGTAAATCTCACTGATGAGAAAAATGGTGACCAGCCACACTTTTGTGACGACTGCTGTATTTTGTCATCATCAGATGGCGGCAAGGATATCTTTTACAAATTTCACATTATTTTTGCCTTGATTTCTTTGCACCCACAACCACAGATGCGTACAACTATGCTGTAATAACAATCTTTCCTAAAGAGCAAAATAATCTGATATTTGTACAAAGAATCAACGCTGCCATCTGGTGATGGGCTCAGGCCCAAAACTAGTTGTGGTGGAATAATGTATGCATTTAATAGTGTGGCTGGCTGCAGTTTTCCTGCCCGTGAGATTTTATTTAGTTGACATTTTTTCACACAAATGGTGTAGTAAGTATGAATGAAAATATTTTGCATTTAAATGTTGTGTTGAAATTTTATTGCAACATTGGAATCATGGAGATAGCCTGCCATGAGACTTGTTTTCTTCTTCGCAGAAATTCTTGTATGTTGGTCAAAACCCAATACTTTTATTACGGTAAGAAGGGGATAGGCTTGCACTCAGAAACTGAAAGCAATACTGAAAAGTAAAAACTTCACCAAGCATAATAATCTGCTAAATGTGTACTTGCGTAAATGCAAATCAAGCAAAAATAAATTGGGAGAACATTTAGTCACAGAGAAACAAATAAATGAGAGGAGGAATGTAGTGAATAAGGAACGGAGAAATCAGTAAAAGATGAAGACTTTTAGGGTGCGCAGAAGATCAGATAGGAATCTCAAGGAAAAATGAGAGCTGTAGATAAGTAATGTAATGCAAATATAAACATAAAATAAATTTGATGTGATTTGTAAGTTATGTTGTTTACCTGTAGAATTTGAAAGCATTGTTCCTGTGGCATTGCATAAAAGTGATTATGATTGAGCATATACTCTGTGTAAGGCTACTGAGTAAAAGCCATGTGATTATAATTGTACCAAGAACTGCAAATACCGAAGTCACCTGAATCAACTGATGAAAAAGTAACATCGATCATTCCCAATACAGCATTCTAGTGGTGGGATTGCTGTAGGTGGGAGTTAGGTATGCATTACGTAAAATGTAGGATATGGGGGAGTTTGTAGCGCAGTGTCATGAGCCCCCAATTTATGCATTCTTAGGTGTCTTGTTTCATAGATACCTGTAAAAAGAATATTAGGTAATTCAGCTAGCTGTATACCAGAATTTAAGGAAATCATACCACTACTATTAAAACTGGTTAGCTGGGTTTAATCTGAAATTATACTGAAATTGGTGAATGATGCGATGACGAAAAATACTTTTTAAATATTTTATTTTAGTGTCATAAACGGTTTTGGGCTACCATGGTCATCTTTAGGAATGTCTAATATTTTCAGTTACATAAAGGTTTTGATCAACAGCGTGTTGTCTGCTCCTACACTACACTGCACAAGAATATTTGAATATTTAGTGCCATTTTATAAGTTGTTTCATCAATAAATCACAATAAAGTGCTTGCATTTATGTAGATATAATGTGAAATAATTGTTTTCACTTATGTAAGGTGTTTTGAAACAAATCACCATTTACTGGAACTTATGGAAGTGAATACAACTATTTCACATTTTTTTATAAATAAATGCAAGCACTTAAGTGTGTTTTTATTGATGAAACAAAGTATAAAGTGGCACTAAATACCAAATATTCTTGTACAGTGTATTACTAAATCTTGTTCTAATATCCTGGGTGCTGACATCAATCTTGCTGAAGGCCAGCTTCATACCCAAGTACTTGTCAAGTCAGTCAATAAACAGCAGTATTGATATTTTGACATTTGCTGTTCTTTCCATATGAAATGTGCTCTCCCTACAGCTCAACATTCATGACAAATGTGTCTGCAAACTCTTACATAAGTACACTGCCGATCTGATTTCTGCGTATACTGCTTATAATTATCCCAATGCCTAGTTACACAGATTGATTTCCTGGGCCACCAAGCTAGCTCTGGAATCACTGTTTTACTGTTTTCTATGAAAAGGACTACACCCCCCTCTCTCTCTCTCTCTCTCTCTCTCTCTCTCTCTCTCTCTCTCTCTCTCCCCCCCCCCCCTCCCTCCCTCCCTCCCTCCCTCCCTCCTTATACTGTTCCCATCTGGAACGCATTAATCAACTCTTCCTGCAAATATGTGACTTTCTTAAATCGTATCTGAAATGAACTCAGACATACCAAATATTCTTCATTCTTCTCACCACGTGAAATAAATTTCATCTTCCACAATCCCCCGGAGGCTCACGGTTCTTTCGTGAGTTCATGTGTGGCGCACATGGGGCCCCGAGCTATTGCAGCTCATTCTTCATTCCATAGCTGCATTTCCTTCTCCCTGCCTATCCCCCCCCCCCCTTTCCCTATTCCCACCTCTTTCCCCTCTCGGTGTTCTGATTTATGTCAATCTGGCTATTCCCCTGGTTTCCTGTATTGGTTGCAATTTAGTTCCTTTTGCCTGTTTTTTCACCGTTTTGGCATTTGTCCCCACTTGAGGTTTCACCTCCACTTCAAAATTTCCTGTTTTTAGTGTGAGCCATATGGGGAAGAACTCCCTCCCTAGCATCTACCATGTGGATTCCTCTACCCCGCCCTTCCCTTCTCTGTTCCTTAGTGTAGCCCCCTTCACCCTGCTAGGTCACCAGCATGTGTAGCAAGTCCGTGTGGTAGGACTGTTATGTATCCATATGGCTGAGCCCCCTGACAACACAGGGATCACACTACTGATACCTGAGCTGTTCCCTACCCATGTATGCCAAGGAGTGGTTGCTTGTCTTCTTGGAGCATCGGAACTCCTGGCAATGTCTGCCATGCCAGACGGCTCTTGCTGTGGCTGGGTGGCGCCCATGGGGAGAGCCCCTGGTTGGAGTGGGTGGTATCAGGGCGGATGCTTGGCACATGCAGCATATCAAGCTGCAAAAGTCTGGCCATTCTCACACGGGTGTCTCTTTGAATGGTGGAGGATCCTTAAATGCTGCCTTGTATGGCCTGGCAGCCTTCCATTCCCTGGCTACAACGTGGGAGGAGGACCAGGCTCACCATCTTGGGCTGAAACCCTTGCCCGTTACCTCGTCCATATTAGGATGAATGGGGACACTTTCACCACCACAAAGCCATTGTTTTTCGTGGAAAATATCGAGGGCAAGTTTGGTGAAGTGGAGATGCCATCAGGTTCCCTGTTGATCAAAGCTTCTTCAACCACCCAATCCACAGCTCTTCATGCCTGTGCTCATCTTGGCAATGTCCCAGTGTCTATCACTTCTCACCAATCTCTGAATATGGTCCAGGGTGTCATTTTTCATAGGGACCTCATCCTGCAATCTGACGGGAAACTCTGGGCTAATCTGGAGCGGCATGGTGTCCATTTTGTTCGACGGGTGCAGAAGGGTCGCAAAGACAACCGCACCGATAATGGCAACTTCATTCTGGCTTTCGAGGGGATACTCTCCCAGAGAAGGTCAAGGTTATGTGCTACAGATGTGACATGAAGCCGTACATCCCTCCACCTATGCGGTGCTTTCGGTGCTTGCGTTTTGAGCATATGTCTTCCCACTGTACGGTGGACCTTTTGTGTGGTGACTGGCCTTGTGTTCCGCTGCCTGTGGGTGTCAACTGTGCTGAACACCACTCCCTTCGCTTGCCGGATTGCTCGGCTTACAAGAGAGAAAAGATGATACAAGAATACAAGTCCCTGAATCGCCTGTCTTATGCTGAGACACGCCAAAAGTATGAGACATTCCATCTGGTGTCACTGTCTTCAGCTTTTGCCTCTGTTACTTCCTTTCCTCCTCCTCCCCCCTCCTCCTCCCCTCCTCCTCCCCCCTCCTCCTCCCCTCCTCCTCCCCCCCTCCTCCCCCCCTCCTCCCCTCCTCCCCTCCCCCTCCCCCTCCTCCCCTCCTCCCTCCTCCTCCCCCTCCCTCTCCTCCCCCTCCTCCCCCTCCCCCTCCTCCCCCTCCCCCTCCTCCCCCTCCCCTTCCCCCTCCCCCTCCCCCTTCCCCCTCCCCCTCCCCCTCCTGCCCCTCCCCCTCCCCCTCCTCCCCCTCCCCCTCCTGCCCCTCCCCCTCCTGCCCCTCCCCCTCCTGCCCCTCCCCCTCCTGCCCCTCCCCCTCCTGCCCCTCCCCCTCCTGCCCCTCCCCCTCCTGCCCCTCCCCCTCCTGCCCCTCCCCCTCCTGCCCCTCCCCCTCCTGCCCCTCCCCCTCCTGCCCCTCCCCCTCCTGCCCCTCCCCCTCCTGCCCCTCCCCCTCCTGCCCCTCCCCCTCCTCCCACTCCTCCCCCTCCCCCCCCTCCTCCTCCCCCCTCCCCCCATCCTCCCCCTCCTCCCCCCTCCCCCCATCCTCCCCCCCCATCCTCCCCCTCGTTCTCCCCCTCCTCCTCCTCCTACCTCGTCCTTACCCCAGCTCTGTCCCGCCCCAATCTCCCCTCCACCACCCCTGCAGTTCCCATAACCTCGACTCAGGGAGTCGCTCCCCCTCCCCGGCTGAAGAAGTACCTGCCTTCTTCGGCATCTGCCAGTGATCGGGCTCCCTCCCAGGGACCCTCTCCCCGGCATCTCTCGGGCCAGAAGACTCTCACCGTGGTGGTGAGAGGAGGAGGAGCACCATCTGCGCATCCCAAGGTCGCCCACACTCTTTCGGTACCTGATCTTGCAGATTCCTGTACTCCCCCTGTGTCCTGCCTTCCTCCACCTCAGAAAGAGGAGGAGGAGGAGGAGGAGAAGAAGAAGAAGAAGAAGAAGAAGAAGAAACATAAATCCCATGACAAGCCCCCCCCCCCCGCCCCCCCCCCCCCCCCCCCCGGTGCCCCCAGATGTGCCAACTCCCCTCTCACAACCTGAGCCTGACATCTTAATCTTATTTATGTTTGTCACCCCATCCTTGTCGGTGACAACTACTGACAAAGTGACCTGACTTTCTGCTCAGCTCCTTCATGTCTACTTTGGACCACACCACATGGTCATCCAGTGGAACTGCAAGGTATACTGTCATCACCTACTGGAAATGCAACGTCTTGTCTCCTCTTATTCTGCGTTCTGTCTTGTTCACCAAGAAATGCATTTCTGTGATGACCACTCCCCAACTTACCGTGGTTATCGGGCATTCTGTCGGAGCCCTGCTGGCCTTGGGATAGCATCTGGTGGGGTCTGCACTTTGATTTGCTCCGATATCCTTAGTGACTGGATCCCCCTGTGTACCACCTTGGAAGTGATGTCAGAGTGGCAATGTCTACCTGCCTCCAGATTGGCCACTTGCTTATGTTGCACTATCTACCTTAATCCAGCAACTCCTTCCCCCGTTTCTCCTCCTTGACGATTTCAGTGCTCACCATCCACTGTGGGGGTGTGTCACTTCAGTGGGTCGGGGTATCCTAATTGACCAACTTATCACAGACTTCAATTTATGTCTCCTCAACAATGGTTCTCCTACCCACTTCAGTGCTGCTCATGGCACCTTCTCTGCTACTGATCTCATGATCTCCTCCCCTGCCCTCGCGGCTTCCCTCCATTGGTCATCCCATGATGACCTTTGTGACAGTGATCACTTTTCAGTGACCCTGTTATTCCCCTGCTGCTGCCAGGCAAACAGGCCCCCACATTGGACATTCTGCAGGGCTAATTGACCTTTATACATGTCTGCTGTCCACTTTGACACCTCCCTCTCGAATTCCATTGATGTAGTCATACAAGGCATCTCTGCTGCTCTTCTTCATGCTGCTGGCACTGCTGTCCCCCTATCCACAGGCCCCCCTTGTCACCGACCGGTACAGTTGTGGACCAAGGACATCGCAGTTGCTGTGCAGCACTGCCGCTGGGCACTGCAGCAATTTCAGCAATACCTCTCCTAGACCAACCTCCTCACTTTTAAGTGTCTCCAAGCGAAGGCTTGTTGCCTTACTATGTTGTTGTGGTCTTCAGTCCTGAGACTGGTTTGATGCAGCTCTCCATGCTACTCTATCCTGTGCAAGCTTTTTCATCTCCCAGTACCTACTGCAACCTACATCCTTCTGAATCTGCTTAGTGTATTCATCTCTTGGTCTCCCCCTATGATTTTTACCCTCCACGCTGCCCTCCAATACTAAATTGGTGATCCCTTGATGCCTCAGAACATGTCCTACCAACCGATCCCTTCTTCTGGTCAAGTTTTGCCACAAACTTCTCTTCTCCCCAGTCCTATTCAATACCTCCTCATTAGTTATGTGATCTACCCATCTAATCTTCAGCATTCTTCTGTAGCACCACATTTCGAAAGCTTCTATTCTCTTCTTGTCCAAACTATTTATCGTCCATGTTTCACTTCCATACGTGGCTACACTCCATACAAATACTTTCAGAAACGACTTCCTGACACTTAAATCTATACTCGATGTTAACAAATTTCTCTTCTTCAGAAACACTTTCCTTGCCATTGCCAGTCTACATTTTATATCCTCTCTACTTCGTCCATCATCAGTTATTTTGCTCCCCAAATAGCAAAACTCCTTTACTACTTTAAGTGTCTCATTTCCTAATCTAATACCCTCAGCATCACCCGACTTAACTTGACTACATTCCATTATCCTCGTTTTGCTTTTGTTGATGTTCATCTTATATCCTCCCTTCAAGACACCATCCATTCCGTTCAACTGCTCTTCCAAGTCCTTTGCTGTCTCTGACAGAATTACAATGTCATCGGCGAACCTCAAAGTTTTTATTTCTTCTCCATGGATTTTAATACCTACTCCAAATTTTTCTTTCGTTTCCTTTACTGCTTGCTCAATATAGAGATTGAATAACATCGGGGAGAGGCTACAACCCTGTCTTACTCCCTTCCCAACCACTGCTTCCCTTTCATGTCCCTCAACTCTTATAACTGCCATCTGGTTTCTGTACAAGTTGTAAATAGCCTTTCGCTCCCTGTATTTTACCCCTGCCACCTTTAGAATTTGAAAGAGAGTATTCCAGTCAACATTGTCAAAAGCTTTCTCTAAGTCTACAAATGCTAAAAACGTAGGTTTGCCTTTCCTTAATCATTCTTCTAAGATAAGTCGTAAGGTCAGTATTGCCTCACGTGTTCCAGTATTTCTACAGAATCCAAACTGATATTCCCCGAGGTCGGCTTCTACAAGTTTTTCCATTCGTCTGTAAAGAATTCGTGTTAGTACTTTGCAGCTGTGGCTTATTAAACTGATTGGTAATTTTCACATCTGTCAACACCTGCTTTCTTTGGGATTGGAATTATTATATTCTTCTTGAAGTCTGAGGGTATTTCACCTGTTTCATACATCTTGCTCACCAGATGGTAGAGTTTTGTCAGGACTGGCTCTCCCAAGGCCGTCAGTAGTTCCAATGGAGTGTTGTCTACTCCGGGGGCCTTGTTTCGACTTAGGTCCTTCAGTGCTCTGTCAAACTCTTCACGCAGTATCGTATCTCCCATTTCATCTTCATCTACATCCTCTTCCATTTCCATAATATTGTCCTCAAGTGCATCGCCCTTGTATAGACCCTCTATATACTCCTTCCACCTTTCTGCTTTCCCTTCTTTGCTTAGAACTGGGTTTCCATCTGAGCTCTTGATGTTCATACATGTGGTTCTCTTATCTCCAAAGGTCTCTTTAATTTTCCTGTAGGCAGTATCTATCTTACCCCTAGTGAGATAAGCCTCTACATCCTTACATTTGTCCTCTAGCCATCCCTGCTTAGCCATTTTGCACTTCCTGTCCATCTCATTTTTGAGACGTTTGTATTCCTTTTTGCCTGCTTCATTTACTGCATTTTTATATTTTCTCCTTTCATCAATTAAATTCAATATTTCTTATGTTACCCAAGGATTTCTACTAACCCTCTTCTTTTTACCTACTTGATCGTCTGCTGCCTTCACTACTTCATCCCTCAGAGCTACCCATTCTTCTTCTACTGTATTTCTTTCCCCCATTCCTTTCAATTGTTCCCTTATGCTCTCCCTGAAACTCTGTACAACCTCTGGTTCTTTCAGTTTATCCAGGTCCCATCTCCTTAAATTCCCACCTTTTTGCAGTTTCTTCAATTTCAATCTACAGGTCATAACCAATAGATTGTGGTCAGAGTCCACATCTGCCCCTGGAAATGTCTTACAATTTAAAACCTGGTTCCTAAATCTCTGTCTTACCATTATATAATCTATCTGAAACCTGTCAGTATCTCCAGGGTTCTTCCATGTATACAACCTTTTATCATGATTCTTAAACCAAGTGTTAGCTATGATTAAGTTATGCTCTGTGCAAAATTCTATCAGGCGGCTTCCTCTTTCATTTCTTAGCCCCAATCCATATTCACCTACTACGTTTCCTTCTCTCCCTTTTCCTACACTCGAATTCCAGTCACCCATGACTATTAAATTTTCGTCTCCCTTCACTATCTGAATAATTTCTTTTATCTCATCATACATTTCTTCAATTTCTTCATCATCTGCAGAGCTAGTTGGCATATAAACTTGTACTACTGTAGTAGGTGTGGGCTTCGTATCTATCTTGGCCACAATAATGCGTTCACTATGCTGTTTGTGTAGTAGCTTACCCGCATTCCTATTTTCCTATTCATTATTAAACCTACTCCTGCATTACCCCTATTTGACTTTGTGTTTATAACCCTGTAGTCACCTGACCAGAAGTCTTGTTCCTCCTGCCACCGAACTTCACTAATTCCGACTATATCTAACTTTAACCTATCCATTTCCCTTTTTAAATTTTCTAACCTACCTGCCCGATTAAGGGATCTGACATTCCACGCTCCGATCCGTAGAACGCCAGTTTTCTTTCTCCTGATGACGACATCCTTTTGAGTAGTCCCTGCCCGGAGATCCGAATGGGGGACTATTTTACCTCCCGAATATTTTACCCAAGAGGACGCCCATCATCATTTAATCATACAGTAAAGCTGCATGCCCTCGGGAAAAATTACGGCCGTAGTTTCCCCTTGCTTTCAGCCGTTCACAGTACCAGCACAGCAAGGCCGTTTTGGTTATTGTTACAAGGCCAGATCAGTCAATCATCCAGACTGTTGCCCTTGCAGCTACTGAAAAGGCTGCTGCCCCTCTTCAGGAACAACACGTTTGTCTGGCCTCTCAACAGATAACCCTCCGTTGTGGTTGTACCTACGGTACGGCTATCTGTATCGCTGAGGCACGCAAGCCTCCCCACCAACGGCAAGGTCCTTGGTTCATGGGGGGGGAGGTTTTGCCTTACTAAGCAGAGTAAAAAGGAATGCTGGGATCGCTATGTCTCCTCCCTGGGACATATGCCTCTTTATCACAGGTTTGGTCAAAGCTCCGTAGCGTTCTGGGCTGCCAGCAACAGTCAGCTGTCCAGAGCTTGAACCTCCTAGGAGTTTTGTGCGCTGGTCCCTGTGCACTGATCCATTGGTCCTCGCAGAACACCTTGCGACACACTTTGTGATGGCATCATCGTCTGCTTCCTACCCTCCTACTTTTCTCCAGCTGAAAAGCAGAGTTGATCAGACCCCCCTCCGTTTCATCCCGCACCACATTGAGTCTTATAATGCACCTTTCGCTGAATGGGAATTGGTGCAGGCTCTTAGTTCTTCATGAGACACAGCCACAGGGCCAGATTCCATTCACAATCAGATGATTCAACACTTGGACGTTCCCCAGAGGCAAAAGCTCCTCAGGGTCTTCAATCACATCTGGCTCATGGCTGCTTTTCCATCACAGTGGCAAGACAGTATAGTTATCCCTGTCCTTAAACTTGGGAAAAACCCAATGTCTCTAGACAGCTACCGCCCCATTACCGTTACGAATGTTCTTTGTAAACTCCTCGAAAGGATGGTCAAATCCAAACTGTTGGGTAATCGAATCATGGAGCCTTTTGTCACCGTATCAGTGTGGCTTCTGGGCAGGGCGATCTCCAGCTGACCATTAACTCCAATTGGAATCAGCCATCCAACAGGCTTTTACTCACTGCCAGCACCTTGTCGCAGTTTTCTTTGACCTACATAAGGCGTACAACATGGTTAGGCGCCATCACATTTTGGTTACCCTCCATGACGGGGGCTTCCGTGGTCCCCTTCTAATTTTTATCCACGAGTTTTCATCTTACCGCTCTTGTGGGTTCAAGTTGGCACTTCATTCAGTACCCCTCAGATTCAGGAGAACGGTATCCCACAAGGTTCTGTTTTAAGTGTCACACACTTCCTCATAGCCATAAATGGGCTTGTGACCTCTGTTGGGCCTCTGGTTACCCCGGCATTGTACGTTGACGATCTTTGCATCTGGTGCAGCTCCCACTCGGTGGCGTCTACTGAGCGCCAGCTCCAAGGCACCATCTGACTGGCCTCTGCATGGGCCACCGCCCATGGCTTCCAGTTTTCCTCCTCCAAAATGTGGGTTATGCATTTTTGTCATCGACCCACAGTTCTCTCTTATCCAGAACTTTGTTTAGGCAACCAGCTCTTCAATGTTGTAGCACGGTCCCGTTTCTTGGGCCTTATTTTTTATAATAAGCTGACATGGCTGGTCCACATTCGCCACCTAAAGACTACATGCATGCGGAAGCTTAATGCTCTCTGCCTCGTGGCCCACACATTTTGTGGTGCAGACCGTTCCACTCTTCTCCATCTTTACTGTGCTCTGGTCTTGTCCAGACTCGATTATGGTAGTCAGTTTTATGGCTCAGCAGCTCTTTCCACTTAGAAACTCCATGATCCTGTCCATCAATGTGCGGTGTGTATGGCTATTGGTGCCTTTCACAGTAGACCTGTTGATATTCTCCTCACAGAAGAGGGAGTCCCCTTCTACACATCCAACAGAGCCAACTCCTTGTTTCTTATGCAGTCACCATTCGCCAATTCCCTGACCGTCCTGTGTACCCTATGCTCTTCACCAATGAGGGATGTCTCCCTCCAAACAACTGCCCACAGGTGGTATTGCTGGTTGGCATGCATCTCACTACCCTCTGAAGGGACTCCATCTGCACTCACTGGACTGCACCCCTTGTCTTTCCTCCCATACACAACCCCCCCCCCCCCCCTCCCCTTGGACAGTGCCTAGACCACGGATTAGGACCAATCTCTTCCAGGGTCCTAAGGTCTCTGTTGCTCCTATGGTTTACCGGCGTCTTGTATGTGCCATCCTTGTAGAGTTCCAGGGTGCCACCATCTTTTACACTGATGGTTCTAAGACTACTGATAAGGTGGGATATGCTTTCACGTCTCCTACTGGCTTCGAGCACCATTTGTTGCCAGGGTCATGTAGCGTATTTAGAGCAGAGCTTCTAGCCATTCACAGGGCCCTCTTTTTGTTTCTCTGGCCTCCCTCCATAGAGTTTTAATTTGTTCAGACTCCATGAGCAGCCTACTGGCTATCGATCAATGCTACTCTCGTCACTCCTTGGTCTCTGCCATCCATGACCTTCTCTCTGCCCTTGAGCATACCGCCTGTTCACTCATCTTTCTCTGGATCCCAAGTCTTGTGGGAATCCCAAGGAATGAATTGGCTGACAGTTTGGCTAGAGAAGCAGATACTTACCCCCTTTTCCCTTCGTGATTCCAGCTGTGGGTATGCAGATCTACATCAAATCTCTCTCTGCCCAACAGTCTGGAACGCCCATCTGGAGCGCTACTGCTCATAGTAATAAACTCTGCACAATCAAGGAGTCTACTGCAGTTTGGTGCATTTATTTCCGCCCCTCTTGGAAGGAGTCCACTGTTTTATGCCATTTACGCATTGGCTATACCCGGCTCACCCATTGTTTCCTCCTACGTAATGACCCACCCCCGCAATGTGGTTGTGGTGCCAGACTGACAATATCTCATATTGGTGGCAGGTCCCCTTCTTTCGACCCTTCGTGCTAAGTATAGTCTTCCTGCTTCCTTAAATTTAATATTAGCAGACGATCCACGAATGGTTGACCTGGTCCTTAGTTTCCTCCGGGAAAGTGGTTTTTATTTTCAGATATAAGGTTCTCCTTCAGTCTTGGAGCAGGAGCGGGTTGGTTGTGTTTAGGACTCCTTCTGCAGTCTTCACGGTCTATGACCCCATGACTGCCTCCCCTTTTTTTCCTGTTTCTAGATTTGGTCTCATCTTTTATGCTTTTACTGTGTGTGTTTAATGTTCATTCTTTTATAATTTGACTCCTCTGACTGAATCCATCCACTTTTAGCAGACCCTCTTTCTTATGTAACCCACTTGGGAATCGCGGGACCGATGACCTCGCTGTTTGGTCCCATACTCTCTCAATTAATCAGTCAATCAATTGAAGATCTTACACATCTGAACCCATTGCTTTGCTCATTGGTTCTTATCCATGTAGTCATGCCAACAGTGAGATTTACCCCACAACCGGCACCACCATCACCACCTCTGACCTCATTATTGCCAAGTCCTATGCCATCAGAGGCTGTGCCACATGAGAAGCAACTGTTTTCAAGTAATAAGCTATGTGCAACCACTATCTGATTTTTATATCGGTGTGATAACTACCTAGTTGGCAGTAGAATAAATGGCGACAAGCAGAGAGTGTACATGTGCAACCCACAGTGCGTTGTTGCTGAGCATCATCCATTAGTCATGATTTTGGTGCCTGTTTTGCAAAAGTGCCACTTGAATTTTTACTCCAGAATATTATTTCTGGTTTGCCAAATGGGACATGCTTGATTCTTACCACCAAACTGGTCTTTCCAGAAACCTTCAAGTCCCAGTCTGACTTACAGTTTTAATCTGCTTGAAAGTTTCAAATCAATGCACACTTGCTACTCTGTTGCAAAGTGAAAATTCATTCTGAAGTATTTTTTTCTATTGTTCTTCATTTTATTATTTCCTTTAGTTTCTTGTCCTCCCATAAAATTTCCTCTCATCAATTTGTATTTGCATTCAGTCTCCCTATGTCTTGGCTGGTTTTCCAGTCATCTGACTTGACTGTTCCCTCTCTCTACCTTCTGAGTTTTCAAATAACTTATGTTACCAACAACCCAGCTTTTGCCTTTCATCCTGTCTAGTAAATATTGGATAATTTTTCCAATGAGTGTAAGGTTCGGTCACTTTCCCTTCAGCCCTTTAGTTTCTTCTGCTAGAAGATTGTCCTGGTTGTGCAAGCTAGCAATTTTACAGCTTTGTTCACATTTACATCCTCTTGGTGAATAGATTTTTGCAATCCATTTTATAAATATTCTCACTTCAAGAGTACTTATATTGTAAGTATTCTCTAAAGTATATGTAATATGCCGTATGCTGCTCCATTACATCCTATGCAAATAAATTGTTTCTAACGTGTTGTGAACGTAATTCTCATCCAGAGTTCATATTATGCTGTTTTATTATCAATTAACTACATTTCACACCTTCAAAGATTGAGGTTACTGTTGCTTGAGAACCAGAATAAACAAAAGTGAGCCCCAGTTTTTTTTAAAGGTTGTCTTCCCTGTTTTTGTCAGTCCCTGCCACATTTTCCCCCTCCACACTCATTTTCAGTAAACTATGTTTTACAGACATTCTAATGCAGAATTAGCATTGTGTTCCTTGTCCACAACTACAGCAGTTCCTTAAAATAGGAAAACTCATTTAATATTTTGTAAGACCACCTTTTCCTTCTTTTAGAGGATTAATTTGTATTAATCCTAAACAAAGGTGTGAAGGATTTTCTTTCACTCCCCCATTAAACCGTCCTTTTTTTTTTTTGGGTGACTACAGAAAAGTAACTTGAAGCGTCTGCTCAATACAAACCAAAATCACACATTACTATCGAAATCTGCTGATGTAGAGCTCAATAATAAAGATTGATGTGCTAGTTCATCATCTTAAAACTCGTCTTGGATCATGCTGCTGTGAGAGTGACTGTCTTACCATCTCGGTGACTGTATTACCATCTCGAAAGGAGAATTCCCTTGGTTGTAACAATTGATTCATTAAGTAAACCTGAAAGAGGTTCATGTATCTTACAGGTTACCTTTCCAATTCTTCCTTTTGGTAATATTGTGAAAAGGATAACAGATTGCTACTTGGCTTCTAGAGGAGATAATGAGTCACAGACAGTGCAGTGAGAAGGTTTTGGGTGTTTAGGAGGGGGGGGGGGGGGGGGGAGTGGAGAAGAGAGAAGGAAAGGAGAACAAAGACTGTGGGTGTGATGCTGGAATAGAGGGCTGTGTGGTGCTGGGGTGGGAGCAGGGAAGGGGATAGGTAGGTGGAGGATAGAGACTAGAAAAGTTTGAATCCAGAGGGGTGTGGGCAACATACTGCAGGGAAAGTTCCCACCTATACTGAGGAAAGCTGGTGTTGGAAGGAAAAAGCCAGATGGCATAGACACTGAAAAAGTGATAAAAGTTCACCAACTGGGTGGTCCAGTGGTCTCTTGGCCACAGTTTGTCGGTGGCCATTCATGCAGACAGACAGCTTGCTAATTGTCATTCCCACATAGAAAGCAGCACAGTGATTACAGCGTAGTTTGTAGACCTCATAGCTGCTTTCACGCAAACCCTGTCTTTGATGGGAGAGGAGACGCCAGTGATTGGAATGGAGTTTGTAGTTGTGGGGAGATATATGGGACAGGTCTTGCATCTAGGTCTGTTGCTTTCTATGTGGGAATGACAACTTGCAACTAGCAAGCTGTTTACCTGCGTGAATGGCCATCGATGGACTGGGGACAAGAGACAGCTGGACCACCCAGTTGCTGAACACGCTGCCCAACATACTGTGCTTCACTTCAATGAGTGCTTCACTGCCTGCACCATTTAGATCCTTTCTGGCAACACCAGCAACCTGAATTGTGCAGGTGGGAATTTCGCTGCGGTACGTCCTACCTTCCTGTAACTCCCTGGACTCAACTTCACTATTCTCTGTGCTTACTTACTGATCCTCTTCCCTACTGCCACTACAGCACTACACAGCCTTCTATCCTACCAGCACACCCACTAGTCTTTTTCCCCTTCTCTACTCCTCTCCCTTTCCACTCCTCCTCCTCCCCAAATAACCCGATTGCACCTAGCACCCCTACCCCATCCTTACCATGTCCCTGCATATTCCCACAAGCAGCACTAAACCTTCCCCAACCCCTACCTACTGTCCCTACCCCTCCCACTCCCTGCCACTTTCCTACCCCCATCACCCACGACAATTTTCTACTTACGAAGAAGGCATTTAGGTGGGAAACTTAATTGTATATCAGTGGTTTCATTGTGCCTGTCTGCAGCTCAATATAGTTAGTAACAATGTAACCTTTTCATATTATTGTTGCGATTCTGTCTTGGATTTTCAGTTGTTTAATTGTTCATGCTATTTTCAGTTGTGCAACTTTCAAGCAGTACAGAATCTTGTAATAAGACTGTCCTTGTCTTTTTAATTTTGATAATCAGTATTTTGCAGCTATCGGATTAGAGTTTTGTGGCTTTGCTGAGAGATCATTACAAATATAACCTGATCATGTGCCCAATATGAATACATGTCTATTTAAGATTTTAATATTAAAGTTACTGAATTAAAGAAGGAATGTCAGTGTAAAATAATAACAGTAAAAGTCAAATTACTTAGTTGCATTGTTCCTTTAATATGAACACATTTCCCTAATAATTCCTATGCTCATCCAGTCTTCTTTAACAATTGTTTGCTTTTTTCCACATTAATGAATCAGATAACTGATCTTGGAAGCCTTTTCACTGGTGTTCTACTAACAGTATGTTTCTTCATGACAATTGCCGAGTCTCAAACACGACACTGCATGAACCGTAAATCTTTTAATTAATCCTGTGCACCTTCCCATGAAAATGTTTTTTTTCCCAACCTGACTTAATATTTTTAACTATTTATTTCACTTTCTATCATGTTCTGCACATTACTTATCTGCAGTGCAGTAGCATGTGACTGCTCTGTGCAGAAGCTCAACAGGGACTCCTCTCCCCACACTAAGGCAGTGTTTGATCGCTAGTGCTGGGGTAAGACGCTCTCAGTTCCTAAAGTTCCAAAAGCCAGCGACTAGTAAGGATCACAAAAGCAATAAGTCACATGAAAGATAAGTACTCTTTATGACCTCCATCACAATTTGCAGTTAAGTAGATAACACAGAATTGTAACCTTTCCTGGGGTTGTTCTCCTCAGGGCTCAGCATTTGTCTGCTGAGTATGGATGGGCTTGGTGACCATGGATTCCTGAGCTGGGGACTTGTAAGTGCCACCAGTCTTGTCACCTTAAGCTCTGGGCATGCTTCAGTGACCACTGTATGGTGCAGTAGTGGAATGTTGTGTGTCGCAGGGAATAGGGATCTTGGCTTGACCGCCCAGATCGCGAGGATGGTAAAAACCTCTATAAAGAGAAACCTCGATCTCAAGGTGTGCTGTGTGCTGATGAGATTAATGGCCATTGAGGTGGAACAGTCATTAGTGGGCAACTTCTGGGGAACCTGTAGCAGTCCAGTTACCAACAAGTGACGAACCTCCAAAAAGCTCAATCCCTCAAGGAGTACACAATTGATACTGAACTGCACAACACCATGAACTGCAGGAAAGGTGACTTGCAGAGATCTGGTTGACATTCCCTGAGAAGAACTGAAAGCTGAATGGTCCCGGAAGGCATTGTTGATCTGCAGAACATTATGAAAAGAGTGGGTGGCACTCTAGTGAAGTCAGACTCGTTTATATTGACATTCAGCAGCACAAAACTTCCAGAGCACATTAAGGTTGGCTTCCTTTGCCTTAGTATATGGCCTTATTTCCCTAACCTGATGCAGTGTTTTAAGTGCCACCACTTTGGGCACACTACTGTCAGATGTAAAGGAGAAGCCACATGTGGTAGATGTGGGGAAAGCCGCCCCTGCTGGAGTTTGCTGTTCATCTGTGAAGTGTGTCAACTGTTCTGAGGATCATGCTGTCTGGAGTAGGGACTTCAGTGTCTTTCTTGAAGAAAGGGAGAGATAGGAAATGAAAACTATTAAACATATCTCATATGGGAAGGCCACAAAGATCTGTAAGGTCATGCAGCCCCCCAATGTAAGCTGTCTCCATGGCGTCTGTTATTAATCAGTCAGTCCCAAAACGGATGCTGCTGCACAAACGGAGGTTACCAGTGTCAGCACTAGTACCTGCATCTGCCAGTGCACTTGTTCTGCGTCAATTATTTCGAAGCCCATACCGCCACACAAGACTGCAGACAAGTCTGTGGTTGTCACAGTTGTGGAGCTCCCTGCCTCTCCGAAGGTTCAGCCTGGTCCACCAGCAAGTGTTGCAGCCACAGTTGTGGCCCCAAAGCCCACTCAGGACAAAAAAAATGGAAGCCAAAGCATCAGCCTATAACAGAGACAGAAAATACACTGTCCAGTGATGTCGAACATGTCCTCTCTGATGTATCTCTTGATTCTTCATCAGAGCAAATGGAACTTGATGTCAGACTGAGGCAATCATTTAGCCCCAAAGCTCAGTCACCTCATACGGTAGGCTCCCCTCCCATGCGGAAAGAAAATGTGGAAGTGCTACTCCTGTGACGAAAAGCTCCCATCCTCCAGTGGAACATTAATGGGTTCAGTATCCATGTGGAGGAACTGAAGCTCCTAGCGCAGAAACGCCCAGTGTATATCTGTCTGCAGGAAACGCATTTTAAAGCATTTGCTGCCCCTGTCCTACAGGGCTGTACTATCTATTGCTAGGATGACCTGACTGGGGAAAGGGTCAAGGGAGGTGTTGCTGTGTTCGTAAATCATGCACACCAGTCCTCTGCTCTCCCCCTGGCCACTAATCTGCAGTCAGCTGCAGTTGAAATTCACGCACGTCAGAGGACCACATCACATGAGTGGTCCATCATGCCACTGACTTATCCGTCCCCAAGTCTTCTGGTTATCTAAGGTGGTGACATGTACCTTGGTGGACAGATGAGTGCCGTTCAGCAATCCAGGACAGGTACGCGGCTCTTCAACATTTTAAATGCCGACCAACAGCAGACAACCTCGGTGTCTTTTGAGTTACATGTGCCAAGGCTCAGTGTGTCATTAGGGAGAGTAAGAAAAGGTCATGGCAAGTGTTCCTGAACACCATCCACCATTCCACTTCTTTTACAAAAGTATGGGAAGCCATCCGGAGGATTTCCAGTGAACACAGTTATTTACCAATAGCCACAGTTCTGAAACAGGAGTGTCTCCAAACACCACCTGGAGACATTGCTCAGATGCTGGCTGAGCATTTTGCTAGAACTACTGCCAATATCAGCCAGGATCCGGTGTTTCATCACTACTATGTGACTGTAGAGAGGAGAAAATTAACTTTAGATCCACGAGTTCTGAGACGTACAACTACTAACCTTTCTCCATGTGGAGAGCTGGAGACTGTTCTGTCTGAGACTTTGAGACTACACCTGGTCACAGCCAAATCCAGTACTGCATGCTTAGACATTTGCCAATGGCATCAAAGGAAATCCTGCTCCACTGCTTTAATGTCATATGGCAGACAGATAACTTCCCCAACTCGTGGAGAGAGGCAATTTTGACACCTCTCTTCAAACCAGGAAAGATACTAGATTGAAATCCGTCTTGTCCTATTCAGACTAAGTTTTCCCAAGATTTTTTTCCAGAGTCAACAGGTGCCATATATTTAATCGATGAAAAGATTAGGTTCTTTCCAAATTTATCATCTAAAGAGATGGTCATCTTACATCCATGAATTAAATTATTGCTACTGAGGTCAATATTGTTGTGCTGTGTAGTAGATTAATACAGATGAAGTGCAAATATATTTTTAAGCCTGGACAAACAGTACTCACATTTAAATGGGCTCGATGTTTTCCAATATGCCATAGCACTTGATACAATATTGAGTATGCTTCAATAATTGAATGACATTTGAATCACATGGCATGAGTGAAAGGGACATTCGAGAAGCTACGAATTAGCCACAACAAGCAGCTATAACAGCTTAAAAATTAAAAATTTCATGAAATGCAGAAGAAATTAGCATTAATACTACCACTGTTCTTGTTATATTTGTACAAATTTCCAGTAAGAGTTCTCACACAGTACCCACCTGTATGGATAGATTAACGGTTGTGCTGATTTTTAGTGAAGCTGACAGTCATAGGGGAAAATGTTCTCCTTCGAAAAATATTACAAGGTCTACAACTTTGCTTCCGTCATTTGCCGATGGTGGCAACAATGGTAAGTAGCGGTTGAAAGAAACAGATTGCAGACATAAAGCAGTTAGCTTGGACCTCGGTCAACATAACCTCATTCAAACATTAGTCGATTTGTGTCTGCTTCATAAAGTTATTCTTGGTTGAAAATTTCAATTTATGAGCCTAATTCTCGTCATTTGTGGTAGGTGTTGTTTTGTTTCAGTATGAAGAGAACAGCAACTGAGTCTCATCGAATGCTCTCAGGTACGTATGGTAAGGATGCTGTTAGTGAAAGAATGTGTTGTGAGTGGTTTCAATGCTTCAAGAATGGTGATCTTAATGTCGTAGACCTGCATAGTGGTGGAAGAGAGAATGTTTTTGAAGATGCAGAATTGGAGACATTGCTGAGCGAAGACTCACGTCGAACTTGAGAAGAAATGGCACAATTAGTGGGAGTGACACAGCAAGCCATTTCAAAATGTCTCAAAGCTATGGGCATGATTCAAAAAGAAGGAACTTGGGTCCTGTGTGAGCTGAAACCAAGAGACATTGAATGGCGTTTGTGAACAGTTGCTTCAGAGGCGAAAACGGAAGGGATTTCTGCATCACATTGTGACTGGGGACGAAAAATGGGTTCATTACGATAACCCTAAACGCAAAAAGTTGTGGGGATATTCTGCCCATGCTTCCACGTCGACAGCCAAATAGAATATTCATAGCTCCAAGATCATGCTCTGCATTTGGTGGGAGCAGCTCGGTGTCATGTACTATGAGGTGTTAAAACCAAGTGAAACAATCACAGGTGTTCGTTATTGAATGCACTTAACGCATTTGAGCTGAGCATTGAAAGACAAACAGCCACAATACAGCGAGAGGCATGATAAAGTGATTTTGCAGCACAACAACGCTCGACCCCGCATTGCAAAAGAGGTGAACACATACTTGGAAACATTAAAGTGGAAAGTCCTACCCCAAACGCCGTATTCTCTAGACATTGCTCCCTCTGACTATAACCTGTTTAGATCAATGGCACATGACCTGGCTGACCAACACTTCCAATCTCACGAAGAAGTCACAAATTGGATTTATTCATGGATTGTTTCATAAGATGAACAATGTTTCCGATGCAGTATTCATACACTGCCTGAAAGATTGGAGAAAGTAGTGGCGAGCAATGGAAAATACTTTGAATGATACATGTGTAACCAATTTTTCATTAAAGCTTCAAATGTTGGGGAAAAAACGGTGGAAGCAACGTTATATGCCTTGTACTTGTTTTAATGATTTACCAAATGGGTTGCAAATGAACATTTCGATCCGTGTCCACATTTTGGAAAAATGGATAAAACATTAACAGCTTGAAAACAAGAGGGTAATATTTAGCTGAAACAAGAAAATAAGTTAATAAGTATTAAAACACCAACAAAAGAAATAAATCCTGTTACACTGACTGTAATTCCTGTTGCGAGCAGCTAGACCCTTCATGAAGACTTTACCAGCAGATGTCACTAGATTGCAGGACGAGCGAAAACTTAATAATACGACTGAATCGCAATCACAATTATTGTTACATAGAAACAGTGCCTGACAAAACATTGCATTTAGTGTTTTGCAGTTATTTCCATCATTAAACTCAATAGTACATTAAAACCTCTTACAGGTCATAGAAGAAGAACCAACAGAAGTCACTAGATGATGGGGCAATCAAAAGCTCGAGCAGAACTTGTGATTTCTTGAGCAGTGAAGAAAACTGCTGGAGCAGTTAGTTGTGCTCAAGCGCAGCACCATTTACAGCATACTTCCGATTATTTGGTGTAATGTGGGGAGAAGATGCATGAATTGTCAAAAACATGAATAATTAAGATATTTTCAAACACGTATTCAGGATGATGTCCACTAGACGGGTAGCAGCAACAGCATTGGAAACCAATGTCTGCATGCGCTCGGACATGGCTTGGCGCAGTCGTCCTCTGCTGCGGGTCTGGATTAGCGTCCGCTGCTGCTCTTAGCAGCTGGCAACTTGTGCTGCCAGTTCCTATGTGTGTATTACGTGTGCCCCTTTTTTTGTTATGCATAAATAATTTGCACACGAAGAATTGGGAGCACACTGTATTTTGAAGTATCGTGAAGGTTTGAAGGGGAAACGACAACAGCTTGCCTGAGAACTACAGATGTGGGGAATAAAGTGGGGAATGGGCAGCAAACTTGCACTGCCAATTGTAGGGATGTGTGCTGTGAATCTTGGCATTTTATGACCATCTACCACGTTTAAAATGCAGTTCGCATTAATCCATGTGTAGTCTGAATTGAATTTACCTTAAAATTAGGTAAATACTTAACAGTAGTATACATTTCTGCAGGAGACGAGAAATGTATAGATAGGAGCCAGTGGCGTACTTACATGTTTTGTGCAGTGATGCTGTCAATGTCATTGGGAAGTATGGTGGAAACAACTAGGGGAGGGGGTCAGCTGCTGGTTGTATGCAGCCAATGGGTTAGGCAGTGTGCTTGGAAGGAAGAAACAAAGGAATATTGTCACATTCTCATGCAGGGAGAGATGTGAAATCAGCTATGCGTGTGGAAAAAAGCTGTCTTGTCAGGTCCCACCATAGCTGGATCTGTGGAACTTGCAACATATTCAGAAGAAACAGCCAGATATTTGTGACAGCAAGCTTAGAAATTTAATTGGTGCTTGTTTCACTCACAGCAATATAAAGTGTGCTATTAGGTCATAACTTGATCATGACCTAGTAATTCTTTACATTTTACATATTAGGAAACACTTAAGTAAAGAACAGAATGGTTTGGAATTCAGCACCAGAAATACATTGCCTCTTCAGTTATCCCTCATTGGTTACATCAATAACTGGCATAAGTTCAGGAAACCTATAACATTAACTTTTCTTAAGCAGAGTTCTTTACATCAGTTAAACAGTTCATAATTTTGATTAGTCACAATATGTTAAAAATAAAATTCCCTCAAGGAGTATTTAAAAAAAAAGGTGGGGGGGTCGTTATTCAGGGTAAATATGGTATATTTTAGTAATGAACAGGACATAGCCAGCACTGTCCCTGCCCTATATGAGCCAGAGCTCCATTTCTACATATAAACACGTACTCTGAAAGCCACTGTACTGTGGGGGATGGTATGTTGTACCACCACTAATCAAGTCCCTTCCTGTTCCACTCACAGATGGGGAGGGAAAAATTAATGTGTGTGTGCGTGCACATCTGTACAAGCCTTAATTTCTTTTCTCACATTCATGACCCTTACCCAAAACCTCAGATTCAAATGCCAGTTCTCTACATTTTCTCAATAGCATTCATTGTAAAGAACATCACCTTCCCTCCAGAAATTCCCATTTGAATTCCCGAAGCACCTCCATAATATTTGAGTGCTGATCGAACCTGTAGGTAACAAATCTAGCAGCCTGCCTCTGAATTGCTTTGACATTTTCCTTCAATCCGACATCGTGCAATCCGAAACACTCGAGCGTATTCAACAATGGGTTGCGCTGGTGTTTTATTGGGGCCTCAGTCACAGATAAACAACACTTTTGTAAAACTCTTCCTATAAACTGAATTTGACCATTTGCCTTCCTCACTATAATTCTTATATGCTTGTTCCATTTCATTCTGCTTTACAACATTACACCTAGATATTTAATTGAGGGAGACCAAGAGATGACTACACTAAGCAGATTCAGAAGGATGTAGGTTGCAGTAGGTACTGGGAGAAGCAGCAGCTTGCACAGGATAGAGTAGCATGGAGAGGTGCTTTCAAACCAGTCTCAGGACCGAAGACAGCAACAACAACAACAACATTTAATTGACATGACTGTGTCAAGCAAGACACTGCCAATACTGTATTCATACATTACAGGATTGTATTTTCCTAGTATCTCTATTAACTTAAAATTTTCTGCAGTTAGAGCTAGCTGTCATTCATCACACCGTCTGCCCCCAGTAGCTGAGTGGTCAGTGCGACAGAATGTCAGTCCGAAGGTCCCGGGTTCGATTCCCGGCTGTGTCAGCGATTTTCTCCGCTCAGGGACTGGGTGTTGTGTTGTCCTAATCATCATCATTTCATCCTCATCGACGTGAAAGTCGCCGAAGTGGCGTCAAATCGAAAGACTTGCACCCGACGAACGGTCTACCCTACGGGAGGCCCTAGTCACATGACTTTTTTTTAATCATCACACCTATTAGAAATACTGTTTTTACTGAAGAAGTCTTTGAGCCGCTCACATATCTGGGAATGTATTCCGTATGCTCGTACCTAATGCAGCACCATGTCTAACACTTTTCAGAAATTCAGAAATATAGGCACCGCCTGTTGGCCTTCATCCATTGTTCGCAGGGGATTGTGAAAAAAGGGCAAGCTGAGTTTCACACAACCAATGCTTTCTAAAACCATGCTGATCTGTGGTCAAGCTTTTACTTCTTAAGGACTTCGTTATATTCCGTCTTCTGCAGCAAACCAGTGTTATGCATATTGGTCTGCAATTTTGCTCTGTCAGATCTTTTACCCTTTTTAAATACAGGAGTCACTTGTGACTTAGCACTGGGTATGATATTCTTGATAAATGTAAGCTAAGTAAGGGACCAGTGCCATAGAGTACTTTTTTTTTTTTTTAATGAACTGGGTTTCTATCTGGACCTGGAGACTTATGTTTTCAGCTCTTTCAGTTGCTTCTTTATGCCAGTAATGCCTATTATTATGCCCTACATGAAGGAGTCTGTGCAATGATCAAACAATGGTATGTTTGTATGATTTTCCTGTGTGAACAATTTTTTAAATGTGAAATTTAAAACTTCAGCTTACATTTTGTTATATTGTATTGCCACACCAGATTGGTCAATGAGTGACTGGATGGTAGCCTCCAACCCATTTAGGGATTATATGAAGGACCAGAATTTTCTTGGGTTCTCAGCTAGATGCTTTGCTAAGATACGACAGTGGATGTTGTGTGCTTTGCGCATCGATCTTTTTACATGTGCATTAATCTCTACTAATGTTTGCCTGTCATCATTTGCATGTTCTCGTTTGCACCGAGAGTGCAACAGTCTTTGATTCATCAGCATTTTTCGATTTTTTATTTTAAGCGATGGTGGACTTTTGTGTCCTTAATCCACTTACTTGTCACATACTTTTCCAGAGTGCAATTTACACTGATGTCCGTCCACTGTTTAAGTGGGATGCAAGCAACTGCTTATCTACTCTTTCAAACAAAAATAATCTCCTAGCCTTCATGATTGATTTATTAACTTTAGTAACCATAGTCACTATATCATCATGATCACTAATCCGTCTCTATAGACACTGCGATAAGGTCAGGCCTCTTTATAGTTGCAAGGTCTAAGGTATTTCCATTGTGGTATGCTCAAGACAGTTTTTGGAAAACGTATTTAAAAGTACTTCACAGGACCCCCTATTTGTAACTTCTGCAGTGAATCCATAGACATTCCAGTCCATACTCGGTAGATTAAAGTCGCCTCCAACTAATATTACATGTTCTGTATATATGATATTTCCATTACTGAGGATAGACTTCGTTTGATTGGTTTTAAAACACAGCAGAATTAGATGCCAAGGAAAAACATGCGGTAATTAACTCACTTTCACCTAAATCTGTTATTTGCATCCAGGTAACTTCAGTCACCCTCGGAATTGACCTCATTAGAGACAATATTTTTGTCCATTGCAGTACACACACTCCCTCCTCTGGTGTATAATATGGCTTTCTGATATAGATTTCATGACTCACTAAAGATTTCAGAGCTTAGTACTTAGTGTTTCAATCAGATCTTGGTGTCAAGAATAATTTGAATGCAACAAATTTCATGGAGAGCAGTATGTTGGGAAACTTTTGTACAAATACTTTGACAGTGTACCAGCTATATTTAGACAGTCAAAGTGTCTTCACTCTGAATGCGATCTGATTTTGCTCTTTGCATGTCGATTGTTGAGTATTCATCAGACTACCTCAAACTATCGGTCAGCCTAAAAAGGCCCTGTATGTGCTCCACAAGTACTTTGCTACCTGAGTAGCTGCTTCCTTTGAGTATTGCACCCCTTATCTACTGTGGGGAGCCCTAAAGCACTGCACCATATAACGCAGGTCCAGAAATCCACAGCCGTGACTGTCACAAACTCGACAGAGTCTCTGGGATTGGCAGGAACTGTTGTGCTGGCAAATTGAAGGTTGCTGTTCAGTCCAAAGTTTCATTTGCAGAGAAGTGTTCTCCTTTGTCACAGTAACATTCCTTTATTGTTCCTGAAAAACTGCATCAGCATCTTTCTTTTTCTCTTGAAATGCTTCCAGATCTTCCATATTCAGTGTAATTAGATCCTGGCAATTACTTGTTGTTGCAAAATGTAGAGAAACAGACCAGAGAACAATTTTCACATTTAATGGTTCAAAGTTGTAGGTAAAACAAATACTTCTTTTGCTGAAGATGACAAATTTTATTTCACAAAGGGCATTGAAAAGTAGGAAGCATTGAGTTAAATGTAATGATTTGCTAGGCAATTGTGTTACTTTCCTGGGTGGCCGTGCATGTGTTAATGCAACTGCGACTGCTTCCGGGACGGAGAGGTTAATCGACCTCAGATCGAATCTGCCCATTGGATTGACAACAAGGGGTCCGTGTGCCATCCAGCCTGAATGTGGTTTTTAGGCAGTTTCCTGCATCCTACTAGTTGAATACTGGGCTAGTTCCAATGTTCCACCTCAGATACACACTATGCCAAAATTTAGAGCACTTTCTCACATCTGCGCACTGAATTTGCTCTACACACAGATGGACTGGGTACACTGCCTCTGTCCTGGAGTGTAAATAGGGTACTGATGACCTTAGCTGTTTGGTCTATTTAAAAATTCACTCAGCATCAGCTATTCTGTAAAAAGGTTTTAAAATTATTTTGTGTTTCTTCGTCAGGCTGATAAAGTTGTTGAGCATACTTCATATAAATGAATTGGAAACAGTTTCGGAAATGTTTGTTCTTGCATGGTCCAACCCTTGTAGTTGCTCTAAATAGTTACATAAAACGAAGTACATTTGATATTTATGTTGCTCAGTAGTTGTACTTATGCAGCTGAGGAAAAAATATAACTGTGTGCCCTAATAATGATTTCTGCATAGTACAAATAATGTAATGGACAGACATCCTAATGTATTTGTAAACGTATTGTTGAGCGATGAAGTGTGTACCAAGCAGTTGGTGTTACAAAATTTCAGTGGTATTAAGGAAGTTGCTGGAAAAAAAAAGCAATACATATTTTGACTCATTTTTGTTCTTATAAGCCAACTGGGGCATACTGGATATCTTGTTTGGTTTCATTCACAGGCAGTCATTAAATGTAAACTGGAAATAGCTTGCCCAGATAAGATATAAAACAGTTGAAAGCTTTTAGAAAAGTGTACTTAAATTTACACGCAATATGTTGGTAAAAATGCAATAAAGATTACAGAACAGTGAAAATCGTTGTATTGATATTTATCAGTTGCATAATTATTTCTTCATTGCTATGCAAATCTTTCTTACATAGAAAAACTTTTGGGTCATTCGGCCTCTGCTTGCTGTTAGTCTACGCATTTTCTAGTATATGCAGTCTTTATTCAAATGGAATTACAATGAAGTGGTGAAGCATGCTGATTCACTGCAATTCTGGTCTATGTTGAATAGAATAAGAAGAATTTGACTTTTTTTATAGGCTAAAATTTAATTTAAGCAGTGTTCTACATAACATATATTGATAAAGTGCCCCTGAGAGAACAAAAAATGATGATGATGATGATGATGACAGAAAACAAAGGAAAAACATGAAAAGACAAACTGAGATTACGCAAAGTTATTTAAACATGAGTTATTTTATATATATATAATCTCCACTTTGGTTAGAAAGAAGTAAAGTTCTTTACATACTGCAAAGCCTGTGCGGTTGTTAATAACCTTGGTTCAGATGTTAGTAAGATATTCCGTACTCACATTTCTTAGCAACTTGGATTTAAGGTTTCAACAGTTGTGTACCCAAAAAAAATTTTGATTTACCCCTTCCACAATAACAATGAGATCATCATACTATACCTATAAGGTATAGGTTTTTGAATGTTGGGAAGCAGCTTTTGACTAAGATTACAAAAAGAGGATCAATGTAATGTGATACAAGGGAGACAAAGATGATGCAGGAGACATTGGAGAGAGGAGGAGGTAAAAGATAGTACACAGATAAGCACCTTGCCAGCAGATTGAGTGAGAGGAAGAGAAATGGGAAGTAGAATGAATAGTGCAATTAATGCGTAAGGGGCAGGCTGAAAAGAAGAGACAGGGAAAAGGCAAAAAGTAGGAAGGGGGAACGTGTATAAATGGAAAGTCCAGCATGAAATAACAACATGGAAAGAACAGTTTGCTACTCAACTCATAGAGGTGGTGTGTGTCGCAGACAGGCCAATGGAAAAGAATGCTTCCAGACAGTCATTCTTCAGAAATAGAAAACTCGCACACATTCACCCAAGCACGAATCTCACATTCATGGGCACTGTCTCCAGGTGCTGAGATGTAATTCTTGGGTGAATTTGCATGAGTTTACTACTTCTGCAGAACATCTTCGTCTGAAACCTGAAATATTTCTAGAATTCTGTTTCATTGTGCCTGTCTGTGACGCTACTTCCTGTAAGTGGTGAGTAGCGATCTATGCTTTCTGTGGTGGTAGAAGTTTGTGGTCAGGTCCTTCGTAACCTTCTAGAATCTGTTCCTGTTTCCCCCCCGATGAATGAACTAACAGTTCTGACAGTTAGGAATATTTTTTTCCATTTTAAATGCTTGAAATGACACCATCTGAAGGTAAGTAATAGCTAACCATTTAGTTGGCTTAAAAGTGTAAAAGATCGCACTGTGAAGCTTCTGTGACAAAGCAGTCATTGTTACCATTATGCAAACTTAAGATTTAGATGTTAAATGAAAACCATAATAAATTTGAGAGATGTAGTGAATACTTTCTGTTTTATTTTTTCATTTCATTTTTTCCAGCCTCATCCCAACTTGAAACCAATGGCATATGCAAATGCTCTGATGCGTTACATTGTGTAGTGTATTCCTTTGAAATACACATACGTAAGAGGAAGTGCCAATACAATTATCTTTGTCAGAATCAAAGATATTAAGGAATAGGTGCTTTCGAAGGACTTTTGGACTCAACGTTGTTCCCTGTTTTAGGAATGTTCGAAGATCAAGTTGAGAAAAAATGCAGTTATTTTAGAAGCCTAAAAGAATATTATTTTAAATCAATGACATTAGTTTAAAATCTGTGCCACAACACAATGTCACTGTGAAAATTTTTATAACTGTGTTCAACAACAGTTAAGTGTAATTAAAAGCTTGTTCGCAGTTTTGTTTCCAGACTTTGTGAAAGAGTTTTTTATAGCACAGGATTTTTAATTTCCATTTACCTTGCTACATAAATCCTGTGTAATTATACAACTTCTTATTTAAAGCTTCATAATACCTCCCATTGTGAAAGAAATGTTTTATTTTAATGTTTCAAGTAGTAATATTTGTGTTTGTTTTGTAAAGAAAAATAATCATTGTGATCATTATTATATTACCATCATCACACCATCCAAAAACTTTTGTTAAAATAAAATTGAAAGCTTATCACTGTGTTAATGATTTTGATTATCAAAGTCAAAAATAATTAGTTTTTAAAACCTGATTTTACATGAGTGTGTGTGAGTGAGTGAGAGAGAGAGAGAGAGAGAGAGAGAGAGAGAGAGAGAGAGAGAGAGAGATATGGATGGATGGATGGATGGATGGATGGATGGATGGATGGCCAGTGTTACATGCTAGATGTGCTGCTGTTTTCAGTTGCCGGAATTGTATCAAGAAAGTGTCGTCCTACAGACCTATTGCTAGTAGTTGTGTTAGGAACAGTTTCTTGAGTCAATGTTGTGCCTTTCTGGAAGAGTCCTTCACTAATTTTTTTCAGACTGTTCCCACTCAGATAATTCCTCTTCCAGTCCAATATCATTAAATTCTCCCTCTAGAGCTCTCAAAATTTTTTGGCCAATCAAAAAACATGACATATTTTCAACAGAATTATAATGAAACCTAACATGTGCTCACACGAATCTCACAACAACACAACCACACAATTGATGTTCTTCAATTTTTTTGTAAACCTGTTACTATTACTGCTTGTGAGCACTGAGAATATGATTTCCTACCTGGCCTGCCCTCTCCCCCCCCCCCCCCCCTCTCCCCCCGCCCTCTCTCTCTCACCCCCCCCCCCCCACACACACACACACACACACACACACACACACACACACACACACACACACACCTCCCCCCCTTTCCATCATACTTTGCTCTGTAGTTTGTTGAACAGCAGTCATTTTTCCATGGTTTTTGCCTGTAAGGTTCATATCTCACAAGGCAAAACATTCACTTTCAGGCACATTGCAAACCTTGTTATCCATGTATTTTGTTTACCAATGTACTTTGAGACCATTTTTGTAACGAAGCACGATCTCTCAGCAAAGCCACCAAACCCTTTTCTGCTCATCCAGTCATCGTCAGCAATTTTCATCAGTAAAATTCTATGAGCAACTGCTTTCCTAATTTAGGAAAGTGGGAAGTAAATTTATAGTTAAAAAGAACATTTTCAATGAATGGAAAATTGTCAGATACTAAGATTTGAGCCAATGTACAATTTCTTGAACTGTGCAAGGACAGCAGTCGCTAGCGAAATACTGTCATATGATGTTGAATAGTTATCATCATTAAATTCATGATTATCAGCACCATTCACAAGAACTTGCAGATGTGATAAATAGGAGTGGAAGCAAAAGCAAGGAAGTGAATGTACTTCTGATTGTTTACAATGTACAGTTCCTAGACGCCAAACAGAATATGAAAAATGTAGTTAGAAACAAGCACTACTAGCAGTCTTAGTTGATTTATTAATCTTTGGTGTAACAAAAATGTAAAAAAGCGTAAGAGTTTTTTGTTTAAATTAACTAAATATAATCCACCTTTTCATTTCTAAAGCAGAATTACAAACCCCCCTCCCTTCCCCCTGACTTTGACTTGGTGTTGGACTGTTTTTTTCTCATCATGGGATAATAAATGGTCTCCAAATGGTTGGAAACCAGTGCTGTAAGATAATCATCCTGTTGGATAACTTTGTGGGTAACAAACATTCAGTAACATGCACTGCAGACAATGTGACGAATGAGTTCCTGCAACAATCTTGACTGTAGTCATGCCAGACTGACAGCTAAATAACAATATTAGCTTGTGGACCCTGCAGTCACATTACTGTCATGGAAATTAGTGGCGTTTATTCCAAGATCTCGGACAGGTTCTGTCTAGGTTCAACATTTTTCACGTATTGTGCCAAACTGTTCGGAAAGTGACAGCTGAGTCAAGTATATCAAGAATAGAGCTTTTGGAGGCCTTAGTGTTATATTTTCAGGGATGTTGGTATTCGTTGATTGAGATTTATTGCTTGCAGGAATTCAGCAGTGAAGCATTGAGATCCATACAAATACTTGAAGCACTGAAATACGTACGAATACTTCCATGTCTGCAATTTTCTTATAAACTTTGTGCCAAATAAATGTGCGTTTTTTACACATACAGCTTTTTCTAAAACTTTTTACTTTGGAATAATAAATTGCAGAACTTAAGAATCAATATAAAAGTTTGTGTAGTGAAACAGGGAGTTTCATAATATCAAATAGGATGTGGTATTAGTAATACCTTCAGCTGGTAGAACTCACCAGTTCTTCAACAAGTTCTTCCTGAAAATTGCTTTTTACAAAGAACTACTATTCATCTGTTAGGGAAGATTATGTGGTTTTGTTTGTCAGATTACAAGTAGACTTGAATTCCCAACTCTACAACTCGTTATTAATTCAAGTATGACTGAACTGATCAAGCCTAGTTTTAGAGTTCTCCTTCAACACTCTCAGATCAGATAATCATTGACCATTGTCGTGGAGTGGCTCCACTGTGAGACGCACAGCTCTGTAGATTCTGTGGCTATTTGCAATGATGCAGTTTCAGCATAAGATGGTCTAACAAAAATTTAAACACAATGAACCGAGAATTGGTTCAGTACTCCGACTGACCCTAATAACATAAATTAAACTTGGTTGCCTACCGATTAGCCACAATTTCTCAATTATATCAGCTGTTACAGGACAGATGTTTTACGAACTGACGAATTATTAATTCACTTAATTGTACCCTCACAGCAGAAATAAATTAGGATGTGTTTCCTCATTACTGAAGAATGTAGCACATAAACTCAAATATAGACTTTATGAAATGAAAAACAGTGTACCAAATTTTAAGGATAGTGTGTTAATGCTTGCCATTTCCATGGCACTTGTTTAGGCACGTATTTCTCCACAGATGTGATAAATCGTGTGCACTACAGAGGACTCTGCTGGTAATGGTGGGGTACAAGGCTGGTGAACCTGGTGTTTCATTATCAATAAACAGTTTAAAAACAGAAGGGAAATTAACAGCAAGCGATGTGGTGCAGTGTTTAGCACATTAGACTCATATTCGGGAAGGGGATTCAAATTCCCATCTAGCCATGCAGATTTAATTTCCCTAAATGACTTAAGACAAATGCTGAGAGCATTCCTGTGAAATGGGTATGGCCAATTTCCTTCCCTAATTTGACCTTGTGCTCCGTCTGTAATCACCTCACTGTTGACAAGACATTAAACTCTAATCCTCATTGCATTAATTCACTCAAAACAGAATAGTCAGAAATTGGAGAAGGAAGAAAGAAAACTTTGATCAGTTTTTGTTTTCTCATTTTGTGGGCATGCTATCATCTTGTACAGTTTTTCTTAGTGCACCCCTATCACAGGTGCATTCTTTGTAATTACCCACCAAAGTTAATTTCTTTCATATTTTATTAGGGAATTGTGATCAATTGATTACATTTGTTATTTGATAATATTTTTGTGATTTAGGGCCAAAAACTATGATGGTAACTGCATTTCCCACACCCCATTTGTGAGATGTTGTGGGTTACTATTACATTTCAAACAGTAATAGGAAACAGCATTTTGTGTTTTTATTTTACTTACCACAATATGAAAACAATGCTAGATACTTCGTTTATCACACAATAAATAAATTAGCTGGTAAGTCATAATATATTCATTAGAAACAAAGCAATGTGTACAAACTTTGCAAGCAACTGTAGTGATCTCACAAGAGACTGTTGCAGCAGTTTTTATACACCTGGTACAGCATAGGGCACAAAAAGGGCCTTTAAAGTAAGGTGGTTTTATGGGACATATACTTCCCAGGGCCTAAAAACTAATTTTGCAACAAACAGAAACTACAACTGGTGGACTTTCACTAGGTGTCGGCAGCATACAGAGGTGGAATGATTTATTCTCATAAGTATAGTAAATAGATACAGTTATTGGTAAGTATATTTACCATGGCTAGTGAAAAGTTAGTGACACAATGTGTTGTGGGGCGCTGCAACTACTAAACACTGACATCATGGTATCTGTGTAGCTGTGTACCCTTACCCGCTGGCAGCCACGCGCATTTCAGCACTGGTAATATGTCATCACCAGTCACAGATCTGTTGCTCAGTTCTCCAGCCCTCACAGAAGTTACTGATTTACATTCAACCCCACTCTGTATGCATCTGTCAAATGGAGCAGTTTCTGAATGAAAGCTGCCAAAATGGATGATCAGCAGAGCAAACTGGGTGCTGTTCAGCCAGCTAGCTGTTTTTGAGCATAGAGACAGTATCCAGGACTTGGTGTTTGAAATCACAAACATGATTCACTGTGACACTGATTTATCTATTCCAGAGTTAATGAATATGTGGTATTCAAGAAATGTCAGTCTTATTAACATTAAGCAATTTCCTCATTACATTCTTGACAAATGAGAATAGTGTCATCGAAGAGAAACAGTACAGTACTGTGGAGAAGTAATTGACTGGTCAGAGGAAGAGTGAGGTAGAAAGAAAACCACTAGAATATGCTGAGAGAGAAGCTGTGCCAATTGATCAGACAGAAAGCTTTAATCTCCTCTTGAATGCAGAGCAGTTTTTGGGTGAGACAGAGATCACGGGGTAATTTGTTCCACAGTCATTCATCTGAAGTGTAGCAAGATTTAGTCTTATGCAAAGGTACAGTCAAAATGCTGGATATAGCTGATCTGCTTAAACAGTTATGAAATTTTTAGGTATTTGACACGTTAGGTGTACTGAGGACATCGGTGATGAAGAAATCAGTAAACAGAGAAAGTAAAAATCGCTTGGCTTATCTGGCTGCATCCAACGTGAGTACAAGAAAATAAAAATCTTCTTAGGATATAATCTGTGTCTCGGTAGAGTGATCAGTGGCACTCAGATGTGCAGAACTGTGATAGTTTAAATACTGACAAATGGTAGGAAATCTTGCTGCCTTTTAGGAAAGGACGGGAAGGTCACGGCAATTTCGCCCGACTTTTATGGACTATTCCCCACAAGTACAGGAAGCCATCAGCAGGATTTCTGATAAGTGCAGTTGACCGCTTATAGCAGGTGAGCTGAAGCAGGGGTGTCTCCAGATGTCTGGGGACACTGCCCACTGGCAGAGCGCTAAGCGATAACTACAACCACTAACAGTCAGGATCCAGTGTTCTGCTGCTATTGTATGATGACAGAGACAGGTTTGTTGGCGGAATGAGCCATTCAGAGTTGGATAACTGTCCTTGCTCCACATGGGAGCTATCAGCACTGTATGCAGGTAGTATATACAGCACCTTGGTGTGACTGTATCAGCACTCAAGATTATGAAAGCATCCTAGAATATTTTAATTAAGTTTTATTCACAGAAAAATTTAGACAGTGGGCGAATAAATGCCATATTACATTGCCTGTATTGTTAAGAAGTATGATACAGTGTTCCTTCGAAGATGCATGCGTGTCACGTCATGTACACTGACTGAAAAAAAAAAAAAATCGCAACACCAAAAAAACAATTAATGAAGAGTAATAAACTTTCGGGAATACATTTGTCTAGGTAACATACTCGTACTTAAATTATTAACATTGCAAGATCACATTTTAAAGTAAACGTAAGATAAGCCATTGTAAATGTAAAATGCTCATACATTAATAACTGATGAAACCGTCAGAATGTTGAATGCAAACGTGCATACATTGTTTTGTACAGGTACCAGATGTTAGTTTGTGGTAAGAGGTTCCATGCCTGTTTGCATTCGGTCGGCCTATACAGGGACAGTGTATACTGTTTGTGGATGTTCCATATATGCTGGACTGGAGACAGTAGAGCATGTTGCAGCAATATGTGGGCGAGCTTTATCCTATCGGAAAATGGCCCCTGGAATGCCGTTCATGAATAGCAGCACAATAGGTCAAATCACCAGACTGACGAATAAATTTGCAATCAGTGTGTGTCGGAAGTGCTCCTGTTGTCAGAGAATATCGCAACCCAGACCATAACTCCCGGTGTAGGTCCAATGTGTCTAGCACGCAGACAGTTTGGTTGCAAGCCCTCAACTAGTTCCTCATAATCAACACATGGCCATCACTGGCACAGAGGCAGAAACAGCTTTCATCATAAAACACAGCAGACCTCCACTCTGCCCTGCTATGAGCTCTCGCTTGACACCACTGAAGTCGCAAAGGGCGATGGTTTCAGGTCAGTGGAACGCACAATACAGGGCATCTGGCCCAAAGCTGTCCTTGAAGTAACAGAATTGTAACAGGTCGTTGTGTCACTATGGTACCAACTGCAGCTCAGATTGCTGCTGCAACTGCAGTACGATGCTCCAGTCATACGCCGAACATGACGGTCTTCTGTCTGGAGCCTGGCCGTACATTCTCGTGACTACCGCTGCCAGCAATCATGTATACTGGCTACATGCCCGCCAAGCATTTCTGCAGTATCGCCGAAGGAACATCGAGCTCCTTGTAGCCTTATTACATAATATCGTTCAAACTCAGTGAGGTGCTGAGAATGGCGTCTTTGTCATTCTTGGCTAACATCAAACCCCTACGTCCAGTCTGAAAGGTTCACTACCGTTACAGCTTGCATTTAAAGCAACCCTTAATTGCATCGTCATATTGACGCTATTAGCGTCCCCCCGTCAGTGTATTTCATAGCAGTTGTAGTGCCTGTTTCTTCGGATGTGCATTCAAGTTCCAAGGAACATTGCATCCTTCTGTTAACAACATAGGCACAACACTATTGTATTTATCTGCCGATACGAGGCAGCGACATTCAATTAAAATGCCCTGCTCTGTAAGCGTTTACATACTGTGTGCTCGAGTGCAGATTATGGCACAGTAACCATGACATATGGAAGTTTGGGTCTGCCGAAGACTCTTGCCTGGATAGCCAAAGTGGTCAAGGCGACCGCTCGCTTAAAACAAGAAATTAGTGTTCGAGGTCCAGTCCGGTACAAATTTACGTTCTCATCATTCCCCTACACCGATGATGGTTGTTCCTGTTCCCAGCAGTGAAAACATTTCATGTATTTCGCAACTGCTGTAGTAACCACAGTAATTGTTCCTTCGGACAAGCATGCATGTCTGGAGGAACATTACATCGTTCTTCTTGATAACAAAGATACTGCAATATCGTGGTCCAATTTTGTTTTTACTGTCCCTACGGGACCAATACGTAAGAATCTGAAGAATATTTCTGTATTATTCTTTTAATAATGCTTCTTGAAATTTTGGAAGCGCTGTTTCGCGGAATTATTTGCGATTTCTTCAGGACTCTGCCAACTGAGGTTTTTCAATATTTCTGTAACGCTCACCCGTGAGTCAAAAAAACCTGTGTGCATTCGTACCGCACTTCTTTGTACATGTTTAATATCCCCTGTTAGTTCTATTTCATGTGGGTCCCATACATTTGAGCAACATTTTAACGTAAGCTGTAACATACAATTAGTTTGTAGGCTGACTGCATTTTCCCAGTATCCTACCAATGAATCAAAGTCTGCCGCCTGCCTCATTTAGGAATTAGCCCATGTGATAGTTCCATTTTACGTCCCTACAAATTGCTATTACCAATTATTTGTGTGAACTGGCAATTGTGTGTCACTGATGTTGTAGTCATAGAATACTAAGTTTTTTCGGTTTGTGAAGTTCACAATTTTTCATTTATGACTGTTTAATGCAAGATGCTAATCTTTGAACCTCTTTCAAATCATATACAGATCTCATGGGATATTTGTGCAGCTATTTTTCGGACAGTACTTCATTATAGATAACTGTATTGTCTGCAAAAAGTCTGAGGTTACTGTTTAGATGTCTATGATGTTATTAACATGAACAGCATAGATTCCAACAGACTTCATAATGAGATATCTCGAACAGAATGACCTCCTCCATGCCAACCAGCATGGATTCCGAAAACACCGATCATGTGAAACTCAACTCACACTTTTCTCACATGACATACTAAAAGCTTTAGATGAAGGGATGCAGGTAGATGCAGTATTTCTTGACTCCCAAAAATCATTTTACTCAGTGACACACCTACGTGTATTGTCATAAGTATGATGATGTGGAGTGGCAAGTGAAATTGGTGACTGGACTGAGGAGTTTTTGCTAGAGAGGACGCAGCATGTTATCTTGGCTGGAGAGTCATTGTCAGATATAGAAGTAACTTCGAGTGTGATCCAGAGAAGTGTGTTGAGACCCTTGCTGTTCATACTGTATACTAATGATCTTGTAGACAGTATTAACATTACCCTCAGACATTTTGCAGGTGATGCAGTACTCTGTATTGAAGTACTGTCTGCAAGAAGCTGCATAAATATTCAGTCAGATCTTGATAAGATTTCAAAGTGGTGCAAAGATTGACAACTTTCTTTAAATGTTCAGAAATGTAAAATTGTACATTTCACAAAATGAAAAAACCGTAGTATTCCATGACCATAACGACTCGCCATTAGAATCGGCCAACTTACAGAAATACCTGGGTGTAGCACTCTATAGGTATATGACTTGGGTTGACAAGACAGCCTCAGTCATAGGTAGAGCCGGTGGTAGACTTCAGTTTATAGGTAGAAGCTGGGGAAGCGATCAGCCTAAAATGGAGGTCAGTTATAAATCACTTGTATGATCCATTCTAGAACACTGCTTTGGTGTGTGGATCCCTTACCAAACAGGACTAAAGAGTGATATTGAGCATATATAGAGAAAGGCTGCCACCAATGGTCACAAGTTTTTTATCTGTGGCAGATTGTCACAGGGATGCTAAAGAAACTGAACTGGCAGACATAATATCAATGAGTCACTGTTGGAATTGGTCAGCTCGTACAAGTACCTGGGTGTAACATTTTGTAGGGATACGAAATTGAATGATCACATAGGCTCAGCTGTGGGGAAAAGCAGGTAGTAGATTTTGGTTTATTGGTAGAATACTGGGGAAGTGCAATTAATCTACAAAGGAGATTCTTTGCAAATCACTCGTGCGACCAGTTCCAGAATATTGTTCAAGTGCTTGGGACCATACCAGATACGACTAACAAGGGATACTGAATGCATACAGTGAAGGACAGCACGAATTGTCACAGATTTGTTTGATTCGTGGGAAAGTGTCACAAAGATACTGAACTGACAGACTCTTGAAGATAGATGTAAACTATCTCGACAAAGTCTACGAGCAAAGTTTCAAGAACTGGCTTTAAATGACGACTGCAACTCCTTACGTATCGCTCACAAAGGGATCGTGATGACAAGGTTAAAATAACTACAGCACACGCAGAGGCATTCAAGCAATCATTCTTCCTGCACTCCATACGTGAATGGAACAGGAAGGTATCCTAACTGGTAGGTAGAACACCCTCTGCCATGCACTTCACCCTGATTTGCAGTGCATAGATGTCGATGTACCTGTAGAACTTCCACAGGCCACTCCTGAAGCTACTTCTAACTCTGTCAATTATTCTTCATCCGAGATAACACGTTACGTCGTCCGTGCGGTGTCGTCGATCATCGATAACATCAGGCGAGCAGTCGACCACAGCAAACATGCTGCATGTCAACACAGCGTCACCTGCGGCGCAAATCCCGAAGAGGCTTGAACAATGGCTCTCGGAGTTGCGGGGCGCCATTGCCTTGCAGGGGTTGTGTAATACGGCCGCATGGAGCAAGAAAGGGGTCTCTGTTTCTGCTTCCAGTGGATTCAGCCATCGAGTCCTCGCTCTGCCGAATTTACGACAGACTGGAGTATCCGAACAACGGACGTCTCTCGGCTCAAACAGCAGTTTGTATTTACACGTTTTTAAGCAGACCCGTCTCATTTCTAACGGCTGGGACGGCGTGAGATTGTGCTGCTCTTGGTTTGTACGCAACAGTGCTTGCAGTCTTGGCGGAGGGGATGGGGGGTTGGAAAATTGGCGAATTAATGTACCTGTCAATCAGTTAACTCAGCAAGTAGTTGACGTGTTTAGTATACGCGTGTCGGCGTTTTCATTCATATACAGCAAAACTGAACAAAAACATTTGGAATGTTTGAAATACTGTGGAAACCAAGTTAAGAAGGCATTATCCAACAGAAGACAGTGTGGGCCGAATTGATGACACTTTCACAGTGTTGTTGGTGGATCTGGTTATTCAGAAACATGAATATTCATTTGACTGTTCAACTGAAGTTACATAGGATAGTGGATGAAGGGAGTGACTTTATAGGCGATAACGCAACGATTGATAGTGTTGAAGAACGTAGTGCTAGTGTCATTGGAGGAAACATACCCATCAAACTTAAGTTAACAGTTCGTATGGCTACGAACCGTCGCCAGAAAAGAAATCTGATACAGTTGGATCTTATCAAAATTTTTGGGAGGTCTTGAATTAATTTATGATGATTATCATATACCTCCACGTAAAGTTGCGAAATACAGTTCGTTATCGAAGATACATCCACCTGTAAAACGCACATCGAACATCGAAGCAATATTTGATTATGCGGAGAGAAAAAAGATGTAATGAATATCCATTTCGAGGAAACAAGGCAATCAAACAACTGGAGATAGGCCGGCCGCGGTGGTCGTGCGGTTCTAGGCGCTCCAGTCCGGAGCCGCGCTGCTGATACGGTCGCAGGTTCGAATCCTGCCTCGGGCATGGATGTGTGTGATGTCCTTAGGTTAGTTAGGTTTAATTAGTTCTAAGTTCTAGGGGACTGATGACCACAGCAGTTGAGTCCCATAGTGCTCAGAGCCATTTTTGAACTGGAGATAGAACAACACCTTCTATCCCAATTAGACATAGTTAGGAACGAGGGAAAATATGTCCATTACTGCATCTGATATTTTGGGCAATGCAAAAAGCAAGGGCAATTGGGCACACAAAGTTTAAATGTTCTACAGCTTTCACAGCACGTCTCAGGAAAGAATTCAGAGGAGCCGTAGACACATCACTGCTTTCATGACAGCCAGAGATGTACAGGAAGACAAAGATATTCGCCAGACCGAGGTCCGTTTTATCACTGAAATAAACAGGAAAACTACTAGTTTCCACATACAACCACAGAACATTTGGAACACTGATCAAAATGAATATAATTATGAAATAAATTCTGGTGCTACGCTATCTAAATATGAAGTAACTTCTGTTGCTACACTATTCAAAATGGAGAAAAATCAGCGATTGCCTTCTTTCAGTCTGCACACAATATAACTCATACAATAGAAGTTGGATTTCCAGTGAGCTAAAGACACTGGATGTATGACCATTCCACCAAAAACAACAAAATACGTACAACCTTGGATGTTTATTCCTACCGGCAATATAAAATACTTGCAACAAAAATAACAGACTCTATAAGGACCCTCTGTAGTGAGTTCGAAATTAAAGTAGGAAACAGAAATTTCGTAAAGAGAACGCATTCTATTTTTCATAACCAGCTATCTACTCCAGAGTATCAGCCTATGCTTCAATACTCTTATCAAGCGGCTGGGTACAATACTCCGGCACATGTTGCGGAAGTCGAGGATCTGATTCAAGTGGCATTTTATCCTGCAGCTCAAGAACATGATTCTGAGGATTGTCCAGATACTGCTTTCCCCAAATGTGTCTATTGTGATTCTTCATATTGTTTCATGCATTTTGTTGTGGAACATCAGGTACATTTTTAAGGTCCGATAGTGGGCAAACTAAGTGTAACATAGTCGAGTGCGTTCACCATCCTAATCACAGTGCTCATTAAAGCTTCTAAATACAATTGGAACACTGAATTCCTGTTCGAGCAGAGAGATTTCCCTTGTGTGCGTTGTGTCCTGCAGACAAGAGCTAGTAGTAGCTGCACTTAGAACAATCTACATCTACATGGTTACTCTGCAATTCACACTCAAGTGCCTGGCAGAGGGTTGATCGAACCATTTTCATACTACTTCTCTACCATTCCACTCTCGAATGGCGCGTGGGAAAAAGGAACACCTTTCCGTTCGAGCTCTGATTTCTCTTATTTTATTATGACGATCATTTTTCCCTACATAGGTGGGTGTCAACAAAATATTTTCGCATTCAGAAGAGGAAGTTGGTGATTGAAATTTCGTAAATAGATCTCGCAGCAAAAAAAAAAAAAATAAATAAATAAATAAAAATAAAAAAATAAAAAAAAATAAAAAAAACCTTGTTTCGTGACTGCCACCCCAACTCGCGTATCGTATCAGTGACACTCTCACCCCGTGCGATAACACGAAACGAGCTGCCCTTCTTTGCACTTTTTCGATGTCCTCCGCCAGTCCTCCCTGGTAAGGATCCCACACCGCTCATCATTATTCCAGGAGAGGACGGACAAGTGTAATGTAGGCATCTTCTAAGTGTTCTGCCAACAAAGCGCAGTCTTTGTTTCGCCTTCCCCACAATATTATCTATGTGGTCTGCCCAATTTAAGTTGCTCGTTAATTATAATTCCTAGGTATTTAGTCGAATTGACAGCCCTTATATTTGTGCGATTTATCGTATACCCAAAATTTTCGGATTTCTTTTAGTACCCATGTGGATGACCTCGCAGTTTTCTTTGTTTAGTGCCAATTGCCACTTTTCAAACCATAGAGGAATTCTCTCTAGATCATTTTGTAATTGGAATTGATCGTCTGATGATTTTACTAGACGGTAAATTACAGCGTCATCTGCAAACAATCTAAGGGGGCAGCTCAGATTATCACCTAGATCATTTATGTGAATCAGGAACAGCAGAGGGCCTATGATACTACCTTGCGGAATGCCAGATATCACTTCTGTTTTCTCGATGATTTACCGTCCAAGAACTGTGACCTCTCTGAGAGGAAATCACGAATCCAGTCACACAACTGAGACGATACTCCATACGCACGCAATTTGATTAACAGTCGCTTCTGAGGAACGGTATCAAAAGCCTTCTGGAAATCTAGGAATATGGAATCGATCTGAGATCCCTTGTCGACAGCACTCATTACTTCATGGGAATAAAGAGCTTGCTGCGTTGCACAAGAACGATATTTTCTGAATCCGTGTTGGTTATACATCAATAAGTCATTTTCTTCAAGGTGATTCATAATGTTCGAGTACAGTATATGCTCCAAAATCCTACTGCAAATTGAGGTCAGAGATATGGGTCTGTAATTCAGTGGGTTACTCCTATTTCCTTTCTTGAATATTACTGTGACCTGTGCTACTTTCCAGTCTTTAGGAACAGATCTTTCGTTAAGTGAGCGGTTGTATTGCTAACAAAGCTGCTATTGCGTCTACATACTCTAAGAGGAACCTGACTGGTATACCATCTGGACCGGAAGACTTGCCTTTCTTAAGTGATTTGAGTTGTTTCGCAACACCTAAGATACCTACTTGTCACTCATGCTAACGGCTGTTCTGGTTTCGAATTCTGGAATATTTACTTCGTCTTCTTTCGTGAAGGAATTATGGAAAACTGTATTTAGTAACTCCGCTTTAGTGGCACCATCAACGGACACATTTCCATCGCTATCGCGCAGTGACGGTATTAACGGTTTTTTGCCACTAGTGTACTTTACATACGACCAGAATCTCTTTGGGTCTTCTACCATATTTTGAGACAATGTTTCATCGTGGAAACTATTAAAAGCATCTCGTATTGACGTCCGCACTAAATTTCGAGCTTCCGTGAAACTTAGCCAGTTTCAAGAACCTGTTTTCGGCTGCATCTTTCTGTGCTAGTGACATCCAAGAGTTATATATACACTCATGTTCAGAAAAACAGAAAACGTTGATCGACTAGAGGTATGACGTTCATGTTCACAGAACATGTAAATTAGTATGTTCTGCAGAAATGTTTAGCATTTCAGTCACCTCGATTCAACATGTGTCCTGTTGCCTAGCAGGCACAGGGTCTGCCATGGGCCCTTATAACTTGTCCCATGGGTAATGGCATCGACGTGTATAATGTGCAAATGGCGTTCTGTGGTATAGACATACATGCTGCATTCACCAGGTTCCAAAGTTTATCTATGGTGGTTGGCACTGGGTCACAGTGCTCCACCTGTCTTTTCACCATATCCCACACATTTTCGATTGGCGATGACTGTGGTGCTCTGGCTGTCCAGGGCAAAAGTCTGACTTCCTGTGACACCAAGAAGGCACATGTTCGTGCGGCAGCATGTGTTGGTGCATTGTCTTGCTGAAAAATGGCGTCTGGTGCGCTGCGCAGAAATGTATGGCTAGGGATAGCAGGATGTCATTCACTTATGCCACACTGGTCGCAATGCCCTGGACACGCAACAACTGTGATTTATGGTTGTACCCAGTAGCGCCCCTCACCAAAAGGCCTTGAGTTGGTGCTGTATGTATTGCGCGAATGCAGTCACTGTGATACTGCTCCCACTGTCTGCGGCGGTCCAAAAAAAAAGTTTGCGAACGCAGCAATGACAAGAGCGAATTATTCAGCTCCACAACGAATTAAAGTTAAAGCAATTACAGCCCTCGGTCACAAAATTTAAGTCTTTTGCCCAGGTTTCGACAATTCTATGAGTGTCTTCATAAGAAATTATATATTGAAATTGGCCTATAACATAAGTACAAAATTATGGAAAAAATTTTATGTAAAAGTGTAAGTACTGATTAGAAGTACAAGAAATAAACAGTATTTACATGTCACGTATAAGATAAATATCAAGTGATAAGGCTTTAGTCACATAAATTTAAAGAAGAATACATGGAAGGCGAGCCACTGTGGGCTGCTCATATCTATAAAGCCACAGATAGCAACAGACTGAGGCCTCAGTCTATCTGCGCTCTAATATCTACAGGTTTGAGAATTAATATACCCGTGTAAACAGGACCAAGCCTCGTCTGAAAACAGAATGAGGTAAGGATCCATTACACCGTCTTGCATTTGTTTTAAAAGCCATTCGCGGAACTTACTCCCGTGCGCAGGATCACCAGGTCACAGTTCTTGTACTACTCATACTTTATAGGGCCTTAGCCCATTCGGCTCAGCATCTTTTTATACAGAGGTGCACCATATTTGTGTTTGCTGCGAAAGACGTCTAAGAGACTTTTTACGGGAATTTTCCAGGCGGTATGCAACGTCATCGAGACGAGCTTCTGTGAGCACTGTACGTCGTCGTTTACGCTTCTTGTCTTAAACACTTCCCATTTCACGAAATTGTTCACTAATTTGTGAACTACATCACGACTTGGAACTCGAACACCTGGAAACTTCTGTTCAAACTATCTCCGAACAGTACGAGCGGACTCTGTACGCACATATGAATCGTAAATAAACATTCGTTGTGGAGTTTTAAACATGGCTGCGCAGTCAGCGACCTTTTACAAATTAAAGCTAAAGCAACCTCTTCATGATCAGAAAATATGGATGTGATGCGCAGTTAGTGGTGACAGAATAATGGGCCCATTTTTTTAATGAAGCAGCTACAAGTGAAAGATATGTGCAAAATATTTTGCGACCGTTTTTTAATGTACTGAGTGAAAAAACGAGGCTTGGAATTTTGTCAACATGATTCGGCGAGAGCTCATACGGCCAATGTTTCTTTGCACGCAATTCACGATGTTTTTGATGAAAGAGTGATTAGTAACAACATCTGGCCCACTAGAAGTCCTGATTTAACTCAGTGCGATGTTTATTTGTAGGGTGCACTGCAGGATAAAGTGTACACAACAAATCCTCACACGATAGAGGAACTCAAGGATAATATCCGTGAATCAATTAAGGCTGACCGGCCGGAGTGGCCGTGCGGTTCTAGGCGCTACAGTCTGGAACCGCGTGACCGCTACGGTCGCAGGTTCGAATCCTGCCTCGGGCATGGATGTGTGTGATGTCCTTAGGTTAGTTAGGTTTAAGTAGTTCTAAGTTCTAGGGGACTTATGACCACAGCAGTTGAGTCCCATAGTGTTCAGAGCCGTTTGAACCATCAATTAAGGCTGTGACAGCATCTATGACGACGGGTCCTACAAGGAATGTTAAGAAAGGTAGGAAGATATATTTGCTCAGCAAGGGTGACAGGATACAAATTTCAGAATATCTCGGAAGGCAGCATCAAATATTCCGTGATGAGAACGAGGATGTAAACAAATGGAAAAAATTGAAAGGCATCGTTCAATATGCCCTATACATGTATGTTCTGAGTAAGGTTTTAAGGGATGGGAAAGATCCACCATGGTGTGGAAAAACGCTACGTAATAGCTGACAAACAAAAGCTGAACGAAGCGGAAATGAGCGCAAGGAGAACAATGAGGAAGCGTTCAATGATTTCGAAAGTAAGACATTGTCAATCGACCTGAGTAAAAACCGGAAGAGATTTTGGTCGTTGTAAAATCAGTAAGTGGGTCAATATCACCTATTCGTTCTCTTAGCGACCACACCGGCACCGAAAAGGAAAATAACAGAGAGAAGGCCGGAATACTGAATTCGGTCTTCCAAAGTTGATCCACCGCGGAAGATCGTAACAATGTCCCTCTCTTCAATCATCGTGCGAACGTCAAAATAGCGATATTGAGATAACCGAGCGCAGAATTGAAAAGCAGCTACAATCGCTTAGTAGTGGAAAGGTTCAGGACCAGATGAGAGAGCTATAAGATTCTATGAAGATTATACGAAAGAGCTTGATCTCTTTCTAGCAGTAATTTATCGTAGATCCCTTGAGCAACAAAAGGTACCAAAGGTACCTAACAACTGAAAAGAAGTGCAGGTCATTCCCGTTTTGCCGTAAGACAAAAATGGCTCTGAGCACTTTGGGACTTAACTGCTGAGGTCATCAGTCTCCTAGAACTTAGAACTATTTAAACCTAACTAACCTAAGGACATCACACACATCCATGCCCGAGGCAGGATTCGAACCTGCGACCGTAGCGATCGCGCCGCCCCAGACTGTAGCGCCTAGAACCACTCGGCCACTCCGGCCGGCTGCCGTAAGACAGATCCACACAATTATAGTCCTATATCGTTGACGTCAATCTGTTGTAGAATTATGAAACATGTTTTATGATCGAGAATTATGAAGTTTTTGGAAAATAAACAGCTCCTTTATAAAAATCAACATGGATTCCGCAAACAGAGATCCTGCGAAACTCAGCTCGCTCTGTTCCTCCATGAGATTCACAGCGCAGTGGACAACGGCGCTTGACTTCAGTAAGGAATTTGACACCGTCCCGCATTGCCGTTTAATGAAAAAACTACGAGCTTACGGAATATCGGAGCATACCTGCGATTGGATTCAAGCCTTTCTTGCAGATAGAATCAACACGTCGCTCTTAACAGAACTAAATCGGCAGAGATAAAAGTAATATCCAGAGTCCCACAGGGAGGTGTGATAGGACCGTTGCTGTTCACAATATATGTAAATGATCTGTAGAAAGCGTCGGATGGTCTTTAAGGCTATTTGCAGATAATGCAGTTGTTTATGCCAAAGTAGCAACGCAAGAATCTGCAGAACGACCTGTAGAGAACTGATAAAGGGTGCAGACTCTGGCAGTTGACCCTGGACATAAATAAATATAACATATTGCGCATACACAGGAAAAAAATCCACTACTGTACAGCTACACTATTGATGACAAACAGCTGGAGACAGCGTGTGCCGTAAAATATCTAGGTATAACTATCCAGAGCGACCTTAAGTGGAATGACCATATAAAACAGATAGTGGGAAAAGCAGACACAACACTCAGATTCATCGGAAGAATCTTAAGGAAATGTAGTGGCTTATAAGGCTCTTGTTCGCCCGATTCTTGAGTATTGTTCATCTATCTGGGATCCCTATCAGGTAGGACTGATAGAGGAGATAGAGAAAATCCAACGAAGAGCGGCGCGTTTTTCTAAACAAACTCCACTGGCATACGTTACAAGAGAGACGTTGTGCATCACGGAGAGATTTACTACTGAAATTTCGGGACAGCACTTTTCAGAAGGAGTCGGACAACATATTACTTCCCCCCCACATACATCTCGCGTATTGACCACGAGGAGAAAATCCGATAAATTAGAGCCAATACAGAGGCTTACCGACAATCATTCTTCCCACGCACTATTCGCGAGTGGAACAGGTTGGAGGGATCAGATAATGGTACCGAAAGTACCCTCCGCCACACACCATTAGGTGGCTTGCGGACTATGATGTATATGAATTCAATATCTCAGAGAGAATTACATCGTGTGATTAATAATTTCTTGAGTAGATGTCAGAAATGAGTGGAAAATAATGGCAGACAGTTCCAGCAATCCTTGCGTGACATGGGTGAGTACAAAATTTATTTGCTTTATTTTAAATGTAGTCATGTCGTACCGAAACAGTAGACGGGCGACACGGCATCTGAAACTTCGTGGCAGATTAAAACTGTGTGCCCGACCGAGACTCGAACTCGGGACCTTTGCCTTCCGCGGGCAAGTGCTCTACCATCTGAGCTACCGAAGCACGACTCACGCCCGGTACTCACAGCTTTACTTCTGCCAGTATCTCGTCTGCTACCTTCCAAACTTTACAGAAGCTCTCCTGCGAACCTTGCAGAACTAACACTCCTGAACGAAAGGATACTGCGGAGACATGGCTTAGCCACAGCCTGGAGGATGTTTCCAGAATGAAATTTTCACTCTGCAACGGAGTGTGCGCTGATATGAGGAGACGAGATACTGGCAGAAGTAAAGCTGTGAGTACCGGCCGTGAGTCGTGCTTCGGGAGCTCAGATGGTAGAGCACTTGCCCGCGAAAGGCAAAGGTCCCGAGTTCGAGTCTCGGTCGGGCACACAGTTTTAATCTGCCAGGAAGTTTCATATCAGCGCACACTCCGCTGCAGAGTGAAAATCTCATTCTGGAGACACGGCATCTGTTCGCCGGGCACCGGAGTGCTCGCTGCTCGGCATCCACTGCGCCGCAGATAAATGGAACACAGTGTATTTTCGGCTCAAACCACAGCATGGGCAATCTTATAAACAGTGTGTCACAGATCTGCATGAGTTAAGAAGACAGTGTAAGTTCAAGTGTACCTGGGGCTTAAGTTATAGTGGCGTTATGCGTAGGGATGTTATCACTCATAATGTTTCAGATGCTCGCATTCGGCCCTCTATTCTGAAGATTCCAAACCTGGACATGAAAAACATGTTGTTGGTAATTAAATCTCCGCACATAGTAGAAGTTACGGAACTTGACGTACAAGCGCCGGATAGAGGCCAACCTGACTGCCAGAACAAACAAACAAACAGTCTTCAGTGCTCATCCAAACAGTCTTCAGTGCTCATCTGGCGGTCTAACAAATAGATTATACAACTGCGTGCGTCGAATTGGAATGTAAAGTTTCAGTTAGACTCTGGGCGACTGTCACGTTGCTTAACCGTGTCATGTATAAACATTAGGTAGCCTGCAGCTGCAGCAGCCAAGTGCCTTTGCCGTTTTAGGTGTGTGTAGGCTGCCTGCTACTTTTCGTGCTACTACCAAAACCACTTTCGTGTCCTACGTTCACGAGATAGTTCGAATATTTTTGGAATGGACAGTTTTATTATCTGAATGGTCAATTCAAGGCAATGTGTTGCAAGTAAATTCTGCGGTGCCGATTGTTAATGTCAATGCATTGCGTGAAAAGTACAGTTCCCTCTTTCACAGTGCTTTAGGAAAAACACCAGGGCTCGAGGCCCATGTTACTTTGAAAGACAATAAAAGCCAAAACTTTTTCGGACTCGGCCCATCCCACATGCTCTAAGGCAGGGGTCTCCAAACTACGGCCTGCGTGCCGAAACCGGCCCGCGAGAGCCGGCAAACCGGCTCGCGTTAGCTGGCCGGACATCCCCGGTGTCCGGCCCGCCAAATATTTGAGGTGGTACCTATACTGCCAACAATTGAGTTTCGAGGCCTATCGCGACCAATACACCGCGACATTGGCTCTGCTACTCGCTACAAGAGTACATAACTAAACTTATTGTTGCACCGCTTGAAATAACAATGCGTTGACATACTCTACCTCTGTTACGTCTTACAGTAATAGTGTTGCTAACAATGATTTTGAGATTTCGTTAACTTTGCAGGACGCTTTCGTGAAGAATGTGCAGTGACATACTTTTTTGTCGGTGAAATTCGCCAGAATAAAATACGCCAGAATTTTGGTCAGGTACGTCCACCAATCAAAATTATGCAATTAAATAAAAGTCGTAGTTCGTTTCAGTGCTAGCTGTTCCCACAACCTTAGATTTTTGCGATTTTATCTTTCCTTTAGCCTTACATTACGGTAATCATGGAGTGCTAGGGTGCTTTAATCCCACTAGGTAGATCTTGGCCCTTATGACTTCGTGGAGGAGTCAATGTGGCCCGCGGACTAAAAAGTTTGGAGACCCCTGCTCTAAGGGACTGTGTAGCAGCGGAATTGCAGCATTGATAGGATTGCGATGTGCTTAAACCTTTGTTTGCGAACCACTGGGCATCGCCTTCGGTCGTCCTGTGGGAGCCATCGGCTGGGGTACGACGCTGTGCAGATTCCAGAGCTACCGCCTGTCTACAGACTCGTCAATTCCTTCCCTTTACCCCGCCCAGAAGATTTGATATACAAACTTGGGCAACGTCATTCTTTCTCAAAAATTCATTTACTGGATGAGGCGTCCAAGAAGATTTTTGCGATCAATAGCCATCAGGTTCCACTTAAATGTCAGAGATTACTGTTCCGTAGTGGATCAGCGCCAGCACTTTTTCGGAGATACTTAGAGCAACTTACTTCGGAAGTGCCATCCTATGCTAATTATTCGGACGACATGGCCGTCTCTGACCGTACACTAGCTGAATATTTGTGGTATCTGGAAGCATTGTTGAAAGTGTTATGAGAGCCAGGTTTAAAGTGTAATCTTTCCAAGTGTTCCACTGATGATGATGATCGTATGGCATTGTTGGCCGGGAGGCCGCATGCTGGAAAGTTCGGCCGCAGTATTGCAAGTTCTTTTTAGTTGACGCCACTTCGGCGACTAGCGTGCGAAAATGATTATGAAGAAGACACAACACCCAGTCATCACGAGGCAGAGAAAATCCCTGACCCCGCCGGGAATCGAACCCAGGACCCCGTGCGCGGGAAGCGAGAACGCTACCGCAAGACCACGAGCTGCGGACAGTGTTCCACTTTTTAATACAGATATAGAGTATGTGGGTCATGTTAAGGCCTGGCCAGACAGAATCCGGCCTGCCGCTGCGACGGAAGGCGTGGCCGGGCCCGTCTGCGGCCAGGGACGCCAAACAGGCAACGGCCGGCCGCAGCGACTCTTACTGCGTCAGCTGTTACACTGTGAAAGGAGCCGAACCCCATTATTAAGCTTGCATGCGTAGCGCGATTGTCTTGGCGTTAGACGATTTGGAAGCTTCACGCGGGGCATGTTACCTTTGTGCGAGGTTTTTTTTTTTTTTTTTTTTTTTTTTTTTTTTTTTTTTTTTGAGTGCAGAAGTGAGTAGCTCGGACGAGGGAGAACTCCTCCTCGCACTAGCGATACGAAATGGCACCAAGAAGAGATGTTGGGTGCACGACATTAATAGCAAGACAGAAAGCTTAGGAGAATACCATCGTCTGTGTATTGAACTAGAGTCTGACGAAGATATGTTCTTCAAATATTTTCGTATGTCGTGAGAATGTTTCGAGGAACTGCACCGCCTGATAAAAAGGTAGCACCGAGGAGTGCACAACGAACTGGAGAAAGCCAATTGATACAAGGTACAGCTAGCCATTTGTTTGAGGTAAGTTTTACCATTTGTGGCCTCTTTGTGCTTAATACAGAAGTCATATAAATTATTTGTTTTCAGTTTTGCTGTATCATATGAAAGGTTCGGCGGAAGAAAGTGCTATCCCACGATGTAGTTACGAGTGGCGTGATAAATTTATCTGCAGTGTTTACGATTACAGCAAACGATAGTAACATCTAGTTCCGTATGTCCCGCTAGTGAGAACTTTCCACTAAATACGTTGTTTTGTTTCATTGTATTCATAACATTGTCATTGAATTTAAACAAACATATCTTTGGTCGTTATATTATCTATTCGTTCTGTCGGCGTAATTTACTTTATCTTTTCCAGATACTTGGCTACAGGCGGCAGTCACCAGATCGTAGCTTTTTCTTTTCGCTTAGGAGTTCAACAGTCTCAGAAATTGTGAAAGAAGTGTGCCACGCAATATGGACTGTTCCACAGCCCAAGTATTTACCTACTCCTACAACAGAGATGTGGAAGAAATCTGAAGAAGGATTTCTAGAACTTTGGGGGTTTCCGAACTGCATTGGAAGCATAGACGGAAAGCATATCAGGTTAAAATGCCCGAAGGATAGTGGATCCCAGTTCTTCTGTTATGAACAATTCTTTTCGCTAGTTCTCGTGGCGATCGTTGATCCATACTAAAAGTTAACAGTAGTTGATATTGGAAGTTATAGACGACACAGTGACAACACTATTTTTGAGAACGCAGCTTTCTATCAAGCGTATATCGAGGGCAAAATTATTCTACCTCCCAATCAGCATCGCGTGTATCATACAAAAAGTTTTATTATCTCACCTCCTCTATAAGTCCCTCTGTGTTCATGATGCATGCACTACGAGCTGCAAGACAAAAACCGCCTCACGCCGCTGCTTCCAGTCTGACAGCAGAGCAGTTGAGTGCGCCAACAGGGGCAAGCAGCCGCTCCGGCTTGCGGCGAATCTGTCATCTGTGACAACCCGGCGGCGGCCGGTGCGGCAGGCCGCCTGCCGGTGCGTCACAGCCGCACTCTGTGTGACCGCCGCCATACAATAACGAGCGATACAACAGTGCGGCCTGCCGGCTGCGGTTCAAGGCCACAGGCCGGACGGACAGGCCGCATTCTGTCTGGCCAGGCACTCATCCGTCTGCGTCGCATTTATGTGCCATACAAGACTTGCCTGTCCCCACAAATGTAACGGAACTGCAAGCAGTCACAGGAAAACTGGCATTATTACATTCGTTTCATACTCAACATCGCACAGTTGGCAGCTTCATTCAGCTGCTTGTGCCACAAGGGCTTTCCTTATGTTTGGTCTGGTGGTAGTCAGAGCAAAAAACGGTTCAAATGGCTCTGAGCACTATGGGACTCAACTGCTGTGGTCATAAGTCCCCTAGAACTTAGAACTACTTAAACCTAACTAACCTAAGGACATCACACACATCCATGCCCGAGGCAGGATTCGAACCTGCGACCGTAGCGGTCTTGCTGTTCCAGGCTGTAGCGCCTTTAACCGCTCTGCCACTCTGGCCGGCTTAGTCAGAGCACTTTGCAGCGTTTAAAGGATGCACTGTTAAATGACCAGTGTCTCATACACTTCGACCCCTCCACACTTATCGTTCTTGCAGTGGATGCTTCGTCTTATGGTGTCGTGCGGTGTTGTCACACCATGCGGCCTACACAAACACACTAACTGGTTTTGCGTCGAAGACGTTGAATAAGGCACAATGTAATTACTGTCAGTTGGAAAAAGAGCCTGTCGATATCATTTACAGGGTTACTCAGTTCCATCAGTATTTATACGGAAGCTGCTTTTACGTGTTTGCAGATCACAGGCTGTTGACGTCCCTGTTTCGTTCCTCTCAGCCTGTTACTGCTCGAGCAGGACTGTAGCTACAGCGGTGGGCCTTATTTTTGTCTAATTCCCAGTATCAACTGATATATAGGCCCATCACTAAGCATTCGAATGCTGACTTACTGTCACAGCTACTAGTGGGCCCCAGCACCAAGTTTGATTCGTCGGCGGGTTCCTGCTTCCATGTAAACTCTCAGAAGATAAGCATGTTGGAAGAATTTCCTGTGACTTTTCGCCGATTGACGAGGAAACAGCATTGGACCCGACTTTGAGTGTGGTTCTGGGCTCGTTTGCCATGGGTGGTATTATAACTAGGAATAACGCAATAAAATATATCACCGTTCTATGGTTTATCGACACATCATTAATATAGCTAATTCTGTTACCACGTGCCAATTTGTACGAGAGTCACTCCAACAGAAATGCGCACTATATATTTTTTTAAAATCCATCTTTTATTCTACATGTTTGAAAGTTTTACAATGTATAGATACATCCTTTAGAAACAATATTTTCGTTTTTCCACATAATTTCCATCCCTGTCAACTGCCTTACGCCATCTTGGAACCGGCGCCTGTATACTCGCACGGTAAAATTCTGGACCAACCTGTTGGAGCCACTGTTTGGTGCACAACGAAGTCATCATCTTCAAACCTTGTTCCACGAAGAGAGTCTTTCAGTTTCCCAAAGAGATGATAGTCACATGGAGGCAGGTCAGGACTGTAAGGCGGGTGTTTCATTGTTGTCCATCCGAGTTTTGTGATCGCGTCCATGGTTTTTTGACTGACATGTGGCCATGCATTGTCGTGCAACAGCAAAACATCCTGCTTTTGCCGATGTGGTCGAACACGACTCAGTCGAGCTTGAAGTTTCTTCAGTGTCGTCACAAATGCATCAGAATTTGTGGTGGTTCCACTTGGTATGATGTCCACAAGCAAGAGTCCTTCAGAATCGGAAAACACAGTAGCCATAACTTTTCCAGCACAAGGCGTGGTTTTGAATTTTTTTTTTTTTCTTAGGTGAATTTGCATGATGCCACTCCATTGATTGCCTCTTCGTCTCTGGTGAAAAATGATGGAGCCATGTTTCATCACCTGTCACAATTCTTCCAAGAAATTCATCTTCACCATTCTCGTACTGTTCCAAAAGTTCGCTGCATACCGTTTTTCTTGTTTCTTTGTGAGCCACTGTCAACATCCTGGGAACCCACCTGGCACAAACCTTTTTTAACGCCAACACTTTCAGTATTCTGCAAACACTTCCTTCCCCTATCCCAACGTAGCGTGACAATTCGTTCACTGTGATGTGTGTTTCAGCAGCACCAATTCATTAACTCTCTGCACATTGTCTGGACTGTGTGCAGTACGAGGCCTGCCGCTGCGAGGACAATCCTCAATATTGCCGTGCCCGCTTTCATCACGTAACCTGCTTGCCCACTGACTAACTGTACTGCGATCGACTGCAGCATCTCTATACACCGTTTTGAACCTCTTGTGAATATTTCCCACTGTCTCGTTTTCACAGCACAGGAATTCTATGAAAGCACGTTGCTTCTGACGAACGTCAAGTGTAGCAGCCATCTTGAAGACATGCTGTGACGGCGCCACTCACGGGAACTGGTTTACCTAAGTTTGAAAACAAGCGGGAAGGATGTATCTACACACTGTAAAACTTTCACACATGCAGAATGAAAACTGTATTTTTACAAAAATTGTGCGCATTTCTTTTGGAGTGACCTCATAGATGAATACTTTATCGGAAATCATAAAAATTGAAGGTGGTTATACCAGTGTCCAGGAAGTGCAAATGAAATGCAGAATTCCGGCGGAAATCACAAGTCTGTCGACATACTAAGCCTAGCGAAAGCTGAAGTCCAAGTTCCAGCATAGCATTCGTATTCTAAGTCCAGAGCGCAGCCGAATCATCAGGCCCACGGCAGCGTAGTACTTCCGAGTAGTGGAGCAGAAACATGAGAACTGGCTTGTAGACATCTGGAGCAACGTTAAACAAGGCTCCTTAGTTAACAGAGCCGGCGGCTGGGCTCGCTATATATTGTGGGCGGCCAATCGCTGACTGTTTAGAGCGGAGCGCTTGCTACTGGTGTTGCTGCCGTCGCTGTTGTGGCTCAGATGCCGCCCAGAAGAGATGGGAGGCCGGGCCGCCGCCTTGTTGCCGCCGTAATGGAGCGTGTCTTTAGTGAGGCGCTCGGTTTCGGTGGCGGCAAACCACGTCGAGATGTGCAGTGCTTCCGCTGCCAGCAGATTGGCCACGTGGCTAAATACTGCCGGCGCAACCAAGTTGCGTGCATGAAGTGCGCGGAGCCGCACGACACCCGCGACTGCACAAAGCCGCGCGACGTGGCGCCAAAGTGCGCAAACTGCGGAGGAAGCACGTCGCGAGCTTTCGTGGCTGCAGTTACATTGCTAACTGGGGTCGCGGAGGCAACAAGAAGAGAAAGAGGAAGCGACATAGAAACCGTTCCGACCGCGGGCCAGCGCCTGCGGCAGGGACAGACCAGCAGCAGCAGGGGGCCCCTCCGCTCCCCGAAAGACGCCACCATGATGACGCTGTGCCGCACAACAAGCTTCGTGCGGCCACAGAAGCCGCAGTAGCGGACCTCAAAGCCGCATTCGCGGCAGAGAGGACCGCCCTACGAGACGAGTTGGCCGCGGCTCATCGGGAAATCCAGCGGCTGCGGGCTGAAGTGGCTTCTGCCGCCAAAGCCCTGCGGCTCACCCCACCTGCTCCAACCCCACCGGGGCGGGAGCCCACAGAAGAAATGGACGAAATGGAAACGGACCCAGATCCAGCACCGCCGCCTCCCAAGAAGAAGATGGCGATGCGGATCTCCAAGGACCTGGAAGGGTTGCTTGCATTGGCCGCCTCCGAAACGGTTGAGGAAGCCACCAAGGAAAACGCAGCCCCAGTCTCCGTCAAACAACAGAAGAAGGCTGTTTCACGACAGCCAACAGTCGTCCAGACCGTACCACGTGACGCCGGGAACGATCTCGCCATCCTCCTCGAGGGGGGGGAGTTCGTTCGCCGAGCCACAACGCAGTCGGCGCGTTGGGGCCAGAGAAGCCAAGAAGAAGTCGATATCCGAACCTATCCCAATCTCAGTTCAATCCACACCCTAAATCATACCAGAATTATCCTTCCAATACAGTCCTACCAACATCCAAAGAAACACCATTCACGATTCTCCTAAACCCATCATTTCGAAACCCTTATTATCCGACAGAAGGTATGGGCTCGAGCAGTCCCGGTCCTTCGAATCACCAACGAGGGATACAGATATCCCATCCGACACTCCACTCGCTGACTGTTATGGGTGGCCAAACTCAGCAAGTGCCTATGAATATCTGCGATGCTCTGGTTTTCGTCCAAAAGAAACTCAATAACAGCTCTCTGCTTTGAACGAACCTCCATTACAAGCGCCATTTTGAAGGCTGCATATAGCGCCGCTACGTATCGGAGCTTCATGAAAGTACAGGGGACGAAGTGGGAATATTCAATGATGTCCCACAAAAAATTCCGCAGTTTTTCAACCGAAACTGGCAGACAAAAAAGTGTTGCATTACTTATTGAACACCCCTCGCACCACTGCTGGATAAAGAATTGCGTTTATTGACTCTTTGTTTGTTAATCAGTTCGTTGTTCTCTGTGTCCAAGTGCACGTAAAAAGGAGAATGCAACACAACTTGTAGATAAGCCAGATGACACAAGAGTCGACTGGGATGACAGAGAAGCAATGGTTGACAAGGGGATGTGACATGAGTTGTAGCCTATCCCCTGTGTTGTTCAGTCTGTACATTGAACAAGCAATAAAAGCAGCCAAAGAAAAATTTAGAGAATAAATTAAAATTTCAGAGAGAAGAATTAAAAACTTTGAGTTTTTCTGTCAGAGACAGAAAATGCCTTGAAAGAGCAGTTGAACGGAATGGACAGTGTCTTGAAAGGAAGATATAAGACGAACATTAACAAAAGCAAAACGAGGGTAATGGAACATATTCGAATAAACTCAAACAGTGCTGAGGCTTTTAGATTAGGAAATTAGACACTGAAAGTAATAAACGATTTTTGCTATTTGGGCAGTGAAGTAACTGATGAACGTAAAAAAAGAGGATATAAAATGTAGACTGGCAAGGGCAAGAAATTCGTTTCTGAAGAAGAGAATTTTGCTGACATGTAACGCAAATTTAAGTGATAGAAAGTCATTTCTGAAGGCGTTTGTCTGGAGAGTAACTTTGTACGAATGTGAAAAGTAGACGATAAGCATTACAGACGAGAAGAGAATAGAAGCTTTTTAAAGTGGTGCTACGGAAGAACGCTCAAGATTAGGTGGGCAAATCGCATAAGAAATGAAGATGTGCTGAAAATTGGCGGGAAAAGACGTTTGTGGCAAACTTGACTAAAAGAAGGAATCAAGAAGTAGGACACATTCTGAGATATCAAGAAAGCATCAGATTAGCATTGGAGGGAAGTATGAGGGAAAACATTGTAGTGGGAGACCAAGAGATGTGTACAGTAAGCAGGTTGAAATAGTTGTGGGTTGCAGTAGATATTCCGAGATGAAAAGGCTTGCACAGGATAGAGTAGTGCGGAAAGCTGCATCCAGCCAGTCTTTGGTCTGAAGACTACTACAGCAACAATGACATGTGGTTGCTGATGGTGGAATGAGATAGAAGACATATTGAGTTCTGCAATAAATTTCAGCTAGTAGCAGTGAATATACTGTTCAAAACTGACAAGAGGAAGGTGGAGGAGGTGTATAATTGGAAAAGGCATGCATACACAGGAAGATTCCAGGTGGATTACTTTATGGTGAGATAGGAATTCTGAAAGCAGATATTGGATTGTAAGGCATGCCTAAGAACAGGTATAGACTCCGATCACAATTTAGTTGTGATGAAGATTAAGAGACTTATCCGGAAGAATCAGTGTGCAATGAGGTGTAATACTGAAGTACTGAAGAACGATGAAATGTGTTCGAAGTTCTCTGAGTCTATAGATACTGTGGTAATGAATACCACAGGAGATGGTTTAGATGAAGAAGAATGGAATTTCTAAAAAGAGCAATCTCAAACATTGGGCAATCAGCCGTGGGTACAATAAATATAATTGCGTAAAACCTTGGGTAAAAAAAGAAATACTTCAATTGACCGACGAACGAATGAAGTTCAGAAAGATCAGGGATACAGAAAGGAAGTCACTTATGAATGAAATAAATAGGAAGTGCAAGTAAGCAGGTCTAGCGGTTCTGGCGCTGCAGTCCGGAACCGCGGGACTGCTACGGTTGCAGGTTCGAATCCTGCCTCGGGCATGGGTGTGTGTGATGTCCTTAGGTTAGTTAGGTTTCAGTAGTTCTAAGTTCTAGGGGACTTATGACCTAAGATGTTGAGTCCCATAGTGCTCAGAGCCATTTGAACCATTTTTTTTTTTTTTTTTGCAAGTAAGCCAATGCGAAATGATTGCAGGAAAAATGTGAAGAAATCGAAAAATAAACGGTCGTAGGAAGGACTGATTCAGCATATAGAAAAGTCAAAACAACCTTCGATGAAATTAACAGCAAGGACGTCAATATCAAGAGTGCTGCAAGAGCCTGTTGGGAGGGCGGAAGTAGAGATGGTTTTGTGTCAATAGGCACTCTCTCGTTTCACTCCTTGCCAGTTTTCCTCGGAAGGATGGTGGTGACCTGTTGTCACCGGTAAGTGCAGCGAAAGAGTATTGAGAAAATTAGTTACTTATTCCACAAGCTACAATCAGTGTCTTGACTCGTTGTTTACGTCAGCTGTCGAAGCTAGTCGAGAATTCGCATCGTAAGCGGCCTTCAGCCCGCTCAAGGTAAATGACACCGCACTTTCTGTCCCTTAAGTTGGTGCTACGGTGGCTCCGGCGCTGGCGGTACCGCAGTGAGTTAAGGCGGTACGAGTGTTGGACTTAACACACGCCGATTTGGGAAGTCCTCTGTCCCCCCGCGTTCACCGCCGTTCTTCTTCATCAGTTGAACCACGAAGACGGTCGCAATCTAGGCCTGCCGTTCAGGTAGGCCCTGGCGTCTGACTCCGGACAATAGGGAAGACCCCCGGGCCCACCCATCTGCGACATCAGCAGGCTGTGGCGTTGAACTCTGCGACTGCTGATTATAGCAAGGTAACTATCTCTCTCAGTTGCGGCTGTCGTTGCTCTGTGAAGTGTAAGAAACCTACGAGAGATTTTTGCCAGACGTTACTTTACTATAATCAGGGAATCCAGTGCAAACGTTATGTACGCCATCGATCCGTCTCACCAACTACCTTACGAGCTAAAATGCTGGGGTATTTATGGCGCAAAGTGATGGCTAATGTTTGCCTGGTGTCACTTGTTATTATCGCATACGTCTTGCTACTACGAAAATATCAGCGATCCTCATTCTGCCATGCTTGCTTAACGAGTTTGTTATAGCACAGAGCTGGTTCATAAAAGCTCTTGGCACGTGTTGCATTAGTAATAGCATTTCTTTCATCACGTAACGAAGGTGACGTGAGCCTGTCCAGCTACTCTGCCCCACTCCATTACTCCGATGTCTGGCTCGCCAGAAGCACAGATGTTGTGTTCTCCCTTGACTAGTGTGACCAGACGTCCGGATTATCTCTCTGTCCGGAGCCCGAGCGTATTTTTACGTTGTCCTCCTTTTTCGCAATGCTGACCGTAATAAAATTATATTTGCAGTTATTTCCGTTCTATTGCTCTTTTCTTAAATTCCTTACCTAAAGATTTCAGAAGCTGCGACATGGTCTCGAATAAAACAGTGATCCGAATATAGAATAAATTTCCTTTACTTTACGTCTGTGGTCATCAGACTACCGGTTTCGGTCTATAATGGCCATCTGCAGCAAAATATGGGAAACATAAATACACTAGCAGATTGTCTACAGCTTAATAAAATAGACCATAATGAAAAGTACACTGCCACACATGTACATTTATGCACTTTAAGTATGAAGAGGCATACCTGGTTGGCTCTGAGCACTATGGGACTTAACTTCTGAGGTCATCAGTCGCCTAGAACTTAGAACTAATTAAACCTAACTAACCTAAGGACATCACACACATCCCTGCCCGAGGCAGGATTCGAACCTGCGACCGTAGCGGTTGCTCCGCTCCAGACTGTAGCGCCTAGAACCGCACGGCCACTCCGGCCGGCAGAGGCACACCTGTTCTATAAAAACATGTCCTAACGTACTGCAGCCATAGTGGCATCGTCAAAAGTTAAACACAAAATTAGCACCAGCATCGTCAAATATATACAAATAACAGCATATGCAAGAGTCCCCTTGCGAGCAGCAGTATTGTTCAAAACAAACTGCCGTACTGTAGCCACAAGATGTTTGTGTTGCAAGTGCACCAGATATCGCTACTTAAGGCATACACATATTCTTCCATAATTAATTGAACAACTTAAAATAAAGGGGGATACAATAGATAAAGTCTGCAATGGGCTTGTAAGGTATAAGAGGCATCACTGTAATAAAAAGCGATGAAATAAAACACGACAAAAGTTAGACAGTTAAAAAGAGGAAGAGTTAAGAGAGAGTAACTGACATATGTCTAAGTGGCAATATTACCGATAATGACATAAATAATAAACAGCTATCTAGAGTGCACAGAATAGTATACAAAACTATAAAACAAGTAGCTAAATAAGTCACAATGAAAGAAAAACAGACTGCTGCATATAATCAGCGCCCTCTGTTAGCGCTATTTTAACGTCAGAATGCCGCATAGGCGAGATGTGGTTGGAGGAACGTGAACCCCAGAGGGCCCCACGTAGCGTGCGGCACGGCGATGGAAGTAAAGAATGATAAAACTCCGTAGCAGTGCAAGAACACTATTAGCTAGTTAATGAAGTATATTACATAAACAGAGAAGGAACAAGAAAACACTAGAGTTATGCGCACAACGAAAGAAAACGAAGTAAATACGTAATGCGCTCTATACTAGGTGTACCGCGCGGGGTAGCCGCGCGGTCTTTAGGCGTCTTGTCACGGTCCGCGCGGCTCCCCCCGTCGGAGGTTCGAGTCCTCCCTCGGCCATGGGTGTGTGTGTTGTCCGTAGGGTAAGTTAGCTTAAGTTAGATTAAGTAGTATGTAAGTTTAGGGACCGATGACCTAAGCAGTTTGGTCCCATAAGATCTTACCACACACACACACACACACACACACACACACACACACACACTATAATAGGTGAAAGTATCAACAAACTATACACAACAGAGGCGCCCAGTAATTAAGGGGCTCCGTAAAGGTTCAAAATCATGAAAAGTTCAGTTTTTACTTTTTTGCGTTTTCTGAATCTGCAGACTATTACCTTTTAATAGATATATAATTTATTCAATTCCGAAGACTACAACTATTTTTAAATTTTTTTTGAAATGTGTTCTACATGGGCGTGACCCACTGTGGCGCTGTTAAACTGCTGTCAAATGGTGTTATTATTAACGTCCGTGTTCATCAGGTACATTTTAGTGATGTGAGATAAAGTATGTGTTGTGGCTAACCTGTGGTGGTTCAATATATATCGCTGGTGTGATTGTCGATTGTTTCATGTTTATTTACTCTGTCGTTATCTCGAAAATATTCGTAATTAATTCTGTTTCTTGAGTCTCTGTTTTGTTGAATTATAATAATGAGTAAAAGTAAAGTTATTAGAAATCCTCTGAAGGCTTTTCAGAAAAGGAGAAATGTTGGAAAGCCAAAGGTATGTGTTATTACTGTAAACAATAAAGACGATAACCAAGTGAGTGAACCTAACCTCTCAAGTACACCTGCCCATAGCAGTCAAAGTGGGAAAGAAAATACTTCACAGAAGAAGCTTGGTTCAATGAGTGAAAACTATGAATGTTTTATGGGCGAATCGGATGTGAATGAAATATTTGATATGTCGGTTCTCAAAGGAATTTTTTCAAACTGTGTAAGATGTATTCATTGTAGTGAAGTTGCTCAGGAACTCTCCATAATAAAGCACGTAGGACTTGCTAGTGAAATACAACTGAAATGTGATAAGTGTTCATACATGACCATCTTTTGGAACAGTGTTGCAGTAACTGCAACAGAAGAAAATGGTAGCAAAATCTACGAAAACAACAACGAGCGATGCTTGCTTTAGACAAGGAACGCCTTCAGGCTGCAGACAGGGCTGTAAAGAGTCTAGAAATACAAGCAAGAGTAAGCAGGAGGAGGAACAAGAGGAAGCTAGAGGAGGAGTTTGCAGAGGATGAAGATAATCCATCCTATGGACCTGGAATGCACTAAAAAGTTAATCCAATCTTTGTCGCTCGATTCCCAAAACTTTTATTTTTTCATACTAATTAAATGTTTTCTAAGGATCTTCCAAACATATTTGTTTGAAACTTTCAGTAAATGTTACACAGTACCTTCTGCATAATTTAACTCAGCCTTTTTCCAAAAAACTGTTTTTTTTTAATATATAAATAAAAAATTGCAAAAAAATGTTGTGAATTTTCATTACAATTGAAAAAAATCATCTTTAATAACTGAACTAAAATTTTGTAAAATCCCTGTGTTAAGTTGTAGCCCATTTTCCAATAAATAATCTGTAAAAAGTTCAACTTCCTACCTCAAATACTTTGTGAGGAAAGATGTAATTTATAAGCGTTATTTTAACATTGCAAGTATAGGGCGTTCCGGAGCCCCTTAAAGTGAAACATTGTCAAACAAAGCAAAGTAGGCATTGGGCATCAAATCGCTCTACTAGTTAAGCAGTTTTGTTGGTTCTTTCTTTTTTGCTTTACATATGTCAAGCTCATCTAACAAATTAAGAGCACGGCATTTTTCCACCCTGTGGAGAATACGCATACTATTCTCAGTGTCCCCTATGGAATGATCAGTTTCAGATAAATGCTGTCCCAAAGCACTTTTGTTCCGTGGCTGTGAATGTTCTTTAAACATTAAGTTAAAGGAGCGGCCCGTTTGAGCGACATAATATTTGTCACAGTTACTGCAATCAATCCCGTATACTCCAGAGCCATCAGATTTGTCCTTTTCAGTTTATGTTTTATTCGTAGTTTTAGGGTGTTGTGAACCTGAAAGCCACGTCTGACATCAGATTTCCTAAAGCATTTTTCTATTTGCAGGTACATTTTGCCGTTCAATTTCATGGGAATGGTTTTCCTTCATTATTTACTGTTTCTATTTGGTGTGAGAGTGTATGTGCCTGCTGTTTGTTATACGTTTCTTAAGCCTACTGTAAGGGCGCATAACGTCATTTATAGGAAAGCCGCTAGCTACAGCAATCTGCTTTAAAATTCTGAGTTCCTTACGTATTTCTAAAGATGGCAGCAGGCTCGCCATTTTTACCGATTTTTCACTGTTGATCAAGAATCGATCCATAAGCGAGTGGTTCTAGGCGCGCAGTCCGGAACCGCGCGACTGCTACGGTCGCAGGTTCGAATCCTGCCTCGGGCATGGATGTGTGTGATGTCCTTAGGTTAGTTAGGTTTAAGTAGTTCTAAGTTCTAGGGGACTGATGACCACAGCTGTTAAGTCCCATAGTGCTCAGAGCCATTTGAACCATAAGCGAGTGAAAATATTGATTATTTAAATTTCCGTACCGTATTTTCACTTCCGGATTCACAATGTCTTGGCGTCGCATAATAGGTTTCATTTCGTGTACTCAGTAGTCATGTGTGAGAGTAATTTGCTGTTTATTGTAACAGAGTGAGTTTTATAAAATATCTGGCAATACCTAAACGCAAGTGTACATTAACAGATGTTCGTTCTTACAAATATCCTGCCTTCAAGAAAGGAAGAATTGAATTCGAAGCAGCTCGAACTTACGTCTCAGTGGCAAATAAAGCGAAGAAATAGCTCGAAAGATTGTTTTAGTATCGTAGTTTTATTTCTTGGTTTCTTAGTCATTCAGTTTATTTATATTCGGAAAACAGAATGAGAAGAATTTGCAATAAAATTCTCCAGTTCTGCAAAGCATACATATCATTTAATTTATATAAATGTTTTAAAACGAAATGCATGTATGTCACTGTGTCACTGAAATACACTCCTGGAAATTGAAATAAGAACACCGTGAATTCATTGTCCCAGGAAGGGGAAACTTTATTGACACATTCCTGGGGTCAGATACATCACATGATCACACTGACAGAACCACAGGCACATAGACACAGGCAACAGAGCATGCACAATGTCGGCACTAGTACAGTGTATATCCACCTTTCGCAGCAATGCAGGCTGCTATTCTCCCATGGAGACGATCGTAGAGATGCTGGATGTAGTCCTGTGGAACGGCTTGCCATGCCATTTCCACCTGGTGCCTCAGTTGGACCAGCGTTCGTGCTGGACGTGCAGACCGCGTGAGACGACGCTTCATCCAGTCCCAAACATGCTCAATGGGGGACAGATCCGGAGATCTTGCTGGCCAGGGTAGTTGACTTACACCTTCTAGAGCACGTTGGGTGGCACGGGATACACGCGGACGTGCATTGTCCTGTTGGAACAGCAAGTTCCCTTGCCGGTCTAGGAATGGTAGAACGATGGGTTCGATGACGGTTTGGATGTACCGTGCACTATTCAGTGTCCCCTCGACGATCACCAGTGGTGTACGGCCAGTGTAGGAGATCGCTCCCCACACCATGATGCCGGGTGTTGGCCCTGTGTGCCTCGGTCGTATGCAGTCCTGATTGTGGCGCTCACCTGCACGGCGCCAAACACGCATACGACCATCATTGGCACCAAGGCAGAAGCGACTCTCATCGCTGAAGACGACACGTCTCCATTCGTCCCTCCATTCACACCTGTCGCGACACCACTGGAGGCGGGCTGCACGATGTTGGGGCGTGAGCGGAAGACGGCCTAACGGTGTGCGGGACCGTAGCCCAGCTTCATGGAGACGGTTGCGAATGGTCCTCGCCGATACCCCAGGAGCAACAGTGTCCCTAATTTGCTGGGAAGTGGCGGTGCGGTCCCCTACGGCACTGCGTAGGATCCTACGGTCTTGGCGTGCATCCGTGCGTCGCTGCGGTCCGGTCCCAGGTCGACGGGCACGTGCACCTTCCGCCGACCACTGGCAACAACATCGATGTACTGTGGAGACCTCACGCCCCACGTGTTGAGCAATTCGGCGGTACGTCCACCCGGCCTCCCGCATGCCCACTATACGCCCTCGCTCAAAGTCCGTCAACTGCACATACGGTTCACGTCCACGCTGTCGCGGCATGCTACCAGTGTTAAAGACTGCGATGGAGCTCCGTATGCCACGGCAAACTGGCTGACACTGACGGCGGCGGTGCACAAATGCTGCGCAGCTAGCGCCATTCGACGGCCAACACCGCGGTTGCTGGTGTGTCCGCTGTGCCGTGCGTGTGATCATTGCTTGTACAGCCCTCTCGCAGTGTCCGGAGCAAGTATGTTGGGTCTGACACACCGGTCGGTGTCAATGTGTTCTTTTTTCCATTTCCAGGAGTGTATTTTAAATTCCTTGCACTAGATGGCCAAGATCTCGAACATCATATTACCACTCAGAAGCACAAGAAAAATCTTACGGTTTGCAGTTCAATGTGTAGGATAGACACATTATTTCAGCAACAGTACTCTACTTCCGCTTTGAGTCACCGAATTCTCGCTGGAGAAGGAGCACTAGCGTTCCATAATGTTAGGCATAATTTTAGCTTTCGGTCAGTGGATTGCACGTCAGAATTAAATGAAACCATTTATTTTGTTTCAGATGTTTCTAAAAATATCTGCTCGGCCAGAACAGAAATTCGAAGCATTATAAACAACGTAATTGCCCCTCATGCCTTGAACGTAACCATGGAAGCTTTGAATGGCACCTCCTGTTTTGGTGCCTTGACCAATGGAAGTAACCGCGGCAATATAAAAATGTTCCCCATTCTTATTCAATATTTTGACTACAAACTTGGTGGTTTAAAAACAAAAGTAATTCTAAAACCTATTGCAAATGAAACATTTGACACTGTTGCACAGCACATTACAGAAATACTACAACATTTTGATATTGCTAGTAAGTGGTGGTATAAATCACAAGGAAGGCAAGAATGTAGACAGCAGATTAAAGACATCTTTGAACAATTCAATGGGTTTAGGACGTCCAGCTCACTTTTTATGTAATGTAATTCAGCATGGATCTGTTGTTTGGAGAGCGTCACTGTGAAAATTCATAATTATTTTTCTGTTTATACTGTTAAAATGGAACTGTTACACTCTTTCTGTGAATTTGATGAGGTAAACTACAAACAAGTTCTGTCTGACGTGAAAACTAGTTTGCTGTCTTTTCTCCCAGCCATTGAAAGGGTATTGGAAATGTATCCCGCTCTGAAATCTCACTTTCTGTCTGAAAGCAAATCACTGAGTGTTTTATTTCAGTTTTTGAGAATACTTCATGTAAAGCCTACTTACGACATTTGCATTCATTGATATCTGTGTTCAATCTAAATTATTCTGCGACTAAAAAAGGAGAACAATTCTGTGCTTGAGGTGATTGAAATTCTGTTTGTAAGGTGCTTGAGGACCGATTAAATGAAAATTTGATATGCCTGAAGGTTAAAGAGAAGCTGGAAAATGCAACAGAAGAAGGCTTTTATAAAGAAGTTTAATTTTTTATAGAGGAAGCTATGTTGCAGTATCAGTCGTACCATGAATATTTAAAACGTTGGCTCTGTATGTTTGACGACTATCCTGTTTCAAAAGCATGTCTCATAAGGAAAAGATATTAACTATAGTTATGTTGAAAAAGGCCTTTTGTATTTGCAAGATTTGAAGATTTGCAGATTTGAAATTGAAGATGTAAAATGTGTTGACCAATTGTGTAATTTGAGGCAGTTTCTGAAGCGGAATAGTAATGATCCTGAATTTAGTGGATTTTCTTGTAATAAAAACAATGGGCCAAATATTTTTATGACTGGAGCTCTGTTGATTGTCGTTCAGAGTTGTTAAATCTTGCCGAATACTCTGTCAGCATATCAGGGCACAATGCAAATGCAGAAAGAGTATTTTCGCTCATTACAACACAGTGGACTGAAGATAGCGATAGGTTGAACCCTCAATGCGTTAAAAGTATGTTGATGGTCCAGTACAACTTAAAAAGAATTTTCCTGTGTGTATTTTTGCAGTTATCTGCTAAGCTAGCCTATACTTCTACAGAAAATTTGATCTCCAGAGAAAAATGGCTCAAATGGCTTTGACAAGGGAACCTCCCCATCGCACCCCCCTCAGATTTAGTTATAAGTTGGCACAGTGGATAGGCCTTGAAAAACTGAACACAGATCAATAGAGAAAACAGGAAGAAGTTGTGTGGAACTACGAAAAAATAAGCAAAATATACAAACTGAGTAGTCCATGTGCAAGATAGGCAACATCAAGGAGATTGTGAGCGTAGGATCGCCGTGGTCCCGTGGTTAGCGTGAGCAGCTGCGGTATGAGAGGTCCTTTGTTCAAGTCTTTCCTCGTGTGATAAGTTTACTTTCTTTATTTTCGCAAAGTTATGATCTGTCCGTTCGTTCATTGACGTCTCTGTTCACTGTAATAAATTTAGTGTCTGTGTTTTGCGACCGCACCGCAAAACCGTGCGATTAATAGACGAAAGGACGTGTCTCTCGAATGGGAACCGAAAACATTTGATCGCAAGGTCATAGGTCAACCGATTCTACCTTGCCCGATTTAGGTTTTCTTGTGGATGTGATAATTACTCCCAAAAAAGTGATGAAAACGTAACAGTTTGTCACATAAACTGCAACAAAAGAATGCAACAGTTTCACAGTCGCACAGTTTTCCCTGTGCTCTGTCAAAACATGTTTTTAACGTTTTCAAATTTTTCCCTGTGTATACCGTCAAATCCTGCATATGTCCAAGCAAATCTGCACATGTCCTGGAATTTTGGAGAGCGAAGTTGATTATGTGTGAGTGCCTGAACTTTGATAATTGTCTGAAAATAAAAATTTAAACTTATCGCTCGAGGAACGACTTGAACCAGAGGACCTCTCATTCCACAGTTGCTCTCGCTAACCACGGGACCACGGCGCTCCTAAGCTCACATTCTCCTTGATGTTGCTTGTCTATCACATGGACTACTCAGTTTGTATATTTTGCTTATTTTTTTCATAGTTCCACACAACTTCTTCCTGTTTTCTCGATTGATCTGTGTTCAGTTTTTCAAGCCCTATCCACTGTGCCAACTTATAACTAAATCTGAGGGGGGTGCGATGGGAAGGTTCCCTTGTGTGCATTATGGGACTTAACTTCTGAGGTCATCAGTCCCCTAGAACTTAGAACTACTTAACCCTAACCAACCTAAGGACATCACACACATCCATGCCCGAGGCAGGATTCGAACCTGCGACCGTAGCGGTCGCGCGGTTCCAGACTGTAGCGCCTAGAACCGCTCGGTCACCAAGGCTGGCGTCTTCAGAGAAGTACAAATAAAAGTACAAATACGATAGAACAATATTAGTCATTACTCAGTTTATTGTTGAATATATATCCAGTAGTTGTGGACGCAGCTAGGGTCGGTTGCTATGTAAACGGTAGTGGAATCAGTTGCAGACGCAAGGCTGCCGGAAATCGCTGCGTCAGGGGATGGGGGGGGGGGGGGGGGGGGGGCTCGCACGCCTACCTGCAGGGGCTTCCTGTGCAGCCGATCCATTGGAAAGGAGGCGTGACTGCGGTGCGTGTGTGATTCATACGTCACCCTGAGAGGGCCCTGTCCCTCTCTGATCACTGCTCGTGTCGTCCCGTCAGATGGGCAGTGGTCACAACCGCCGTGAAGTCTGATATTGTGATGTAAGCTGGTCTTGGTCTGTCGGTTAGTAGGCCCTCCAGTCCGTATGATGCCGAAGTATTAGAGCAGCTCAGACCACGATTTTTTTTTTACTGCTAGACCATGGACAATGAGGAATTAATAAGGGTTTTTCCAGTGTCTAGTTGCAATTGTATGTCTAACAAGGGGAGGCCACAACGTTTGGAACGCGGATTTACTGTAAACTTCGTACACTCGTAGTACTCCATGAGGACAACAAAATGTGTAAGCAGTAGCGCGTACTTCTCAAGCATTACTGAGAAAATAGCAAGATAATTTCGGTCGTCAAATATACAGGGTGTTACAAAAAGGTACGGCCAAACTTTCAGGAAACATTCCTCACACACAAAGAAAGAAAATGTGTTATGTGGACATGTGTCCGGAAACGCTTACTTTCCATGTTAGAGCTTATTTTATTACTTCTCTTCAAATCACATTAATCATGGAATGGAAACACACAGCAACAGAACGTATCAGCGTGACTTCAAACACTTTGTTACAGGAAATGTTCAAAATGTCCTCTGTTAGCGAGGATACATGCATCTACCCTCCGTCGCATGGAATCCCTGATGCGCTGATGCAGCCCTGGAGAATGGCGTATTGTATCACAGCCGTCCACAATACGAGCACGAAGAGTCTCTACATTTGGTACCGGGATTGCGTAGACAAGAACTTTCAAATGCCCCCCTAAATGAAAGTCAAGAGGGTTGAGGTCAGGAGAGCGTGTAGGCCATGGAATTGGTCCGCCTCTACCAATTCATCGGTCACCGAATCTGTTGTTGAGAAAACACTTCGACTGAAATGTGCAGGAGCTCCATCGTGCATGAACCACATGTTGTATCGTACTTGTAAAGGCACATGTTCTAGCAGCACAGGTAGAGTATCCCGTATGAAAGCATGATAACGTGCTCCATTGAGCGTAGGTGGAAGAACATGGGGCCCAATCAAGACATCACCAACAAAAAATGCTTCAAATGGCTCTGAGCACTATGGGACTTAACTGCTGTGGTCATCAGTCCCCTAGAACTTAGAACTACTTAAACCTAACTAACCTAAGGACATCACACACATCCATGCCCGAGGCAGGACTCGAACCTGCGACCGTAGCGGTCACGCGGTTCCAGACTGTAGCGCCTAGAACCCCTCGGCCACTCCGACCGGCTACATCACCAAAAATGCCTGCCCAAACGTTCACAGAAAATTTGTGTTGATGACGTGATTGCACAATTGCGTGCGGATTCTCGTCAGCCCACACATGTTGATTGTGAAAATTTACAATTTGATCACGTTGGAATGAAGCCCCATCCGTAAAGAGAACATTTGCACTGAAATGAGGATTGACACATTGTTGGATGAGCCATTCGCAGAAGTGTACCCGTGGAGGCCAATCAGCTGCCGATAGTGCCTGCACACGCTGTACATGGTACGGAAACAAGTGATTCTCCCGTAGCACTCTCCATACAGTGACGTGGTCAACGTTACCTTGTACAGTAGCAACTTCTCTGACGCTGACATTAGGGTTATCGTCAACTGAACGTCTTCCTGTCGGGACACCTTCGTTCTGGAAATCTTGTCTCGATACAAGCGTACCGCGCCACGGCTATTGCCCCGTGCTAATCCATACATCAAATGGGCATCTGCCAACTCCGCATTTGTAAACATTGCACTCACTGCAAAACCACGTTCGTGATGAACACCAACCTGTTGATGCTACGCACTGACGTGCTTGATGCTAGTATTGTAGAGCAATGAGTCGCATGTCAACACAAGCACCGAAGTCAACATTACCTTCCTTCAATTGGGCCAACTGGCGGTGAATCGAGGAAGTACAGTACATACTGACGAAACTAAAATGAGCTATAACATGGAAAGTAAGCGTTTCCGGACACATGTCCACATAACATCTTTTCTTTATTTGTGTGTGAGAAATGTTTCCTAAAAGTTTGGCCGTACCTTTTTGTAACACCCAGTATATCTGTGCTTGGCCATTTTAACCATGAAGCGGCTGCAGTCGAGTGGTGCCGGCACGGTAGCTCGGCGTGTTGCTGGCACGGTAGCTCAGCGTGTTCGGTCAGAGGGTTAGCTGCCATCTGTAATAAAAAAAGGTGAGTTAATGGACCAACGACTAACTCAAATGGTTGTCTTGCGACGTCCGCCTCGAGCAGATACAACAACGAACAAAATGAGATTTTTTTAAAAAAAGAAAGAAAAGAAAAGAAAAGCGTGTTCGGACAGAGCGTTAGCTTCCCTTTCTAATAAAGCAACTGAGCGAACGGATGAACGAAGAAACTGAACGGGTGTCATCGGACGTACGCCCTGAACAAATTCAGCGAACATTATAGAACAAAATGCTTTTTTATTAAAAAAAAAAAGTGGTTGGCGTTCAAGCCACCGGACCGCTGGATCGAGTTCCCTTCGTCAGTTTTCTTTTTATTTTCAAGAAAGTCATTTTCTTTACTATTTATATTAAAATTGATATAATGGGAAAAATACGTGTAATAGGATGACTTTTATTAAATGTACAATGTTATTTGGCAGTCTACTAATTTTTATTATCACAAATAATATAATATTCATAACTATCGACTAGTAAACGACCAAACGCATAAAGTGATACTGAAAATGTATGCTTGTCCGTGTCTTCAAAACTGTTCGTATTTAATCGAAAGAGAACGAGAAATTGCTTCTCAGAAGACGCTATTAAAATACACTCGGTACTGCATAACCAATTATCAGCGCCGATTTTTAAGGAAATACGGCGTTATGCATGGTTTGCTACCAAACTATCGTCTGAAAGACAGGTTTTTGAAAATGTTAACGAGGTTTGTTTTTTCACAGAAAACTTCAAAAGGCCTTGCGTAGCTACATCTACATCTACATTTATACTCCGCAAGCCACCCAACGGTGTTTGGCGGAGGGCACTTTACGTGCCACTGTTATTACCTCCCTTTTCTGTCCCAGTGGCGTATGGTCCGCGGGAAGAACGACTGTCTGAAAGCCTCCGTGCGCGCTCGAATCTCTCTAATTTTACATTCGTGATCTCCTCGGGAGGTATAAGTAGGGGGAAGCAAAATATTCGATACCTCATCCAGAAACGCACCCTCTCGAAACCTGGCTAGCAAGCTACACCGCTATGCAGAGCGCCTCTCTTGTAGAGTCTGCCACTTGAGTTTATTAAACATCTCCGTAACGCTATCACGGTTACCAAATAACCCTGTGACGAAACGCGCCGCTCTTCTTTGGATCTTCTCTATCTCCTCTGTCAACCCGATCTGGTACGGATCCCACACTGATGAGCAATACTCAAGTATAGGTCGAACGAGTGTTTTGTAAGCCACCTTGTTTGTTGATGGACTACATTTTCTAAGCACTCTCCCAATGAATCTCAACCTGGTATCCGCCTTACCAACAATTAATTTTATATGATCATTCCACTTCAAATCGTTCCGCATACATACTCCCAGATATTTTACAGAAGTAACTGCTACCAGTGTTTGTTCCGCTATCATATAATCATACAATAAAGGATCCTTCTTTCTATGTATTCGCAATACATTACATTTGTCTATGTTAAGGGTCAGTTGCCACTCCCTGCACCAAGTGCCTATCCGCTGCAGATCTTCCTGCATTTCGCTACAATTTTCTAATGCTGCAACTTCTCTGTATACCACACCATCATCCGCGAAAAGCCGCATGGAACTTCCGACACTATCTACTAGGCCATTTATATATATTGCGAAAAGCAATGGTCCCATAACACTCCCCTTGGCACGCCAGATGTTACTTTAACGTCTGTAGACGTCTCTCCATTGATAACAACATGCTGTGTTCTGTTTGCTAAAAACTCTTCAATCCAGCCACACAGCTGGTCTGATATTCCGTAGGCTCTTACTTTATCAGGCGACAGTGCGGAACTGTATCGAACGCCTTCCGGAAGTCAAGGAAAATAGCATCTACCTGGGAGCCCGTATCTAATATTTTCTAGGTCTCATGAACAAATAAAGCGAGTTGGGTCTCACACGATCGCTGTTTCCGGAATCCATATTGATTCCTACAGAGTAGATTCTGGGCTTCCAAAAACGACATGATACGCGAGCAAAAAACATTTTCTAAAATTCTACAACAGATCGACGTCAGAGATATAGGTCTATAGTTTTGCGCATCTGCTCGACGACCCTTCTCGAAGACTGGGACTACCTGTGCTCTTTTCCAATCATTTGGAACCTTCCGTTCCTCTAGAGACTTGCGGTACACGGCTGTTAGAAGGGGGTCAAGTTCTTTCGCGTACTCTGTGTAGAATCGAATTGGTATCCCGTCAGGTCCAGTGTACTTTCCTCTGTTGGGTGATTCCAGTTGCTTTTCTATTCCCTGGACACTTATTTCGATGTCAGCCATTTTTTCGTTTGTGCGAGGATTTATAGAAGGAACTGCACTGCGGTCTTCCTCTGTGAAACAGCTTTGGAAAAAGGCGTTTAGTATTTCAGCTTTACGCGTGTCATCCTCTGTTTCAATGCCATCATCATCCCGGAGTGTCTGGACATGCTGTTTCGAGCCACTTACTGATTTAACGTAAGACCAGAACTTTCTAGGATTTTCTGTCAAGTCGGTACATAGAATTTTACTTTCGAATCGCTTCACGCATAGCGCTCCTTACGCTAACTTTGACATCGTTTAGCTTCTGTTTGTCTGAGAGGTTTTGGCTGCGTTTACACTTGGAGTGAAGCTCTCTTTGCATTCGCAGTAGTTTCCTAACTTCGTTGTTGAACCACGGTGGGTTTTTCCCGTCCCTCACAGTTTTACTCGGCACGTACCTGTCTAAAACGCATTTTACGATTGCCTTGAACTTTTTCCGTAAACACTCAACATTGTCAGTGTCGGAACAGAAATTTTCGTTTGGATCTGTTAGGTAGTCTGAAATCTGCCTTCTATTACTCTTACTAAACAGATAAACCTTCCTCCCTTTTTTGATATTCCTATGAACTTCCATATTCAGGGATGCTGAAACGGCCTTATGACCACTGATTCCCTGTTCTCCACTTACAGAGTCGAAAAGTTCGGGTCTGTTTGTTATCAGTAGGTCCAAGATGTTATCTCCACGAGTCGGTTCTCTGTTTAATTGCTCGAGGTAATTTTCGGATAGTGCACTCAGTATAATGTCACTCGATGCTCTGTCTCTACCACCCGTCCTAAACATCTGAGTGTCCCAGTCTATATCTGGTAAATTGAAATCTCCACCTAAGACTATAACATGCTGAGAAAATTTATATGAAATGTATTCCAAATTTTCTCTCAGTTGTTTTGCCACTAATGCTGCTGAGTCGGGAGGTCGGTAAAAGGAGCCAACTATTAACCTAGCTCGGTTGTTGAGTGTAACCTCCACCCATAATAATTCACAGGAACTATCCACTTCTACTTCACTACAGGATAAACTACTACTAACAGCGACAAACACGCCACCACCGGTTGCATGCAATCTATCCTTTCTAAACACCGTCTGTGCCTTTGTAAAAATTTCGGCAGAATTTATCTATAGCTTCAGCCAGCTTTCTGTACCTATAACGATTTCAGCTTCGGTGCTTTCTATCAGCGCTTGAAGTTCCGGTACTTTACCAATGCAGCTTCGACAGTTTACAATTACAATACCGATTGCTGCTTGTTCCCCGCATATCCTGATTTGCCCCGCACCCTTTGAGGCTGTTGCCCTTTCTGTACTTGCCCGAGGCCATCTAACCTAAAAAACCGCCCAGTCCACGCCACACAACCCCTGCTCCCCTTGTAGCCGCTTGCTGCGTGTAGTGGACTCCTGACCTATGCAGCGGATACATAGCATTTATTCAATGCAGCTGGTGCCGTTTAACTTTATGTTTTCCATGTTTTTACGAAAAATACCATCCTGCAACTTGTAATCGTAATGTCGAAAGCGACGATTAATTGTACATCTTTCGAAAGCCGTCTGTGCCGGTCAAAACTTGGAGGTAACAAGTCGTTTCGGGCTCCTTCCAAGTATAAGGGATTTCTCAAATCACAGATATATATTTGACGAAATTATCTTGCGATTTTCTCAATAACGCTTGAGAAGTACGCGCTACTGCTTACACACTTTGTTGTCCTCATGGGGTACTACGAGTGTACGAAGTCTGCAGGAAATCCGCGTTCCAAACGTCGTGGCCTCCCCTTGTAAGATGAAGAACGTGAGCGCAAATCCTGTTCTGAGTATGTGAGCTAATGTGTAACGTTTGGAATGGTCAGTGATTTTGTTGCGGGCAAAGAGTATGATTCATTGTGGTTAAATATGTGATAATGATAACTATGAACAACTATTCAGGCAAAAAGTTGTAATAACTGTGTTCTAATGGTGTATTAACGTGATGGCATCGTCGTTTTTTCTTTTGTTGTTGGTCGGATTTTATGTAACTATTAAAGGGTCATCTATATCGCTGTCGCTGTCACAGGAGGCTCCCCTGAAGGAAACAATGAGAATGTTATCAACTCAGGTAGCTCAAACACAGGTGAGCAATACGAATATGCAGAATTAAAATATACAGACTATGAAAGCAGACCACGCAGCTGTAGCAGATGAAAAGAAGATTGCACGGGTGACGCGGGGGGGGGGGGGGGGGGGGCAGAAACATTTCTGTGCCTAGTTTACCTGCTCCTGCAGTACTGTGCGCTACCGTTGATCTATTTAAAGGAAGAAAGGGACAACGGGCGGGACGATTTCGTGCCTCGCTGGAATGAAAATATTTGGATCTTATAGAAGAGTAGAGGAAGCAGAAAGTAGGGAGAAAGAAGTTGGTAATGAGTGTTTACTTGATGTGTAAAGCACTGACGTTACCGCTTACCACGCAGGGGGCCCGGGTTCGATTCCCGGCAGGGGACTGGGTGTTGTGTGTCTTTCATCATCCTTGACTCGCAAGTCGCCGAAGTGACGTCAACTAAAGAGCAAAAATGGTTCAAATGGCTCTGAGCACTATGGGACTTAACATCTGAGGTCATTAGTCCCCTAGAACTTAGAACTACTTAAACCCAACTAACCTAAGGACGACCGAGCGAGGTGGCGCAGTGGTTAGCACACTGGACTCGCATTCGGAAGGACGACGGTTCAATCCCGCGTCCGGCCATCCTGATTTAGGTTTTCCGTGATTTCCCTAAAAATCTCTCCAGGCAAATGCCGGGATGGTTCCTTTGAAAGGGCACGGCCGACTTCCTTCCCCATCCTTCCCTAATCCGATGAGACCGATGACCTCGCTGTTTGGTCTCTTCCCCCAAACAACCAACCAACCAACCTAAGGACATCACACACATCCATGCCCAAGGCAGGATTCGAACCTGCGACCGTAGCGGTCGCGCGGTTCCAGACTGAAGCGCCTAGAACCGCTCGTCCACACCGGCCGGCTAACTAAAGAGCAGTTGCAATACGGCGGTTGAACTCCCCCAAATGGGACCTCCCGGCCAACAATGCCATAACATCATTTCATTTCAGCTAAATTGAAACATGTGGAATGATTTACTGAGGAGGAAGAGAATTTTTTTACATGATGATTTAATAGAAGCGAGAGGTGACTGGTTTATCAACAAAAGTAAGAATTAATTAAGTGGGAGTGAGAGTAATGGTGTGCTAATTAAGTGACGAGTGAGAGAGATTGTAAACTGAAGTGTGTGTGTGGGCTGTGTTACAGAAAAGTGTTATGCAGTAAGGGGCAGTCAAATGAAAATCGAACACCCGGCACAATGGGACCATGGAATAGTTCCATTAAAAAGTATTCACGATACGACACACATTTATCTCGCTGGGAGACGAGACAATCAATTCCTGTTTCGTAGGAAGTGGCTGGCTCTGAGCACTATGGGACTTAACATCTATGGTCATCAGTCCCCTAGAACTTAGGACTACTTAAACCTAACTAACCTAAGGACAGCACACAACACCCAGCCATCACGACGCAGAGAAAATCCCTGACCCCGCCGGGAATCGAACCCGGGAACCCGGGCGTGGTAAGCGAGAACGCTACCGCACGACCACGAGATGCGGGCTCTTAGGAAGTGGTCGCCGACGGATCCACAACAGCACTCTCTCTTGCGCTTCCTCATCCGACTGAAACCAACGTACATGCATGTCTTTCATCAGTTGGAGAAGATGAGAAAATCACACCGTGAACGATCCAGTGCACAGGGGATGTTGCAGTGTTTCCCAGCCAAACTGCTGAAGCGTAGCCTTCGTCTGATTGCATGCGTGGAAGGGGGGGGGGGGGGGTATTGTGCAACAGGATGATTCTGTGCGACAGCATTCCAGGACGTCTCCACTTCATGGCATGTCGCAATTTCTGCGAAGTGTCACCACAGCGTTGCACATTGATTGTGGTTCCACGCTCGAGAAATTGTACGAGCACAGGGCATTTGCAGATGAATAAGAATGTCTTCATGACCTTGCGGGAACTTGTGCGAAAAGCGTTGGATTTCTTTGGTGGGGCAGATGTGGAATGTTTCCACTGTTCGCTATGCTGTTTGCCTCGCTCTGTGGGAATGCTGCCGGACGGAGTCATCCTGTTGCACGATAATGGCCGTCCCCACACTGCCAAGTTGAAACATCCCCTTAGAAAAATTTATAAATGACAGTGCTGAAAAACCTCTACGTTATTTGATTTTCAAACAGCTGAGTAAAACTGAACGAGTCAGGCATTTCTCTCTTTACTTATTTTGATCAACTCTAAACTGACAAACAATATTTTTTTTAGCGCAACGCAATCTGACTTTCAATAATCCCTACAAAAGAATTGCCCTGACTAACAATAACCTATACCTTACATGAATCACTTACCTCACAAAACTCTTCGTTACGCGAACTAATGCAACATCTAAATAAAAGATTCTAACAACTGAAGGCACTAACTACTGATAGGCATAGTTAGCAAATGAAAGATTTTGATGGAGAACAAACAATGTATTTACCTTAATAGTGTTCAAAAGTCATAATATATATACAGGGTGTTTCAAAAATGACCGGTATATTTGAAACGGCAATAAAAACTAAACGAGCAGCGATAGAAATACACCGTTTGTTGCAATATGTTTGGGACAACAGTACATTTTCAGGCAGACAAACTTTAGAAATTACAGTAGTTACAATTTTCAACAACAGATGGCGCTGCGGTCTGGGAAACGCTGTAGTACGATATTTTCCACATATCCACCATGCGTAGCAATAATATGGCGTAGTCTCTGAATGAAATTACCCGAAACCTTTGACAACGTGTCTGGCGGAATGGCTTCACATGCAGATGAGATGTACTGCTTCAGCTGTTCAATTGTCTCTGGATTCTGGCGGTACACCTGGTCTTTCAAGTGTCCCCACAGAAAGAAGTCACAGGGGTTCATATCTGGTGAATAGGGAGGCCAATCCACGCCGCCTCCTGTATGTTTCGGATAGCCCAAAGCAATCACACGATCATCGAAATATTCATTCAGGAAATTAAAGACGTCGGCCGTGAGATGTGGCCGGGCACCATCTTGCATAAACCACGATGTGTTCGCAGTGTCGTCTAAGGCAGTTTGTACCGCCACAAATTCACGAAGAATGTCCAGATAGCGTGATGCAGTAATCGTTTCGGATCTGAAAAATGGGCCAATGATTCCTTTGAAAGAAATGGCGGCCCAGACCAGTACTTTTTGAGGATGCAGGGACGATGGGACTGCAACATGGGGCTTTTCGGTTCCCCATATGCGCCAGTTCTGTTTATTGACGAAGCCGTCAAGGTAAAAATAAGCTTCGTCAGTAAACCAAATGCTGCCCACATGCATATCGCCGTCATCAATCCTGTGCACTATATCGTTAGCGAATGTCTCTCGTGCAGCAATGGTAGCGGCGCTGAGGGGTTGCCACGTTTGAATTTTGTATGGATAGAGGTGTAAACTCTGGCACATGAGACGATACGTGGACGTTGGCGTCAGTTGGACCGCAGCTGCAACACGGCGAACGGAAACCCGAGGCCGCTGTTGGATCACCTGCTGCACTAGCTGCGCGTTGCCCTCTGTGGTTGCCGTACGCGGTCGCCCTACCTTTCGAGCACGTTCATCTGTCACGTTCCCAGTCCGTTGAAATTTTTCAAACAGATCCTTTATTGTACCGCTTTTCGGTCCTTTGGTTACATTAAACCTCCGTTGAAAACTTCGTCTTGTTGCAGCAACACTGTGTTCTAGGCGGTGGAATTCCAACACCAGAAAAATCCTCTGTTCTAAGGAATAAACCATGTTGTCTACAGCACACTTGCACGTTGTGAACAGCACACGCTTACAGCAGAAAGACGACGTATAGAATGGCGCACCCACAGACTGCGTTGTCTTCTATATCTTTCACATCACTTGCAGCGCCATCTGTTGTTGAAAATTGTAACTACTGTAATTTCGAAAGTTTGTCCGCCTGAAAATGTACTGTTGTCCCAAGCATATTGCAACAAACGGTGTATTTCTATCGCTGCTCGTTTAGTTTTTATTGCCGTTTCAAATATACCGGTCATTTTTGAAACACCCTGTATATCAGTTCATGACATCCAGTCTTACAAATTTCCTTTTTCTGACGGACACACAATTTTTTTGTGGGGAGCATGGGGGCTATGTAAGTAGGCTGTTTAGGTTTTTATGTTGGTAACACCACATACCGCTGTGTATGAAAATCACTGACTGTGCTGTGTGCAGTCTATGGCTGGTTTGCATTGTTGGAATATTTGCTATTGTAGTGTTGGGCAGTTGGATGTAAACAGCGCGTAGCGTTGTGCAGTTGGAGATGAGCCGCCAGCAGTGGTGGATGTGGGGAGAGAGAGGGCAGAATTTTGAGAGCGGACGATCTGGACGTGTGTACATATAATGACTTTTGAACACTATTAAGGTAAATACATTGTTTGTTCTATCAAAATCTTTCATTTCCTTACTATGCCTACCAGTGGTTAGGGCCTTCAGTAGTTAGAATCTTTTATTTAGCTGACAGTATTGGCACTTGCTGTATTGCAGTAGTTCGAGTAACGAAGATTTTTGTGCGGTATGTGATTCATGAAAGGTATAGTTTATGCCCAACACTACAATAGCGAATGTTCCAACAATTCAAACCAGCCACAGACTGCACACAGCACAATCAGTGATTTTCATACATAGCGCTATGTGGCGTTACCAATATAAAAAAAAACCTAAACAGCCTACTTACAAAGTGGACAAAGGGTAACGTTTCAGTGATTTGACTGGAAAGCACTGCAGCATCCTTCATACAGCCTGGATCTTTCACCATATGATCTTCACATCTTTTGTGATCTAAAAAAAGACACGCATGGTCGTCGGCTTCAATTGGACGAGGAAGTGCCAGAGTGGGTGCAGCTGTGCATCCGTCAGAGACCGATCGCGTTCTACGAAACAGGAATCGATCGTTTCGTTTCCCATTGCGATAAAAGTCTTAACACGTGTAGTGATTGCTTTTGAATGGAATCATTCTATGGTCCCGTTGTGGCGGGTGTTGGGTTTGCATTTGACTGCCCCTCCAGTTTGTAAGTAATGACTCAGAAGGAGGTAAACAGTCGTAGCCGAGCCATCTTCTTCAGGGATGGTGTCAGGTGTGCTTCCTCTGTCACTGCCGTGGCCGTAGCGAGAGATGCCAGTGGCCCCGTGACGTCATTGGGAGCTGACGCCGCTGCTTTCGCCGCCGTCGGCGCATTCCTGGCGTGGTGCACGCCGATCCTGCCCAGCTGCCGCAGGCGACCTGACGATAAAATCTGCTGTATATCTATTAGCAACGGGGGTTTACGTTGTTACTGGCGTTGCTCTATAGCATTCGAGCGCCTGGCAGGCCCTCCACCCGCCGAGTCACTGGTCACCCACGTCCACGGGTGGTGGACCATGTAGATGCCGACCTCGATGACTGCCGCCACCATTCAACGTAGTGTCCCACTCCAAGGCATAACAGTTTTTTAGCACTTTGTGACAACAACCCCACATGACATTTAAAATAGGCACTGTGGTCAAATCCACAGCCAGTCTGTGTTTAGCCTGCGTAACGTTATGTTCCACGTCAGTCCACGTCAGTTCACGCCGAGCTATTGAAAAGTACCGTCACTATATTAAGTATTCATAAAGGAATATTCAGTAATAGCATTATACAGATTGTTTCAAACTGAATATTGGAGTTCAGAATTTCCGTAGCATTTATTACATTCAACTTACAACTGTAAACAGTACATCAAATGCCGGCCGCGGTGGCCGAGCGGTTCTAGGCGCTTCAGTCCGGAACCGCGCGACTGCTACGGTCGCAGGTTCGAATCCTGCCTCGGGCATGGATGTGTGTGTGATGTCCTTAGGTTTAAGTAGTTCTAAGTTCTAGGGGGACTAATGACCTGAGATGTTAAGTCCCATAGTGCTCAGAGCCATTTGAATCAAGTACATCAAATGAAAGAGCGTCGCAAACAGTTTTTCTTACAAGTGTTCAGTGACGACACCATTCGTCACATGGCACACATCGAGTCGGTAGGCGAGTTCTTCGGAAGGCTAATCGTGAACTAGCAGTTCCAGTTTTGTCTGTATGGAGACTTTTAAGCAGACGTTTGCAACTACGTTCTTATCGTTTGCAGCATAATTTGAAAACCTGTTACGAGAGCTCTCCCAAGGTAACACCGAAGCCACTACATACGAGGTGCGGCTAGAAAAAAAACCGGACTGATGCTGGAAAAAACATTTATTTACAATTATTTACAATTTCATGTTATCTCCTTCAATGTACTCTCTTCCTCGGTCTCTACACCGCTCCATACGAATTTTCCACTGTTCATAGCAATGCTGCAGATCATTTTCGGTAAGTCCATACATTACTTCCGTCGCTTTTTCTTTTACTGCTTCAACAGTCTCAAATCTAGTTCCTTTCAAAGCTGACTTGACTTTAGGGAAAAGAAAAAAGTCACAGGGGGCCAAATCAGGTGAGTAGGGTGGATGATCTAAGATGGGAATGTTGTGTTTTGCCAAAAACGTCTTCACTGACAACGCACTGTGAGCTGGGGCACTGTCTTGGTGAAGGATCCATGACTTTTTTCTCCACAAATCGTTCCGTTTTCTCCGTACTCGCTCACGTAGGGTAGCCAGGACGCTAATGTAGTAATGCTGATTCACTGTTTGTCCCTCTGGTACCCAATCAATGTGCACAATCCCTTTGATGTCAAAAAAAATCATCATTGCCTTGAATTTCGATTTTGACATTCGTGCTTTTTTTGTCGTGGAGAACCAGGAGTTTTCCAATGCATCGATTGGCGTTTAGTTTCGGGATCGTAAGTAAAAAACCACGATTCATCGCAAGTAATAACATTTTGTAAGAAGGTGGGATCACTTTCAATGTTTTCCAGGATGTCAGAACAAATCATTCTTCGGCGTTCCTTCTGTTCAATTGTGAGACACTTTGGAACCATTTTTGAACACACTTTGTTCATGTTGAAACTTTCATGAAGAATCTGCCTAACACTTTCCTTGTCAACTCCTGTTAACTCAGACACTGCTCTGGTTGTTAAACAGCGATCTTGTCGAACAAGTTTACGATTTTTTCAATGTTTGCATCAGTTTTTGCTGACAATGGTCTGCCAGTGCGAGTGTCATCACTGGTGTCTTCGCGGCCATCTTTAAATCGTTTAAACCACTCAAACACTTGTGTTCGCGATAAACAATCATCGTCGTACACTTGTTGTAACATTACAAACGTTTCACTTGCAGATTTTCCTAGTTTGAAACAAAATTTGATGTTAACACGCTGTTCTTTCTGTACACTCAACATTTTCCGACGCGCAGACAAAACGTCAACTACTTAAAACAGACGCCACGGGCAGACTGAGTGCAGGAGGCAGATGAAACTCGAGCAGTAGGCGGAGCGAGAGTCACGTGACAGGCCACGCGACTTTCAGCCTTATTGCATTCGTTTTATTGTTTCACCAGTACTAGTCCGGTTTTATCCTAGCCACACCTCGTATAACGCGTTGACTGTACGGTACGACACCATCTGCGCTCTACATTCGAATAACACGAGGCGTATTTTTTTAAAGTAAGTACCGCTTTGAAATTTAAAAAAAGACGTGCTAAGATATCTCAATAGTTTTATTTTTACATGAAAACCTGTACCTTAATCTACGCACTGACGCCATTACAATATGATTCTTCCTTTTTTACGTTACTGAGTGTTTAACATGCCTCCGATAATCGTGAGTCCCGCCGACTGTGAAGTACGGGCTATTATAAGATTACTTAGTGCTTAAGGCCTAAAAGTGATCGATATTCATCGTGAGATCGGTGCAGTTTACGGAGGAAACATTATGAGTGATGGAATGGTAAGAAAGTGGTTGAGAGCATTTAAAGATGGCCGCACAATTGTGCATGATGAACAACGGAGTGGTCGTCCCTCGGTCGTTAATGAAAGTTTGGTGCAGGATGTGGACAATAAGGTGAGAGAACACAGACGCTTTACGATTTCCTCCTAATGTTTCTCGTTGTGTTTTGTATGGCATTGTGACCGAGCACTTGAATAACCGAAAATTGTGCGCTCGTTGGGTACCGAAAATGTTGACGGATGTGCACAAAACCAAACGTTTAGACAGTGCATTGACTTTCCTTGAGCGGTACCACAATGATGGTGATGATTTCTTAAGGCAAACTGTTACGGGCGATGAAACATGGGTGGCCTACGTCACGCCAGAATCAAAGCAACAGTCCATGGAAGTTGAGCAAGGGCATCGTTTTGCTGCAAAACAATGCCCGTCCGCATGTGGCGAATCAGACCAAAGATCTCATCACATCTTTCCGATGGGAAACTCTAGATCATCCTCTGTACAGCCCCGATCTTGTGCCCAGTGACTACCATCTTTCCCTGCTCTTGAAGAAACACCTGGGCGGTCAGCGTCTTCAAGACGATGACGAAGTCAAAACGGAGGTGACGCAGTGCTTAACAAGTCGGGCGGCAGACTTCTATGAGGAGGGTATTCAAAAACTGGTACAACGTTATGACAAGTGCCTCAATATTGACGGAAATTATGTAGAAAAGTAGATTAAGGTACAGGCTTTCATGCAAAAATAAAATTATTGAGATATCTTAGCACGTCTTATTTTAATTTCAAAACGGTACTTACTTAAAAAACACGCCTCGCAGTAACAAGTCTCAAAAAGGGGACTGAATCGTACAGCTTTGTTGCCCTTATACTAGTTCAATGTAGTGTACAAGATACATTTAATGTAGCATCCGATGGATTAACAGTGTGAGAGGTTGGTTGTAGCAGCTGCATATGAACTCTTAGCTACTGTGCTGACAGAAATAGCTACCAGCAAAGAATCATTCGACAAATTGCTTGACGAAGTTTTCAACATCTGTGAAAGATGGCGTATGGATTGTTAACTCCCTAACAAACGAGCGAAAACATTAGAGAAGAACTTCGGCGAACTTTGTGAGGGAGGGAGTCTGACAGCATCAACAACCAAATTTAGAGTGAAAACAGGAATAATTAAGTTACATACGCAATCAGAGCACTGCAACGTTTGTCCATATTTCAAAAAATAAGCACTGAACTTAAATCACATTTCCTGATGAGGTTTCTACTCTGCTTCCAGTACAGTTGCTGGCGATAAGAACTTCACTTAATCTTCAGGCATCGAACCTGTCTGCTGCACAATATAGCAGAACTGCTATTAGCGAAGCATGGCTAACGTACCGAATCATGTTGACGTATGCACAGCTGTTCTAATGTATCTAACAGCACCTTTGACAACTGTAAAAAATTACGTACGTTCTAAAATGTTTTAGGAACGTTTATCTGATTCAGCAATGATGCTAATGAAAAATGAAAGGAAACGAAATAGGTTCTTCTAAAGATTCTAGACGGTTTTTCATGTATACAGATGAAGGAAAAAGTCATTTTAATAAAACAAAAATTTAGGTCTTTACGAATGTCATTTGCAACTTATACTTTAAGAGGTATTCATACTTATATATTTCTTACAAATCAGCTTTTCGTTTCTATTTTGTGAAGCAATATTGTAATAGATATTATTCAATTTTTATGGAGTTGTTATGTATTGTAATTATTATCTAATTTTGAGTATTTTTATGACTGTAAGAAGATTGCTCTTGTTAACGTCTGCTTATTGGTGAATCTTCTCCCACCCGATCAAACACCATCTTTTCAAATTCTTCTGGGCTAACAGTTCTGTGTGACAGCTTTCTTTGACTTGAACTGCCGTTTCTCGTAAGTTGTCAGTGTACCGTTGGCGATAAATTTTTACAGTTAAGTTGAAGCCTATTGCGGAAATTTTATTTTTACATCTTTTCTGTTTTCCGTATATCATGCTTCAAAGTGATGTCTGGAAGATCCTGTAACGTTGCGTCTTGGAAAATCGGTAATAAACGGTGAACAACGATAACTCCTACTATTGCATTTTATCAGAACTTACCAGGTGTAGTGAGTACTATTAGTTAAGGGCGACGTCGTAGGGTCGAATATTTATTGGATATATCAGGGAAAATATTGATATCATTATATTTCGTTTTTCTGGTTTGTTAAAGGTAAAATAAATTGTTTTCTGAAAAAGTTTTTCGGAGCAACGGAGAGCGGCCGGTGTGGGCAAGACGTATTCGCTGTGAAAGACGAGCTGTGGCCGATGAGAGTACCGGGATGTTTGGATTGGCAGCCACATACATAGATCCGCATGCAGTCACAACATAATTGTCCGTCAACGATTGCAAAAGATCCCGCCACTCAGTGACGCCGATCTCTGCATTCATTGTATTCTCATTAAGAAGAAGAGATTGCTATTCGTTATGATTACAATATAAAAAACTGAAATGAAAATACTGTAGCACATTACACGTCGAGTTAAAGTCTGTTAGTCCCTACTTAGCAACTCCTGAAAGAACAAGTTTTGTTTATTTCGTATCCGCTCCGATAGCTGTGTGGTCAGCGTGACGGGTTGCCGTCATACGGGCCCGGGTTCGATTCCCGGCTGGGTCGGGGATTTTCTCCGCTCAGGGACTGGGTGTTGTACTGTCTTCATCATCATTTCATCCCCTTCCGGCGCGCAGGTCGTCCAATGTGGCGTCAGAGTACAGTGCAGCGAGTAAGTGTGCAAACGTTTTCAGACTGCTAATGGCGACTGTCGGTTGAAAAGGGCTCAAAGAACACACATGGATGGCGTTATGAGGAGTAGAATACTAGGGCGACTGGAGGTTGGTCAAACACAGCAGGTCGTACGTAGCACGGGCGCCCCCGTGTACCACAAAGTGTGATCTCAAGATTATGGCAACGATTCCAGCAGACAGGAAACGTGTCCAGGTGCTACAGTATGGGACTTCCACAGTGTACAACACCACAAGATATCTCACCATCAGTGCCCGCAGATGGCCACGGAGTACTGCAGGTAGCCTTGCTCGGGACCTTACCGCAGCCACAGGAACAGTTGTCTCCAGACACAGTCTACAGACGAATAAACAGACATGGTTTATTCGCCCGGAGACTGCAAGGTGCATTCCACTGACCGCTGGTCACAGGAGAGCCCGTGAAGCTTGGTGTCAAGAACGCAGTACACGGTCATTGGAACAGTGGTCCCAGGTTATGTTCACGGTCGAGTCCAGGTATAGTCTGAACAGTGATTCTCGCCAGGTTTTCATCTGGCGTGAACCAGGAACCAGATACCAACCCCTTAATGTCCTTGAAAGGGACTTGTATGGAGGTCATGGTTTGATGGTGTGGGGTGGGATTATGACTGGTGCACGTACACCCCTGCATGCCTTTGACAGAGGAACTGTAACAGGTCAGGTGTATCGGGACGTCATTTTGCACCAGTATGTCCGCCTTTTCAGGGGTGCAGTGGGTCCCACCTTCCTCCTGATGGATGATAACGCATGGCCCCACTGAGCTGCCATCGTGCAGGAGTACCTTGAAACAGAAGATATCAGGCGAATGGAGTGGCCTGCCTGTTCTCCAGACCTAAACCCCATCGAGCACGTCTGGGACGCTCCCAGTCGACGTATCGCTGCACGTCTTCAAAACCCTATGACACTTCAGGAGCTCTGACAGGCACTGGTGCAAGAATGGGAGGCTATACCCCAGCAGCTGCTCGACCATCTGATCCAGATTATGCCAACCCGTTGTGCGGCGTGTGTATGCGTGCATGGTGATGATATCCCATTTTGATGTCGGAGTACATGCGCAGGAAACAGTGGCGTTTTGTAGCATCTGTGTTCCAGGACGGTTTCCTCATCTTATCACCAATACCGTGGACTTACAGATCTGTGTCGTGTTTGTTCCCTATGTACCTATGCTATTAGTGCCAGTTTTGTGTAGTGTCACGCTGTGTGGCACCACATTCTGCAGTTCAAAATGGTTCAAATGGCTCTGAGCACTATGGGACTTACCTTATGGGGTCATCAGTCCCATAGAACTTAGAACTACTTAAACCTAACTAACCTAAGGACATCACACACATCCATGCCCGAGGCAGGATTCGAGCCTGTGACCGGATTCTGCAGTTATCCTTAATTTATGAACTTGAGTGTATTTATGACCAAATATTGCGAGAGAAACATTTTTATGGGCAGGTAATGGCATTATAAATGTATGAAGTTTTCTTAACCTCCAAATAAGTGAACGAGAAAAATGGAAACTATGTAGTATAGGAGGCTGTTAAAATATGTAAAAGTATCTCAGAGTTGACGTGCTGACGATTTTAATGGATCAAAGGCAGTATATGTGGTTTTATTCAAGTAATATGAGAGACTACGATTATTTAAATATTGTGTAAGATGTCGTGGTCTCCTGACCTTACATATTCCGCCCTCACAATCATATTCCGCACACCAAGACACTTCATTCGAACCCAAACTCGATAAAATAAAGTCAATGTTGTATGAATTCATGTAAACTATATGCAAATAACTAGTAAATCGCAAGTGCGCACCGAGATTGAAATACCTGAGGCTGGCATACACACGCACATTCAAGACACGACGGTCGCAGGGGCTTTTAGTTTGGGAGAGGCAAACTGCACACCGGGGGGCTGTTAACTTCAGAGGACGAGTCAACCTATCAACGTCGGCCGGCGACCGCCCATAAAGCAAATAGCGTTTGCCTGAGTGAAAGGGAGAACGACCCCGTGTTCGGCTTAAAAGCGAATTCCGCTACATTGTGGGGGAGCGCCCAGCCTACACATTCTTTACAAATATAGCACGCAGTTTCAGAGGTTTTCACAGGGAGACGGCAAACGCCAAACGCTGATGCTACAGATTTCCTGATTGGTCGCCTTAAACGAAATGTCATTCTCCCGTTTTAGAAGAGCAATGCTGATTGACAGACGATATTCCTGTCGCCTTGAGCTGAAGGAGTAATGGAAGAGACCGAAAGATATACACCTTCATATCTGGCGTGGAGAGGGGCCGTTCCATTGTCGCTCTTGGAGCGAGAACGCATAATGAGTGTGTGCGCTCGTACGTGTACTCAAAGAGCAAGGAACAAGTCTCTCCTCAGTACTTCACTGGGAGAGCACCTCTGTCGAGAGCAAATCGGAGTGCGACTCTATATTGAGTCCTTGCGATTAAGCATTGTTCACTGTGTTGGCCGCCACACTTATTGTGCAGTGTGAACGGACAGAGTTATAGTTAGACGCCTGCAAGCGAATTTTTGAGTGGCATCGCGGTGGACTGGTTATATGACCGGTGTACCACGCCAATAGTTAGACTAGGGGCGAATAGGAGTCCTTGACTTCATCAAGGCATAGGGATAGTTTGACTGGCGAAGGTCAATCCAGATAGAACGAGAGTTATCTTATTTGTCAGCAGCGAGCGGCGCAGAGAGCAGTCATTGCAGCTTACAGTATTGTGCGCTACAGCTCTTCGGAGCCCATATTTCCTCCACAACAGTACACTTCACTGCATTTCACACGCGACAGCCTCGACCGTACCTAGCAACATTCTAACGGATAATTATTCAAGTTGAGTAGGCGCGGCTCTCAGCCATTCTGCCAAGTCAATAACAATCTTAAACTTTGTATAGAAATTTCATTAGCGAATCCTATCCTTAAGAGGTAACTTCACATTCCGAAAAGAACCCAGAAATAACTTGTTCAGTTCATAACTAAAAGTGCCATTGTGATTTCTCAGAATTTTTGCAACATAAATAATAATGTTTTTCTTAGACTAATAATAATGTTTTTCTTACACTAACTAGCACTGCTCCAGTACCCACGTATCCCACTAGTTACGTAAGAAATTTTGTGAATTTTTGTGTCATTTCCTTACAGCGGACGACTCCAGAAAATATTTATTGCTGAAAGTTTTTCAGGCATTTCTCTTTAGAACGTTAGGAGCGTCTGTCTGACTTCTGTAGTAGTGTGGAGGTGGAAATTGCATCTTGCAGGAGCCACAGGGTAAAGGGTACATCTCAGATTAATCCGTTGCGCAGAATGACAGAATAGCACCCACAAGCTCACAATTGTAATATTTAATATTCTTGTTCTTTTACCAAATGGAAAGACCGTGGAGTCAGTATAATCTTCAGTTTATCAATGAAATTCAACGATTATGAGCACTTTTTTCAAACAAAAGAAATAACACTGAAAACTGAGGAGGATAGAATAAAATCGTTTACAATTCCGAACACGGTCATATCAAAAATTGATGTTTTCCGATTACTGAAACTTAAATTTAATGCGTAACAACAGACAGACCCGAATAAGACGCGCTAACGAAAAAAAACTTAGCTCAACGAGGCCCACAACCTGTCTGCAGCTCGTGGTCTAGTGGCTAGCGTCGCTACCTCTGGATCACGGGATCCTGGGTTCGATTCACGGCGGGGTTGGGGATTTTCTCTGCGCGGGGTTTGGGTGTTTGTGTTGTCCTCATCATTTCATCATCATTAGTGACTGTGGCTAGAATGGACTGTGAAAAAAATGGGACTTTGGACGGGCGCTGATGACCGCGTAGTTGAGCGCCCTCCAAACCAAGCGTCATCGTCGTCCACAACCCGCCACATAGTCGCGGCCCGCAACGAATTCCTCTACCGTGCCAACCTTTTAATCTCAGAGTAGGCCTTGCAACTTGTCGTCTGTGATCACAAAATTGTTTGGTCCGTAGACTACCGTTTCGGTCAGCGATGACCATTTATACATCCATTTTAAAACATGTCCTAACATGGCTTCGTTATATTACGATATGTTTCAAAATAGATCTGAAAACGGTCATCGCTGACCGTTACCGGTATACTAAGGACGAAACAATTTTGTGAGCATAGACGTTATTAAAGAAATTTATTCCATGTGTCCAAGGAGATCTACGATAGATCATAGTTAAAAGAGGGGCTAACTCAGCCGCAAATTGAGTATATAATCTAATAGGTATTCCATCAGGAACGGAGCTTTGTTCTGTTTTAACGATTTCGGAACAAGAAAATGGCGAACAAAGTATGGAAGAAAGTGTTCAGGTGTTGTAACGAAAATGTAAGGTAGTGATAGCTTTAACACAAAAACAGAAAATAAATCTTCATTTAATACTACCACTAATAATAAGACTAATTTATTTAAGAGTTACCCTTAACTATGTCTCAGGGAAGCAGGATATTACAGCTAGTGAGACACTCAAAGTAGTGAGTCAGTTTATCTGTTTCGGCGGCAAAATAACTCACGATGGCCGAAGTAAAGAAGATATAAAACACAGGCTAGCAACAAGAAGGATAACCTTTACGAAAGAAATAAATTCTGGATCTAGGTCTTCCTCTACTTTTTATAGCTACGTAGACCTACTTAGTACTATCCTTGCGTAACGGTTTCCAGGAAATGTTATAATCGGATGCTGTCGGATATTTCTTTTCGTTTTTAATGTAATTTGATGTTTGTTCATATTTAAAGAGAACTCCTATTTACTAAACTACATGGTTATTGTGTAAAACCTTTTTCTGCATTCCGCTATGATCATCCAGCCACGCTACTTCCCTTTGGACAACGTCGTCAGCGAGTACCCTCTTAGTGTCCCCGACCTTCTATCATCAATCGTTTGTATAAATGTAGAACATTAATTCTGCCACTACGGATCCTTGGAGCGCATTCGATGTTATTTTTTTCTGTTGAACATACTGGGTTTCATCAGTCAAAAATTCATCTAGCCAGTCGCATATTGGTGAAGATAGTAGATATGATAGCACCTTGGTTATTAGTCGTTTACATTTGCCGTACTGAAACAGCCTTTTCTACAGCTATTAATTCTACAATTTAAACTGAAGCGCCAAAGGAAAGCATGGGTATTCATATACAGAGATATGTAAACAGGCAGAATACGGCGTTGCGGTCGGCAACGCCTATATAAGACAAGTGTCTGGTGCGGATGTTAGATCGGTTACTGCTGCTACAATGGCAGGTTATCAAGATTTAAGTGAGTTTGAACGTGGTGTTACAGGCGGCGCACGATTGATGGGACACAGCATTTCCGAGGTAGCGATGAAGTGGTGATTTTCCCATATGACCATTTCATGAGTGTACCATGAATATCAGGAATCCAGTAAAACATAAAATCTTCAACATCACTGCAGCTGGAAAAAGGCCCTGCAAGAATGGGAGCAATGAAGACTGAAGAGAATCGTTCAACTTGACCAAAGTGCAACGCTTCCGCAAATTACTGCGGATTTCAATGCTGGGCTATCAAGTGTCAGCGTGCGAACCATTCAACGAAACATTATCAACATAGACTTTCGGAGCCGAAGGCCCACTCGTGTACCCTTGATGACTGCACGACACAATGCTTTACACTTCGCCTGGGCCCCTCGACACCGACATTGGACTGTTGATGACTGGAAACATGGAAACATACTGCCTGGTCGGGCGAGTCTCGTTTCAAATTGTATCGATCGGATGGACCAGTACGGGTATCGAGACAACCTCATGAATACATGGACGCTGCATGTCATCAGGGGACTGTTCAAGCTGGTGGAGGTTCTGTAATTGTTTGGTTGTGTGCAGTTGGAGTGATATGGGACCACTGATTCTCCTAGATACGACTCTGACAGGTGACACGTGCGTAAGCATCCTGTCTGATCACCTGCATCCATTCATGTTCACTGTGCATTCGGACAGACTTGGGCAATTCCAACGGAACAGTGCGACATCCCACACGTCCAGAATTGCTACAGAGTGGCTCCAGGAACACTCTTCTGAATTTAAACACTTCCGCTGCCCACGAGACTCCCAAGACATGAACATTATTGAGCATATGTGGGATGCCTTGCAACCTGCTGTGAAGAAAAGATCTCCACTCCCTCGCACTCTTACGGATTTATGGACAGCCCTGCTTGAATCATGGCGCCAAATTCCCTCCAGCACTACTTCAGACATTAGTCGAGTCCATGCCACGTCGTGTTGGCACTTCTGCGTGCTCGCGAGGGGCCTAACGATATTAGACAGGTGTACCAGTTTCTTTGCCTCTTCAGTGTACGTCTATTGTTGCATCATGAATTAGGCCTCCAACTATCCTATTATTGCATTTGTAAAGTTATAATTCTGCAGCTTTCTGTAGAAGCTGCATTCAGTCTCCTTAATACCTACAATACATTATTCGAAAGTAAAGGACTAGCATTACTTTCAATTTCACAGGTAATTTTATTTTACGTTGTTTAGTTTTTCTGACGAGTCTCACGATTTCGAATTAATTCTAGCATTACCATCTATCATTTCCTCTCTTTTTCTCTTTTCCATAGTGTCTGTCCCGTCTACGTTTCCAGGATTTGGAAAATTTTATTAGTTAAATTCGTGGCCGGACGCCCTGTCTAACGCCACACGCGGTAAGCAATCCGTGAGAACCATCTCTCTGTGAATCGTGTAAACTCTCAGGTCTCCTCGTCACGATTTGTTGGTAATGTCCTTCCGGGTGTTCCACCGAGTTGTCTTCATTTTCGCAAATTATTCGGATGATCGACGCCGCCGTCTTCTTCATAACAGCGAAACTCGCAGCGTCCGAGGAGTACGGCTGAGTGGGTCGTCGAAATATTGTGGATAAAGTGAAAACACCTCGGCAGAGCATCCAGAAGAACACTATTAATTAGCTTTATGTGTTCTCGTATATTAACTGTTGGTGTATCGTATTCTCTGAAGCGGAATATGGTTCAAATGGCTCTGAGCACTATGGGACTCAACTGCTGAGGTCATTAGTCCCCTAGAACTTAGAACTAGTTAAACCTAACTAACCTAAGGACATCACAAACATCCATGCCCGAGGCAGAATTCGAACCTGCGACCGTAGCGGTCTTGCGGTTCCAGACTGCAGCGCCTTTAACCGCACGGCCACTTTGGCCGGCGAAGCGGAATATATGCACCAGGCCACCAACTGCCTAAAAGAGCGTGGGAATCCGCCTAAAAATCACATTCAGCCTGGCTTGTGTACCAGGTCAGGGTCGATTAATCTGTCGTGTCGATTCGATCCGTTTCTAGGTCCTCTCCCCGGCTCGAAAGCTAGTACGCTGCGCGCCACGGTATACAAGCAGGTCATCTACCATGTCTTTTACTACGTATGCATTGTTTGTACAGACCATTCTTTGATGCCTGTTAGCGGTTTTTCCCTCAGAAACGTGGTATTCTGTTCTTCGCTGAACTCAATAGCGTATGGAGTATCATCAGTGCCCACCTCATCGTTCTTTGACCATCATCGTTTTCGTGTTGTTAGCGCTCTGAACGCTCCTCGCTTGCAAAACCTCTTGCAGTTTATTGTCCACCTTCTTCGTGACGAGTTTGTGTGAGACTCAGTTTATTCAGACATGCTTTCTTTATTACGTTTAGTTTGCTGGAGATATCCTATGATTTTCGTAAGTTATGGGAAAACACTAGTATTCCATTAACTCTGGGAAAAATAAATTAACCGACGAACGTGAAGTATTTATACCAATAATTTATAACCACAGCTTCGGTTCATTCAAAGCCGAGATGATTCTGCGCTCCTGGCAGAACTGCCAAAGCTGCGAAATACCCACCCCTCCTTCCGTCAGAAAACTACCTTTCTTCAATTTTTCCTACACAGATATAGGAAATTTTGTAATTCCTAAGGTGAGTTTGACATAAATGATGCGTTACTGAAAAATATTATTTACAGGAGCTATATAGACGAAAAATAATGCACACAACGAATTAATGTAACATTATCGTAAATAAATAACAAATTGAATAAACTTTCTAAAATAACTGAAAATGAAGCAAAATTTATATCTTACTATTTGTGGCAAGTACTGCACATTGATTTTATTATGATGTACACGATGATTTTTACCACCATGTACAAACTCCAGGGACTGATCGATGAAAGGACACGGAACAAGAGAAGGTCTACTGAACTTATGTCCGGAAATGCATCGTTTCCATGCTAGAGACCATTTATTCAATCATACGTTGTCACAGAGAAAGCGGTCCAATACGCGCTGTACCATGCAGCCACAGATACAGTATGCTTCGTTTCCTCCTAGAGGGTGATACTGTCCCTCATACGTCATGCCATAGCGCCCTCACCTACCACAGTAATTGGTAATGTTGTTTCGGATTCACTTCTCTTGCTGACTCACCTTAGGATGCGATACAGCATTGTACACAATGGTTGCGTATTCGAATCGAGAGCTTGCCGGCATGGTGTTTATCACGGAAAGGCAAATGGCAAAGGGCGGTAGGCAGCAAGGTTGTATCAAGAGGCGTATCTCAGCCGACAACAACCACAGTATTCAATGTTTGCAACAGTGTTTCGCAGTTTGTCTGAGTCACTGTCATTTCAGGAAGCAGGAAATCATGAAGGACGCCGCAGAAATGTTCGGACACCAGACTTGGAGGAAAATGTGGTAAAACTGTGGAAGGCGACCGCCGCGTCAGTACCAGGCAGTTGGTCCGTCAGTACAGGGTAAGCCAGACGACCGTGTGGAACATTTCCAATGACAATTGTTACTACTCTTATCACTTACAGCGTGTGCACGGCTTACTAGCAACAGACTTTCCACATCGGGAGTAGTTTTGTCACCGGTTTCTTCACCAGCCAACCACGATTCCGGCATTTGTGTCATCCATCCTATTCACAGATGAGGCCACCTTTACGTGGAGTGGTATCTTCAACTTTGATAACAGTCATCTATGGGATAGTATGTAGAACCCCCATGGTATGGTGACAGCGAATCATCAGCATCGGTGCAGCCGGAATGTGTGGGCCGGGATAATTGGCGACCGTATTTTGCGACGTGTCTTCCTTCCATATTGCGTAACAGATCGGAACGCTCGGCCTTTCTTGCGGGTGACTTTGGCTCCTTTGCTGGAAGAAGTACCAATGACTATTCGAAGGGTTGTGTGGCTTTTACGTGATGGTACCGTCCGGACGCATATCAATCATGTCTTCCCTGGTCGATGGATCGGACGAGAGGGTACAGTTTCATGGCCTGCTCGTTCATCGGATCACAACCGGTGCGCTTCTGGTAATGGGGCCATCTCAAAAATATCGCGTATGCAGAGCCCACTTCAGATATGGAGACACTGGAGCAGCGTATTCATGCTGTCTTTTACGATGTTCAGATGCAGCCTGGCCGATGTGAACGTGTGAGACAGAACATGCCACGGCGCGTATACGCATGTGTTGAGGCACATCATCATCATCTTGGACAGTTTCCAGCCACTGGCTGGGTCTGTCGGGAACACAAGCCTCTCCATCGTGTTCTGTCTTTCCACCATTCCCCCTCTTCCACCTTCGTCCAGTTCTCTCCTCTTCTCGCCACACATTCCTTCGCACCCTTCACCCATCTATCTCTTGGTCTTCCTCTGGGCCTCTTCCCCTCCAGTTGCAGATCAAACGTCCTCTTTGGAATTCTTCCCTCATCCATTCTCTTCATGTGTCCATACCACTGCAGTCTTGATTTTTCTATCCTGTCCTGTACTGGTTCCTCCTTTAGTCTTTCCCTCACATACACATTTCGCAATCTGTCTCGTCTTGTTACACTCAACCTGCTCCTCTGGAACTTCATTTCACTAGCCTGTATTCTACTTTTGTCGCTTTTGTGCATTACCCACGTCTCACTTCCGTATGCCAATATGGGGACAAAGTAGGTTCGGTATATAATTCCCTTGGATTTCTGTGGCACATCCTTGCTCCAAATAAGCCCCCTAATGCATTTGTAGAACTGCCCTGCTTTTCTGCACCTTTCATTTATTTCCATTGCGTTTCCCCCCTTACTTTCAATCATGCTTCCCAGGTACTTGAAGTTCTCTACCACTTATAGTTTTTCCCCTCCACAAGTTATATCCACATTTGGCCTATTCTTCTTCCTTGTTGTGACAATTATTTCACTTTTCTTTGCAGAGAAATGCATTCCATATTGTGCTGCCGTTGCCTCCCATACATCTAACTGCTCTTGCACCTCCTTCTCGCAATTTCCCCATAACATCAGGTCATCGGCAAAAAGCACTGCTTTCATTTTATGATCTCCAATTGCATCTGATACTTGCTGTAGGATTTCATCCATAACAATAATAAACAATAAAGGCGAAAGTGCACTTCCCTGTCGCAGCCCATTTTCCAGCTTGGCACATGGAAACTATTTTCAACACATACCGTAACTGTGACTGTATGTTACAGCGCGTATTAGACCGCAGTCACTGTAACAATATGTGATTGAATAAATAGTCTCTAGCATGGAAAGCATGTATTTCCGGAGGTAAGTTCAGTAGACCTTTTTTGTTGCGTGTCCTCTCATCGATCAGTCCCTCCAGATTGTACACGGTGGAAAAAATCACTTTGTATAATAAAGAACAGATTTCATTTGCTGCAAAGTAAAACAAAGAAAGGCTATAATTAAGGGCTGAGAACAGTTTTCATTTCCAAGAATTGTGTTCTTATTGTAATTTTACTTTCTATTTCCTTGCTTTGCGTGCAGAAAACTCATTGCTAATGTCACTGAAGAAAAAATTTCGCAGTTGTGTCGTATTCTATCGACAAAACATCTGAATATGACAGTCTGCTTCACCTAAAAAACTAACTAAACTCCGTCTGAACAGGCCATGAAATCCCAACGGTACCGACCGGCCGCCGTGTCATCTTCAGCCCACAGGAATCTCTGGATGCGGATATGGAGGGGCATGTGGTCAGCACACCGCTCTCCTATAGTCTGTCGGTAAACTGAAGAGCGAGCGCGCGAGTCCCCACTCTGCCTGCCCTGCTACGTCACAGGGCGCTTCTACAGGCTGTTGCACAACGTAGTACCGTCCCTGCCGCGGCGCGCGGTTTAAATCTGTGAGGACGCTGTGTACAGATACGTCCCGTGTGCGTTTATTTTTAAACAAATGCGTTAAGATTACAAGGAAAACAAAAGACGATAGCTTCTTCGAAACAAAACATTATAGAGTAAATAATATTAACATAAGAACGGAAGTCAGGATTCTAGCACAAACATAGAGCCGAATGCCTATTCATATGAATGTATGTTCCTCTATTCGTAAGACGAACCAGATTTAGTGCAATCAGTCTGTAGAATTTAAAGCTTGTTCTTACTTTGTGTTTCTACTAAAAGGTAGAAGTTTTCTTTGAAGGGCTGCATTAAAACTTAACAATTCTTGCAACACGAAGAGTGTTTAAAAAGTAACTAGAAATTTATAATTACGTGTGTTGTATTAGTTCGATTCGTACTGCTTTTTTTTGTCATTGTCTTCGTAAACATGTCTGAAAAGTATTTCCAGGTAAATCCCATTTCACACAATGTGTTGTGTAAAACATCTTTTTGCAACGAAAATGTATTTTTTGTTTCACGCCAGTGAGTAATTTCCGTAATGTGGGCATTATTTTTTGGTTTATGTAAAAGTCCTCCATCGTTTGTCGAAAGACCGATTTTGTGAAACTGTCTGTAACGATGGGTTTCCGCCCTAAATTATTAGTTTTCCTTCGCGGCGATTCCAGTAAACCATGCGCCTTGTTTTCGCGTCCCTTCCTTATGCGTCCTATTTTGGCGAGGCTGACGTTTGAATAAACTGCAGCTCTTTCATTGGGACTGGTAACATTAGCCAACATTTCTTTCTGTGTCGCCTCCTTAACACACGCTGTAATAACGTTAGAGACGATCGAACGCTCGTTCTGCACAAGTATCTTCTTCGTATTCTGCACATTTCCTTGCAATGCAGGGCGATTATCCATCACTTACGGATACTGAAGTATATCAGTGAGTACACTGAGTCAACTGACTGAGGTCGGTCGCTTCCCACGCCCGGGTTCCCGGGTTCGATTCCCGGCGGGGTCAGGGATTTTCTCTGCCTCGTGATGGCTGGGTGTTGTGTGCTGTCCTTAGGTTAGTTAGGTTTAAGTAGTTCTAAGTTCTAGGGGACTGATGACCTAAGATGTTAAGTCCCATAGTGCTCAGAGCCATTTGAACCATTTTGAACTGAGGTCGGCAACTAAGATCCCACGAACAGAAACGACGTACATCACTGCACGCCGAAATACACCACTACATAGGTAACGGGCAACAGATTTTGGGTTGCCCTATAGGCCAGTGGCAGGGCTCTTCCGGGAAAGGCCACTTCCCCCACCAAAAACACTGCTCGCTCTTCAGTTTACAGACAGACTATAGCCGTTGTCAGTTTTCGTGACCGGAGCCACTACTTCTCAAACAAGTAGCTCCTCAGTTTGCGTCACAAGGGCTGAGTGCACCCCGCTTGCCAACAGTGCTGGACAGACTGGATGGTCACCCATCCAAGTGCTAGCTCAGCCTGACAGCGCTTAACTTCGGTGATCTGACGGGAACCGGTGTTACCACTGTGGCAAGACGGTTGGCGCTTCACCAAAACTCAACCTTAAATAGTTTTTGATCATCTTTAATTTGTTGAAACTGCGTTGAAATTGTCATAAACATCCTCAAAGCAGTTGTGGTGTTTGGCTAAGCATCTCGTAACTCATATAACAACAGCAAAAAAACTTAAAATATCCAGATGCGAATCTGTCAGTGCTCTTCATCAGGTCTTTCTAGTGGAAGTTGAAAGCAGCTATTTCGTTAACTAGTTAACTACCCCTGCTGTATGGATATTTGTGTTATATTAGGCACCAAAATCGACTGTATATTTTTCAAAATAAGATACAGAACTCTCATTTAACCATTGCATGATAGGAAATTAAAGTGAAATGATATGGTCTGTTTCCCATTTCATTCATTATTCTTCAAATATTTTGAAGCAGTCTAGCTTAAACAGTTACACTGCAGTACTCATCAGTAATCGGCAAAAATACGACGCTTTCGGTTAAACCAGGGCTGGCCTCAGCAAGCCAACCTTCACGCAGGGACGATGTGCCGGCGACAGCTCGACCTCTCTCGGCTTTCTAACATTCTGAGTGGTGTCTGTTTGTTCTAAGTCGTGTCTCCCTACCACTTTCGCGCAACGACGCTCTGAGCGTGTTTTTTAGAGAATTGACTAGTTTGAACCTGGGACCCGTTGCTGGTAAGGAGACGCCAGACCACACATGACATGTAGAGTTCAGAGGAGTTCAGTGAGACTAGCGATGATATAATCAAATACTTAATGATTTCAGCGTCAGCTCCACTGCACTCCCTGTAAAAGAATCTTAATACTAACTAAATTTAGTGGAAGGGGTTCAAGGCTTTTCTATTTTTAGTTAGCTGGTAAAATAATCGAAAAAGCAGTTAAGTTTACCAAGGGAATTTTTATTGTACTCACAAAACATTGTTTATAAATTGTACTATTGATAAAAGGAAATATTTTAATACAGGATGATAAAAACCAACTGTGTTCAACAAAAATGTGAACGAATATTTCCTGAATCGGTTTCCAAGTTCTACAATGGATCGAAGGATGACCTATGCCATATCACATCTATAATCTAGGTTTAAATTAAGTTTCATAAAAGAGAAAACTATCAAAATGGTCTACAGTGACCCTCAATTATATTTAATTACTTATTTAACTTGTCGTAAATTACAGCGGCTGATGTGGCTTCTCAATAATTATATGACAGAAAAATCATTGCGTTTCAGATTTTAAATTCAAGTAGCAAATGTGAACACTATGAGATTTAATTGACGATCGACTCTTAGATTACGTAAAAAAGGGATGTAACAGATGAGACTTCTACAGTTCTGAGTCGCTCTTATGCGGCATCGCGTGCTTTCATTACCTTGTCGGTGGTTAGTCAGGGTCAGGGGGCGGCGGGCGGCGCAGCTCCACACACCTCGCCGTCTCGGAAGCAACTCGCCCTCTAACTTCTCTTTACTACAATTTACCGAAGTTGGTTTATGAAAAAGATATCTGGCTGTGTTTTCAACTGACCAATCAGGGTCTCAATGTTAACCTTGAGCTCCGCCTACAAAAATTCTGTCTATCCAATGAGAAACGTTATACTTTTCGTGGTGGGGCAATGTTTTTAATGTTTACAACGTAACAGAGACGAGTATAGTCTCACGCTAAAACTTGCAGCTGGTGTGGCCCTTTTAGTGTTATCGTGAGATCTATACTGTTCTTCTGGAGGGCTCCATCTTTTAACATGGGCTGGGGGGGTGGTCTTGGCGGTCGGCGGGCGATGTGGGTGTCCGTCCCTTATCGTAGGGCCTTCTAGCTTACACGACTCTGCTCTCGGCTTCTGTTCTCGTTTCTCCCCTCGGAACTGCGTTTGTTTCACGGTGGGAAGGTATGACATGCATTTAGGCGTTCTTGTGTTAGTCTGTGGTATTCCATTTGCTCACTCGTTGATCGTATTACTTTGGTTAATTTAATGTCAGGATTTATTCGGAGCTGTGTGACATACTGCCAGATTTGCTATCATGTCAGGGGTTTCATGGAAGGTGTTGGATTTGCCTGACACCTTACAGCTTTGCTCGTAACTTCGCAGAAGTACTCGGTATGCAGTGTGGCATCTTTCGGTCAGTACGACTCTCTTCAGGTCAGCAGAATTGTGGTGTCAACACTATTTACCATTCGCTATTTGTTCGTGGTATGAGAGACGTTCACAGTTTCAGTGGACGTTTGCACAGAAAGAGACAGCCTAGCAATCTATCGTCACAAGCATTTATGCATAAATGGGAATGACAGGAGAGAGAGATGATAATCCTCAATATCTATTAAACATTCGCATAAACGACGGGCACTGCAATTTTGATACGAAACGAAATTACAGTACCAAGCAGAATGAATTTAAAGCTTTCGTTGACAATGCAAGAGCAAAAAATTACAACGATAGGCAGACGCGATTCACTGTTCAGTATATCAAGCATGTAACACATGAAGAAATTGGTGGCATGAATAGTATTGCAATATGAAGTCGCATGCATTATTCCACTATTAGTTGCAACAGTTTTCCGTGGAATTGAACGAACAGTACGGGGACTTTATGTGTTACTGTAAAGTACGCTGGTTAAGTCAAACGAAATGCCCGGAACGATTTTTAGATTTAAGATTCGCTATTGTCGAATTTATGAAGGAGAAAGCCGATGGCAGGTGCAAGTAAGTTTAGAGGTGAATGGTTCTATGTCTTCCTGAAAAGCATCAAATACAATAGTCAAATCGCGTGGATCACTGGTACCGCAGTAGACATACAACATAATGCTGCCTCGACGCAAAAAAAATTGACTGCCTCCCTGATTCCCTTCGTTTCGATGTCGACATTTTCTCGGATTCCTCTTGTTGCTGCATACTTGTTCCCATGTACGAATTGTTCGGCGCGAACCAGAAGATACGCAAGTACTTCCTCAATTTTCCCGCATTTCGGTGTATATTCAGTCAATTGCCTGGTTATGTTTCGCAATTCTATCGATTTTATGTCAGATCTGTCCATGCGATCATGACATAACCTCTCGTTCTGTGTTAATTGCTTGTAAATGTGGCACAGCGGCCAACACCTAGCGCAAATGCACTGATCGGGAGGTGGAATATAGCACTGTATTCGACTATTTCCAGTCACCTTCACATTTGGAGAGCGTTTGCTCTGTTTTCTGTATTTCCGTGTACAAGCATTGCCTCGCAGAATCCAAGAAAACGTTGACATCGAAACGAAGGGAATCAGGGAGGCAGTCAATTTATTTCCGTCGAGGCAGCATTATATTGTATGTCTATTGAGGTACCAGTGATACACGCGATTTGTCTACTGTATTTGATGCTTTTCAGGAAGACATAGAACCATTCACCTCTAAACTTACTTGCATGTGCGTTAAAGGATAATAGAGAGTGGATGGTGTGATCGATTTAATGGTTGGCTGATGATGCATTCTAGAGAAGAAGTTGCTGCATGTCAATTTTTCCATTGTTCTGTCCAGATGCATCAGTCGTGTGACATAGACTGCGTTCTACTCGTATACAGCCACGTCTACTTACACTGTCTACTTGCAATCCTTAACGGTAAGCCTGTCGGTCATCAGAGGACTTCCATCTTATGTGTGATGAGACTTGACACATTCCTCTAAAAGAACTTTGATTTATGCCGATGTACTGCATCCCCCCTGTCGCATCTTGGGTATAAAATCGAGACTTCAGCGTCATAACTAAATTAGCGATAGATTCTTGTGAGGCGCTGAAATGCCCGTGTACACATTTGCCTGACAGATGCGCTGTTTACAGAGTTAGTGACTGAATGACTTGTAACTTTCACATGTCGGACTCTGCTGCTATGCTTTTATCTGTTTCCTTTGTAGGAGGTATCCCCCGATACTAACGATCATTTTATATAGGCCTGACGCAGGAATCGTATAATTTCTCAACAGTGATCAGATGTAAACGGTGGACGTTATACGTCTCCGGAAAGCTATATTGTGCTCGTATCCCGAAGAGCAAATGTTTTAAGGAAGTAGTTTTTTCGTTTTACAGTTCGGTAACATAGTTTATCGTAGAGAAACCGGGAAGATGGATGTGTGTCCTGCGCTTGAAATATATTTCTTACATTGGAATATCAACAGCGCTACATTCCATATGACTGATAGGTTGGAAACGCAGGCGATCTAACATTATAGCCCGTTTTAATTGCAGAACGTTGTAGCCTTAGGAGTGCATGTGTTTATGTTCCCTCTTACCAATACCTTCCAGGTACGGATCGTAGACTCTAGAACAATACTTTAGAGTTGATAGCTTGGTTGATTTACTTACAAATGCGTCGAACTCCATCCGTCTAGAGCTCCATCGCGCATAAAAATCATTCGTTTATTGTTCTTCTTAGCCGTCAGCTATTACATCGCGACACTTTGAAATCTGTTACTATACATCGATAAGGAGTGTTAAGCATCTCGACATGTGCGCATCTCGAGAAATTTTGTGCACTTGGATGGGTTAGGACTCGGAAAGCTGCATTCATTCACGAGATGTGGAGTGTAACAGTCTTCTTCTGATCGGTTGCAGATTAATTCGGTAAAGGTGCTGCAGCGAGGGTTGGTCAATGACAGCGTGAGGAGGGTCTTTTACTCTCTAGTTTTACCCTAAGACAGCTAGAATGCTCTGTGACTCTCATACGCAGAGAGATAGATCGTAAATTAAGCATTGTGCTCGAGGTGTTAGAAATATGTAGAGCACTATCTGGTATACTTAGATGATTTATGTGTTCGAGAATTAACACTGAATAGACGTACTGCGCAGTCACCTATCTGCATTTGCAATGATATTCGCAAAGTAGAGAAGTGGCGGTTTAGGTATGATACTGAAATTGGGGAAACATTCTGTCATATCATTGGCTGGTGTTGGCGTTACCGTAAAATTGCTAAAACTGTTCACGCTATCAACAGTGTTGCTTATTATTACAGTACATCGGCGTTGTCTTTTCCATCCCATCCATGCACTGGTGCGCTGTTGGTTACCACATAATGACTGACTGACAACGCTTGGTTGAGTTGGGGAATGAGTTTTCTGGATGGGTGACAACTTCTGGGGGTTGCTAGCAGCGAAACAGTGATCACATACATGAATGTAATATAAGGAATCAGTCGAAAGGGAACGCAGAACCATCATCTATTCCATCACTGTGACAGATGAGTTTAAATGTAGACGTCGTCAATCACTTTCAGTTATCCGTTTGGAAACTCTCCACAACGCAGCCAAACTCTTCTAGTTTACTTATGTTGTAACTGTCTAACTGACCTCTGCAGTGGATAAAAAACAGCATATTTAATGGGATCGTCCCACATAGGCAGCAGCAGCAATTTGACAGGTAAATTCGATGATGGACAGGGAGACCCGTTAGGAATGCTATTGTGGGGAGCATTGCGAAATCTCTTTCTCCGCACTGGACCGAGCTGCAGCTTTGCGTCATTGTGCCAACATCAGTGCCTAGATGACTTCTATATCAGATGAAGTTAGTGGCGCTTTTATAGTGCGTAATTTTTCTCTGTTGGGGGAGGGGGGGAGGTGTGGTAGAGAATAATGACGATAGCATGTTGGGCTGATTGATTTGAATGGACGCGGATCTGTTTCAGACTGTAGTATCTGTATCTAGTTTGAAGACATACCACATTGTGCGCATTTCCACCAAATGGTCAAAACACAGTTCTGTTGTACTAAGGCAGGTCGTTCTCTTTCCGCATGGGTTGCAGAAGGTAGTGGATATGTCTTTCTCCAACTTCTGCTCAGTTCCGATTTAAATTAGAATGATCACATTAAGGACAGCTGTAGAAATGGGATCAGTTGCAAGATGTGTAGGGGGTGACTAAAACCGCGTTGGAATTTTACGGTAGCAGCTAGGTTCTGGAAAGGTGACTCGTTTCGAGATATGGGAGTGCCAGAAATATGATTTACTTGTGGCTGTGATCCAGTGTAGGTATGTGGTTGAATGGGAGGACTGGTTTCCAAATCGCAGACCATTTCTAGTGGACAGCGTAACACTAGAGATCTAAAAAGCTAGTGTACATTTCCTACGACCTCAATAAGCATACGATTTACTGCTGTTTGTGATCCTTCTCAATCAGTCATCGCCTATAACTCAGTGAATATGTAGCAGAACCTCTGACATGGTATCGAGACAGAATACATTACACATACTATAGAAATATGTAGCTGGGGTGTTGTGAGGGAGTCGCAAATGCCGATTACATATCACGTCCCTTAGCTGATAATCTTTCAAAGTTCAGCGATTTTATCACGAGGTTGCATCGTGGGCTACGTGTAAGTGCGCTGCTGGTCTGATTATATACACTCCAGTGATCACCGTCTCGGTATTTGTCTGGACAAAAAACCACATCATTCAGAGGTAATGTCGTATCTAGATTTATAAAGCAAATATAAGTTTTAACATGGATACTAGTGTGCACCTGAAGAACCAAGACCGCTTGTGACAGTAACATACAGTAGTTGTTGGGATCGAGGTTTTTTAACATTTGGTCGATTACGTCTCTCTTTCTAGGACACGGTGGTAGGACTCGCAAGAAACAACTTATGAGACATGTCCACCCATCGCTAATTTTCTCTCAGTATTTGCGTCATGGGCAATCAGTTATAGACGAAGTATTATACTTAGTAGTAGGAGATATGTGATAGGTTCGCGTTTGAGCATTAGGTTTATAAAGTATGTGTTTTTGGAAAGGAAATGACCATGTCCAGTCGTAAGGAGGGTATGGATTTGACTTGGAGTACTGTGATAGCAAAGGGAAGAGTATGTCAAGTCATAACAACGGTAGTGATATTTCTGTTTCCAGAGCCACTGCCGACAGCAGGGTGTATTTCCGATACCTAGCTCATGGTCGAATGTCATTCAACTGAGATGGTTGTAAGTACAGGGATAAAATGTATATGTGACCGATTTCTTAGGATGATTGATTCTACCTGTGCATGCTCGGCCTGCAGCAGTGGTGACCTGTGCGGAGGTGATTCACGTTTCCCTTTAACAGTAGGAGCTGTCAGAATGGAGAGGCCTGTTGGAGTGTAGGAAGATCAATTACCATGTTGTCCTCTAGGCTACCGAATAGCGAACTAGTACTTAGTATGTGTCGGATAGCTTTCATGATCGTGTGGAACTTTGAGAATGAATATGGAGGTGCATTTGTGCCTGACCGTTATTCCCTCCAATGTAAATTGTTCGGTTGGCTGCTTGTGCACAGTTCGCGCCTTTAATTAGTTGATAGAAGATCGATTGTGGGGTGTGCATTTAGCATGTGGAAGACACGTTTGCCAGGTCTCTAGACATGATAAACACCTTAGTTGACCTTGTAAATTATAGGGATGATTTCGAATCTGTTACATCTCAGAGATCGGTATCCACGGGTGGAAATATCATTTTTCGTCTGTTTGTTTATAGTTACTAAGTTGTCTAGAGCACATTCCACCTAGCTAAAGTTTCAGGTTTGTATAGAAATAGTTCCCAGTCTATATCTTCGGAATTATGTTGCACTAGCGATCAGTAGGATACTGCTGTATGCGAACCATGCGAAATTAGATATGTTCTGGTAATCCCAGAGTCTGGAGATGGGTGTAGAAACGCAAGCAAGCAGGCAGTTCCAGACCAGAAACAGTAATGTGTTTGTACCGACTGTAGGGGGGGGGGGGGAGACGAGCCAGTCTTTGGACAACAGTTCTGAGAGTGACTTCGATCCACTGGCGGCTTTCTGATGTAAAGGGGATGATTTTGTATAGCAGAGGATATGAATTGTATGTTTACTACATTGGCACGGTACGCGGTAATATATTGCTGGGTTGGAGATTGGTTTCACGCTCTAATATTCAAGCTCCTGCCCTCAATGGGAGAGCAGTGTAATTGAGTAAGAGTCTTGCCATATTTAATGATATGTATGGCACTTTGTGAGGTTTAGTTGTCGGTGCAATATGGCGATCAGTGTAAAATAGTTTATTGCCGCAGAATGTCGCGTCTGTAGAAAGAAACAAAAGGCTGACGGTGCTTCCCTAGAGTTGAGGAGCATCGTGACATATAGCCGACGTAAGTGTAGGCATACCATAATGTTTTTGGCTGCTGTACATATATAAAAGATAACTGCACTGTTTGTGTAAAATGTGTATATATTGTATTGTAAAGTTACTGTGGCTTAAGTGGTGTAAAATGTGTATATATTGCATTGTAAAGTTACTGTGGTTTATGTTGTAGCATGACTAGAGAGGATGACTGTGTGTCGTATCGTGAGGGACATATAGACTCATCACATCAATATCTGCGAGGGTACAAGAGAGTTTTTTTACGTGGAAAATTATGTGCACTATAGATACTGATATTCATTCCAGAAGCACAGTATTCAAGAGGAGACATTACCTGTACATTGATTGGTGTCAGACTGTAGCAGCAATCGTAATATTTAATTGTAGTTACACTGGTAAGTATGTTCCTGGCTTCCAATATTCTTGTGGGTCTCATATGTATTTGATGATCTGTAGACAACTTTGCAGGTTTAACTGTCAGTGCAATTTAGCCATCTGTGCAAAATAATTTTACCACTGAAAGTCCCATCTGCAGAAAGAAAGAAAAGATGGATGGTGCTTTGATACTGGCAGCATCAGTAATTCGGCGGGTAAATTCGATAAGAGCCAGTCATAATGCTCGATTCATTCACATCCTTTGTGCTGGAATATAGAAGCCTCTTCATAGTGATGGGAACGTTTGTGTGTGTTGGAAGCAGGAAGGGTAACAAGTGATGGACTGGGGCACCATGTTAGGTCTGCGAGGAAGATTGCATTCGACGTTATTCTGCGCTATTTTCGTAAACAGGTTCTGTTAGGGCAAGAATTTCTGTACATACTAGCTGAGACATCAAAAAAGCGAGCGTTAACTATTTCTGGGACACTACACAATTTCCGCAAGGTCGACTCGGTTATTAATTTAGATAGCCATGTAGCTACAGTATAACATTGTGAATGTTGCTAGATGCATATGCAATGCTATGTAGCTGCATGCGGTGTTGTGTCAGTCACGCTGGGCAGTTATGTACGGTTAGATGCGCCTCTCATGTCGCGCTAGGAACAGTGCGCCCTGTGCTACTCTTTCATCAATCGTAAAGACACGTGCTGCCCAGAGGTGATGAGAGATTAAATTGAAAGAAACACATTGATGATCTGCTGAAACGTTTGAGTTCAGCTACTTATGCAATAAGGGTCATTGCAAATTTTGGTGATAAACATCTTAGTAAATTAGCTTACTACGCCTATTTTCACTCATTGCTTTCATATGGCATCATATTTTGGGGTAATTCATCACTGAGGAATAAAGTATTTATTGCACAAAAGCGTGTAATCAGAATAATAGCTGGAGTCCACCCAAGATCATCCTGCAGACATTTATTTAAGGATCTAGGGATATTCACAGTAGCTTCTCAGTATGTATACTCTCTCATGAAATTTGTTATTAACAACCAAACCCAATTCAAAAGTAATAGCAATGTGCATAACTACAATACAAGGAGAAAGGACGATCTTCACTATTCAAGATTAAATCTAACTTTGGCACAGAAAGGGGTGAATTATACTGGCACTAAAGTCTTTGGTCACTTACCAAATACACTCCTGGAAATTGAAATAAGAACACCGTGAATTCATTGTCCCAGGAAGGAGAAACTTTATTGACACATTCCTGGGGTCAGATACATCACATGATCACACTGACAGAACCACAGGCACATAGACACAGGCAACAGAGCATGCACAATGTCGGTACTAGTACAGTGTATATCCACCTTTCGCAGCAATGCAGGCTGCTATTCTCCCATGGAGACGATCGTAGAGATGCTGGATGTAGTCCTGTGGAACGGCTTGCCATGCCATTTCCACCTGGCGCCTCAGTTGGACCAGCGTTCGTGCTGGACGTGCAGACCGCGTGAGACGACGCTTCATCCAGTCCCAAACATGCTCAATGGGGGACAGATCCGGAGATCTTGCTGGCCAGGGTAGTTGACTTACACCTTCTAGAGCACGTTGGGTGGCACGGGATACATGCGGACGTGCATTGTCCTGTTGGAACAGCAAGTTCCCTTGCCGGTCTAGGAATGGTAGAACGATGGGTTCGATGACGGTTTGGATGTACCGTGCACTATTCAGTGTCCCCTCGACGAACACCAGTGGTGTACGGCCAGTGTAGGAGATCGCTCCCCACACCATGATGCCGGGTGTTGGCCCTGTGTGCCTCGGTCGTATGCAGTCCTGATTGTGGCGCTCACTTGCACGGCGCCAAACACGCATACGACCATCATTGGCACCAAGGCAGAAGCGACTCTCATCGCTGAAGACGACACGTCTCCATTCGTCCCTCCATTCACGCCTGTCGCGACACCACTGTAGGCGGGCTGCACGATGTTGGGGCGTGAGCGGAAGACGGCCTAACGGTGTGCGGGACCGTAGCCCAGCTTCATGGAGACGGTTGCGAATGGTCCTCGCCGATACCCCAGGAGCAACAGTGTCCCTAATTTGCTGGGAAGTGGCGGTGCGGTCCCCTACGGCACTGCGTAGGATCCTACGGTCTTGGCGTGCATCCGTGCGTCGCTGCGGTCCGGTCCCTGGTCGACGGGCACGTGCACCTTCCGCCGACCACTGGCGACAACATCGATGTACTGTGGAGACCTCACGCCCCACGTGTTGAGCAATTCGGCGGTACGTCCACCCGGCCTCCCGCATGCCCACCATATGCCCTCGCTCAAAGTCCGTCAACTGCACATACGGTTCACGTCCACGCTGTCGCGGCATGCTACCAGTGTTAAAGACTGCGATAGAGCTCCGTATGCCACGGCAAACTGGCTGACACTGACGGCGGCGGTGCACAAATGCTGCGCAGCTAGCGCCATTCGACGGCCAACACCGCGGTTCCTGGTGTGTCCGCTGTGCCGTGCGTGTGATCATTGCTTGTACAGCCCTCTCGCAGTGTCCGGAGCAAGTATGGTGGGTCTGACACACCGGTGTCAATGTGTTCTTTTTTCCATTTCCAGGAGTGTAGTATCAAAAGTCTGACAGATAACCAACAAGTATTTAAGAAGAAATTAAAAGAATTTCTGAATGACAACTCCTTCTACTCCATAGAGGAATTTTTAGATATAAATTAAGAAAAAAAAGAAAAAAAAAACAAAAATATTAAAAAAAAAATTTAAAAAAAATAAAAAATAAAGAAAAACAAAAAAAACACAAAAAATGAAGTTGTTATATTAACTTAAGTATGTTGTTAAATTAACCTAATTATGTCATGTATTGGAAAATTCGACTCGTTCCACATCATTATGAAATATCGTATTCATGATCCATGGAACTAGTATTAATCTAATCTAATCTAATCTAATGTAATCACATGGTCGTCTCAGCAATGGTGCCTAGGAGAAGATGTGTTTCGAGAGGAATTTCTTAGGTATCAAGTATGAAAGTGATGTTGCTGCCACATGCTTGAGGGCAGCTGTGCGTGGTTTGACAGCTGATGGCTGCGTCACTTTGCTGGGGCTGCCTGTAGTCTCCTGTGCGATCTAGTAAACAGGGGGTGGCTGAGGGTGCTTGCGGGCGTTGATTGCGTGTCTGTTGCATTATTTTGCGAGCAGGTCTGTAGGCTGTGCTATGCGTTATTTGGACAGTTTACTATTTCATGTCTGCACATCAGTGTACTGTATCACTTAGGAAGAGTTTGCATGTCTGTGCTGAAATTATTCTGGTAAATTAGGAGTTGTTTGTGTGACTGGAGAGCGTTATTTAGAAGTAGTTTACAGGTCTGCAGACTGTGAATTGTGACCCCAAGCACATCAGGGCGAGTGTTTTGTGTCATTGTGATAAATATACTTCGTCCCTAAATAAAATGTCCCAAAATAAATAGAGTACACTCATTCCTTACTCTCCCCAGCAGCCCAGCGCAGGCTGAGTCATTTTCACATCATTTTCCCCCTCCAGACCACCATCTTGGATTATGTCACAGGAGGGATGACAGTACTGTCTGGTGGCAGTACTGTGTACTATGTCAGTTGGACTCTAGATCACGTGGTGGATAGGCTGCCTGCAAAGTAAAGACTCATATACATCACAGGCAGAGTCCTTTTCCCGCCATGTCCCCCCACCATCTTGTATTACGTCATGGAATGAATGACAGCACTCTCTGGTGGTGGTACTCTGTACAAGGTCTAGACCTCATGGTGAACACACTGTTTGCCGCCATCTTGGATTGCGTCATGGAATGAACGACAGCGCCCTCTGGTGGTGGTACTGTGTACTAGGTCAGTCTGAGTCTGGACCTCTTGGCGAACACACTTTTTCCCGCCATTTCCCCCCACCATCTTGGATTATGTCACAGATGAGAGCATCTTCTGGTGGTGGTACTGTGTACTAGGTCAGTTGGAGTCCAGGCTCGTTCTGAACACACTGGCTAGCTGTGCTGCATGAAATTGTTTAAATAAAGACTGGTGTCCAGCACTGGTCGAGTCCTTTTCTCGCATATCCCTAGGAGGAGGTGGTGGTCAGGTGACTGAGGTTAGTCCAAGTGTCCTTTTTTCAACGTCATTTTCAACGTCATAGTACAGATAGCCCAAGTGACCTTCCTTTAACATTAAAATTCAAACTTGGCACCAGTTCCTAGGAAGAGGTGGTGGTTGAGTGACTTAGGTTAGTGGGAGTAGCCCAAGTGACCTATCTTCCCGCGATTTTCTTAGCTTAATAGAGGTCTGATGCATTATCCTGCTGGAATTTGAACTTCCCGCCATTTTTCTTGGGGAGGGGAGGGGGTTAGATTAGTGGAGACAGCTCAATTGACCTATCTTCCCACCAAAATTCAAACTTCCCGACAAAATCCGCCATCTTGTATGATGTCACGGCCGCCATCTTGGATAACATCTTCGCCGCTCTCTTGGATGACGTCATGTCCGCTATCTTGGATAATGGTACTTTGAGCCAGAACATACCATGTCCCAATACTCACATGTACCATTAAGAACTATGTTACGTCTTTTATTATGTCCAGGATACCATCATAAATCGCGGAGACTTGAGTGTAATTTGTTGTCCTTGAGCAAAAGTATAGTTTTTAATCATCACAGTGGGTATTTATTTCAGATATCTAGCACTGCGCTGCCCTTCTCACTGAGGTCAATTACTAGCACCTCTGGGACTCTGCCAACGCTAATGAGGCTTCCTTTTTACTCTTCTTGTGATTGTAAGCAGTTAACCTTACCACCTAGTCGATGCACTGATGGCTCAAAGTACTATATTTCTGTTACCCATCTCTCCACAGTACTAGATTTGCCTTATGCCCTACCACTCCATCTTCTGGATGTCTGGTGGATAACGAAGTTCGTTCATGTCAATCTACATCTACATATACACTATACGTAGTGGTGGAGGGTACTTCTGATACCACTAACCTATCCTCCTTACCCAGGTCCACATGCGTATGGAGAGTGGGAGGAATGATTGTCGTTATGCCTCCGTATTGGCTATAATTTCTCGAATCTTCACTTCATGGTTATTATTCAATATGTATGCAGGAGAAAGTAATATGTTGTCCGACTCTTCCCGGAAATTTCAATAGTAAATCTCTCTGTGATGCACAACACCTCTCTTGTAACATCTGCCACTGGAGTTTGGTGAGTACATCCGTAATGTTCTTGCGCCGAGTAAATGATCCTGTGACTATATGCGCCACTCTTCTTTTGATGTCCTCTATCTGTTCTATCAGTCAAGGCCGGTAAGGGTTTCCTATTGATGTACAATATTCAATAACTGGTCCAACAAAAACCTTATAAGCCACTTCCTTTGTGGATAAGTAACATACTGTCTTCTGAAGTTGCTACTTTCTTGTAGACAACAATATCATCTACTCACAGTCTTGAAGAGCTTCCGACGCTTTCTACTACATCATTTATATACATGACAAACAGTAATGGTCATCTCACACTTCCTTGGGGTACTCCAGAAATTACATTTACTTCTCTTGATCATGTTCCGCTGAGAGAAACGGACTGAGCTCTGTGTGCAAGGAAGTCTTGAATACAATCGCAAATTTAATCCGATACTCGATAAGCCCGTATTTTTTTTCATTAAGCGGCAGTGCGGAACCGTGTCAAATGCCTTCCTGAATTCAAGGCATGCGGCATCAACCTGAGCATCAGTGTCTGCAGCGCTATGGATCTCATTGAGGAACAGAGCGACCTGAGTTTCACAAGATCTCTCTCTTTGCAGAATCTATGTTGATTTTTATAGAGGAGATTTTCTTTCTCCAAAACGTTATGATTTTTGAACAGAAAACATGTTCGAAAATTTGACAACAGACTGACGTCAACGATATAGGTCTATAATTGTATGCATCTGTCCTACGCCCATTCTTGAACACGGGGATGACCTGCTCTTTTTTCTAGTTGCCAGGTTCCATTCGTTGCTCCAGCGATCAACGATAAATTGCTGCTAGAAGAGGAGTAAGTTCTTTCACATAACCTTTGTAGAATTTTATAGGTATCTCATCTGGTCTTTAATCCTTTCCACTACTACATGATTTTAGTTGCTTTCCGTCAACATAGCAGCGTCCATTTCTTGGTCCTGCCTTGGTTCACTAAGATCTTCTCCTTTCACTCGTTGTCACTGCTGGTTTGGAACGAGTCAGGAATTTACCATCTTTGAGGAGCTGTAGTGTCACACGTCACCTGGACCAGCAGCACTGCCACTCAGAGCTTTTTGTAGAATCATCAAGACTGCAGAGTCACACCATAACCCACGTTATCAATGGTCTCTGAGATCGTGATGATCACCTGCAGACGTTTAATATTACGTTGTATGACAAAATTAAAGTTACCTGGAAAACCAAAAGGTTAATAAATGGAAGAAGAACTGAAGAATTAAAAAAATAATTGTGAAGCACATACTGCAAAGATGGACGCAAACTCTTTGTGTTCTGAGAATTATAGAGTATTCTGTAACATAATCATAGTCACACTTTGAAAACTGTTTTCCTAAGAAATAAATGGATGGAAGCATATTAAATTCACCTGAATTCTTGGTTACAAATGTAGTCAGAATATCATGCAAAACTGCAAAAAGTCTCGACTTATTATCAAGGGACACAAACAATGACAGACTTAAATGATATTATAGATCATACTATACAGTTCTAAGTAAATTTATCAGAAAATCGAAATAGACATTTCTTTAAGAAGAAAAAAATCCTATAGTAGCAATAAATGGACCATTTGCAGCATGGGAAAAATGAACAGGAGAAACGAATCATGAAAGTAAAAAAATAGCTAACAACCGATTAAAGATAGCTCTGTAATGACAGACACTTTTAATAACTTTTCTCTGTCAGTAGCAGATAATTTAGGTAACAACACTTTCTTAACAGATAAGAATAACTTTGTAAAACAAAATTGATAAAATTCATCCTTCATCTTCAAGAGGATTTCTCGTTGTCATTAACGTTCTTAAAAAGAAATATTCAAGTATTTATGACGAAATCAGTATTAAAATAATTAAATGTCATTCACCTTAACTTTATAATATTTTGAGCCACCAAACTAATGAATATCTTCACAGAGGAAGTTTTCCAGACAGCCTAAATCCAGCAGATGTTGTCAAGCTAATTCAGAAAAATGGGGACAAAAAATAAGCAAAGAATTATCAATCCATCTAATTACTGCTAAAATTTTCTAAAATTGCCCAGAAGATCATGTACAGTATGTGGAGTAGTGCCATACATCGCTCCTATACAAGTTTGACAATAGAAAGAGGCCTTATACACATGAGGAGTCCTGCCTCCTTTATGTCAGATAGTTGTTAAATTTGTTCTTATAATCCAGCTAATGGTAGTAGTTGCAGCTCTCACTGAGAGTTCTCGCTATTGTACAGGAAATGAAATACTATGCAGCAAAAAAAAAAAAAAAAAAAATGTTTCTTCAATAGGTATAATGTTTGGAACATTATATCTGATGTGAATTATTGGTTATTTTGTGTGTTTGATTATAATTGATTTAAAAAGGAATTGGACGATTTGGTTCGCGAACTAAGACTTTCGAAACAGCAAGCTGAACTCTTGGTGTCGAGACTGCAACAACAGAACCTTCTAGCTCCAGGGATAAAAATTCCTGTTTCAGATCAAGAGGTGCTTTCTTCACTCAGTATTTCGATACGCAGAATTCAATATGTGTATGTAGAGATGTCAATGGTCTGATGATGCAGCTAGGTGTAGAACATAATCCACAGCTGTGGCAACTATTTATTGACTCCAGTAAAACCAAAAGCAGTACTACTGCATAATGGCAATGCATTTCCATTTGTAATCTTTGGCTTATGCAGTAGACATGAAAGGAACTTATGAAACCATGGCTTTGCTGCTATAGGCAATGAAATATAAGGACCACGGACGGCAGCTTTGCTGTGATTTAAAAATTGTTGCACTCCTTACAGGTTTACAGGCTGGATTCACGAAATACTACTGCTTTTTGTGCCTTTGGGACATCTGTGACACCAAGAACCACTATACAGTCATGGAATGGTCTATAAGAAACTCATATGTTCCTGGAAACGTAAATGTGAACTATACCCCATTGGTTGAGCCTGATAAAATCATGTTGCCTCCCCTTCATATCAAGTTGGGCCTTATCAAGACCTCTGTAAAAGCTCTGGATAAAGGAGAGTCCTCCAATCACTTAAAAGAAAAGTTTCCCAAATTAAGTGAGGCAAAGATGAAAGAGGGTATATTTGTTGGACCACAAATAAGAAAATTGCTGAAAGATCCAGACTTTGATACCAAACTCATAGATATCCAATTAGCTGCTTGGTCTTCTTTTAAAACAATTGTGAGGGGCTTTTTGGGTAACAGAAAAGACAAAAACTATATTATCTTTGTGAATGATCTGTTGGACAACTATAACAAGATGGGGTGTAGAATGTCGCTTAAAATTCACTTTTTACGTTCTCACCTTGATTTCTTCCCAGAAAATTTGGGAACTGTAAGCGATGAGCATGGTGAACGCTTTCACCAAGACATTCTTACCATGTAACACCGCTACTGAGGCCATTGGAACCCTTCGATGATGGGTGACTACTGCTGGGGTCTCATTAGTGAGAGTGCTGAAACGACAAACAAAAGACGAGCTCCATCGTCACATGTTTCAAGAACCAAAGACGATTAAAGATGAAAATGTCTTCTGAAATAATTTGGACGTTTTATTGGCATCATGCCCAATATATACATACAAAATAGTATTCATTTCAAACGTTCTGAGTGTGTATCTTTATTTGATTTAATTGTGTCAATTTTCGCTATTACCATTTTTTATTCTGCTGTGTATCTAAGAAATATGACATCATAGCGAAAAATGATTTTATCTGTGTATTCAGCATCCCAAAATTAGGTACATCCACCCATTTACAAACCAGATGCAGAAAAAAAGTTTAAATTTGGTAACTAGGGTTATTAATGTGAATAGAGGTGTAAATGTGAGGTAATGTGATAAGTGAATGTTTTCACACCAATTAACAGAGCATATGATAAAGTATCCGGATAGTGTGAACGATTCATATGCTCTGGGGAAATCTGTAATATGTAATTCGGCAGTTTATGGTAATGGGGAAACGAGAGGCATGCTCAGATAATTAAGTTATGTAAAGAGGAGTCACTTTGGTATCTGTGCGTGTTCTGAAATTGTTTATAAAGTGCTCCAAAAAAGGTATTAATGTTGTGATTGATACAAAGTAAAAGATGTGGGATAGCGACATTTAGAACTGCAAGCTATTGGCTGTGATGAATATCTGGCAATCAGAAGTGAGAGAATTCTCCCACATTTTGTGGGCTAGAGACAGCTCAGCCGTCATGACGACAGAATGTGTTTGCAACAGGGCTCTGAGAAGGTGTTTTAATTTTGTGGAATTATGATCTTAGTAAGATTGTGGAGTGCCATAAAGTGTTAACTGATGAACGACGAAAACAAATGTGGAAATTACGAATTTTTTGTGTGGACTGTGACCATTTTGAATTAGTAAAATCCGTGTGGCGTGTTATATAAGTTGTGACCAAGAACTGGTTGTTGAAAGTAACCGATTTTATGGAATACTGAGCGAGCATTGTGTTCCACAGAAAATCTGTTTTGTAAATTTTCTGGTAGCAGGTTAGGTGTATACTACAATCTGGCAATTGAAAATTACTGTTATTAAGTGTGAATGTCAAAATTGTGACTTCAGTTTACATCAGATTTTTTAGTTAGTTTGTATTCATGAAATGACAATATATTGGGATTTTCATACAACGACTTCCTCTCATTTAAAAGCTAGTAAAGCGTGAAATTGGAAATATTTAATACTTCTCACTGATACATTTAGTGCAGCTAGTTCTGCTAAGATTTTCTAGTCGAACAACATTAATTATTTTCTGCAGGGAGGGCTTGTGCTGCAGAAGAAGATCACCAGAAGATCAGTGGACATTTTTCTGTAAGTGAAACCCAACAATGCACTGCTGCAAGCAGACTTAGTAAACGTTTAGCCCAGGAAAACATCTTCAGAAGCAAGCAGTTTGGACTTAAGAAACTGTGAATTAAATAGACTATATTTACATTGACAGCTGATATATTAGAATCAATTAATCGTAAATTACAATCACAGGCAACATCTTATTACTCAGTGAAGGTTTTTCAATATATGAACCATATTTTCATACAAAAGTTATGGTAATATTATGGAAAATCAGATACAGCAGGTTAATGGTTTTTATCTTCCTCAATGCAGCTGATAAAAAGTATACCTATAAAAAGTAGTATGAGTACTCTCTCTGAAAAGATACCATAGTTAACAAAATATTCGAAAACACTAGAAGATGATTCAGTAGTACTATAACTAAACTCAGTACATCCAGTTCAGCGCTTCTCATGGAACTTCATAAGCTATAAAAAAAGTCTTCTCAAACCATACAAGAGGTTGAAAATGTTACACTTTTTTGACTACAGGTAGAAAAAAGCTTAACTGGAAACTCTTTCTTCCAGACTCGATGAAGTGCCTTAGTTCAGCTATGTTTGCAGTACGATTACTGCTGCAAGTGATTTATAAACGAAGAAACTAGGTTATTTTATATATTTCCACTCACCAGTAAGTTATGGTATCAGTTTTGCGGTAGCATGACTTACAGGAATAGAATTTTCATGGCACAGAAATATGTTGTAAGGATTACTGCTTTTATTAATTTTAGAATATCCTGCAGAGCCTTCCTTCTTTTCTCAGAAACAGTAAAAAGCATGAATACAGCTCTAGGACCAGAAATAACCTCTACAGAGGCTTCAAGGAGTTACCTTTATCACTGAGAGGAGTTGGAAACTTTGGTACATGTACTTGACGTGACATTTTTCCATTGTATTTCTAACTTGTAGAATTCTTGGGTGTCCACCTGGGTTAAGCTGTAAGTTCTCCGCGACATTTTGACAAATAGCGTCGTTGCCATTTTCAGGTGGTTCCTGATGACTGCTGCTCTGCTCTTGTTGGCGTCTTAGGTACATTGGCCATTACCTCTGATGTCACTTCGCTCCTATCGCTATCCATTCAGCCACCGCAGCAGGATATGGCAGTGGTGGAGGTGGTGACACATGGCTGTGAACTGTGGTCTGTAGTGTCCATATTATCGTTGTCAGGTGCAGATCTCATTGTATGGGAATGCTTTGCTTTTTCTCAGTTCAGTGCATGATTCCACTTGTGACCACTAACTTTGCTAATTAGACTGTCTTGTACGCTATTTTCAGTGGCCTCATTGTTGATGCAATCCCATGAGGAGGAGGGTAGCCTACCTACCTTGGTTTTCTAGTAATCTGTAGTATGGCCAGATTTTATACTATCGTTATCCACAGCTGATTGGTGGTCTGGCGCAATTCAGTGTGGCATCTATACTTACGGCACCTCTCTTCTGCTGTTTATACAATTTCTTCAGTTAATGCATCGCCACATTAGCAGGGTTTTGGTAGATGCCTGGTGTCTGAAGGCCTAGGCTGTCTGCTACTGCACCTAGTAGTGTCAAGGTGTGTTTGGGGAGGGGGTACGATTGGACAAAATATACATTTAACATTGTATCGCTACAGTGTTCTCCCGACTTACTGGAATAATTACCGACAAACGGGATGCATACTAGTGATCTGTGCTCCTCATTTTCTTCCTGCTGTTGTTAAGCAACATCCTGTCTAAATGCACGCCTTGTCCACTAGCTGCTGCAGCCTTTCATTCAGAATGTAGTACATAGGTGCTTGTGTTCAGTTGGAGGTCTGTCATGGTTGCAGATGGATCGCAGGGAGTTGTGACGACTATTGGAAGCATGTAGATACACATCAGTGTTTGTAGGCTTTCTTGCACTGAACACAGAAAAAGAAAAGCATTGCACTACAGTAAGGTCCGCAACCGACGGCGATAGCGCAGACAATGGAGACCATAATCCACAGCCGGGCATCTCCATCCCCATCACTGCCACCACCCATCACAGTGGTTGCACAGACAGTGAGAAGAGAGTAGTGATGGAGGAGATAACGGCCAACATATATAGGATGCCAACAAGAGCAGAGCAGCAGTCAGCAGGAAGCACCTGAGGGTGGCAGCAAATCTGTTTACCAAAATACCATAAGAAACTTATGACATGACCCGAGTGAATATCAGAGAATTCTACTGCAAGGGTTCATATGTTTTCAATAACCTGCCAGAAGATATTAAATGTCTTACACCAAACAGGATGCACGACTGAATAAATAAACTTTTATTGAGAAATTCATTGTACTCCCTTCAACAGTATCTCCACAGAAACTATTAAAATTCATATTTTCAGTTATTTTATAATTAACTTTGTCAATGTACAACAACAATCTTTCATAAATTAACTCATTTTATTGTACTACATTTTAATAAAATGTACGTCTTTGAATACTTTCCACATCTCATACATTAGTTTCTACAGAATCCATGTAATACAAAAAATGTAATACATATCTAACCTGGATACATACACTTTTTATAACCAGAAGGTGGAAGAGAAAAATGCAGCAAGTTATCTATATGAATTAAACTAGCAGATCAGGAAAATTACATTACTAGCTCATTGAAACTAATCACAACTAGGGTTAAAGTGCAAATTTCACACAAGGTTCATCATGTTTGTCAAACAATTCTGACACAATGTGGGAGCTATGAGATGGTGCATAGTGTAAGCCTTCAGGGTTATGCTTGTGAACACGAATAGGGACCACCCGGGTGAGTGGGGGAGTGTGGCGGCACTCACAATCATCTGCATGACAGACAGTGTGCACAACAGAAATGAGGAAGTGGTTGAGATGAGAAGGCGCAGGTGGCAGGGACCAAATCGTATGTGTCCAAAGCTGACAGGCAGACAGAGACGCCAACCAAGATAAAAGGACAGAAGACAGGACAGACGTTGGTAACAGGTACCAGAAATGACCACCATTGCCATTATCTTCATGCTGACTGTGTGATGTGACCCAGACTGGAGAGCTCTTGTAAGAACAAAAAGTACTATTCACACAACCACTATGTTTGCATGGCGTTCCCAAAACGGATTTCATAAACTATCTTCTGCTTGGTCGTATAAACACTCTAATACCTCTTCTGGAAGTGTAGTTCCAGCTGCCGGATTTCCACTTCCACAATCTATTTTGGTTCCCATGTAAACGGAAAATCGTTTGGATTGTCAGCTTACGTTTTGCTTTAAAATTTTTCATCTAATTTGGACAGAGTGACTTTTTGTGCAATGAAGGAGGAGTAGAAATATTAGACTGAGCACGAAGCTGTCTACGTCTAATATTCAACTGAAGAGAAATAGCCATTCTGATTATTATAACCGAAACTGGAAGAGCTGACCAAGACGCCATACTAGATCGATCTAGCAAAACCGCTTCAGGCCTTGTCATGTAAACATTACAACGAAAAACAGTCTCTGAAAATCGGTTTTCATCTTGTGTCTCATGTACACGTAGTGAATGAAAATGTACGCACCCATACAGTCACATAATAGTGTGAAAGGGTCTCAAAGAGAGACATAAAATATAACTATGCAGTGGTAGCTTTACTGGTTCATGACTGACAGAGTGTTAAAAGATAGGAAAAATGTATTCACAGTTGTGAATATTCACATATCACATTACCTCACATTTACACCTTTATTCAGTTTATTGTTGACATACGAAAATTTGTGCTGGACTGGACCTCGAACCCAAATTCTCTGCTTTACACGAGCAGGTGCCTTTCACTTGTCACCAATAATTTATGCCGCTGAAGTCTAACCATATTTGCAATTGAGAATACATTTCCTCTATTTCATACAACTATTGACTGTAGCAATGTCTGTTCCATCAAACATGCTTGCATGTCCGCTCCAGGCAGGCAGAGATCACCGTAAAACACAGACCCTACAAAATAGTGTAAACGACAATAAAATTTGAAAATTCAGTTTTGGATGTGTCCATGACCATACTATGGATAAAGCTGTCCAATTTGTTGATGAATCAGTGAAGAATCTCTAGGGTGTCTCTCAAGGAAAGATGTATCATTTGCAGACACTTAATACAGCAAATGAATGGTGTGCACAAGAAGATACTAACCAATAAGGACAAGAGATGAAGGTCACCTCTTGTTAATTCCCCAACAGGAACTGCTGCTGTCTGTGGATGCAGGTACTATCTGAATCAGTTTCTGAACGATCATTGTGAAGGAACAAGCAATGGATATTTGGAGTTGAGTTTCTTGCAAAAGGCCATTGCTCTCAGTGACACATTAAACAGCACATCTTCAATCGGCCAAATAACACAAGAAATGGACAGTAGCTGACTGGAGGAGTGTAGTGTGATTCGACGAGTCACGACTTTGCCTCTTTTCAAATGACACAGGGTACTGAGTACAATGGCAGCCAGTCAGTTGTTTTTCGTACCATGACTTGGTTCCATTCATTCAGCTATCGTGAATATGAAGCAGGATAGCTATTTTAAATTTTAGGCGACCAATTGTTGCCCTTTCAACTACCTTCTCATTATGAGTTTGCTGGGGACACTGCCACCTGCCCACATGGCAACAGCTGTGTTCGCAGGCTGCGCGCATTCGTCCACAAGTTGACAAAGACTCACACACCCTATCGTACCTCTACTGACCCGCTAAATCACTCTGTCTTAATCCGTTGGAAAATGTTCTACACTACTCGGAATAGCTAGTAAAACGCAGCAACCAACATCACTGGAAGTCGGACACATCTAATCGTCTGTGACTGACTTCAGCTTAGACCTGACAAAACTTATGGCTTCTCTTCCTCAGCCATTATCAAGGCCAAATGCCCAGTATCAGCTTGATGTCTCCTGTTGGTGACGAATTTTTTGACCAGTGTCCTTAATAAGTAGTTCCAGTGCCAAAAAAAAAAAAAAAAAACAAAAAAAAAACAACTGGAATCAGTAAAATTTGATAGAATCATTTGAAGAATGGCTTGTGAAGTAATTGCTGTCAGGTTCTGTAGAGTCCATGCCAGCGCCGTATCTAAACGATTATTTTCCATAGATCTTTCGGCGTTTGGACCCGAGTAGAATACCAACCACCACAAGATTGGCAGCTGGCGTGATTGGCACATCCTTTGCGCTATACGGTTGACTTGTACTTGTTTTTGGGTCTAAAACACACTGTGCGACTAGACGTACCGAAATATGGAGCAAAATGGCCTTCATTATGATACTTAGTATCAATTTCTAAACACGAAACATAAAGCTCTGTTTGCATTTGTAATTAGTTTAAATTCTGGATATTTTTTTTTGAATTTGTGATTTGTAGACTCTTACCAAATAAAAAAAAATTCATACGGAACATGTAATCGGAATGCAGAGGTTTTTGTTTTGTTGACAGTTGGAAACGATCGTTTTATCTTGGCCAGGAGGTATATACAGATACAAAGATTAAGCCGCGTTTCCACATGCAAAGAGTATCCTGTTGGACCGATACAAAAGTAAATATGGTTGTGCCTTAAAGGAAGCATGATAGGACCAGAACTGCTTTTGAGATGTATTAAGAACTTGTTGGATTATTTCATTTCTACCTTTATACTTTTTCCAGACTACAGAGAGCATTTTTTTAATGTATGCCTTATCATGTGCATGTCTTGTACAACAACGATTTAGAGAGAGACATAAACAAATAAATGTATGATTAATGTTATCCGAGAACACGCTGCGGATAATAGGCAGAAATGAGAAAGATTTTTGGTAGATGTATCTAACTGTGAACTCAGTGACATTTTACGAAAGCCTTTTGTGCTAACAGATGACTTCAGAATGAACGAGTTACAATTGGAGTCAATCTTTCGTGTCTTTGCCCGAAAGGAGCGATGCGTTCTAAATACTTACGGCCGTTCATGAGAATTACAAATTGTGTACGAAGAAGATCGCTTACGTAACACTTTAACTGCAATACTGGAATAATGTTGTTATATGCTGGATCTACGTCATGTTATCACTTCATTTTTTGTAGAAATATATACAGAAGTAAACAACCTGAAAATTATCGACGTAATAGAAGGAAACAGATTTTAAATGAATAATCCACGTATCTCCTACACTCGACTTATTTCTCGTTTCGGGAATGCACGCAGAACTAATAATTTACAGTGACTTGCACATTTATACATAAGAGCTGGATGAAAATTCGCAGACATGTAAAAAAAAAAGTGCTACTTTTCCATACGTTTCAGTTTTATAAGTGGCTTACAGTATTCTTCGAAGGCCATCAGGAAGCATGGTGTGATGTTGTTCACTATTATAACTAACAGTTACAAAACATTCGAAGAGCTACGACCCCAAAAAATTCATTTAATTTACCTGGAAGAGATTGTCGGGAAGTATGCCTACTGTACTTATCTTTGGATTCGGCGCCGTAGTTATGCCGGAACAAATGTCACTTCAAATGTCTCCTGTGTATGTGGGGCGGCATGGCTTTTGTTGTAGTTAGAACTTCCCTGGCCTGACTTGTCGTGTGAGCGTAGTTTGTTGGAACGAATTTGAAGTGGACGCGTCAGTACTTGCTGTGAGTGATATCAGTCAAAGGTCAAGTGCATGAAGAAACGTAAGTGTCTCGGAGCTTGTGAGCTGTGTGACAGTCGTATACATTGTTGTTGCTAAAATTATTACAGCATGGTTCAAATAGATCAGCAGATAGCTAGTCTGCGAGCGAGGTTCCTACAGAAGCTAGAGAGCGAAGGAGCACCTGAACCAGGTAATAACCAGTATGAATAGTGAAAGATCCTTGTAAGCGCCAATGCTTACTTATCTTTAGTCTTTAATACTCACTTCGTTTTAGAGTTTTAAATAGATTGAAATTTTATCGCAAGCCTTACACTTTGGTATGACCCTGGCAACTCATGTCTTTAATTGTATTGTTCCTGTCATCATTCATCTTGCACTGCCTTTAACACAGAAAACTAATTTTCCGCAAAGTTCGAAAAAAATATAACTAGGCCTATTGATAGTTCTGTAATTGCTAAAGTTTTAGTCATAGAAGTTACATATGACAGTTAAGCCCGTAAATAAATTTCTGGAAGAGTGACAGACGGGAAAACACTATTTAAGTGCCCCCAGCCCTTTTTATAAATTATCTGATTCCAAGCGAGGCCTTAGGCCCTACGGTTGTACGAACTGTTATTGCAGGTTTATTTGATTAGTCATATGAGAAGTGAATAATTTACTTTATTAATATGAGGTTCCAGTGCAGAGTTAAGACATGGTTTTAGACTAGCCTCTATCTGACTGCATCCACGTCTAGTAGGCCCACTTGTGCCATTATCTTTATTGTGGACTGAACCAAATTACACGAGTTAGCATTCTCTGAGGGAAAATATAAAATCTTACGAAATATGACGAAAGCCGATCTTTCTGAAACATGGCTGTTTCAACATATCACTACAGAATTTCAGAATATAACGAGCACCAATTGTTCAGGTACGATGTGTCTTCGATCTCATCAATTATGGAGAGCCCATTGACATGTAACAAGTCAAAGTTCACATTAACGGAAAGAAGACCCTATAAGAAACTAATTTCATAAGTTAGCGTAACAAATAATTTCTAATGAAGATAACAGATTATACTTCTTCCGTACACTATTTTCATTTAGCCCTACAGCATTTCGTATGACTAACAAGAGGCTTCTGCTCTTCCAGTTGTAATAAGTAGCTGTTGATTATTTTCTTGCTGCAGATTGCATTCATAATTAATTTTCTACTCTGTGAACAGCCTTTACTGTCTCTGTATCTTATGCTACTTGGCTTTATTTTTAAGTTCTCTGTATTTGTAAAATTCCTTCAGGTCATTTGCGATGTGAATGCAAAATGACTTGGTCCATGTCATTAGGGTACAATTTACTTACAAAATGATCCAAGAGACATGAAACTAATTAACTACAAAGTGAATCCTGAGACTTTTTGCTGTCCTTATCCCTTCTAAGAATTCTTATGCTACATAATCCTTAATGAGGCCATGTCCATGCAGAATTTGCCTTGTCGTTATCCTTTCTTTTTTATTACCATCAGTAACTGCTTGCCTTCTCTCACTATGTGGTAGCATTTCATTTCTCACCTTGCTAACCCATTTCCTCTCTTCCATTTTTTGCCTAGCTTCATCTTAAGACGGCTTTTGACTACCATATATGCTCAGGGTCAGACTTCCTGCAAAATAACTGAAACCTCCAAACAAAACATTTTTCAGTGGTTCTCTTGGAGTGAATGGAATATTGCTGAAAAATACTTCATTTTTTAAAGATAATTTTTTGTCTACTTTGCATTGCTATCTTTATTTCTTGTAGATATTCCCATTCATTCAGTTCTTTACATCCTATGTAGTATTTGCTTTCAAGGCTATTTTCCATTCAACATTATTTTTGTCCCCCTGTTTGCATAATTTTTGTTTTTCTAACATTGTGTGTTTCATAAGGATTTAAGATAGACTACTGTTTCCATAACTTCTTGAGTTATTTCGTTGCGTACTGAGAAAATAGGCTGACATCGGCACATCACAGATACCACATTCTGCTCTCTTGTTTTTTGACCCTTCATTCTTTGCTCAGCACATTATCATATGCATCATTTATAAACTGACAAGAGTGGGATATAGGCAGCAGACTTATTATTATTGGATCTCACATTTCCAACCCGTCCATTAGAAATTAGAACATTCTCTCATTTCCTATTATTAAGACTACTTCAGTTCAAAAAAACATGTAGGCCTACATAATGTCTTTCCCACCCAAAAAGTATCCCCATTTATAGGTAGATGTTCTTATATTCTAGTCAGAAATTTTTTGTTTAAATTGTATTGCATCACCTTTGCTGCACATGAAAAAAAACTGATTGTTGTACCATTATCTGGGTCGACAGAAGCGTCCGATCCAACGTGTCGTCTTTGACCCGTGACGTAAGGGTGTTGTCGTGTGTGATGTCATGACGGTGCGGAGTTTGGTTTGAGTGTGGCTGTCTCCAGTTCTGTTTTATCTTATTTTATTTACTTTTCTGATCTGTTCGTTCTATCTCGTGAGATTTTTTTTATTTAAAAACACGTATTACTTATTTTAATTATGTTTCCTCGAATTTCTGTTTTAGTTTATTATATTTATCTTCCTGATCTGTTCGTTCTATCCCGTGAGATTTTTTTTTTAAAAAGACAAAAAACACTAATCAGCTACAGAAGCATCTTTATCTTCTATGGGTTGCAGGGGTTACGACCCCTGGGGAGGTGGGTGGGTATTCATGCATGGCTGTCTTCACTTACACGTTGTAGCTACGCAAGGTGTCTAAATTTGTTTATATTTAGTTTGCCCCCACCCAAACCACCCCATTTCCCGCGCTTGTCCCGTTAGTGTCATTAGGCTTCTTGTGGGAAGTGTGTGTGTTTGTTTTTGTTTCCGCCATATTTGTGACGTCATGGGTCAAAGCAGACGGGTGGGATCGGACGCTTCCGTATTTCCCATGATCTCATTTCATAGATGTTGTATGATTGGAATAGTTACTGTTTGCATGAAGTCTTAGGTCTGTTCACTAGTGACCTGTTTTATTGCATGTCATTTTGACTTGTTGCAGTACTTTTTTGTTTAACTATTTCCCCATGTGTAAAATCAGAACTAGTGGTCTTATTTTACATTGCTCTTTTTGCAGTCATTGCCTTATGTACTATGACAACAAGTGTGTCACTGACCTGCAACAAATTGGAAATCTCTTCAGGCAGGAGCATGCAAACATGTGAAAAGTCTTAATAATAAATAATAAGAGAGATAGCCCAAACAACCACTATAAAGCGAATTCTTGCCTCCTCACAATCTATCTCTATGAAACAATCCCAGATTAAATCGTTCACATACAATAATAGCTCTTGGGAAGTGATTATATTCCAGATTCCGTTACAAAGGAATGTATTATAAATATTGCAACACCCTTGGAGATAGGAGTTGTATTTTCCAGCCTGCTTAAGGATAACATTAGTTGTCTGTCTACATAAGAAAGGAGACAGGTCATGTGTTCATAACATCAGATTTCTCTTGTGCCAACACTTTTGAAAATAGTACATTGCATGTGTCAATAAATTTGTAAACATTTCACCTGTAACAGAACGCTGCAAACTTTCAGTATGGCTTCACAGAAAATTCATCTAAACAGAAAGCTGTTGAAAATATCATTTCTGCAATCCTCAGTGCATTTGAAATGAAATCATCAGTTGATGCCTTACTGATTGATCTGAACAAGGCAGTTACCTCTGTGAGTCATTGGATTCTAATAGATAAACTGAGGTGCTATAGCATAAGAGATTCAGAACTCTCTTCTCAAATTAATCTTGAAAATAGGAAGCATCTGTTCCACTGTAGTGATATAAGCTCTGGATTTGTAGAAGCCTCAAGGTTCCATGCTAGGACCTTTATTGTTTATAATTTATATTAATGACCTACCTAAAATCATGCTGTGTAAATGTGTTCTGTATGCTGATGGTACCACTTTTATTGCAGCTGGATATGACATAGAAGACCGAAAGCAACAAAGCAAAGCCAGGCTAAGAATCTCTGGTATCTGGTTTAAACACCATGAATTATGGTAACTGTAAATCAGAAAAAAACTGAAAATGTAATTTTTAGTTGCACTAAATTGACAAGTCATATATCTGTTACATAAATGTAAATCATGTGCGAGTGAAAACATTATGCTTATCTCCTGTAATACATTCTTTCATAGCCACATCTAACACTGAATCACGAACACCAGCTTACAGAGAAAACATCAAGGAAATTCCAAGCAGCCATAAATAAAGCAAGAGATCAGCCAAATGACTTGCTTGATGGCAGTAAGTTAATAATAAATATATCCAAAACAACTTTTCTGAACTTCTTTTTAAAGGGAGAAGCCTCCAACATCTGTCATTATAAACTCCAATGGAAGTACACCCTAATTGGAAACAAAATTTTTAGACATAGGGGTTCAACATGGTCTGAAATGGCAGACACACATAACAGAAACAAATGTGACATTGAAGAAGATATGCTACAGCCTACATTTATTTGCACACAAAGCAAATTTCCGCACTGTTATATTTGCGTACCATGCCCAGTACCGCAGTGCTCTACAGTTGGTGTTACATTCTGGGGTAGCACAATTGCTAGCTCAGTTATCTTGGTGACCTGATAAAGATATAACGAGTAATGCACCAGCATGACAGATTCCTAGAGACCTAACTTCCTAAGGTCTTTAATCCTCCCACTCCCATACAACATAAAATAAGTTATTTCCTCATTTTCACTGTTTTATAAATCCTCAAGGTCATTCTGCGTAGATCACTACTACAATTGAGCTGCAGAATGTGAAGTGCAGCAGACTTGAAGCAAGAATATGTAAAAACTTCTACGGCTCCTAAAGCATGATCTAATAAAATTAATTTATTGCACTGTGACAGTGTATTTTGGTGTTCATCTACATCTACGTGATTAATCTGCTATTCACAATAAAGTGCCTGGCAGAGGGTTCAATGAACCACCTTCAAACTTTCTCTCTACCGTTCCACTCTTGAATGGCGCGCGGGAAAAACGAGCACTTAAATTTTTCCGTGCAGGCCCTGATTACTCTTATTTTATCGAGATGATCATTTCTCCCTATGTAGGTGGGTACCGACAGAATGTTTTTGCAATCTGAGGCGAAAACTGGTGATTGAAATTTCATGAGAAGATCCTGTCGCAACAAAAAAGCCTTTGTTTAATGATTGCCACTCCAATTCGCGTGTCATGTCTGTGGCACCATCTCCCCTATTTCACGATAATATAAAACGAGCCGCCCTTCTTTGTACTTTTTCAAGGTCATCCGTCAGTCCCACCTGATGCAGATCCCACACCGCACAGCAATACTCTAGAATAGGGCGGACAAGTGTGGTTTAAAGAATCTCTTTAGTAGACCTGTGGCACCTTCTAAGTGTTACATGTAACTTCTTTCTCTATTCTATCTCTATGGGTAGGACATAATTTGAGATGAGATTGCATTCTGGTAGTGGGGCAGTTGGAGGTTTTATTCCGGGGAAGCAAGGAAAAGGCAGAAGAATACACCCGATGCTGGATGACATCAGTAGATCACAGGAGGATGACAAATAATGAGGAAAGTAGGGGACAGAGAAGCATGGAGGGCTATGAAATCCTTACCTGCCGTAAGGCAGGTAACCAAATGACATTATTATTATTATTATTATTATTATTATTATAATACTGTAATAAAGACCCCTCACCTTGGAAATCCACAGATACGAGGTCAGACACCAAACAGTGGCAGAAAGAGGCCTGGTCTGTCCATCCCAGGGCTGCCTGCTCTATGTCTGCTGCTACATCCACAGCATGAATACTGACTGCCAAAGTTGCAAAACAGGAGCAGGAGGGGAGAAGGCTACTCCGGTGACACCAGATGTGCCAAACCTCCCCCACATCTTCAGATTCTGAACTATTGCTCATTGATGGGATTTCACCCCCTCCAGTGGCAGATCTGTCTTCCTGGCCCTTCACACGTATCCAGGACACCTCCAATATGACGATTCAGTGTAACTGCTGTGGGTATTACTATCACCTACCAGAACAACAACTGAATCTATCTTGTTCTGCAGTCTGTATCACTCTGAGACACTTCACCAGTCACCATTCCCTGATGCTTCAAGGTTACAGTGCTTTCTGTGCTGTAGTGGTTCCAAGATAGTATCTAGAGGGATATGTACTTTGGTTTGCAGTGAGTGCATTCGCCTCCAAATGAAGCTATCTGATTAAATGTAGTTAGAAGGAATGCTGGGAGCACTATGTCTCCTTACTGGGAACATATATCCCTTCATCCCAGGTGTGGGCCAAAGTCCATAGTCTACTGAGCTTCCAGGGTTCAACAACTGTTATGGGTCTCTTCCTATAGGGAAGTCTTCGTACTTACTTGTTGGTTCTTGATGTACCCCTAGCGACCCACTTTGTGTCAGTGTTGATGTCCTCTTCTTGCATTACTACCTTTCGAACACAAATGACAAGTTCAAGGCATTTCCAAATCCTTCTCCTCCTGCCATGCTGAATTATGTAATGAACCTTTCACTGCTTTGGAACTACTTCGGGCTCTGGCCTCATCACATGAGGTGGCCTCACCTGATTAAATTCCTAATCAGATGTTACTCAAAGGCTCCATCTACTCAGGGTCTTCAGCTGTGTTTGGGTGAAAGGTGTCTTCCCATTGCAATGGCAAGATATTATCATGTCCCACACCTGAAGCAATACAAAAACCTAACATCCATCAACGGCTAATGACTGGTTAGCCTCACTAGTGTGCTGTGTAAACTGCTTGAAATGGTGGTTGCTCACTGATTATGCTGGGTTTGCAGATATTGGGACTTTTTGTCCATATATGTGTGTGGTTGCCAGGAGGGATTTTCCACAACTGACCATTTGATTACATTGGAAGTGGCAATCCATCAAGCACTATTCTAAATGGCATCACCTTATTCCAGTCTTCTTTTACTTGCATAAAGCATACACCACCACTTGGTACCATCACATTTTACTTGTCCTACATGATTGGGGACTCCAATGCTCCCTACAGGTTTTTATTCATTGTTGGGACGGAGTTTAGTTTAGTTCAGTTCTATTCCACAAGTTATTCTTGGTCTCTTCGTCATCACCATTAATGGGCTGGTGGCCTTGTCAGGCTGCTGATAACCCTCATGCTGTATGTTGATGAATTTGCATTTGATATAACTCCCACTCTAGCCTTGGCTGATACCAAGGAGTCATCCAAATGGCCTCCACTTGGACCCTTTCATGTGGTTCCAGTTCTCACCTGTGAAAATGGAACTCGTGCAGTTCTGACATCATACCCAGTCCATCCTGACTTAGAACTCTACGTCAGTGCCCAGTGCTTGGAAGTTTGTTGCACAATCCCATTTTTTTTCAGCCTCCTTTTTTATATGAACCTTACTTGGATGTCCCATATTTGTGAACTGAAGACAAGCTATGTCCCATATTTGTGAACTGAAGACAAGCTGCATGTGGAAGCTTAACACCCTCTGCTTCCTTGCCCACACCTCTTGGGATGTGGATTTCACTGATCACCCCTTATTTACAGAGCTCTGATCTTATCCCAATTGGTCTATGGTTGCATGGTCATATGGCTCAGTGGCACCTTCAGATTTGCAGTTGTTGGGCGCAGTCCATCTTTGTGGAGTAACACTGTCCAGACCAGTCCTATAGATACTGTCTCCTTGCTGAAATGGGAACCTTCCCTCTTCAGTTCAGATTGTACCAACTCTTGCTTTCTTATGCAATCTTCACCTTTCAATCAACCCTCTGACACCAGGCCCCGGCACCTGTACCAGTTGGAATGCACCTTAAGGCCCTCTGCCTAACATCCTCAGAATAAGATCCCTGTGTTTTTCCCATATCCCCACTCTCCTCACTCCCCTGTAGCATAGTACCCAGGCCATGGATTATGACTGATATACTTCAGGGCTGTAAAGTTTAATTCTTCCCCCAGACTTTTGACAACTGTTCCTCTCAGTTCTTCAGAAGTATCAGTGTGCTCCTGTCGTTTACACAGATGGTTCTAAAAGCATGGATAGGATGGGACGTGCTTCTACATCTCCCGCAGATCAGGAACAATGTTTGTTACCAGGAACATTCTGTGTTTTTATGATGGAGCTGATAGCCATTAACACAGCCCTTCTCATTATTAAACTGATCTCACCCAACTGCATTTTAATTGTTGTGATTCAGTTAGCAGTCTCCAGGCCATTGATCAATGTTACTCTTGTCACCCTTTGATATCTGCTATTCAAGAGCACCTCTTGGACCTTAGTTGTACTGCGTGCTCTGTAGTCTTTCTCTGTCCCAAATCATACATATTCCAGGGAATAAACTGGCTGACTGTTTCACTAGAGAAGTGATTACTTTTCTAACATTTGCTTTGACTATCCCAGTTGCAGATTTGCAGGTGCAAATAAGATCTCTTCTTACTCGGAGATGTAACATCTGATGGGCTGCTGCCCACTTTAATAAACTGAAACCACTGAAAACAAAATGTCAAGAGCTACTCCCGCATTTTAGCTGCCAAGCCTAATTCTTGATGGAATGTACCTTCTTTCTGCCTGTTCATGCTAAGCGTAGTATCCTGGGTTCTTTGGTTCTAACATTGGGAGATGTCATGTACTGTTGAATTGGCACTGTTTTCTCCATAAAAATTATTTTTATTCTCAGGTATGTTTTACACTATCTTTGTGGTGTGAAAGGTCGATTGAGGTGTCTTCTGTTGCAGGCTGGGTCTGGGTGCCCTCAACCTACCTCCTTTGCCAGCTGCCCTTCTCATCTCTCTTGTGCTCTGTTTTAATTGCAATGAGATGCCATTCCCCCTTTCTCTGTTGCACCCCAGTTCCCATTTTAGGGGAGCACTTCATTGAATAGTGGGTGCTGAACATCTCTTTAACACTTTGACTATAATGGGTCTCTGGTGGGATGGCTGTGGGAGGCACAACTTCCGTCACATGCAGAGCCTGGAGGAACTCTCAGCTGGCCCCACCGGCCTACTGTCTCCATTGTTTCTTTCTCCTTCTTTTATTATTTTTGGTGCAGCTGATCCCCATTACATTTTTGGCCTTCTCACTTTTCCTGTTGTGAAGCTGCCGATTGGAAGCAAATGTTTACTGTGAAACTGTCTACACCTCTAATTGGATTGGCTTGGAGTCGAATGTGGGTGGATTTCTCTTGCCGCACATGGGCCCTGAGACACCCTCTTATCTGCTTAGACCTACATACCAGTCTGATCCATATACTTTTACTTTGCTGTAAGTTATTTCTCAGCTCTGGCATCAATATTACTTGCAATGCTTCCATTTTACCACTCCTACATACTTTCATAATAATCTGGTCACATTTCTGGCAAACATCACCAACTTCATATGAACAATCTCCAGGCTGAGGGAATGATGACCTTCCTGTTCAGTATATTAACCTCCAACAACTACAGTTAAGCTTTGGTTACAATTTTTACCTTGTTCACTTCCTTCTGGTATCAAATTTACAATTGCTAGGTGCCTCAAGATATTTTCTTTCCACCAGTTCCTTCTTTTCGTCTAGTTGTACGATAACTTTTTTCCACAATTTGGGTCAGTATGTGTTCATTAGTTTTTTGATCTAATCATCTAATCCTAACCATTCTGCTGTAGCAGCACATTTCAAAAGCTTATGTTCTCTTCTGTTATGAACTACTTTATTGTTCATTTTTCACTTCTATATAAGGCTGCACTCCGTGCAGTTACCTTAAGAAAAGACTGTTATTTCAAGATAAGATTAAGGTTTTAGTATCTATAATTTATTTTTCCACATAACATTTTACAATATGTCGTACATACATACATACATACATACAGACGTACAAGTATACACACACATTGTGAGAGAAGAGGGTGGGATGGGTGGTTGGCCATTGCATTGTTGAAGGAATCATCCTGCTGTTGGATCTCTCAGGTTTTCTTGGCATGATTAGTAGTGTGCTTCTTGGTGTTCTGCAAAGTTGGTTCCATTTTAAGCACAGTGCATAAAATGGAAACAAGAACTCTGCAGAACAACTGGAAGCACAAAAATAGATAAGGAAACTTGAATTGGAATGTACAGTGCCTGAGAGCTGAGGCCCATTTCCTAATAAATGCATTACCTCTGTTGATTGTACCTTTCATATAGTACTCTTAAGTTTGCACATGCTTGTAAAATGTTGTAAAGTAAAAAATAAATGTACTATTCATTTGTACTCTCTTGGTTCTTGTACATGTTGCATACTAACAATCCCAACAATGCATCACACTTGCTAAACATGTATGGGAATTGGATGTACATCCCAGGTCCTTATCTCAGTCAACCCCCCCCCCCCCCCCGCTCCCCCACTACTCTTGCGTGTCCACCTCCTCCTCCTCTTCCTCCCCCATTCTCTGTCTCTTACTCCTACTCCCCCCTCTTTCTCTGTCATACTCCCAGTCCCCCCCCATCTTTCTCTGTCATACTCCCAGTCCCCCCCCCTATCTTTCTCTGTCATACTCCCACTCTTTCCCCCCTCTCTCTGACCTACTCCCATTCTTTCCCCCCTCTCTCTGACCTACTCCCATTCTTTCCCCCCTCTCTCTGACCTACTCCCACTCTTTCCCCCCCTCTCTCTGACCTACTCCCACTCTTTCCCCCCCTCTCTCTGACCTACTCCCACTCTTTCCCCCCCTCTCTCTGACCTACTCCCACTCTTTCCCCCCCTCTCTCTGACCTACTCCCACTCTTCCCCCCCTCTCTCTGACCTACTCCCACTCTTCCCCCCCTCTCTCTGACCTACACCCACTCTTCCCCCCCTCTCTCTGACCTACTCCCACTCTTCCCCCCCTCTCTCTGACCTACTCCCACTCTTCCCCCCCTCTCTCTGACCTACTCCCACTCTTCCCCCCCTCTCTCTGACCTACTCCCACTCTTCCCCCCCTCTCTCTGACCTACTCCCACTCTTCCCCCCCTCTCTCTGACCTACTCCCACTCTTCCCCCCCTCTCTCTGACCTACTCCCACTCTTCCCCCCCTCTCTCTGACCTACTCCCACTCTTCCCCCCCTCTCTCTGACCTACTCCCACTCTTCCCCCCCTCTCTCTGACCTACTCCCACTCTTCCCCCCCTCTCTCTGACCTACTCCCACTCTTCCCCCCCTCTCTCTGACCTACTCCCACTCTTCCCCCCCTCTCTCTGACCTACTCCCACTCTTTCCCCCCCTCTCTCTGACCTACTCCCACTCTTTCCCCCTCCCCTCTCTCTGACCTACTCCCACTCTTTCCCCCTCCCCTCTCTCTGACCTACTCCCACTCTTTCCCCCTCCCCTCTCTCTGACCTACTCCCACTCTTTCCCCCTCCCCTCTCTCTGACCTACTCCCACTCTTTCCCCCTCCCCTCTCTCTGACCTACTCCCACTCTTTCCCCCTCCCCTCTCTCTGACCTACTCCCACTCTTTCCCCCTCCCCTCTCTCTGACCTACTCCCACTCTTTCCCCCTCCCCTCTCTCTGACCTACTCCCACTCTTTCCCCCTCCCCTCTCTCTGACCTACTCCCACTCTTTCCCCCTCCCCTCTCTCTGACCTACTCCCACTCTTTCCCCCTCCCCTCTCTCTGACCTACTCCCACTCTTTCCCCCTCCCCTCTCTCTGACCTACTCCCACTCTTTCCCCCTCCCCTCTCTCTGACCTACTCCCACTCTTTCCCCCTCCCCTCTCTCTGACCTACTCCCACTCTTTCCCCCTCCCCTCTCTCTGACCTACTCCCACTCTTTCCCCCTCCCCTCTCTCTGACCTACTCCCACTCTTTCCCCCTCCCCTCTCTCTGACCTACTCCCACTCTTTCCCCCACCCCTCTCTCTGACCTACTCCCACTCTTTCCCCCACCCCTCTCTCTGACCTACTCCCACTCTTTCCCCCGCCCCCCTCTCTCTGACCTACTCCCACTCTTCCCGCCCCCCTCTCTCTGACCTACTCCCACTCTTCCCGCCCCCCTCTCTCTGACCTACTCCCACTCTTCCCGCCCCCCTCTCTCTGACCTACTCCCACTCTTCCCGCCCCCCTCTCGCTGACCTACTCCCACTCTTCCCGCCCCCTTCTCTCTGACCTACTCCCACTCTTCCCGCCCCCTCTCTCTGACCTACTCCCACTCTTCCCGCCCCCCCTCTCGCTGACCTACTCCCACTCTTCCCGCCCCCCTCTCGCTGACCTACTCCCACTCTTCCCGCCCCCCTCTCGCTGACCTACTCCCACTCTTCCCGCCCCCTCTCTCTGACCTACTCCCACTCTTCCCGCCCCCTCTCTCTGACCTACTCCCACTCTTCCCGCCCCCTCTCTCTGACCTACTCCCGCTCTTTGCCTCCTCTCTCTGACCTACTCCCGCTCTTTGCCTCCTCTCTCTGACCTACTCCCACTCTTTGCCTCCTCTCTGACCTACTCCCACTCTTTGCCTCCTCTCTCTGACCTACTCCCACTCTTTGCCTCCTCTCTCTGAACTACTCCCACTCTTTGCCTCCTCTCTCTGAACTACTCCCACTCTTTGCCTCCTCTCTCTGAACTACTCCCACTCTTTGCCTCCTCTCTCTGAACTACTCCCACTCTTTGCCTCCTCTCTCTGAACTACTCCCACTCTTTGCCTCCTCTCTCTGAACTACTCCCACTCTTTGCCTCCTCTCTCTGAACTACTCCCACTCTTTGCCTCCTCTCTCTGAACTACTCCCACTCTTTGCCTCCTCTCTCTGAACTACTCCCACTCTTTGCCTCCTCTCTCTGAACTACTCCCACTCTTTGCCTCCTCTCTCTGAACTACTCCCACTCTTTGCCTCCTCTCTCTGAACTACTCCCACTCTTTGCCTCCTCTCTCTGAACTACTCCCACTCTTTGCCTCCTCTTTCTGAACTACTCCCACTCTTTGCCTCCTCTCTCTGAACTACTCCCACTCTTTGCCTCCTCTCTCTGACCTCCCACCACTCTTTGCCTCCTCTCTCTGACCTCCCACCACTCTTTGCCTCCTCTCTCTGACCTCCCACCACTCTTTGCCTCCTCTCTCTGAACTACTCCCACTCTTTGCCTCCTCTCTCTGAACTACTCCCACTCTTTGCCTCCTCTCTCTGAACTACTCCCACTCTTTGCCTCCTCTCTCTGAACTACTCCCACTCTTTGCCTCCTCTCTCTGAACTACTCCCACTCTTTGCCTCCTCTCTCTGAACTACTCCCACTCTTTGCCTCCTCTTTCTGAACTACTCCCACTCTTTGCCTCCTCTCTCTGACCTCCTACCACTCTTTGCCTCCTCTCTCTGACCTCCCACCACTCTTTGCCTCCTCTCTCTGACCTCCTACCACTCTTTGCCTCCTCTCTCTGACCTCCTACCACTCTTCGCCCCCTCTCTTTGTGTTACTCCACCTCACCCCCTCTCTTTGTGTTACTCTTCCTCACCTTCTCTCTTTGTGTTACTCCTCCTCACCCCCTCTATCTGTCATACTCCTCCTTATCCCCCCTCTCTGTGTAAATTTCTTCTCCCCTCTCTGTCCATCTCCACCTCCCACCCCCACCCCTCTTCCGAATTTGAGCCTCGTTAATTGATGTAACAAAGGAAACCGTGATTTGGTATCATAGTTGAAAACCCACCTACTACTAGAATTTTTGTTATTACACTGAGAACCAATGGGGTCAGTATGATCCCAAGTATTAGCACAGGATATATTGGCAATATTATATTTATTTTAATGAACTGGCACAAAAGCTTACATTACTGATTGAAACCAGGTAAACTATGTATACAAGGACGCACAGATTTTGTCACAATCCTTGATCCTATGATTCCTCACATTTAAAACAAAGAATCTCTGAATGTCGTTTACAGACAAAAGAAAAGCATCTTCTGCAATTTTCTGAATGTTTTATATCCACTGAATGTTCGCATAGGGAGCACTGTCCACATTTTGTTCCTGTATGCACTTCTGTTGGAGGAGGAGGACAAGGAAGAGAAGCTTTGCTGTGCTGACTTCTGTTTTTCTGTACTAGTCTTGTTCTCAGTTCCATAAGAAATTCTCTTCTTTTGTAGTTGTTTTTTCATTCTAGTCAGGATTTAAGTCCAGCCAAATTATGAAAGCATTTGGGCCACTAATATCCAAAGCATTATTAAAAATAGTTCTGTCTTCTTGGCATACATTTTGTGGTGTAGGTCCTGATTAACTCGTCCATTGTGTCTACACCTTATTTAGTTGCATTGTAGTCTAGGATTATAATAGGCTTTGCTTTGCTGTTACATATTTCCTCTCTGAAATGCATAGTACTCAGCGATGCCACTATCTTACCCTTTTTGGGCAATAGGAGACTATTGTAGCTGATTCCTGCACTGCAAAGAGACATAAAGCTGCAGTTCTTCTCCTAGCTTCGATAAATTCTGCAGGTAGTTCACAATGACTTGTTCTTAGTGTGCCTTGCAAAGTCATTTGTTTTCGTTCTAGTTCATTTGCCAACTCCAAACTTGTAAACTAATAATCTATTGTGATATTTCTACCACTCCCAGATTAATGTTCTGTCAATTCTAACACTACACTTTTTCCCTGATTTATTTCTCTAGGCTAGCCAGCCTTTGCCCTTTCCTGTGTACATGTACAGGTCTCTGACATAGTAATTAGTGCTGTCACATGCAGCCCATATCTTTTATACCATACTTCCCAGGTTTCGAGTCGATGTACTGGCAGAATGGACAACTACCCCTAAAAGTTACCAATTATTCATCAACTGTAATATTCTCGTGTGGTTCATATGCATCATGTAATGTGCTTACCCACTGTTCAGATAAATCCCTAATAGGAGCCAACTTATCACGGCTATGATTCTCTCGCCAGTGTTGAGAATCATCTAACCAAATACAGTGTGATATTTATGTAAAGCGATTCCTACCCATAGAACTATTGAAAATAGGTCGGCCATGCTCTTCATTCCATAAATTCACTATGCCCTTATTGTGACCTTTGTACACTCCCACAAGAATAAGCAGGCCAAGAAACCATTCAAATTCTTCTCTATCAAGATCTGCCAATTTGTTAGCAAAATTAATGTTACCCTCTTTGTTGGTCCACTTGAAAATAATCTGGAAAATGCTAGGCTTCATAAATAATTCAAAGGCTGACTGCACAGTATTTACACTCCATACAGTATGCCTCGTGGGACCTGGAGCCATCTTCAGTATGTTTCATGCTGCCTGTCTCCTGTGTAATCTAACAGGATTTTTTCCCCATGTTTCATTTCCATTTCTCAACCTGAAAAAATGGGATTACATATTTTACATATGTACTTACATATTATTATTATTTCTTTCTTTTCTCAGACGTTATGTCTGGTCAAAAATGGAAAGTGACGCGGACCTTAATCAAGCGTGACTTCCTTTTAACTGTACGGTATATGTTACATTGCATTTAGGAACTTTCGGGTTATTGAACATGTATCAATAATTACAGATTTCTGTAGTTGTATATATACGTTTGGATGTAGCTGTATTGCGTTGATGTACTGGTGGATATTGTGTGGTATGACTCCTGTAGTTGATAGTATAATTGGTATAATGTCAACTTTATCCTGATGCCACGTGTCCTTGACTTCCTCAGCCAGTTGATGTATTTTTCAATTTTTTCTCCTGTTTTCTTTCGTATATTTGTTGTATTGGGTATGGATATTTCGATTAGTTGTGTTAATTTCTTCTTTTTATTGGTGAGTATGATGTCAGGTTTGTTATGTGGTGTTGTTTTATCTGTTATAATGGTTCTGTTCCAGTATAATTTGTATTCATCATTCTCCAGTACATCTTGTGGTGCATACTTGTATGTGGAAACGTGTTGTTTTGTAAGTTTATGTTGTAAGGCAAGCTGTTGATGTATTATTTTTGCTACATTGTCATGTCTTCTGGGGTATTCTGTATTTGCTAGTATTGTACATCCGCTTGTGATGTGATCTACCTATTTGTTGTTTGCAAAGTCTGAATTTATCTGTTGTGGTATTGGGATCTTTAATAATATGCTTGCTGTAATATCTGGTGTTTATTGTTTGATCCTGTATTGCAATCATGAATCCTTCCGTCTCACTGTATATATTGCCTTTTCTTAGCCATGTGTTGGATGCGTCTTGATCGATGTGTGGCTGTGTCAGATGATACGGGTGCTTGCCATGTAGTGTTTTCTTTTTCCAATTTACTTTCTTCGTATCTGTTGATGTTATGTGATCTAAAGGGTTGTAGAAGTGGTTGTGAAATTGCAGTGGTGTAGCCGATGTATTTATACGAGTGATTGCTTTGTGTATTTTGCTAGTTTCTGCTCGTTCTATGAAGAATTTTCTTAAATTGTCTACCTGTCCATAATGTAGGCTTTTTTTTATGTTGATAAATCTCCTTTCTGCTTAATGTGAATCTTTCTGTTGCTGAATGTATGTGATGTATTCTATTTTTGTGACATTTTGATCGTAAGTGTATTGAGTGCTTCTAGGTCTGTGTTACTCCATTTCACTACTCCAAATGAGTAGGTCAATATTGGTATAGCATAAGTATCTATAGCTTTTGTCTTCTTTCTTGCTGTCAATTCTGTTTTCAGTATTTTTGTTAGTCTTTGTCTATTTTTTTTTGTTCTTCTTTAATATTTGTATTATCTATTCCTATTTTTTGTCTGTATCCTAGATATTTATAGGCATCTGTTTTTCCATTGCTTCTATGCAGTCGCTGTGGTTTACAATATGTAATCTTCTTGTTTAGTGTATTTTCCCTTGGCTATGCTATTTTTCTTACATTTGTCTGTTCCGAAAGCCATATTTATATCATTGCTGAATACTTCTGTTATCTTTAGTAATTGGTTGAGTTGTTGTTTTGTTACTGCCAGTCGTTTTAGATCATCTATGTATAGCAAATGTGTGATTTTGTGTTAGTATGTTCCAGTAATATTACATCCATAATTTGTATTATTTAGCATGTTGGATAGAAAGGACTTAATAAGTCTCCTTGGTATATACCACGCTTAATCTGTATTGGCTGTGATGTGATATTATTTGAATTTGTTTGGATATTAAGTGTGGTTTTCCAATTTTTCATTACTATGTTTGGGAACTGTATCAATTTAGGATCTACTTTGTATATTTCCAATATCTGTAGTAACCATTAGTGGGGTACACTATCAAAAGCTTTTTGGTAATAAATTTATGCATAGTGCAGCGACCTTTGTTTAGTTTTCGCTTGATACGTCACCTCTGTATCTATTATCAGTTGCTCTTTACATCCTCGTGCTCCTTTGCAGCAGGCTTTTTGTTCTTCATTTATAATTTTGCTCTGTGTTGTATGTGTCATTAATTTCTGTGTAATGACTGGAGTTAATATTTTGTATATTGTTGGTAGGCATGTTATGGGGTGGTATTTTGCTGGGTTTGCTGGGTTTGCTGTGTCTGCTTGATCTTTAGGTTTCAGATAAGTTATTCCATGTGTAAGTGTATCAAAGACACTATGGGTCTGCAATGTAACTGTTAAATAATTTATATATAAAAACAAAGATGAGGTGACTTACCGAACGAAAGCGCTGGCAGGTCGATACACACAAACAAACACAAACATACACACAAAATTCAAGCTTTCACAACAAACTGTTGCCTCATCAGGTAAGAGGGAAGGAGAGGGGAAGACGAAAGGAAGGTGGGTTTTAAGGGAGAGGGTAAGGAGTCATTCCAATCCCGGGAGTGGAAAGACTTACCTTTGGGGGAAAAAAGGACAGGTATACACTAGCACACACGCACATATCCATCCACACATACAGCCACAAGCTTATATATAATTTTTCCCACGTGGAATGTTTCCTTCTATTATATTGTTAAATAATTTAGTTAGATGTGAATGTGTTCAGGTGAACTACTTTAGCCAGAAATTTGCTGTTTTATCTTTTCCAGGGGCTTTCCAATTGTGCGTACAATTAATTGCTCGGGTGACTTCTCATGTTGCAAAATTATCACTTCAGGCATCTGAGGTATCATCTTGTATGAGTCTGTTTCTGGTTGTATCCACCGTGCATGTCTGTTATGTTGTACCAGGTTTGACCATATGTTGCTCCAGAAGTGTTCCATGTCTGTTATGTTTGGTGGGTTGTCTATTTTAATGTGTGTGTTATCTATTATCTGATAAAATTTCTTGTGGTTTGTGTTGAATTTTTGGTTTTGTTTCCTTCTATTTTCACTTTTTTTGTCTTCGAAGTCGTTTGGCCAGTGCTTGTAATTTCTGCTTCTTTTCATCTAATTGCTCTATCGCTTCTTGTTGTGAGATTTTACCTAACCTTTTTTGTTTTTTGTCTGATATTTAATTTCTTATAAATTGTGTTAGCTGTCCGATGTCTTTTCTCAGTTTTTCTATTCTGATTTGTAGCCTGTGTTGCCATGCTGGTTTTGTGGGTTTCTTCTGTGTGTTGGTTGGTTCTGATTTCTGCCTAGTGTGTATATTTAGTGTAGTGAGTGCTCCTATATAAACCTGTAGTTGTAACTCTTCCATAGTTGTATTTTCATTTATTTTGTTGTGTATGATTGTGTTGGTAGTTGTTATTGTTATTTCGACTTGTGGGGTATTTGGTGGTCTATGCAAGAATGGTCTAATGTCTGTATTTTGTATTCTATACATGTCAGCTGAAATTTTTCTTCTATATTTAACATGTGTGTCACTTCATGTTCGATTTGTGCTTGTTCTGGTGACTGTCTTAAGATTTTGTTTCCCTCTGATTGTTTAATTGATGCGTGTTGTTCTTTGTTTGCTCTGGGATGTTTGAGTCCATTACTGTATTTTCTTCGTCTTCTGAGTGCACATTATTTTGTTCCAGTATTTGTTGTACTTTTTGTTTGATGTTTTCGAATTCTGACTGGGGTATCCTGCTATTTTTTATTATTACACGAATCTGATCGGCTAGTCGTTGTTCTGTTAAAAATTTTAATTCTGGGTACCTGATAATAAATGTTGTGTATACTTGTGATCTGTAGCCAGTTCAGTTGGTTCCTAGGTTTGTTGCTTGGTAATAACAGAACATGAGGTGTCGATTAACTTCATTTGACCATCTCATCCTCTGTCTTTGTTTTCCTTCTAGGGTGGTTGCAGGAAGCATATCCTGCAAAACACCTCTATTTGGATTTAAATCATTTTCCAGTTGGCTAGCAGTGTCGTTACCATTGTGGGCGGGCATAGGGTTCAAACGTCGTCCCCGACCATGAAGGCGCTTGTCCGAGGCTTCTTTAGTTCTGTCCTGAACCAACTAATCACACTAAAAGGGGGGTTAGCCCTATTAGTGATTTGTTCTTTTCGTCGCCTTTTACGACTGGCAGAACACACCGGAGGCCTATTCTTTTCCCGGGCCTCCACGGGGTTTATTATTATTTATTATTAGTACTATCATTAAAGTTTTTGCAAACATATCGTAGATTATATATACTTATTTGAAAACATTCTGATTTTAGATGTCGGCAACTTCAGGAAGTAGTTTCCTAATCCCCAACATCTTCATCAGAATCTTCAGATAATTCACTGCCTCCAGAAACACCTTTGTCGTCTTCAGACTCCTAATTCCTCTTCTTCATTCAAAATTGCATGTATTTCAGCACTACTCAAATGTTTTCTAGTCATAATGTAGTTCTGGCACACGCTGAGGCAAAACACTAGCAACAACTGAGGCAAGAAAGGGCAATAGTGGGCATAAATATTAAGTGGGATATGTTAGTTTCATTGTGACATGTGTTTTGTATAACATCTGTTCAATGTAACATTCATCATTCTGTTTTCATAATGTTACATTCAAGAAACAAAACAAAAAATTTATATTGCGGTCAGCAGGTACTCAGTGCATAGTCCATGAATAAAATTTAATGTGTTGTAAATGTAAAACTGAGCAATGTCATTGCATACAAGCTAAGTCATAAATTTTGAAAATAATCATTTTGAAAACAAGGGAGATAGATATTTCAAATGTGCTTATGGGGTCATATTGACTCCAGTTGTACTAGGAGGGTTAAAATGAATGGGTATATTGGTTGGGATTGTTAATATACGTGGTGTGAAAGAGACCACTCCAGTTCCTGGATCTTGAGGATAGTAGCTCCAGCAAGAGTATTTCACATGGTTTTGATCTGTGAATGGGTAGGATTACGAAGTTCCGAACTATTCAGATTCCATAGTAGTATTCTTCTCTTAAGCTGTAAAGTCTAAATACAACTTTCTTGTTTTCTGTTAAAACAAAGTGTGAGGAATAAAATGGAACAGTACATTGTCATGCATGCAAGTTTTGTTTGAAATTCTGTATAAGGAGAATATATATAAAAGAAACAATTTATGGTTAAAATGATCTAATATAGTATTAAAATTGACTGTGAGGAAGAAAATTAAACCTTACATTTTTACAGCACAGTATTTTTTGTCATAGCCAGTTTTAATAGAGAGCCTGTGCTGTGTTGTTTAAAAAATATGTAGCCTGTATCTGTCCAAATGTTTATTACAGTATCATGTAAAAATTTGAAGTATATCGGTGAAGAACTTTCAGAGATATTTGGTAACAATGTTAAACTAAGACTTTTCGTAATGTAGTAGTATAGATTATCATCCTTTCTCTGTAGCTTACACCTGTTATTCAGAGAATTTTGAACATTGTGCACCATTTTACATCGTCAAACACTTTTTGGGTTGACAAACCCTGTGCATATTGCTTGATTTTTCTAAAAACCGTTGTTTCCATTATCAAGCACAATGTTATAACTGCCTCTCTTCTGCCAGTTCCTTTCACAAAACCAAAGTGTTTGCTGTCTAACAGATTTTCCATTTTCTTTTCTATTCTTGTCAACAGTTTTATTGAAGGAGCTGTTAAGTTGTTTGCACAATAATTTTCACACTTACCTGCCTTGCTGTCTTTGGGATCGTGTGAATATTTCTCTGGAAGTCCGATAGTACATCTCCAGACTCATAGTCACACCAACTTAAATAGTTGTTGGTTGCCACTTTCCCCAATGACATCAGTCTGTAGATTTGATAATAATTTAGAAACTCTGAATTATTAAAACGTATTTGTGAAGAGATGAGCTATTTAAGATTCTTAGAGGACATTCTAATAGTCAAAAGTTACCCTTTTATTTCCTTTATCTGCTGCTGCTGCTGCTGCTGCTACTGAAGTGGCTACTTTTGTAAATGTCTTCTTAAAAGATCAGTTTGGACAGTATACAAAATTATAACATTTTGTCTGTACATTTTTTTCTCTAAACATTTATTCCAGGTTTGGTCTGCCAGTTCCCTTGAAAAAGTATGTATTTTAGGCTTAGAGAAGAGTCTGCTGTAGGCTTGTAGTTTTGGGGGATCATAATTCAGAACACTAACTTACCTCATAGTAGAATATTGCCCAAGAGTGTGGGAGCCATACCAAACAGGACTAACTAAGGATATTGTTGCATAAAAAGATGGGGAATGAGAATGGTTGTAGGTTTGTTTTATTGATGGGGGAGAGTCACTGAGATATTAAAAAACCTGAGCTGGCAGAGACACGAAGATTGATGCCATCTGTCCCATGAAAGCCTACTTCTAAGTTTCAAAAACAGTGGTCAGAGAGGAATCAGTGAATATATTACAGTTTCAAATGTATTACTCCCATAGGAATTGCCAAGATGATGTAAGATTAATTGCATAGTGCATAGAGGCATTTAAGTGACATTGTGCATAGACATTTAAACACTGATTCTTCCTACACCCCATAAGTGAATGGAACTATGAGAAACCCACAGACACCACCCAATCACATCTGACTTACAAATAATCTCCCTTTGTAAATGCACCAACTACTCCCTGACTGATTAACTAGCCTACTTCAAAGGAGACCCTTTCTCACCGCAGTGCTCAATGAAATACAGCAGTTAAATTATATATGTCACCAAAAGGTAAGAGTTAAATTCTAAGACACCTTGCACTGAGAAAAACCTTACCTAAATCTTTTCCACCCATCTATCCTACTTACAAAATACGCCTGGCAATCCTTACATCAGAACGTGAACAGTAAACAAACCATGATGCAGAAAGCCTCTCTTGTAGCATCTGCCACTGGAGTTGCGTGAGCATCTGTGACACTTTTGTGCTTGCTGAATAAACCTGTAACAAAATGTGCTATTTTTCTTTGGATCTTTCTATCAATTCTATCTGATAATGGCTCTTATACAGCAGCATCATCCACAAAAATCCTCGGGAAAGTGGGAGATAGGAAACTCCTTATATGAAAAACACACACACACACACACACACACACACACACACACACACACACACACACACACACACACACACACACGCGCGCACCATATTGTTGAAATGTTGAAAGATTTAGCATTGAAGCACACACTGAGCTGCAGTTACTTTAGTGTTGATGATAAAACAATGTGATCATTTGATCAAGATACTGAATTTGCAAGCACTTAGTTTTTTTTCATATCATGTCAGTATGTAATAGAGAAGATAAGTTGAAGATGGTAAGAAGAATCCAGGTGTGGAAACCAACTTGCCAATTGCATTTATATTATCAGGCATACATTATTATGACAATTGTTGGATGCTGCAGCTGCTTTGTAGAAAGTTAGTCATTTAACGGGAATTAGAAAGCTGTCAAATTAACAGAAAGAGTCAGATGTTGTAAAGTGTGAAAACTGAAGCACAAGTGGGGAGACATGTCCCTTTTCGTGAACAATGTTGGTGTACTCCTGTACGCAATAAAGCATAGAGCAAACAAATAACCAGCATTGAGAGCATACATTCCTTTCACAAAAAATGACAGTGACCGTAAATAAGTGGGAAAAAAAGTGTTCTGAACTGAAAAAGTTTCAGTAGGTTATGCTATAGTTTCATAAGTAGTGACAGTTGAGCAAGACTAATTCTCTGATAACTATGTTTGCTGTTGCTTGTATTTTAATGGACTATGTTGCTCTGGTTGATGTAGCTCATCAGCATTTTTAATACACCATATGGTGCAGAGTTAATTCTGTAGGGTAAGGACTATTCCACGTGGCTGCAATTGTAGGGCAATGTAGTATCCTGACAGAAGTCA